>NW_024080673.1:254279-854279 GCF_003009895.1 Hyaena hyaena
CGCGGTTCGTGGGTTCGAGCCCCGCGTCGGGCTCTGTGCTGACTGCCAGCTCAGAGCCTGGAGCCTGTTTCAGTCTGTGACTCCCTCTCTCTCTGACCCTCCCCTGCTCACTCTGTCTCTCTCTCTCTCCTAGAAATAAATAAAAACATTAAAAAAAAAAAAACATACAAAAGTATGAAACTCCCTGATAAAGGTATAGTCAAATTCAAAATACTCTAATATTATAATAGTATTGTGAAATCACATTTATCTCTAGTAAAAAAAGTCAAAATAACAATGGTATTAAAAATAACCATAGCTACAATAATTCGTTAATGAATATACAGTATAAAAAGATAAAATGTGACATCAATAGCATAAAAGATAGGAAAGGAGAAGCAAAAGAGTAGGGCTAGCATTTATAACTGAAGGTAAGTTGTTTTCAGCTTAAAACAGGCTATTCTTTTTGTAAGATATTTGATGTAAGCCTCATGCTAATCAAAAAGAAAAAGAAGCTTCCTGCTTCAGATTCTGTGTCTCCCTCTCTCTATGACGCTCCCCTGCTCAAGCTGTCTCTCTCTCTCTCAGAAATAATTTTTTTAAAAAAATGTTTCTAGTAGTTATTCATAAGATATATAGAGACGGGCACCTGGGTGGCACAGTCAGTTAAGCGTCCAACTCTTAATTTCAATTTAGGTCACCATCTCACTGTTCATGAGATTTACCCCTTCAGTGGGCTCTGCACTGACAGCAGGGAGCCTGTTTGTGATTCTCTCTCTCCCTCACTCTCTGACCTTCCTTTGTCTTGCACAAAGGTGCACTCTCTTTCTCTCTCTCTCTTTCAAAATAAATAAATTAACATTTTTTAAAAATACAAAGAGATAGCAATTTAAGAACATTATTACAAAAAATAAATAACAAAGGAAGACAGCAAAAGCAAATGAAAGTATTATGAAGAATCGAAGAACAGACTCTCCACAACTAATCGTAAGGAAGTGGCCACATCACAAATATTAGGAACAGTGAAAATAAAACTGACTGAGGAAGGGAGGAATACCACAGGGAAAAGAGAGTAGCAGACCCCATACCAGTCACCCCAGGCACAGAAGATCTGCACTGGGAAGACAAATCTACATAATACTTAGCTGTGAAAATCAGAGGGGCTTACCTTCATGTTTTATAATCAGTGGCACTTGATACTTGGAACTTTAAAAATCAGCTGGTTTGGGGCCATTGGGTGGCTCAGTTGGTTAAGCATCTGACTTTGGCTCAGGTCATGATCTCGTGGTCCATGAGTTCAAACCCCTCATTAGGCTCTGTGACAACAGCTCAGAGCCTGGAGCCTGCTTTGGATTATGTGTCTCCCTCTCTCTCTGCCCCTTCCTCTCTCTCTCTCAAAAATAAAATAAAAACATTCAAAAAATCAGCAGGTTTGGCTGTGGGAGACTCAGGGAAATAAGAAACTGAGTCTCAACACTTAAAGAGATAGCATAACAAACAACCCCACTGATATAGAGCATAAAGCAGCAATTTGAAAAACACCTGGGGTATATAGAAAGTAGATTTATTTACTAATCTCTGAACACGCATAGAAGGGACAGGGATCTTTAGAAGACTTCTCCAAGAACAAAACAGCTGAAGGGCAACATTTCTCTCCCTATTACCAAGTCTAGACACATGGACATCTGCAGGAAACCAGCTTGTTAACAGCGCACTCCTGTGCTCTCCTGTGGATCAACCCCTCTCCCCAGTTCACATTTTCTCATTCTCTCTCTAAGGAAAAGAAAAGACGGGCTCCTGGGTGGCTTAGTCGGTTAAGCGTCCGACTTTCACTTAGGTCATGATCTCGCGGTTCGTGGGTTCGTGTCCCATGTCAGGCTCTGTGCCGACTGCCAGCTCAGAGCCTGGAGCCTGTTTCAGTCTGTGACTCCCTCTCTCTCTGACCCTCCCCTGCTCACGCTGTCTCTCTCTCTCCCTCTCCTAGAAATAAATTAAAAAAAAAAGAAGAAGAAAAGAAAAGAATAATAAGAAATGACAACAGATTAAGAGAACTCAGTAACACCATCAAGTATAATAACACTCTCATTATAGGGTTCCCAGAAAGAGAAGACAGGAAAAAGGAGGCAGAAAATTTATTTGGAGAAATAATAGCTGAAAACTTCCCAAATCTGTGAAGGAAACGGAAATCCAGATTCATGAGGCACAGAGATCTCCCAATAAAACTAACCAACTTTGTGTGGAAGTCCACACAAAGACACATAATAACTAAAATGGCAAAAGGTCGTGGTAAAGAAAAATTTTAAAAGAGAAGATGAAAACAGTTACATGCAAGAGAAACACCATAAGGCTATGAGCTGATTTTTCAGCAGAAATTTTTCAGGCTACAAGAGAGTGGCATGATATACTCAAAATGCTGAAAGGAAAAAAAAACTGCAACCAAGAATACTCTATCCACCAAGGTTATCATTCAGAATAGAAGGAGAAATAGAGTTGCCCTGATAAATAAAAATTAAAGGAATTTATAACCACTAAACCAGCCTTACAAGAAATGTTAAAGGGGATTCTTTACACAGAAAGACCATAAGCAGGAGTAAGAAAAGTAAGAAAGGAAAAAGTTTCAGAGATACATATAAACATAACAAAAGTAGTAGATTAATCACTGATAAGTGTGGTTAAAGGATAAAAGCAGTAACATCCAATATTTTTTATAAAAATTAGTCAAGGAATTCATAAAATAAAAGTATGGCACCATATACCTAAAACGTGGGGGAGGAACAAAATTTAGTGCTTTTAGAATGAGTCCAAACTTAACTGACCATCAACCTCATACAGACTGCTATATGCATAAGATGTTTTATATAAACCTAATGGTAACTGTAATTAAAAACCAGTAATAGATATACAAAAAATAAAGAGAAAGTAATCCAAGCATATCACTAAAGAAAGCCATCAAACCACCAAAGGAAAGAGCAAGAGAAGAAAGGAACACAGAATAATTATAAAAACAACCATAAAACAAGTAACAAAATGTCAATGAATACATGCCTATCGATAATTAATTTGGATGTAATTGAGCAAAATGCTCAAATCAAAAGACGTAGGGTGATGGAATGGATAAGAAAAAGCAAGACCCATCTATATACTACCTCCAAGAGACTCATTTCAGACCTAAAGACACATACAGATTGAAAGTGAAAGGATGGAAAAACACTTATCATGCAAATAGAAGTAAAAGAAAGGTGGGGTAACAATATTTATATTGGACAAAATAGACATTGAAACAAAAGCTCTAATGAGACAAAGCATATAAATAGAAAAGGAAGAAGCAAAATTGTCTCTATTTGCAGAAGACATGCTCTTATAGATAAGAAACCCTGAAGACTCCACAAACAAACAGAATAAATGAATTTAGTAAAGCTGCAGGATACAAAATAAACACATAAAAAGTAGTTGTATTTGCATACACTAACAGTAAAGAAAACAATCTCATTTACAATAGCAACAAAAAGAATAAAATGCATAGGAATAAATTTAATCAAGAGGTAAATGATCTGCATATAGAAAACTATAAGACACTAATTAAAATAATTGAAGAAGACATTGAAAAGACAATTGAAAAGATATCCTATATTCTTAGAATGGAAGACTTAATATAGTAAAAATGTCCATATTACTCAAAGCAATCTACAGATTCAATGCAATTTCTATCAAAATTCCAATGGCATTTTCACAGAATTGTTTTATTTTTTTTTTATTTTTTATTTTTTTACAAATAGTTTATTGTCAAATTAGTTTCTACATAACACTCAGTGCTCATCCCCAAAGTGCCCTCCTCCATGCCCATCCCCCCCTCCCCCCCACATCCATCAGTCCTCAGTTTTTGTCAGCATTCAAGAGTCTCTCATGGTTTGCCTCTCTCCCTTTCCCCCACCATTTCCGCCCTTCTTCTCCCCCTTGTTCCTCCGTCAAGTTCCTCCTAATCCTCCTATACGTGCAAACATATGATATTTGTCCTTCTCTGCCTGACTTATTTCGCTCAGCATAACCCCCTCAAGGTCCATCCATGTTGCTACACATGGCCAGATTTCATTGTTTCTCATTGCCATGTAGTATTCCATGGTATAGATAAACCACATCTTCTTGATCCATTCATCTGTTGATGGACACTTAGGCTCTTTCCATGGTTTAGCTATTGTGGAGAGTGCTGCTATGAACATTGGGGTACCACCAAACTACACGCCCGAAAAACAAACAACCCAGTGAAGAAATGGGCAGAAGACATGAACAGACACTTCTCCAAAGAGGACATCCAGATGGCCAACAGACACATGAAACGATGCTCAGCATCCCTCCTAATCAGGGAAATACAAATCAAAACCACACTGAGATACCACCTCACGCCAGTCAGAGTGGCTAAAATGAGCAAATCAGAGAACTCTAGATGCTGGCGAGGATGTGGAGAAACGGGCACCCTCCTACACTGTTGGTGGGAATGTAAACTGGTACAGCCCCTCTGGAAAACAGTGTGGAGGTTCCTCAGGAAACTAACAATAGAACTCCCTTATGACCCAGCAATAGCACTGCTAGGAATTTACCCAAGGGATACAGAAATGCTGAGGCATAGAATTGTTTTATTTTTAAAAAATTTTTAATAATGTTTTAATGTTTTCTTTATTTTTGAGAGAGAGAGAGACAGTGTGAGCAGGGAAAGGTCAGAGAGAGAGGGAGATACAGAATCTGAAACAGGCTCCAGGATCTGAGCTAGCTGTCAGCACAGAGCCCAACTCGGGCTCAAATCCACAACATGAGATCATGACCTAAGCCGAAGTTGGATGCTTAACTGACAGAGCCACCCAGGTGCCCCATGACAGATTTTTTTTTTTTAATTTTTAATATTCTGGAGAAAGAAAGAGAATGAGTGGAGGAGGTTGCAGAGAGAGAAGGAGCCACAAAATCCAAAGCAGGCTCCAGGTTCTGAGCTGTCAGCACAGAGCCCGATGCAGGGCAAACCCACCAACCGTGAGATCATGACCTGAGCCAAAGCCGGACGCTTAAACGACTGAGCCACCCAGGTGCCCCACAGAATTTTTTTTTTTTAACTATAAAACTCATATGGAACCAGAAAAGACCCTGAATGGCCAAATCATGAGAAAATAGAACAAACCTGGAGGCATCGCATTTACTGATTTCATTATTCAAAACAGTATGGTACACGCATAAAAACTAACACATGGACCAATGGAAGAGAACTGAGAACCCAGAAATAAAGCTACATATACATGGTAAACTTAATCTATGACAAAAATGCCAAGAATACACAATGGGGAAAGGAAAGTCTACTCAATATGGTGCTGGGAAAACTAGACATCCAAACACAAAACAATTAAATTGGACTCTTATATTACACCATATACAAAAATCAACTCAAATTGGATTAAAGACTTAAATATAGGCCTGAAACCATAAAACTCCTAGAGGAAAACAATGGAAAATTTCCTTGACATTGGTGATTTTTTTTACTAGGACACCAAAAGCACAAGCAACAAAAGAAAACAAAAGTGATACCTCAGCAAACTAAAAGTTTCTACACAGCAAAGGAAACAATCAGCAAAATAAAAATGCAACTTAGAAATGGAAGAAAATATCTGCAAACCAAATAACTGATAAAAGTTTAATACCCAAAATCTATTTCAAAACTTACACAACTCACTACCAAAAAAAAACTCACACAAAGACCAAATAACTCAGTTTTTAAAAATGGGCCAAAGACCTGAATAGACATTTTTCCAAATAAGAAATACATATGGCCAAGAGGTACATGAAAAGGTTCTCAAGATGACTAATCATCAGATAGGTAGAAATCAAAACCACAATGAGAAATCACTTCACACTTATTAAAATGGCTATTATCATAAAGACAAGAGATGCTCAGAAATCTGTGGCTCAAACCACAGCAAGTATTGGCAAGGGTGTGAAGAAAGGGGAATCCTTTTACATTATTGGTGTAAATGTAAATTGGTACAGCCATTATGGAAAACAGTATGGAAGTTCCTCAAAAAATTAAACATACAACTACCATATAATCTGCCATCCAACTACTGAGTATATATCCAAAGGAAATGAAATCGGTATTTCCAAAGGTATCTGCATACCTATGTGCACTGCAGCACATTATTCACAACAGGCAGATTTGAAACTGCCTAAGTGTCCATCGACAATGGATGAGTGGATAAAGAAATGTGAAACACGTACACACAGGAATATTATATGATCCCACTTATATATGGAATCTAAAAAAGTCAAACTCATAGAACCAGAGAGCAGAACTGTAGTTACCAGGGGCTAAGAAGTGGAAAGATGAGGGAGAAAGGTTTGGGAAAGGCGGGTCAAAGGGTGCAAAGATGAAGTTCTAGAGACTTAATGTACAACATGGTGACTGTATTGTACACTTGAAATTTGCTAAAAGAGTATTCTCAACACACAGTCACACACACATACACACAAAAGGCAACTATGGGAGGTGACATACATGTTAATTAGCTTGACTGTGGCTACCATTTCACAGTGTATATAATATATCACACTATAATGCTGTTGTTCACCTTAAGTATATACAATTTTTATTTGCCAATTCTATCTCGATAAAGCTGGAGGGGAAAAGGAGAGAGAAGGTAAGAGAGGACTGGTCAAGAGGGCCACATACATCCAAAAGAAGCTACAGAAAAGAAACCAAAAATATTCAAGGAATAAATGAATCACAGAAATCATCAAGGAAAATTTCCCCAAACTGATGAAATACTTAAGCCCTCATAACCCTCCTCATATTTAAGAATATTAAATCTAAATGCAAATCTAGAATGAGGCAAAACAGTTTACCTGCAATAGAGACTTTTTTTGAGAGCAAGAGAGAGGGAGAGATTGGGTGGTGTGCATGCATGAGCAAGGAAAGGGCAGAGAGAGAGGAGGATGAAGTTCCCAAACCCAAGTGGGCTCTGCACTGATAGCAGTAAGCCCAACGTGGGGCTCAAACTCACAAACCATGGGATCATGACCTGAGTGGAAGTTGGATGCTTCACTGACTGAACCACCCAAGTGGCCCTAGACAGATTTTTTTTTTTTAATTTAAAATATCTTACAGCTATTTTGGAACTAGAAAACAATGAAACAGTGCTTTCAAAGTTCAGAAGGAAAAATGATTTTGAATGTAGCATTCTATACTGAGCCAAACCATCAATCAAGTTCAAGGGCAAAGACATTTTTCAGACATGCTTTAACTTAGAAAGTTTAACTTCCATAAACACTTTCTGAAAAATTTATTGAGTGTATACTCCACTAAGACAAAGCATGGGAAAAAAATTAAAAGTAAGACATAGGATCCTACAAAACAGTACAATCAACTTGAAATACAAAGCAAAGTAATCTCAGGCTGACATGTGTGCATCAGGCAAGCCTAGAAAAACATTAGAGAAATTCAACAAGTGGTTTGCTTTAAAAAGCTGAATGAGGAAAGCTGAATGAGGGGCGCCTGGGTGGCTTAGTCGGTTAAGCATCCGACTTTCGCTTAGGTCATGATCTCGCGGTTCGTGGGTTCGAGCCCCGCGTCGGGCTCTGTGCTGACTGCCAGCTCAGAGCCTGGAGCCTCTTTCGGTCTGTGACTCCCTCTCTCTCTGACCCTCCCCTGCTCACGCTCTCTCTCCTAGAAATAAATAAAACATTAAAAAAAAATAAAATAAAATAAATAAAAAGCTGAATGAGATTAGATATATGGTGGCAAAAGCACATGTTCCTCCAGTCAACAAGGAAAAAAATGAAGGCAACTATAAATTTTAACTGAAGCAATTATGTGTTCCTAGAAAGTTGTATTCCAAATGTGAAGCAAATCAAGGCATAATTGTTCAAAGAATCCTTGCAACTTGGAGTATCTTCCTTTGGTCAAAGTTTGGTGATATATTATATGTCTTTTTCTAGAGGTGTAATAATATTAAGCAGTCCCACAAAAAATATTACAAATGCTATTGAATCTTGATATTTAATTAAAATGGGCATTGAGGAGGGAACTTGCTGGGATGAGCACTGGGTGTTATATTAAAACCAAACTGACAATAAATTATATTTTTTAAATGTAATATAATCACCAAATCTTATCAATAAAAATGTATCAGTATGGTTGATCAGCTGGGAGGTAGGTGAAGGAAATACAATAGGAAGTGCTGAGGCACTAAATTTTTCATACAGATTAGAAATTAGAAAATTAATTTTTAAAATTGGGAGGAAGAAAGATCAAAGGGTAATAGAAGTGAATTTCATCTTCATTTGTTTTTACTAAACTGCCAATAAATATAATATAAAGTCTATAAGTCAATGAATTGAGGTACAGATCTCTCTTGAGTTACAATGGGGCTACATCCCAATAAACCCACCATAAATTGAAAATGTCAGAAGTAAAAAATGCAGGTTAGGTAATACACCTAACCTACCAAACTTCAGAGTTCAGCCCACCTTAAATTTGCTTAGAATACTTACATTAGCCTACAGTCAGATAAAATCACCTAACACAAATCCTATTTTATAATAAAGCATTGAATATCTAATATATTTTATTAAATACTGTACTGAAAGGGAAAAAACAAAATAGCTCTATGGTACGGAATGGTTGTAAGTCTATCAAGAGTTTACCCTCGTGATGACATGACAGACTGGAAACTGGCTCACTGCTGCTGTCCAGCATCATGAGAGAGTATCTTACCGCATCTATCACTAGCCCAGGAAAAGGTAAAAATTAAAAATTCGAAGTATAGTTTCTACTGAATGCATATCACTTTCATACCATCACAAAATAAAAGAATCTAAATCAAGCCACAAAGTTTGGGACCATCTGTACAGACCTATTATTTAGAATTATGCTTTCATAATATTAACAGAATTGGGTTGGGGGGATTTTATCATTTATGCTCTACCATTCTGTACTGATATCTTAATTTCCATACACATCTACTACAATAGCAATAATATAACAGGGAGTATGAGTTCACCCCCATCCTGGCCCAAGGGAAGATTTCTCACTGGTTCTGTCCAAACCGCACTTAGCCACCATCTTTTCTGTTTTAATGTTTATTTATCTTGAGAGACTGCATGTGCAGGGGATGGGCATAGAGAGAGGGAAAGGCAGAATCCCAAGAAGGCTCCATACTGTCAACACAGAACCCAACACAGGGCTTGATCCCACAAACTATGAGATCATGACCTGAGCCAAAATCAAGATTTGCACACACAGACAACTGAGCCACCCAGGCACCGCATGTCACTTAGCCCCCATCTTGGTCAAAAATCAAGGCTCTCTCTTCATACCACCATCTCTACCTCACAAGAATTGCAATTTCCCTAGTCTCTATCACCAAAGGCACAATGGCCCATGACCAGCAGCTAGTTATAGTTGGGACAGGGAAAGAGACTGAACTGAAACTCCAAGGCTCACATAAGTGCCACTTTGATGCAGAAACTCATGGCCACAAGAGGCCAGCCCCTGACTGTTGACAAAAACAAGAGGGTTAGCTGAGTCTGCCAACCCAGAATTGCCTGGCACTCTCCACAGCATGCCATGCCATCCCTCTGCCTCCAAACCAGACCAAAAAGGGTCTCTCACTCTTCCCTCTTCCCTCAGTCCTTCAAATTCCTCTTCCTTCTTTCCCATTTCAGTCATAATTTATAAAAATAGAAAAAATGACATCCAGCAAGCCTGCTTTCAAATCTTGCATCTAACTCTTTCATCTGACATTTTTATAAGCAGCCTCCTTTGCATTTTGAGCTCTTAGTTGCTGCCTCTGAAGTGGTGACCCAAGCCCACAGATCTGAGCACTGGAGAAGGGAAAAGCCCTCCGGACACAAGTGAGAGACATTAGTGAGTCTAGTGAAGGTGAGAAACATGTAGGAAACACACAGATATAATACAACTATGACATGAACAATAAAAATAACAAGAGTAAAAACACTGTGCAGATTTTAAAATCAAGAAATCTCAGAGAACCAAAAACAAACAATGCTTCTATTCTACCATATTATCCAAATTTTCCCTGAGCAAGAAAAACATCTGGAATGTCTCTAAGAACCTGATTTATGTATATATGTGTGTGTGTGTGTGTGTGTGTGTGTATACATATATATATACACATATATATACATGTATATATATAAACACATATATAATAAAGACTTTATTATTTTAAGGAAGTACATGGTTCATAAGCCTCATGATAAAATGGAAATGCTTCTGTACCCTAAAAACAAATGATAAAGTAAATCTACTGGTATTATGGATAACTAATTTGATTTTAAAAGTACATTTAAACCTGATTGTATTTTCCTCTTCCTCTTCTTCCCCTTCCCATTCCTTTCCAAACAATTCAATCCAAAAGTCCTGGGTGAGGGAAGAATTTGCTATAGCCCAGAGTGAGGTGGTGGAACCTTACCAGGGAAAGGAAAGCATTCTTATATAGAGGGGAGGGGAGAGGGGATGGAGAGGATAGAGGGAAATAGTCCTAAATGGTTTGTTGAAGGCAGGTGCAGCAAATAAGACATTCACAAGAGATGGAGAAAGGTTGGTGGTCCATCCCAGTAATCAACTTCAGAGACTGAGTAGGGGAAGAAGGGCAGCAGAGCAGGGTATCAGAGCTGTAGCTGAGTGGGGAGATCATCCATGGGTGCATGTGAGGGACAGCCCAGCACAAAGCATCAGGGTCTGAGCAAGGTAGGGAAGTCATTTAGATAGGAAAGTGGCCCACATGGGGCATCCACGCCCAAGTTGGGTAAGGGGCATCTGTGCAGCCCAGAGCAGCAGCAGGTATGGGCACAGGTGTCAGAGCCCAAAAAGAATGGGGAGAGTATCCATGTAGGGAGTAGGGTAGCAGAGGTGAGGAGAAATTGGTTATATAGACAGCAAAGTTGATCAAATACAGGAAAAAGTAAAGATAGTGGGAACCAGATTTCTCACCTTCAGACGAGGAGCTACAAATATAGAAAGGGAGAAAACTAGAATACAATCTGGTGTTGGACTGGAATAGAAGATATCACTGTGAACTCATGGGTTTAAGTATGAATAGCTAGATAGTCAAACAAATATAGGTATAAATATACACATACAATTCCTAGTTCTGTCTAGTCAGTAGGCCTGGAAGTAGTGACACACCAGGAATTATAAGCACACCTAGTATAACAGATCTTGATTTCTAAATAGTGTTTTCCACAAGGAAGGAAGGAAGGATGGAAGGAAGGGAGAAAGAAACAAAATGAAACTAGGGTTCCTTAGAGGAATGGTTGATTTCAGGGGCCAGGACAAAGAAAATATAAGATGAGTCTAGAATATCTTATACCGGAAAGCATGAAAGGCCTCAACAAATAAAAGGGACAAAGAAGCGACCCTGAAAGGGCTCCCACTGGCCCACTCTAAGACAATTTGAACATCATAATAATAACAGTAACAGATTATAATCCATTCATAAAATAGGAATCTGAGTCCCATACCTATATTAATGGATGAATGAATGGATAGGCAAACAAACAAATAAATGACAAGTTGATAAAGAACAGTGAATTTACATAATCTCAAATTTTTTGTCCACAAAATACCTATTAATTACAGAGAGAAAAAAATAATTTTATAGTAGAAAAGTCTGATGGACACCACTTTAATCAAGTAACTAAAGTAAATATTATCAGATACAGAACAAATTGCAATTGTGTACCACCTAATGGGATGCAATGATAAAAAGGCAGCATCACATCTGTGATATTTCTGGCAAGAGTCCATAACCTGAGTTTAATCATGAGGAAACATCAGACAAATGCAATTTGAGAAACACTCTACAAATTAACTGGCCCATCATCTTCAAAGGTGTCAAGGTTATGAAAATCTTAAGACAGATTAAGGAACTATTTTTCCAATCTGACGGGTATTTTCCATGAACATGACAAAGAAACTCAATGAAAGAGTCTGGGTGTCATTCCTTTGCTCTAAAAGACATGAAAACTGGGGATACGGGCAGAATGTAAATGGACTACGAGGAGTGGATCGTAGTCACGTATCAATATTAATTCCCTCCCTTGTATGGTTGTGATGAGGTAATATAGGGGACTCTACAAAATACACGATGTGTAATCTTGAGTGTTGATCAGAATCTAGTCCACCGGTAGCTGGACTTCAGTCCAGAGTTTCTGATTCTGGGGTCTGGGATGAGGCTTAAAAGTTATTAGGAGATGGTGATGCTACTGCGAGAGTCACTGATGTAAGAGAGTATCCTCGTTTCAGGAAAAAAACAAACTCATCAGGGGAAATGAGACTTACTCTCAATGGTTCAGGAAAAGAATGGTTCTTTGTAATGTACTTGCAAGTTTTCTTTACTTTTGAAATGTTTCAGTAAACAAACAACCTCACCAATTCCAGAGCTATCAAATCAGAATTTAGGATAACTGGGCAGGGAGGAAGCTATGGTGGAGCAGTGCCCAGTACACCCCTTCCTAATCAATAGTGCAAAGTAAAGCAAATAAGACAGGAAGGGGGCTACTCCAGGCACTTAAGAGAACCAAATGTTTTCAAGTTCTTAAAAACATTTGTTGACAATGAATATGCAAAACCTTCCATCTCTAAACACTAGAGTAGTTGTCCTTTATTAAAAACCCCTTTGAGTCTTCAATGGCTTTTTCCCTCCATAACTCCAAACTTCTCTTTGTCCATTTTACCACGACCTCAAGCTCTGTATTTAAATTAGGAAACACATCCAATGAAAGATCTAAACACATCTGATCCCTTTCCTAAAAATCATCTGATACCATCTTACAAGATTAGGCAAGAAAATAAAATCCATCCATTGGATTTAATCCACTGAATACTTTGCAATTCCATACCTTTCCAAAAGGTTTGCTGCATCCTCCTTGTACCAGTCATGTGATCCAAAGCAACTTTCCTATCTTCTCTCTAGCTCCATTTCCCCATCAGCAAAATAAGGATAATAAGAGCACCTGTGCCTTATAGGAGTGTTAGGAGGACTAAATAAATGTAATGGACTTAGACTGAATCTGGCACATTGTAAATCCTTGATAAATGTCATATGCTGTTATTGTTTCAATTTTAGCCACATAATTGGATTTGATAACGGCCACACCTACCACTCTCCCTTTACCACTTTATATGTGAAGCTGGAAGGCCTCTAGACTAAAATTCAGCAAATTTGCATAGAAACCAGAGTTTCCTTGGAGAAAAGATACCAAGATGTTGACCCATATTTCTATTGAGGTTCAATGTTTTCAGACCATCTTTGGTGATTCTCACGACTATGGTGGCAGGAGCTTGGGCCCCCATGTGGAGTCTGGGGTTTGAGTCTAGGTTCTATCAGCTACTGTCTCACCTTTAGCAAGTTTCTTAACCTATGTGTACCTCAGTTTCCCTCTTTGTAAAATGGGAGAGACGATAATATCTACTTCAGAACATTGTTGGGAAGGCAAAGGAGACCATTTATACCAAGCAGTTGTTACAGTGCTTGACATATACTAAACAGTAAAGCTTCTGGGTCCAAGGTGTGGCCATATGACTAGCTATAGTCAGTGACATGACGTGTGTCACTTCTTCAGTGGAGGAAAACTGTTTTTCCCTACCCTCTTATGTTCAGTACCTGATGCCTGCTGCAAGTTAAACTGACAAAAGATAAGAGCTACACAAAAAAAGAAGTGAAAATCCCAAGAAGCAATTAGGCTTGAGAGCATTTTAACAAAGGGTGACAGATTGTGGAAAAGTGACAAGACAAAGGAAAGGATGTTTGGGGCTCTAGAGAAGGTAAGTTGCAAGAAGGTAAAGATATGCAGGAAACTAATGGAAGGCAAAGGCTTTTTAGTGGGGCTGTTATGCAGACTCAGAGCAGTACCATCTCTGTTGATAAGAGTCATCTCCAGTGATTAAAAGTTATTCTCTTCAGGAGATGAAGAGAAGAGAGCAGATACCTTCCCAAAAACCACATGCCCTGCTTTCAGGCAGAGAGGAAGAGAGCTCTGTTTGCTGTTTTTCAAGTGTCTTGAGCTCAAAATAATCCTCATGCCAAAGTAGTTTATTTTCAAATAGGATATTCTGATCCCCTTCACTTCTAAGCTGAACTATTTAATTACCAGTACAAGAGCCTCAAGAACACTTTCCCTCTGACATAATGACCAAAAAATTTCTAGACAACAGCTGATCGGTCAGCTTGGGGCCCTGAGTACTTAGAATAAAAGCAGAGCCACCGCTGTGACCTATAAGGGCATGCAGCATGAGCACGAATAAATATTGATACCCTATCCTAACTCATCGGGCACAACTACCACAGAGAGTCTAGCTTGAAGGAGGAGGGAATTTGGATTGCTGACCTAGGCCTGGGTGGGGGTTATGGGGTGTTGTTTCTAAGTGTAGTGTGTGGCTGAGACTAAAAACCCTCTTTTCACTCAACAGGCATTGGAATAGTATCCACTTCTGCGTAACAAATTATTCCAAAACTCAGTGGCCCATGCACACAGACCACCAAGCCATACAGTCAATACTCACAGGTGGATCTCCCACCTCTCCCAGCTCCTGGGCCTTTCCTCTCCTTGTCTACGGATACACACTCTCCAACACATGGGGATTACAGAAACCATCAGGTGCAAGTCAAGTTGCTGTGAAAGGAAAGGGGGAAAATGGCGGACTGTGTCTCAATGCTTAGAAGAACACATGAGTAAAAGACCAGCATAAAACACAGACATGTGCAAAGGTGTGGGCAGAGAGTGTGAGCCAGCAGCAGGACACACCTGCACCCTTGGTTGGTGGGGTGAACCAGCACATAAAAATGGTGTCTCCCCTGGATTACCCTTTTTCCTCATCCAACCGTCTGCCCACTGATGTTTCCATTGCTTATTTCACACAGCTTCCCAAAGATGTTTTTGACATAGTCGTTTTAACCATCATGCCAACACTTTACCTTTAAAAATATATAAGAAAAAGGCTACTAGAGAAGGTGCTGTCCACTCCCTCCAACCTCCCTGTTAGCTACATCTAGGCCACCAAACATCATCCCAGCAAATCCTAACACACAAATGGGCAGGTCTAACAAGGGCCCTGATCTAATAGCCTAAAATTCAGGAACCAGAAAGAGCTGAACACCAGAAAAAGTCATGCGAGGAGCTACAGCAAGTGATTTAATATTAACAGGCCGACACCCCTCCTTCCCAAGGAAAAAGATGGCAGGTTAGTGGTTCCTCCTGTCCCCAATTCCATGCACAGATAATTGCTTGAGGAAAAATAAACCGGGAACTGCTGGCACATTCTACCCCAGATAGCCTACCACTCCCACAGGCAGTGTTTCCAATCAGGGTGTGAGTGGATGGAGATGATAGAGTTCTTCCCTGGAGACAAAGAGGTATCATTTGTAGAGAAATGGAACAGGGTGCAAAAGGGATGTAAAAAATCATCAAAGTGCTCCCCAGGCAGGGTCAACAAAATAAGTGAAAGCCATCATCTCAAGGTTAAGTCAAGAGAAAAACAGACAGGATGCTATAAATACAGTGTCTCTTTGGGCACCAAGGCATAGATCATAACAGGCCAAGGGCTAAATGGATCACATGGCGGGTGCCTGTCTCAGTCGGGCCCGATGGACTAACAGGCATACAAATATGAAATGCAAGCCTCAGGGCCAGGCCCTACCCTGAGTGAAATCTCATTAAAAAGCACATCAAAGATCAAATGGTGGGAGAACGAAAAGTAAAAAGCAGCAACAGCCAACCTAGGGGGTAAGAAAGGAAGAAAGGAGGGAAGGAAGTTAGTATTATCTGGGAACCATTCCCAGCTACCCACTGTCTGCCTGGCCTTCAACAACTTGGCAGGCTCCTCCTGAGGGCCACGGGATGATCTCAAAACCACTGTGCTTCGAGATAATGTCATAATACAACAAGAACCACCTTGCTCCATGCCAGGCACTGTGCTAAGTGCTCTGTGTATAGTCTCTTCTTTCACTATCCCAGAGGTTAGAGGAGGCAAGTATCATCCATCTCACTTCACAGATGCAGAAGCTGGAGGTCAGAAGAGTTTTTTCACTGGTCCAAGATCACACAGGCAGTAAAGTCAGGGTCTGAACCCAGATATTCCCAGTTCCAAAGCTTATGTTTTTATCCCTGATGCTGCTGCTTCAGCTTTTGTATCACAAGCTACCTGAGCCCTCACCGCCACCACGCTTCATGGCAGCTGGGTCAAAAGTGACAGAAAGCTGCCACTCGCTTTCCATGTCCATTCATCACTAATTAATAATCATGAGTCCAGCTGGGCCTGCACCCCACTGAGAACCCTGCTGAGGGCAGTGCTTGCAAGCAGTCACGGCCAACCTGTCCCCAGGCTGTGGGCACAAACCAAGTAGACACGCTTGGTTAGTACAGTGTCTCAAATGCAGGAGATGGCTGGCATAAAACTGCACAGTAAGGGAAGGACAGTCCTCATCCTCTTGGTCACATCTGTCTCCATTCCCACAGCTGGTTGCCTAGTTCAGGTGTTCCTTATCTCCCCTGGGCTACGCTGTGGCCACAGAAGTCCCAGCACACATCTGAGCAGGCCTCCCTCCAGCTCAGAGTCCTTTAGGGGCTGATCCCGCCCCCAGGATCAAGGGAATCCTCTGTAGCAAGGACCTCTCCCAAAGGAACTCATGCCCCATGGCCACCTCCAGAAAGGCTCTCTCAGTTTATAAGGTTCAGACCAAGGACACACACCAAACTGTTGACACTGATGACTTCTGAAGTTGAGATTAAAGGGATAGGAGGAGGGGCGCCTGGGTGGCTTAGTCGGTTAAGCGTCCGACTTTTGCTTAGGTCATTATCTTGCGGTTCGTGGGTTCGAGCCCCGCGTTGGGCTCTGTGATGACTGCCAGCTCAGAGCCTAGAGCCTGTTTCAGTCTGTGACTCCCTCTCTCTCTGACCCTCCCCTGCTCACGCTGTCTCTCTCTCTCTCTCCTAGAAATAAATAAAAACATTTTTTAAAAAATAGTCTATAAAGGGATAGGAGGAAAGTTGTCAACTCTGTATTGACTCAACTCTGTAATATTTTACTTACCATAAACATCTTCATGGTTATAACGTCATGTTAAAGTCCAAAGGGAATAAACATATAAAGACTAGGAAAGGAGGTCTAATTCTGCGTACCTTCTCACTGTCGCCTGTGTGGATAAGAGCCAGCACGCAGTAAGACCTTACTGCTGAGGTAGATTTCACTCGCACACTCCTTGAAGACAGGGAATTTCTTGTACATCACTGATTCTGTACAGTGAATGCCACAAAGGAAAAGTATCTGGTGAATAAAAGGCATAATCAATGGAATGAGTGTGAGTAAACACAGCCTCCCTAGAAATGCTGTTCACCATATGGCGAAGTCTTGATGTGTGTGATGGCTGTGAGTCTGTGCAAGGGCTAACCAAGTCCGTGGGAGAATTCTCCAGAAAGAGACACAGTTGATAATTTAAATAAGGAAGTCTAGAGTGGTGTTCCTCAAGATGTGATCTGTGAAAGCATACAGGGCCCATGACCCATTTCTTCAGTAAGTATGCAGCACAGATTTAAAAAAAAAAAAAGGTCTCTGAGCACTGGGTGTTGTACGTAAGTGATGAATCACTAAACTCTACACCCAGAACAAAACTGCACTCTATGTTAACTAGCTGGAATTTAAATAAAACTCGTAAAAAGAAGATGAAGAAGAAGAAAAACACAGACTTAAGAAATGTAACAACCCAAAAGAGTGTATGGGTCTTTAGTGGATATTAATAAACTCTAAAGAGACATTCTTGAGACAATTAGGGAGATTTCAACAATGAGTGTTAGAGGATGTTAAAGATTATCATTAATTTTGTTAGGTATGATAACGGTATTGTGGTTGCATTAAAAAGTCCATATTGGATATGAGTGAAATAATGTCTGAAAATTGCTTTAAAATACTCTAACTTAAAAAAATTATACAGGGAAAAACATTGTACAGGGATAAGTAGATGAAACAACATTAGGAAAATGTATCGCTAATTAGTGGAGTCGAATGAACACATATGGAGTTACTTATTCTCTTTTTGTCATACTTTCAAAGATTTCCACAGTAAAAAAAAGTTTTAAAAAATAAATTTAAGGAGGCTCCTAATTTGTATAAGATGTAACCGCTGAACTTCCTTGGAATCACCTGGTACTTGTTCAAATGCAGATTCCCAGGCTGCTCTGACCTGCTGGAGGAGGCAGGGGCCTGAGGCTGCACTCTAACAAGGACGCCCTACCCTCCCTCCAGCTCTCGCACGCCGTGGTTCTGATGAGGACTCCACCGAGGATGGCCATGCACATGATTCTCCAGGAACAGGCCTGATTACACCCGGTGTCCCTCCTTCACTCTCAAGAGTGTTCCAGTTTGGAGGCACCTGGGTGGCTCCGTCGGTTGAGCGCCAGACTTCAGCTCAGGTCACGATCTCATGGTTCCTGAGTTCAAGCACCATGTCAGGCTCTGCGCTGATAGCTCAGAGCCTGGAGCCTGCTTCAGATTCTCTGTCTCCCTCTCCCTCTCTGCTCCTCTCCCCCCCAAAATAAATAAACACTCAAAAAAAGAGTATCCCAGTTTGGACAACAAACTACACAGTAATCCTAGATGAAGTAGCCATGCTCACTCTTCACATGCTGCCCGGACCTGCATGCACTGAACCCCCAATTATCTGCCAAGGCCCAGCTCAAGCACCCCCAAGACCTTCCCTGATGACTCTGGGTGACTCTGCCCTTTAAGCCACAGACCCAAGCCATCAGAGAGTACATCCACCTGGATGGCTGTTACTGTGATATAATAAGAAATAGTATATTTGGTCTCTGTCCCTGGTTCCTGGCACAGACTTCTAGGCCTTTGAAGTTTCCTGAGTGACAGCTGTAAAAGGAGTGTCTTTTGTTATTCATAATAAGCCCCTTTCATCCACATCTGAGTTTATGCTAATGAGGTGACTCTTAGCAGATGGGAGCTGTTTGGCAGATGAACCAACCAACCAGGTGATCAGAGGGTTGGGACTTTCAGCCCCCACATACACACACATACCCCACATACCCCACACATCCCATGCCCCCTATAAGGGAAGGAGGAGGGGAGAAGAGCTAGAGATTAAGCCAATAGATGATGATTTAATCAACTGTGCCTACCTCAATAAAAACTCTAAACCATGGAGTTCAGAGAGCTTCCCTGGCTGGGAAGGCGAAGGTGGCGCACCCATAGAGGGCCTGGAAGCTCCAAGCTCCTTCCCACATACCTTGCCCTACGAACCTCTTCATTCTATTTCTGAGTTGTATCCTTCATAATAAACTGGTAACTGTAAGAAAAGTCTTTCCCTGAGTTCTGGTGAGCAATTATAGTAAATTCTCAAATCTGAAAAGGGGGGTGAGGGGAACCCCAATTTACAGTTGGCGGTCAGAAATGCAGGACGTCTGTTCTGGTGATTGGCATCTGAAGTGGGGGCCGTCTTGTGGAAAGGAGCCCTTCACCTGCAACGGTCCGTGCTAACTCCTCCGTGCTAACTCCAGGTAGTGTCAGAATCGATTTGTAAAAAACCCAGTTGGTATACAGAGAGTTAAAAACTGATTGGCATAGGAAAACCTTCCACACATTTGGTGTCGGAAGTGTTGTGAGTAGCAAAACTGTTTTAATGATCATCCTCAGTTTACATGCCTCTAGCCTAGGAATTCCTTAAAGGTAAGGACTGTGCCTTATTTGCCATATTCTCTTCAAGGCTGGCACAGAACAGATGTCTGATAAGTGCTGGTTTGATGAATGAATAAACAAACAAATGAATTAATAAATAAATGAGAGTCATTGTGCTGGGCACTTCATAAGACATATCTGTGCTAACCGAAATTCTGACTTATCCTAATGATGAAATGTTAGGTAGCTTTAGTTTAAGATAACTGGTGTGAAATTTGGGTAAAATAAGGAGGAAATGGGATACAATATGTGTGGGGGGAATATCAAAACTCTAAAACATATGTGTACAGTAATTATAAAACATGTATGTCTCTTATTATTTTTATGAGACCAAAACCCAAAAGGCAATATGCAAAAGAAAAAATAGTGAGATTCTAGGTGACTATATTTGTATTCCCATGTTCTGAATATTCTTTTTTTTCCCCTATAAGAAAGAAGAAGAGAGAGAAAACCAGAGCTTGGAGTCTGTTTTGGTCTGGCAGTAAATGCAGGACCCCGACTCCAGCACCACACGGCCCCTCCCCAGGGCCCCAACAGAGGAGAAAAAGGCCTACACCAGTTGCCTCTGATGGGGGGAACAGAGGAGATGAGGGGATGGGGGGTGTAGGGGAGGGAGGTGGACACAAATCATTTTTCCACACATCCACAGGTTTCCCCTGGTTGAGTTTAGTAAGACCTCCAACCCCTAAGACAGGAAGTCTTAATAAATATACATGTTCTGCATTCTACATAGGCCCATGTGCACAGAGGTATATAAAAGAACAGAGCGTAAAGTCACTTCATCTGTACTGAGAGCATGCAGGGCTTTCCAATCATCCTGCAAGGAGCCTGCTCAAGTATTAACAGGTATCAATCTAATATATTGTGTGGCAAGCGCCATTATTTTCTTCTCAATCTATTTTACCTGCCACATATCCCAGGGGCATATTGGAAAATATGTGGTAATTATATATTGATAGAACGTGGTAGCAGGTTATATACGGACCCATTGTACTCGGCTTCCTTATTAACCAGCTAAAATGTGCTCTGTGGGATCTTTCGTTGCTCTTTAAGGACTCTCTAGAGCTGAGCTATTATTTTGCTGTTTATGATTTTTTCCTTGCTCATAAAAATTGTTCAGCTTTACCAGAGCCTTACATGTACCAAGCCAAGATGGGGCTTTAAAGCACAATCCCAGTGTTTACCAGAGCCTCACATGTACCAAGCCAAGCTGGGGCTTAAAAGCACAACCCAGGGTCGTCCTCCCTGGCAAGGTTCCCGTCCGAAGCCGATGACTTCCACACAAAGACAAACAACAACCTCACTGGGCTGACTTCCCAGCCCCCTGTATCGTCTCATCAAGGAAGACTTAGTCAGTATGAAAAGTACTAATCAAGAAAGAGTCAGAACACCTGGGTGGCTCAGTGGGTTAAGTGTCTGACTCATGGTTTTGCTCAGGTCATGATCTCATAGTTCCTGAGTTAGAGCTCTGTGCTGACAGCGTGGAGCCTGCTTGGGATTCTCTCTCTTTCTCTCTCTTCCTCTCTCTCTCTACCCCTCCCCTGCTCGCGTATGTGCTCGCGCTCTCACTCTCTCTCTCTCTCTCAAAATAAATACTTTTTAAGAAAAGGAAAAGTCATTGGACCATATTTGTGGGCCTTCAGAACAAATTAGTGTACTTACTTTTTAAGAAGCACAGTAAGCTATGGGTTTAATAGGTTTTCCTCACAAACACTGATGATAGCAGCTCTGAGTGAAGCCACGGGAAACGAAAAATGGGCATCTCTGAGAAGTTTAACGGCCTTTACTTGATTGACTTGTCTGGAATGGTTAAGCAGAGGTAGAGGGAGGAAGGGATGAGGGAGGGATGAGAAAGGGGTAAGATAAGGGAGGGGTGAAGGAAGGATAAGAGAGGAAGAGGGAGGGCTAAGACAGGGAAGAGGGAGAGAGGGGTGAGGGCAGGTTGAGGGACAAATAAAGGAGGGAGATGGAGAAGTGAGGGAGGAGGGGAAGGGGGAGAGAGGGGGTGCCAGTCAAAGACATCTGAGTGAAGGGCAGGTGGAAAGCAAGTGGTGATCCACTTTACGACCGCTGCCCAGGTGATCTAAATCGTGGTTGGTCACTATAAGTGATCTAAATGTACCTCAAATCTAAAAGAATGTGAGAAGGCCATATTATCCACATTTGGTGGGTGCAGCCAAACTGCTTCAAGGTGGTCCTGTCACTCAGCATACACTCACACAGCATTTCCTAAGCACCCATACCCAGCTGGGGTCCAAGGCTCCCCAGCTGCCCTGCCCTCCACTCTCTTGTAGAAAGGCAACAAGCGGCAGGTCACATAGCATAAGTCGTGAAACCTGGGGTCTACTTTCAGTTCTGCCATTCAACTATCAGAATTAGCAGGCTGGCCTTCCGCAGGCCTTGCCTCTCTGCGCCCTTTCCAATTGGAAAATAAGAAGTGGGGGAGACAGTGGATCACTTACATCCCATGGAGCTGTGACAGTCGACTGCATACATGAAAAGGACCCATCGACCCCAAATTGCTGCTTTTTTCTTAGCGAGGCCTTGTCTGTCTATGCAGCTCTTGTGCCAAAAGATACCCCTAGGCAGCTGAGCCAAACAACAGTACAGGGGAACTGGCTTCCATCAGGCAGATCTGAAAAAGGCACAAGGAAACAGAACTCGCCCTTGAAGGTGAGGTTCTGCCAGTTAAATATTCAAGCCCAGAAATCATCATCTAACTTATTAAATACAACCCTTTCTACTTCCACCCATTACCCCCCCCAAAAAAAACCCACAGCCAGTGTAACTGCAGCAATAAAGTAATTAGGGAGGCATACTCTCTCTAAAATGAAACCACCAATACTGTAACTTCCAGTTAAATTTAATTACTACCTTATTTCCTTTACAATAGATGACCTAGTTTTTGGACAATATTCTCAGAAAGAGATTACGTGCGGGTGTAAAACTCTGCCCTATCTTGGAGAAGCAGAGAGACCATTCACTGAGCTCACCTAATCCATCCAGATATAAATGAGTGCAAGGCGAATGGATGAGATACAGCCTACCAAAGAAACACACTCCATTTTTACACAAAGGCCAAAGAGGCAAGCAGTCCAACATTTATGGCTCTAACAAAAAGCAATCCACAGAGACCTGTGAGCTGTTTGTCAGACTTGCTGACTGACTTCCAGAAGGCAGCCTTGGACACTTATATGAAGAGCCATCCTATGTCTCTGCCCATCATCCCCAGCATATGCAAACCCAGCTGTGCCCGCAGCCCCCGGGCCCTAGGGCAAGGATGAGGCACTGGCACAGAGTAGTCCCACATTTTGGCCACTGCACAGACTCGCCTGCCCTAAAAAGTTCCCAGTCTGGCAGGAAACCAGAGAGGGTGGGTCCACGGGTGCTTTGGCTTGCCTCACTATTCACCAAAGGTGTCCCGGGTTGAGCTGAGCACGATACATAATGCCATGTAAGTGACCACAAATGGTGACATGTGCAATGAATGGGCAACAAAGAGGTGCTAAGAGCATCCTAATCCCTGGCAGCCAGAATCCCTGGCAGCCAGAACATCCCCGAAGACAAGATAAAATGCATCTTCATTCATTATTTCTCATAATAAAAGTGAGGGGGTGGGGACAAACATCCTACCCTCAAGAAGCTCAGAGACTAGGAGGGAAATAAATATGTAAACAGGCAATTATAAAAGAGTGTAGTTAATTCTACAGCAAGAGAGAACAGTGTGTTACAGGTGGAAAAGGCAGCAGGGAAAAGAGTCAGAGAAGGAGAGTCAGGATGGCTTCCCTGAGCTCAGGACCTTGAAGCCTGGATCTTCAATGCAAGAAGAAAATAAGAGCTACCCAGGGTATGGGGTGGGGTGCGAGAAACTAGATACCCCAGGCAAAGAGGTCCAGGCCCACCAGCACAGAGAAAGGATGCTAGTTTGAGAAAGCAAGGGCTTCCACAGGAGGGTATAGAAGCAATAAAGAGATGAGGAGAAACAGACAAGCCTACTGATACTGGGTGCAGACTGCAGTGCTTGTACCTGACCCTGCAGATTTCAAGTGGCACTGCAAATTAATTAATTAATTAATTAATTAAGAAGAGCACCTGGGTGACTCAGTCGGCTAAGTGCCTTACTCTGGCTCAGGTCATGATCTCGCCATTTGTGAGTTTGAGCCCTGCGTCAGGCTCTGTGGTGACAGCTCAGAGCCTGGAGCCTGCTTCAGATTCTGTGTCTCCCTCTCTCTCTGCCCCTCCCTTGCTCACGCTCTGTCGCTCTTTCTCTCTCAAAAACAAATAAAGATTAATTTTAAAACTTTTTAAATAATATATATATATATATAAGAATGTTGCTCTTTAAGCAAAATATAAAAACAAAAACAGAAAGGGGGGGGTTGATGGGGAAATGGTGAATCAATGGTGATGGGGAAAGGGGGGTTCAGTATACTATTCTCTTTCATTTCATCTAGATTTGAAATCTTCTAGAGTAGAAATATTTTTAAACTAACACAAATTTTTTAAAAACCAGAAGCATGTACATTCTTGTGATTTTTAAAGATGTTCTATATCCCCACTCATTAGCCAAAAATAAATCGAAGTGTGAATATTTTTTCTACATTTTAAAAATATCACTGTGCTGGAGGGTGGCGAATAGATTAGAGAGGAGAAAAGAGGAGGCGGGAGGCCATTAGGAGGCGGCGTGGGGACCCAGGTGAAAGATGGTAGTGGCCTGTACTGACACAGTGGCAGAGAGGATGAAGGGCTGGACTGAGACCTTCAGGAGGTAAGATGGCCAGGACCCAGTGATTGACTGGACATAAATGAATCACGCATTCAGTCCCTATCGCTGTAAAGATTTAGGGCCACCCGCTCTGCCTACAGCCCTGCCAGGGACTGTAGGAAAATGAAAATGAAAAGGCAGGTCTGACATGTGGCCAGATATCAGCACAGCTTTCCATGACAGAAATAAGATGAAAAAAGCTAAAAGGACAAAAACAGTTCTGAAAAAGTAAAAAGTAAAAGCCGTAAGTAAACATTAGCTTAAAACATGCTGAAGTGAATACCAGCAAAATTGAAAAATGCTAGAAAATAAATTTGATGAGTTTAACAGTATGCACTGAAAATGTTGGAACTGTAAAAGACAGCCAAGATAAACAGTAAGATGATATCGTAAAGGAAGAGTAATACAATAAAAACTACAGATAAAAAAGGCAAAAGTAAATAATATTAACTAATGGAACACATTAAAAGGATTAAATAGTGAAGTAAAATTACTTAGGATGCATACATTTTGCTGAAAGGGCATTCTAACCAAAGGGTACCAGCAAACACCAGCTACCCAGGTTGCCTGCTCATCCTCAACCTCCCACTGTCACAGGGAAGGACTCGGAACCACACCAAGTACTTACCATTCTCCAAATCCACATGTTTTCCTGAAAGGACACTGTTGGGGGGAGGTCAGGATTACACTGCACTATCCATAGAAAAGGCTCATAGAGATCCTCTTTAGACGTCCATCCTTTCTCCACAAAGCTTCCCAGTGCCAAAAATCTCTCTTCTCAGGCCCACCCTGATACACTGTCTGTCCATTCCCAGGGATGTCTGTCTTCTCTGCTCCAAGAGAGACCCTCCTTGCCACACCCATGCCCTGGGAAAGAGCAGCATTCTGAGTGCCCATCTCGCCAGAAAGCCTGCCCCAGCCCTGAGTAAATGGAATTTCCTCCCTCACGCATGCCTGGCTTCCCCTAAAACTGGACTCTTCCTAAAGTGTCCTGGGGTCTAGCCATGGACCCCACATATGTGTTAACTGGCACATAGATGGTGCTCAGTTAACATCTGTTGAAGGTAACGAAATGAAAGATCAGTAGCCTTCAAGCTGAAATGGACAGCACTCAATTATTCAACAAAGATAAATTCCATAGCAGAGGGTCCTGGCCCCATGGTGGCTTCTTGGGATTTATATCTCATGAGAGCGCCCTCAGCTCCTATCTTTCATTCGGGCATTGTCAGCTCTCAATCCCAAAAGACACATAAGGTAACAGCAAAGAAGTTCCCCTCACAAAGGGTCCATGGCAACAACGTGAGGAAGGACATAGCAGCACCTGCCGCATGACCTCAAGGAGAGATGGCTTCCAGGTGTGTGATCAGGAGGGCTTGATGGAGGAGGGGATTTGAGCCAAGGCTCAGGAGATGGCTTGGGTACATGGATGGAGGGAGAACAGGACAAGATTTCTGGAAAGGGAGCAGGATATGAGCTAACATCCAGCCTTTTCACCAGGTCTCCAGTCAAAGTCAGTCACAGAGTCCTGCAGCCAGCATTTCCGTCCAGTATGAAGCAAATTCCCCCAATTCAGCAGTGGCCACTGATCTTGTACCCAGATCACATCTTTATTTTTTAAATAAAGTTTTTTTTAAACATTTATTTGTTTTTGAGAGAGAGAGACAGAGTGCAAGCAGAGGAGGGGAAGAGGGGGAGATACAGAATCCAAAGCAAGCTCCAGGCTCTAGGCTGTCAGCACAGAGCCTGAGCCTGACTCCATGCTCAAACGCATGAACTGTGAGATCATGACCTGAGCCAAAGTCAAATACTTAATGGACTGAGCCACCCGGGTGCCCCCAGATCACTCTGTATGATGCACAGACCTGCTACAGCACACCCTTCAGCACTCAGCCACCACAGGCAGCCACTGCATTTACATTGTGGACAGCCTTAAGTATGAGAAGCTACACACTCTATTCTCTGGAAGAACATAACAATTCCAGCTGCCTCTTTCATAAGGCACTCCCTACGAAGTTTAAATAGACAGTGACAGGTCACAGCATTATACTCCTTAGCAAGGACTTGCCTAACCTCCAATACAAGTCAGTTTTCAACTATCCCAGCCATTTGGATAATGTAAATCATTATACATACTCACTACAACCAATAAAACTGCTGGCTCTTATTTTTTCAATTCTAGAGAGAGCAAGAATCTTCTTTGTCCCAACTTTAGAGAAGCCTTGATGAGAGCTTCACCCGCTGTACAGCCCTGAGTTCATCTGAAAGAAGGTGTTTGCCTGGAATTCTTCCCGTCTGTTCTGAGATTCTGATACCACAGATATCAGATAACAAAGTAAGTATTCAGACAACAAACTGAGTGTAGAAGCGCCCTGCTACAGACTGAATGTTTCTGAAATACAATGCAAACATCCTCCAATGCTATGGTGTTTGGAAGGGGCAGGGAGACTTTGGAAGATGATTAGGTCATGAAACCAGAGCCCCAACACAAGAGATTGGTTCCCTTATAAAAGAGACCCTGCAGGGGCACCTGGGTGGCTCACCTAGTTAAGTGTCTAATTTTGACTCAGGTCATGATCTCATGATTCACAAGTTCAAACCCCGTGTCAGGCTCTGTGCTGACAGCTCAGAGCCTGGAGCCTGCTCCAGATTCTGTGCCTCCTTCTCTCTCTGCCCCTCCATCCCTCCCTCCCTCTCTCTCTGCCCCTCCCCTTCTTTCTCTCTCTCTCTCTCTCTCTCTCTCTCTCTCTCTCCCTCTCTCTCAAAAGTAAACATTTTAAAAAAATTTTTAGGAAGAGAGACCCCAGAAAACTCTCATGTCCCTTCCACCACTGAGGACACAGAAAAAAGACAGCCAGAAGAAGATAAATCAGAGAGCAGGCCCTCACCAGACACTAAATCTGCTGGCTCCTCGATCATAGGACTTCCCATCTTTTATAACTGTGAGATATAAATTTGTGTTGTTCGTACACCATCCAATCTTTGGTATTCTGTGAGAGCAGCCTGAACAGACCAAGACAAGGCTCCAATGCAGAATTTATAGGAAGTAGCTAGGAACAGTTTCATGACTCTTGAGCTCCCCACCCAGAAGCCTTTATATGGTTTGGGAATATAAAATATTGAGAGAGGAGAGGAAGGGGGAATTTGTGAAGCAAGTTTTTTTTTAACAGAACTGTGAAGACACTGTGAGTCCCATCTACACTGCCATGTGTAGGGGGCAGAATGTGCTGTCTGTCAACTCAATTCTGAGAAGGGGGCCTTCCCTGGGCCATTGAAGGACTGTGAAGTCTATCCCAGCACTGAGGGGACATTGCGCTGCAGACAACACCGGCAGCACTGGGAGGCAGGAGACAGCATATAGCTGGCACTGGCCTGAACCCCTAAGGTTTACAGCAATGGGATGTGGACCACACGGGAAAGCCAGCCTGGGTCCATCTTAAAGCCCACCCCAAAGGATGCCTGGGAGGGTGTGAGGCTCCCTAGGGCAAGACTGTGCAGAGAAACAACAGAGAACCAGAATGGGAGCAGCATAGGACGGCAGGAAGTGTACACAGTCTGTATCAAAGAGCTGCAGGGGGGGCTACTAGACAGAGGCATTGCCAAAGAACCCACCAGAGCAGCGATGAGAAGGAGTCAGCTAAGAATACCCGCCAGGCCTGGGAGTGAAGCACATGGCAGTTCAAGGAACAGCTCTCCTGTCCCTCCTTCTCCGCCTCCCATCTGTCCTAGAGCTCCAGAGGTAACAGCAGTCACAGGGTACAGACAGAAGAGGAGACAAAGATGAAAGCCATGCCTCTGCTCTGGCAAGGGGTCAGCCGCAGTGAGGGTCCAGCTGTAGGAAGCACACAATCTCATAATAATTAAGTTCAGAGATTTGATTAATTTGGGGGTCTAGGTATCCTAACTTCTGAAATGTGTTTGCAACTAACATATAACCACTGGATTGTCTGCTGCCCAAGAGAGCAGAAAAGCTATGGACCTGCCCAAATTTTCATCATACGCAGGGAAGTTCATTCTCCAACCGGACCCAATGAAATTTAAAGGGTTAACATGAGACAAAACGAAGCTACAATTGATTATATCCCAGTCATTTTATTATGTTTGATACATAATAAAAGCCAGGAATCACTGTTGCTATCAACATAGTTGAGAAGTAATTCTTTAAAGCTTTTTTTTTTAAGATTGTACAGCTTTTGAGCCATAAGTTCTATAGAGATTATCCTAAGAAAGCTATCCTCACTATAGACAACTATACCGAATGCATTATCATCTCTACGATAGATACTGAAGTTCAATCCACTCAACACCACTTTCAGGCCTCTTCCATTTGCCTCCTGTTCAGTAAGGGCATGAAAACTAAATGCTCATCTTCACAGTCTCTCTTGCAGCTAGGGGTGGCCTTGTGACACAGTCCTGACCACTGAAACTCAGCCAAATATCCACAGATGCTACCTTTCCCCTTCCACCCTTTCCCCATAGTAAGTGGCTTAGAACTGCAGCTGTTTAACCACCATTAGGTCTTAAGCAAGCGGCCAAGGGAAGGGACCTGTAGAGATTCCAGCACTGACATCATGAGCCAGCAAACCTGCCAGTTATCCCCTCTGCAGATCTCATGCTAGGTGAGACAAATAAGCATCCATTCATTTAAGACATTGTGGTTGGGTTTTCTGTCACTTAAAGCTAAATGCAACCCTAAACTTCAGAACCTGGACACAAACAGGCACCCACATACAACACATATGTGCAAACTGAAAAAAAAACATACATATGAGAGATACATCAAAATGCATGAGTGGTGGGATTGCATATTATTTTTATTTTTTTCCTTTTCTCCTGCTGATATTTTAAAAATTTTCTCTATACTGAACATGTGTTACTTTGGGAAAAGATAAAAAAATAAATAAAAGCTACTTTTTGACAGTGAAGGCCTAACCATGCTCACTGAAATGTAGACATGTTTCACGGCCTTCACAGGCTGTGTCTATGCTCTCCGTTCTACGGCTGGCTCAGCACACCCCCACTCTAAGCCACTTCTCTGAAGCTAGAACCCCAGAGACTAGATAAAATTCTACCAAGATAAACTGAACAGGAACTGATAAAGAACCAAATTATCAGACATAAAAGGGCAGATGTTTATCATATTTGGGCTAAAATCTGCAAGGCTTAGAGACCAACAGGTATGATAGGAGAAAAGAGAAACAAATCAAGAATGGCTAAGCCTTTGGGCCTCAGATACTCCATAGCAACTGATAGGACTAGGAGTTGGGGAGCAGAGCCAGCTTCGGGGTGGGCAGAACCATGATCTCCATTTTCAGACAGGTTCAGCTTAAAGTTGATGGTGGAACCTCCTGGGGAAGAAATCCAATAGGCTGATGATACTTGTTCACGTAGTAAATCCTTATTGAACACCTAAAACACCTAAGCAGAATCACATGCAAATACCCACTAGTCACCAGTCTGCATACAGAGACAAACAAGATATGGCACCTGCTGGACACAGCAGCTTATAGTCTAGAGAGAGAGGGAAAATGTCAGCACCAACGGCACAGGAATGTAAAGAAGAGCTATAAGTTACAGTAAAGAAGAATTAATTCTCACTAAGTTATCAAAGATTTCACAAAGATGGTGGGCCTTGAACTGAGGCTTAAAGAATAAATATACACAGGGCACCTGGGTGACTCAGTCAATTAAGCCTCCAACTTTGGCTCAGGTCATGATCTCAAAGCTTGTGAGTTTGAGTCCCACATCAGGGTCTGTGCTGACAGCTCAGAGCCTGGAGCCTCCTTCCAGTTCTCTGTCTCCCTCTCTCTCTACCCCTCACTACTCATGCTCTGTCTTTCTCTGTTTCTTAAAAATAAACTTGAAAAAAAATTTTAAGTATATACATATATATGTATAAATATACATGTGTGTGTATACACATATATATATATATATGACAGAACACATGGGAGAAATTTACAAACAAGAGAAACCACATGGGCCAAGGAAGAGAGAAGGAAAGAGATGGGAATATGACACACACTCCAGCTGACAAGACAGAGCCTGGGCAGGTATGATGGGAGAAGGGACAGAGCCAGCTGGGGCAGTGATGGAATCCACAAGCAGAGGAATCCAAACTACAGGCAATGGCCCTGGCAAGATTCTAAGAGGGCAGACGCATGATCCTACCTGTATCTGAGGATAAGCCTGGCTGTGAAGGCCAAGCTACAGAAGCAAGGTATCAGAGGTAGGGAAACCAGTGATGAAGCTACAGTAACCACCAGGCAAGAGAGAAGAGACTTGAACTTGGGGAATTCAAGGGAATGGCTATGAGAGATTGGGCAGACACAGAATGATAGGACTTCATGACTAATGGGGGGGGGGGGATTTTTTAATGAAAAACAGAGAGAAGTAAAAAAAAAAAGGGGTTCAGAGTGGTACCTTAGAAAGTGAGGTATTTCCTCTAATAAAATCTTTTTGCAAATCTAATCCTGCTTTGGGGTCTATTTCTTTATCATAGACTAACACAGGCTTTTGGTTTTGTTGTATAATTTAAAAATTTTTTTTCTAGCTGTATCGAGATATAACTGATGTGTAACATTGTGTTGTTTAAGATGTACAGCATGATTGATATCCTATATTGAAGAATGTTTACCACAATAAGGTGAGTCAATACATCCTTCTCATCACATAACTACTATTTTTGACAAAATCTAAGTTTTACTCTCATAGCAACTTTCAGGCACACAATACAGTATGTGTTAACTATAGTCACCTACTCTCCACTAGATCCTAAAACGCATTCATCTTAGTTTGCACCTTTTGACCAACATCTCCCAGTTACCTCCACCCTCTAGTCCCTGATAATCATCAATCTTTTCCGCTTCTATGAGTTCAACATTTTTAGATTTCACATCTATGTGGAATAATAAAGTATTTGTTTTTTCCTGTCTGACTTATGTTATTTCGCATAATATCCTCATGGTCCATTATTGTTATCACAAATGATAGGCATTTCCTTCTCTTTTATGACTCAATAATATTCCATTGTGTGTCTATGTGTATGTATCACAGTGGATATATATATGTAGTTAGACAGATCATGTTTTCTTTATCCATTCACCTGTCAATGGACAATTAAGTCATTCCCACATTTGGCTATTGTGAATAATGATGCAATGAACATTAACATGGGAAAGAAGATATCTCTTCAAGAGGGTGGTTTCATGTCCTTTGGATATACACCCAGAATTGGGATTACCAAATCAGGTGGTATTTCTATTTTTAATTTTTTGAGGAACCTCTATACTGTTTTCCATAGTGGCTGCACCACTTTGCATTCCCACCAACAGTGTGCAAGGGTTCCCTTTTGTCAACATTCTCAACAGAATTTATCTGTTAGAGTAGCCATTCTAACAGGTATAAGGTGGTATCTCATTGTGGTTGTGGTTTCCATTTCCCTGATGATTAGCAATGTTGATCATCTTTCGTTTTTTTGCTTTTGAGTTGCATGAGGCCTTTATATATTTACAATATTAACCCCTTATCAGGTACATGGTTTGAAAATATCTTCTCCCACAAATTGGTGGCCTCTTTAATTTTGTGGACTGTTTCTTATGCTCTGTAAAAGCTTTTTAGTTTGATATAGTCTCTTCACTGATTTTTGCTTTAGTCATTTGTGCTTTGGGGTCCTGCGCGCACGTGAGCGCACACACACACGCACACACACACACACAATCATTGTCACGATCAATGTTAAGGAGATTTTTCCCTATATTTTCTTCTAGCACTTCCAGTTTCAAATCTTACAATTAAGTCTTAATCCATTTGGAGTTAATTTTTATGAGTGACATGAGATAGGGGTCCAATTTCATCCTTTTGCCTATAAATATTGTTTTACCAACATCATTCATTGAAAAGATTACCATTTCTCCACGGAGTATTCTTGGCTCCTTCTTGTCATAGGTTAGATGACCATATATGTGTGGGTTAATTTCTAGATTCTTGATTCTTTTCTTCAGACTTTGTGTCTTTTTATGTCAGTGCCTTCCTTTTTTGATTCCTACAGCTTTGTAATATAGATTGAAATCATGAAGTGTGATACCTCCTGCTTTGTTCTTTCTCAAGATTGCTTTGGCTATTTGGAGTCTTTGGTGGTTCCATACAAATTTTAGGACTGTTTTTCTATTTATTGGAAAACGCCACTGGAAATTTCATACAGATTTCACTGACTCTATAGATGGTTTCAGGTAGTATGGACATTTGAACATTAACTCTTTCAAATGACAAACAGGGAATAACTTTCCCTTTGTTTTTTTCTTCAATTTCTTTCATCAAGGTCATAGTTCTCAGGGATCTTTCAACTCTTTGGTCAGTTTATTCCTACGTATTGTATTGTTTTTGATCTATTATAACTGGGATTTTTTCTTTTACAGACAGTTCATTGTCAGTGTATAGAAACGCTACTGAATTTTATATATTGATTTTATATCCTACTGATTTTATATCCTAAAATCCTATACTGATTGTATGTTGGTTTGACATCCTAAAACTACTGATGGGAGGGGACATGTGGCATCTCTGGGTCTAGAGGGGTGTGAGGTTTTGTCAGTTCAGGCCACTGGAGTCCACAACAATAACTGTGTGGTGTCTGGCACATGCTGTGGGGGTCCACAGTGGCTACAAAGACTACTGGGGTCCTCATCAATGCCTCTAGGTCCAGCGACCAGGGACCAGGGCTGGCAGTTGTAGTGGCTGTGTGTGTGTGGCGGTGTATACATGCTCAGCTACAGGAGCCAGCTGCAGGTGCCTGCACAATGGCGGGGGTCAGAGACACACATAATGGTAAGGGCCATGTCTGGTCACAAGAACTGGGGTCAACTGTGGGTACACCAGCAGCTGCAGGGGCCCTAGCTGTCAGCATGTACTCCTGTGGCTATTAGGGTCTCACCACGAGCATGCACACAGCAATCAAGGCTGGTGATGAGAGTCAGTCCAACAGAGTACAGGTGCACAGCTGAAGGAGCGTAGCCGCAGGTGAACCCAGTAGTGTAGGCCAGTGACAGGAGCCAGGGCCGGTTTCAGGCTGACAAGCAGCTGTGGGGGCCCTGGCTGTCGGCATGCACTCCTGTGGCTGTCGGGTCCCACCGGAGACACACAGCAGTGGAGACCAGTAACGGGAGTTGGACAGGAGCCACGCAGGTGCACAGTTGAAGGGGCTAGCTACAGGTGAGCCATATAATGCAGGCAAGTGACAGCATACTGGGCTGGGGCTGGGCCCTCAGCAAGCTGTAGGGGCCTCAGCTGTCAGCATGCACTTCCACGGCTGCATGGCCTCATCATCCGTTCACACACAACAGTGAAAGCAGTTGACAGGAGTCCAGCCTGTGACATGCAGGTGCCCAACAAGTACACACATAGCACTGAGGTCAGCCATGGGGGTCTAGGCTGTCACCTTGCACTTGTGCAACACAGGTGCTGGGTCTGGCCACTGGTGCAGATCCCAGTCTCCAGGGGGTGGGGGCATGGGTGAGAGGTGGAGAGCAGGGAGGGACTCAGGCACAAACACAAATACCTGTTGGGCGAAAACCAGTACATGTGGAGGGGGGTTGTTAGTTTCTTCGGCTGTTGGGATCCTCTACAGAACAGGTTACTGGGAACGGTGGCCTCTCCTGCTGTGTGGCTGATGTAACAGCTCAGCTTTGCTAGTTTCTGGGTGGAGTGAAACCCAAGTGTATCCTGCGTGCAGTGCCCCACAAGCCGGGGGAATCTGGTCACACACACCCTTCTCCACAGAGGGAAATTCTTTCTAGGTGGGGATTCTGTCTTGCCACTGAACAGATTCATCCTGAGAGGATGCAGACAAAATGAAGCTGTTCCTCCTTGCCTTTTTTTGTGTGGTTATTCAGGTGTTTTGTTCTCAGGTGTTGCGAAGCTAGTTTCTAAAGTGTTCTCCAGGGCTCTGCCAGGGCTGTTTTTGTTCATGGATAGCTGCCTCACGGTCAGTCTTTGTGGAGGGATGGAGGATGGGGTCTCTTACTCCACCATCTTGATGACATCACCTCCCTAACACAGCCTTTTTGAAAGAAAGGACCATATATTACTCCAGTCCCTGTTACACAACAAATGTTCAGTAAATTAATAAATACAGAGCAAGGGAATCAATAAACACAGACATTCCTACAAACTTCTTTTTAAGGCAATAAAAAAGAACAAAGGAATTACAAAGAACAACCTCTCCTCCGGGGCTCCTGGCTGGCTCAGTCGGTAGAGCATGAAACTTAATCTCAGGGTCATGAGTTCAAGCCTCAGGTTGGGCATGGAGCCTAATTAAAAAAAAAAAAAAAAAGCACTTCTCTTCCTACTCTTGCCTCTAATTAGTCCAACTGCTATTTATCTGAATCCTTCAATTTTCACCAGGCTGCTTTGGCAAAAAAAAAAAAAAAACGGACAGACTGCACCCTTCTTATTTCTCCACCAACTCTCCCTGGGATTCAGTGGCCTGCAAAGCTCTTTACCAACAAATTAGTCCCCGAGTGCCCACGAGAGAAGTCCTTGTTGTCAGACTGGCAGATGGGTGGTTTCTCCATTTTGACAGACGGACCAAGCCTGCACGCCACTGCCTGGGCTAGACATCTGTTGCATCAAAGCCCCCAGAAGACTGTGCCCTTCTCCCATGTGCCTGACCAACTATTTCAGCACCTTTTTTTTTTTTATGTCAAAAGCCAGCTTTTGAATCTTCCATAGCAGTTCCAGATTTGGCAGATTTATGCTCAGCATGTTGAGATCCAGGAACTCATTATGACACAGAAGGTCGTTTATTCAGTAAAACCACAAATGCATAAATGAAAAGAGAAACCAAAGGCCACATGGTAACAAAGTATATAAAACAGCAGGAATCACGCACTCTCCAATCCCATTAGGAAAATAGGAGGTGATTAAGGGGCAAAAACAAACAGCTTTAAAGCTTTCGCGTGGAATGATTGCAGTCTTTTCTTGAGTCATTGTTTATGAAAATAAATTCACTCATTTCCAGCAAGCTATGCTAAAAATACACATATACAAAAGGACTGGGCTTCTTTCTCAATTGTTTAGAGTATCATATTAATTTAGTCCAGGTCAGTGGTTCAACTGTCATGTAGCCTGGGTAGTTTCACTGAGGAAAACTCAGTGCACAACCCAGATCACTGGTCTACCTGAAGTCAGTCTTCCCTACAAGCCATCACTGGCTATAGGCATCACGGGTGGAAAAGCAACCCTTCCCCAGTTTCGAAAAGCAACACTGAATCTTCATGCTTTAAATACAATGAGTTGTCATGACCTTTTTTATTTATGCCATGTTATAGGCTGAATTGTGTCCCTCCTAAAATTTAACCCCCAGTACCTCAGAATGTCACTTCCTTTGCACACAGCATCTTTAGAGAGCTAATTAAGTTAAAAGTGTAGTCAACAAGGTGGGCATTACCCCAGTACGACTGGTGTCCCTTTAAGATGAGGAAATTTGACAGGGCACTTGGGTGGCTCAACTGTTTAAGCAGCCGACTTTGGCTCAACTCATGGTCTCACCATTTGTGAGTTCAAACCCCACATCAGGCTCTCTGCTGCAAGCCTGGAGCCTGCTTCAGATTCTGTATCTCCTCCTCTCTCTGTCCCTCCCCTGCTCAAGATCTCTTTCTCTCTCTCTCTCAAAAATAAATGAAACAGGGGTGCCTGGGTGGTTCAATCGGTTAAGCGTCCAACTTCGGCTCAGGTCATGATCTCACAGTTTGTGAGTTCAAGCCCCGCGTCGGGCTCTGTGCTGACAGCTCAGAGCCTGGAGCCTGTTTCAGATTCTATGTTTCCTTCTCTCTCTGCCCCTCCCCTGCTCATGCTCTGTCTCTCGATAATAAACATTTTAAAAAATTAATAAATCAATAAAACAACAAAAATATTTTTAAAGAAAAGGAAACTTGAACACAGACACAGAGAAATGACAACGTGAAGACACAGGGGAAACCATGGCCATCTATAAGGCAGGAGAGAGCACTCAGAAAAAACTAACCCTGCTCTCAGATTTCTAATCTCCAGGACTGTGAGACAATAAATTTCGGTCGCGTAAGCCACCCAACAAAGGGTGTTTTGTTTTTGCAGCCCTGGCCAACTAATATATGCCACATTTCCTTTTATCCAGCTTTGTGTCTCCAACAGAACGTGAACTCCAGAAAAGCAGGGATTTTTGTAGGTCTGGACCCCTGCTGTATTCTCGGCATCTAAAATAATGCCCAGTACAGAACCGGCACTCAATAACTATTTGCTGAAGAATGACGATTTATGTGACTTCAGGTCAAAATACCCTGTTAAAATAGCCAAATTATGGAAAGAGCCTAAACGTCCATCAACTGATGAATGCATAAAGAAGATGTGGTTTATATATACAGTGGAATACTACTTGGCAATAAGGATGAGATCCTGCCATTTGCATCAATGTGGATGGAACTGGAAGGTATTATGCTGAGTGAAATAAGTCAGTCACAGAAAGACCAAGATCATAGGTTTTTACTCACATGTGGATCTTGAAAAACTTAACAGGAGACTATGGGGGAAGTGAGGGGAAAAAGTAGTTACAGAGAGGTAGGCAAACCCTAAGAGATTCTTAAATACACAGAACAATCTGAGGGTTGATGGGAGGGGTGGGGGAGAGGGGAAATGGGTGATGGGCATTGAGGAGGGTACTTGTTGGAATGAGCACTGGGTGTTGTATGTAAGCGATGAACCATGGGAATTCACCCCAAAAACCAAGAGCACACTTTACACACTGTTAGCCAATTTGACAATAAATTATATTTTTTAAAAAACTATGTTGAGCTACTTTCTCTCCCCTCCTACTCCACTCAAGTCAAATCCTGTTTATATTGTTGGAAAAAAAGATTCAGAAAATCCAGACCACCAGCAGCAAGGCAATGCACCACATCCATTTTTTTTGCCCACCAGATATCTAATCCAATCAGATGGGCACCATTCTCTGAACCTGCATTCTCTTGGATACACAACCACTAGCAACAGATTCCGACCCATCAAACTCGGAAGAAACCTTCCTCTTTGTTCAGTTTTGCTGTGGCAAATCCAGTGTGAAGAGTCCCCTCCAACCTGAAAGACTAGTGACCCCATAGGAGCCAAAGGGTCCTGTCTCGAACTTCTCCAAAATGCCCACCTATCCATCAGTCAAGGGATGGCCATCTCCATCACTGACTCAATGGCCACCAACGGCCATCTCCATCACTGACTCAAACCTCAAGTATCCTCCAATTCAATTTAACAAGTTTTTATTGAGGACCTACTCAGTGTTTAGCAATACACAAAGCAAAAGGAAGGGAAAGAAATGGATATAGAAAGCATAAGCCAAGCCCTCAAGAATAACACAGCTAAGGTGCAAGAAACCAGGAAAGCATGTGGCCTGGAGACAGCAGGAAACTAGGATTGGAGTCAGGAGACAGACCAACCAGAGTCAAGTCCTTTCCCTCTACAGCTTCATCTGCCCCATCTGCAAAACTGGGAGGGCAAGTGAGGCTTCCTAGCAAGTCTCTTCCAATCTATCAGGCTATGGATCCATGACTATTAGGACAGGCTGCCCTTATGTGGTTGCAGGGACAAAGAGACGCAAGCCAGTTACCTCCAGGAAGGGGTGGGTGAGGAAAGTTATTGTCAGACACACCAAGGCTGATGTGAACCTGGAAACCCCAACAATAAGCAGCTTGGGGGCCGGTCTCTTTATCTCTCTCTCTCTCTCTCTCTCTCTCTCTCTCCTCCTCCTCCTCCTCCTCTCTGGAACTTATGAGTCACTCTGTGAACCACACCGTTCTCTCTGCCAACATATTCATATAATCTGCTTCCTCACAATCTCATTTTACACATGGCTTTGACCATGGCTCTGTCCTGACTCTGCCTCAGTACATGCCTCGTCAATCTTCCTTACGGTTAATAGCTCAGATTCCTGAGAACAAACAACTGATTGCTCTCACTCATCTGTTTACACCAGATCATAATCATAATCTACTGTATCCTGGCCATGCCTGTGTCAGGACCCACCCCCCAGCTAGCAATTCGATGGGGCTGGGGCACAGGCCATGCCTGGCATTAAGCCTGGTGGTTAAGGTAATAGAGGTGATGTCCAGGAAGCTTCCCTTAGAAGGGGACACAGGGGGCGGGGGGTAGGGAGTAAGGATTTGGAAGTCAAAGGCCATGATATATGACACAGTCAACAAGTTTCCAACAATGTACATTATCCAGATGGTACGGTTGGATTGCCCCATAAGTGACAGCACTTAATTCCCTATAACCTCTGCCCTGCATGCACAATTAGACTGTACCAGGTGTGTGGGTCTTAACCCTATGACTTCAGTCTTCCAGAGATGGGGAAGAAGAAGCAGTCAGTCCCAAGGCCATCAATAATCCTAGGGCTAGCCCACTGATGGGTCATGCCTCTATGCACAGAGAGGACTGGGATCAGCCACAAAGACCCCTGAATTACAAATGAGAGTCCTGGGCAATTTGTGTGACCTTGAGAAAAATCACTTAAGCTTCTGGACCTTAATTTCTCACTTGTAAAGAAAATAATATCTTCCCTATAACCTCTATAGAATTATAATGAGAAACAAAGGAGAGAACAAATTAAAAATTGCTTTTAAAGGCATCAAGTCCAAATGCATTTAAATAAGTTAACAATAACGTCAGTTAAATCAGAAAATGCAGTCTATAGAAAATATAGGCATAGAAAAAAAAAAAAAAAACAAGACTAGAAGGAAATACACCAAAATGGTCAATTATCTGCAGTAGATAATGGTAGTTATTTCTGGATGGTAAGATATGGGTGATTTTCACTTTTCATACTTTTATCCTATATTCTTCAAATTCTCTGTAACAAATGTACTAGTGTGAAACTATAAAAATATTCCATTAAAAAATGTATGTGTCAATGAGATCTCACTTTCTTCCCTGGTTATGTTAGTTGCGTTCTGGACATTTTATTGTTCTGTTTCTAAGTGTTTCACTTAGAGGCTGAGCAAAGGAAATAAAAGAAGGTCAGCTTCAAACCAGTCAATTTCTGCGGCATGTTAGCACTCCTTTGAAAGGATTCAACAGCAAGAAAATGCTGAAAGGTCCCAGCTGAAATGAGGCTTACATGGTGTGTTTGCATTTCAACTATTGGGGCTGCCCTTGCTCTCAGCTGCTAAGATTTAACTCGCTATGCTGTTTCATCTCATTTGGGGAGCCCACATGATGCTGTAGTGAAAATTATTTCCAAAAGATGTTCTCAGATCCTCAAGTAAAAAGGTACAATCATAATGGGGCACTGCATACCCAGAGCCAATATATCAGCACTGGTAATAAAAACACCCCTTTTCATAACCAAACTAAATACATCTTGAGTCCCTACCTTGTGCCACGTTCTGTGCTAAAAAGAAGATAACCGTAACAAGGACAGACTGAGTCCCCTAGCACCTAACACAGTGGGTACATGTAAAGGAAGTTCCCAATCGACAGTCACTGAAAGAATATATGAGTATTTCTGCCTCTGTGGGTGTCCTCTCACCCACAAATGTGGGCAGAGGGCTAAGGAAAATAGGCAGGTAATCAGAGCTGAGCCAACTGTGTGCCCCATTCACCAACCCCACCACCTCAAAACTGTCTCAAAAGCTTAACTGAGTAAAAAGATAGAACATTAGATGAATCTAAAGAATCACTGTTAAATTTTTTGGAGTTATAAGGCTATTGTGCTTATGTTTTTGTTTTTGTTTTTGTTTTTTAATTTCTTAATGCACACTGAAGCAGTTAAGGATGAAATCACATAAGTCTAGTATTTGCTTTAAAATAATCTGAAGGCTCTCCAAAGAGGACATCCAGATGGCCAACAGACACATGAAACGATGCTCAGCGTCCCTCATCAGGGAAATACAAATCCAAACCACACTGAGATACCACCTCACGCCAGTCAGAGTGGCTAAAATGAGCACATCAGGAGACTCTAGCTGCTGGTGAGGATGTGGAGAAACGGACACCCTCCTACACTGTTGGTGGGAATGTAAACGGGTGCAGCCCCTCTGGAAAACAGTGTGGAGGTTCCTCAGGAAACTAACAATAGAACTCCCCTATGGACCCAGCAATAGCACTGGTAGGAATTTCCCCAAGGGATGCAGGAGTGCTGATGCATAGGGGCACATGGACCCCAATGTTCATAGCAGCACTCTCCACAATAGCCAATCATGGAAGGAGCCTAAATGTCCATCAACTGACGAATGGATCAAGAACATGTGGTTTATCTATACAATGGAATACTACATGGCAATGAGAAAGAATGAAATCTGGCCATGTGTAACAACATGGATGGAACTAGAGGGTGTTAAGCTGAGCGAAATAAGTCAGGCAGAGAAGGACAGCTACCATGTTTTCACATATAGGTGGATTAGGAGGAAGCTAATGGAGGACCATGGGGGAGAAGAAGGGGGAAAATAGTGGGGGAGAGGGAGGAAGGCAAACCATGAGAGACTCTTGAATGCCGAGAACAAACTGAGGACTGATGGGGGTAAGGGAGAGGGGAAGGGGGGTGATGGGCATGGAGGAGGGCACTTGCTGGGATGAGCACTGGTGTATTATGGAAACCAACTTGACAATAAACTATTTAAGAAAAAAAGATTATCTGGAAAAATAAAATAAAATAATCTGAAGGGGTACCTGGGTGGCTCAGTAGGTTGAGTGTCTGACATCAGCTCAGGTCATGGTCTCACAGTTTTTGAGTTGGAGCAGGGCATCAGGCTCTTTGCTGACAGCTCAGAGCCTGGAGCTTGCTTCAGATTCTGTGTCTCCCTCTCTCTCTGGCCCTCCCCTGCCCTGCCTGTGCGTGCTCACTCTCCCCCTCTCTCTCTCTCAAAAATAAATAAAAACATTAAAACATAATAGTAAAATAAAATAACCTAGAGACAATGGGAAAATGGGGATCTAAGACACAAGAACCACAATATCAGCAGGACTGGCCACCTGTTGGTATATGTGGAAGCCAGGTGACGAGGACACCAGAGATTCCCAGACTTGTCAGCACACGTGAACTAGCTAGGGAGCTTCACAAATACTGATGCCTGTGTTCCAACCCCAGAGGCAGAGAGTATAATGGTCTGGGAGAGTACCTCAGCACTGGGATTTTTGAAAAATCCCTAAGTGATTCCAGTATGCAGGAACCAATGGTCTATACCAGTCTCTACACTCTTGAGTATATCTGCAATTTGCAAAATAAAACTTTTTTTTTTAATCTAATGAGGATGAAAGGTAGTTAAGCCTCTGGGGACGGAGGGTTCAGTGGTCCCCCCTCTCAGCGCATTAGGCCCAGGCCCCCCGCCCCAGCTGTCTCTGCACCTCTCGGCTCTAAAGCTGGGTGGGAACGTGCACGGGAGGGCACGACCACGGCAACCCACCGTCACCTACAAATGGCCCCACTCTTGAGCCCCTAAAAGGAAGGAGCCCTTGAGTGTGGCCATTCCCCCGAACTTTCAAGTCTGGACCTGACAGTGCAGCCTCCCCGCCCTCGCCCCTCTTCTACCTTGTCATCTGAACACTGGTCTCCCTGGGCTCCTTCTTTTGTGACAGGAATTATCCACTTTCACCTCCCACCAGGGAGGGGAGGCCAGGGCTTCCTAACAGCCCCATGATTGAGATTAATCATCCTCAGATGGATGGATGATTTGTACCTAATCATTTCCAGCAGGCCCTGCAAAGCCCTCTCCCCGGGCCTCAAACAGACCCCCACAACCAGGCACATCTTGCCGGAGAGCGCTTCATTTTAACCAGAATGTCTCAATAGTAGGTTTCGTGTTCTCAGCTGTGTTCACAGTGGGGCTGTGCTTTTCCTTCATGAAAATGCCATTATTACGGAGCTGCAGGCTGACAGTCCTACCAACAAAAGGCCTCTATTATTTGGGGGGAAATGGTACTTTGGAGAAGGATTTGCATGTGCTTCTCTAAAATGAGCCAAGGGAGGCTGACAGTCAAAGGCTTGCATACAACCTGTAACTTCAGCCAGAGCCAGACTCCCAGACATTCCGGGGGCCCCTGGTCGTGGCCAGAACTTCACTCTGAATGTAAGAGGACCCCCAAAACCAGACAGAAAACCCAGTGAACTAAATCCTGACCTTACTTCTGTGGCTCCAACAAATGTACTCTTTCCTTCATTCTTCTTTTGTTGAAGCCTTCAGAGAGGTCTGTCACTGGTGGGGGAACAGCCTGGGAGGCCATCTCAGACCCCAAGAAGGAAAGGAAATCACAGCCCTAAGTACCCCAGGTGCCACTGTTGTAGACACTTTGAATTAGAGGTTGTACATTCCATTCCAACGTCCATAGGGTTAGGGATGGAAAGTGAGCCAGAAGGCAAGTTGAGATGGGTGTACAGTCAGGTGTGGTGGGGACTGTGGTATACACTGACCAGAGAAGGCAGCCACTACTTTGTTTTAAACCACTATTTCGAGCAGTAAAATTGGTTCAGGGTAGCCAAATCTATATTTTTTTGGGGGAGGGAAGCTGGAAACATGGAATTCCAAGTGGGATCATTCCATTTTTAAATGATGGCACAGAAATCCATTTTTAGAAAAAACATAGTGGCCAACACTACATATTCCAAACTACCAGTGTGTTTGGGGCAGACCACCCCTCCCCCCCACCCCTCGGTTAAAATCTGCTACTTCTGCTTGATAGGTCAGTGTCTCTCTGCTCCTTCCCTGACCACCCCTTAGCTAGTCCCCTGGCCCCGGGGACACCCATGCAAACTTGCAAGTGTGCTCCTGCTGCACTGAAGTCGTTCCTAGACATATTAGTCTCCACAATGGGCTGTGAGGGACTGACTGTGCCTTACCTCTTAGCACCCTCAGAAGCCAGCTTGTGCCCACCATATTGGTCTCGGGTGAATGAATGAATCCACATTTCATTCACTCATCACCAGAGCCCATGATGCTGGTGTGCTCATCCCCCATGACACAGATGAGGGAACTGGAGCCTCAGGGTGAGGGACTTGTCCAAAACCCCCAACCCCCCCACACGCCCCGTCTAACCCCAAGCCTGTGTTCTCCATCCCTCAGCGGCAGCGCTTCCTCACCTGTCCTTGCAAGCTTTTTGTACCTGCTGAAAGCCACAGTCCTGGCCTGATACAAACAGCACGGTAAAATCACGTCAGAAGTCCTCCACCTTTCTTCTCCACGTGTCACCAAGCCACTCACTGGGTTATTTACTGTTGTGGGCTGTGACCCCTTGCTGGGTCACGGGCTCAGCAAATCAATAATTTTAAGATGCCTGTTAAATATGCAACAGCTGGTGCATGTTAACTGGCGTCACCCTGCCCCCATCACTTAGGAGTTTTCAAACAACACAGAACATCTCCTACTCTGCCTCAGGCCTTCCAATTTTTTGAAAGAAAATACCACCAAAACATTGTTCTCACTCCAAAAAAATAAGAAAAAGAAAAAGAAAGAAAAACAGAACAGCTCACGAACAGGTCTCCTGAAGACACGTGCAAACACTCAAACGCCCGTCTTCCTGGGAGATACGCACTTGAGCCCCCGGGGAAAGTGGCTGTGGCCACTCCACTCTCTGCAGGGGCGGCGGAGGGGTGAGGTGGGGGAGGGGGCTTGCTCACCTTCCCCAGCGCACAAATGCACGCAGGCTCCGGGAAAATGACCCGCCGGGCTGTGTTCTAGCCCGGTTCAACGGGAACCCCACCACCTCTTCCGGGAACCCCCAAACCCTGCAAACACGGGGTCCCTCAAACCCCTTGAGCGAACTCCCAGGGCGCTGCGCGCTGCCTGTCGTGCGCACCCCTGGCTGCCCAAATCCAAGTGCCTGGCCTGCCACCTTGTGGACACTATGGGGAAAACACGCCGGTGGGCCGGCTCCAAATGCCCCCGCCTGCCGATTATCACCCTCCTCTTTGAAAGGACAGCAAGATGGGAATACAGATGAACGGCAGATTAATTTGACAAAATTAAAGAGAACCCATGAGGAGGATTTGCGGATCATTTTTCCTCAATATAATTACAGCTTTAAATCAGGGAGGGTGCAAGTTTCAAATGCGCTAAATCCACACCACAGAGACATCTTTGAAGATTGCATGGCCCAGTGGTTACTAAAATTTGGTGGGTGGAGACTTTTTTAAATGCAAATACCCCACCCACTGCAATCTATTTACTCAGAATCCAGGTCAAGCATCATTTATATATTTATTTTTATTGTGATGAAAATCACATGACATAAAATTTAACCACCTTATCTATTTTTTTCAACATCCAGTGAGGTACAGTGCATACTAGCCCCTCTGGGCTGCCTGGAATGAAGACATCCTTCCTGCCTCCCACAAATTCACCAGGCAAATAAGTGGAAGAGGGGAAATGCAGCCTGCACTCTGCTTCCCTTCCTGGGTGTCCTGACTCAGGACTCTGTCCCCTGCAGGAAAAGTCCCTTAGCCTAAGTAAATCTGGAAGTGGCGATATTTCCTAATCGCCACAAAGATCCTATCTATCCTAGTTGTAACCTACAAAACCAGGGACCCATGCGGAACATGTATGAGGGCCACCAGGAATCACTGTACCAAATGGAAGGCACTGGGAAATGCGACATGACATTCTACTCATTTTGAAGTTACAATTATTGAGAGGTCTCTATTTTGTTGACAAGGACTGAGACCATACAAACCCCACAGGCCGAGGTGACCCAGGAAAGTATGTTTACATATAGCAAGTCTGGAACACAGCTGTTCCTACGCTGCTGTTCTCCAGGAGTTAGGCAAGCGCAGCGGCCCCTCTGACAACCCCAAAGCCTGACTTTGTTGTACTTCTCCAGGTGATATGACAGTTATGGTCCTGGAGGGAGAGAGGCTGACAGTGTCCCTTCCAGATAATCATGTCTTGGAAAGTTTATCTCCCACATACAGAATCATTCCAAAGACTGAGCTAGGTGACCATTCATCTCTTAGCTTTTATATGGTGCATGCTCCAGACTCAGACAGGTCATGGCACAAGGCAAGACCACCTTAACTCTTTTTAAGTGTACAGTTCAGCATTAGGTATATTCACTACATTACGTGCCTCATATAGGTACAATCATGCAGTATTTGTCTTTTCACATCTGGCTTATTTCACCTAGCATAATGTCCTCAAGGTTCATCTATGTTGTAGCCTGTGACAGGATTTCTTCCTCTTCAAGGACATTCCACTGACTGGCCCATATACCTAAGCTTGTTTGCACTCTCATCTGTCAGTGGGCATTTGGGGTGCTTCCACCTCTTGGCTCCCATGAATAATGCTGCTGTGAATATGGGCGTGCAACTATCGCTTCAAGATCTTGCTTTCTTTTTTTTTTTTTTAGAGTACAAATCATAGTTTATTGTACAAAATTAAGGCCTTCATATTTCATAGTTCACTAAGGCTAAACAAAAACCAGCTATTTTTTTAAATTGTTCATGAAAATTTCACTTTCACTCACCCTTACCCCCAACTATTAAAATGGGCTGACCAAATGTTATCAAAACAAACACTATAAATAACACCACGTCCTGGAAAGACCACTATCCCATATGTTATTTCTTGGCATAGGTGATCTTCATGGCACGGGAAGGCATGATCTTAAATCCCTGTAAAGCATCCGTGGCGGCTCCAGCCTGTCCGTAATTCTCAAATTCAACAAAAGCAATGTCCTGCCTCCCAGGCACCAATCGTACTTCCTCGAAACCAGGAAACTAATTAAACAGCATGGATAACATCATCTCATTCGTTTCTTCTGGTAAATTATTAAAGAATAAAATATAGTTTGGAGGGTAATCAGGGACCTGAGGTTTTGGTGTTGTATTTCCTTGGGTATTTGCTGCATTTGGTGTTCCCCGGCCAGGCTTTTTGATGGCAGTTGTTGCAGTCTTTTCCACCATTTTTGCTTTTCTCTTTTCCTTCTTCTTTTCTTTGTCGGCAAGACTGCCATGCATTTTAGATATTAACGTCAGAATCTGTTTTTGCCTACTGGATTCGCATTGGTTTACCATAGAATGGAAATCCTTGTAACTGTCTCCAGGCATTTGTGGACGAACCCAATTCCTTAAATATAGCAAAGGCTTGACCCCCTCATCTTCATGGTCTTTAAAGCTACAATATCTACCACGTGGCCAAACTGAGAAAACAGGACATACGGGGATCTCTTCAATCCTTCTTTTTTTATTTTGTCATTCATATTGTTGATATAAATTGTATGATTTGGTCTTATATCCATGTTTGGGGTTAAACTGTTCAAATAGCCTGAGGCCTGCGTTGCTCCCTCAAAATCCGAAAGAAATTCAGAAAAACTCAAGACCTTGCTTTCAATTCTTTCAGATAAACACCCAGAAGTGGGATTTCTGACTCATACAGTCGTCGCATTTGGCACCTTCAGTCTTCTCAGGACCCCTGGGTGATTTGGATACATAACAGAACTACTGATGAGGCCCCACTCCTGCTCTACAGAGGGTGAGAAGCCAGCACCAGGGGGTGGGGCGGATGCGAGAATGCCATTGACGAGGTTTTGCTCCATCCTCCCCTACCTAAGGAATAAACTTTCAGTTCTGTGTAGTTCCAGCTACTCAGCCTGAAGGAAGATATGATAAAAAAGTAAATAAAGTAATTTCAAACAGTGATTAATGCTACAAAGAAAACCAACCAGATTCAGTGACAGAGTGACTCAGAGTGGCAGCTCCTATAACAATGACAGTAATACTTTCTTTTGAATTTTGTTTGTTTTTGAGAGAGACAGACAGATTGCGAGCAGGGGAGGGGCAGAGAGAGAGGGAGACACCAATCTGAAGCAGGCTCCAGGCTCTGAGCTGTCAGCACAGAGCCCAATGCAGGGCTGGAACCCGAGAACCAGGAGATCATGACCTGAGCCGAAGTTGGACCCTTAACCAACTGAGCCACCCAGGTGCCCCAACAATGACAGTAATACTTAATGTAACATTGTGCCTCAGGCAATGTCCTAAGGGCTTCATTTATATCAATTTCTATAAACTGCACAACTGTATGACTTAAGGATATCATGATCCCAATTTACAGCTGAACAAGAGAGGAAACATGAAGCAATTAAGTGCTTGCTGAATATTACACAACTGGGACATGATAGAGCCAAGAATGGAAGCCAGGCAGGAGGGCTCTGGAGTCCCAGAGGACAGGCAACATCTAAGCTGAGACCTCAATGGCAAAGAAGAGTCAGCCAAGAACGGTTGTGTGACAGAGCATTTCCCAGTTGTGTGAAAGGGGCAAGAACCAGCTTCCAGTATCGAAAGAAGACCAAAGTGACTGAAGCAGCAGGTAGAATCAGAGGGAAAAGGGGAAACACATGGGAAGGAAGGATCAGATTATAAAAGATCTCATTAGCCAGAATGAGGAGGTTGGATTTTATTCTACTGACTCTTAGAAATCACTGGAGTATTAAGCATGGGAGAGACTTCAGCTTTTGCTTTCCTCCTGATAGCTTTCCTCAGTGATATATGTTAAATATGGTTGCAACAAGAAACCAAAGTCTGGAGGGGACCTTAAGGGTACAAGTTTCTGAGTTTCTTCATTCTTGGACTTATTTCACTAATACTCTATGCATGGTTAGAATCTCTGAGACTAGAGCATCACATCCATGAACATCTTCACACTGAGGCCAGCTCTCCGAGGCAACCATTACTTAACTGATGACCTATGTCCACCTTAACTGTAGACTGTAATTTGCTTTTACCTTACTGCACTATCATCACACCTCACAGCCCTGGGAACAGCACTTGATCTTTTTTAGAGTTCAGATTTCCCACCACAGGGGGACAAGATTACTTGCCCCCATTTAGGGAGATCTGCAAAGACCTGTAATTGCTGCGGGCGGGTTAATGTGTGTGAATTAGAAACTGCAGCTCGATTAAGGAAAGAACAGGCAGCCGAGGAAATAGATAGGTTAGTACTTTTACCATGAAATACCACTCACAGCTACATAAACTGGAGAAGATCAAAAGAGCTCTCGTGCTCTTTCAGGTGAAACTTTTGCCCTCCTCAGAGCCTGTGCCATTATCGTAAACCTGTGTCCCAAAGAGGGCAGACCTGTCAGGAACTGCTCATCCCTGAAGTTTTCATGGCATAACAGTATTTGCCTTTTATCTCAACCAACTCACCTCATCACAGAGAAGTCTAAATCCTAAGCGCTTCTCAACAGCACTCAGATTCCCCTGTAGGGACTTCCCTCTGCCCCCTACTGGATGCATCCTGTGGGACAAGAAATCCAGGAAGGAGCATCTTGGTGGCTCAGTTGGTTAAGCATCAGACTCTTGGTTTCAGCTCAGGTCATGATCTCACAGTTTGGTTCGTGGGTTTGAACCCTACATTGGGCTCTGCACTGATGGTGTGGAGTCTGTTTGGGAGTCTAGTCTCTCTCTCTCTCTCTCTCTCTGTCTGCCCCTCCCCTGATCATGCACATTTGTGCACTCTTGCTCTCTCTCTCCTCTTTCAAAATAAATATATAACACTTAAAAAAAAAAAAAAAAAAGAAATCCAGGTGCCTACCCTCCCATAATGGGAGCTGGAGTTGTCCCTGAAGGTTCCTTCCACTCTGTTCTTCCTCTCACCAACTCGGTACAGGGTGGTCATGTGACCTTAGCCTGGGACAGTCACGTCAGCTTGGCTCAGCCAATCAAACACTTGCCTCCCTGAGCTGTTGACTCTTGGCTGATTGACACAGGGTCTGGCAAGAAATTGGATTCACCAACGAGATCAATGCTACCAACATCTTTCAGAGCAATCTGGTGCCCATATGCTCCAGCCTAGTTCTTCAGCCCTCACTTCACTCTTTGGAGTCCTTTGGTACTAAAATTAGCCAATGTTTCTGTTACTTGCAACTAAAAAACCCTAGTAGAAAGGGTGAACATTCAGAGATTACAATCAGATATCAATAAGCACCTAATATCTCCAAGGAGCTACATGCATCTGCTCACAAAATTACAATGGCAAAAAAAGGGAAGGGGCAGGGAATTACTTTTCTCTCAGAATGAAGAGGTCCCAAGGTAGGGACTCCAGGGCTGGTATGGCGGCTCTAAGATGTTCACAGTGATCCAGGCTCCCTAGGTTTCTGCTGTGCTCTCTCTGACCCATGCTTCCACTTATGGGGTGTCGTTACAGTCACAGATTGTCATTGTGGCTCAACTCATCCCAACCATGTTCCTAGCAGGACAGAGGAACAGGGAGAGGTAAGGGTCTCCCGACAGCAAGCTCAGTGTGCTGGAACTTACTTCTACACGCACCTCACTGACTGCCCCAACCTTCAGGAAAGCTAACAAATGAAAGTACTTCTAAAAATTGGGGAAATGACCTATTCAAATACACAGGAGTCCTCTCCTACAAAAGGAGAGAATAGATACTGTGTGGGCAACTAGCAATCTCTTTCACACACTGCTTTCTTTTTTTTTTTTTTTTTTTTAATTTTTTTGAAAGAGAGACAGAGATAGAGCACGAGTAGAGGAGGAGCAGAGAGAGGTGGAGACAAAATCTGAAGCAGGCTCCAGGCTCTGAGCTGTCAGCACAGAGCCAGACACAGGGCTCAAACTCATGAGCCATGAGATCATGACCTGAGCCTAAGTCAGATGCTTAACTGACTGAGCCACCCAAGCACCTCCACACACTGATTTCTTGAAAACTGCTGAAGCTTCAGAAGGATCCTCTGAGAATCCTCACTCTTCTTCTCTCAATCTTTCTTGGCCAAGCCATTCTGAAAATATTCCCTAATCTAAATTCTGATAGTGAGGAAAGCAACAGGAAACTACCCATTTCCACAGACCTGATTTGGAATCATGGTCCCAGCACATTGTTACTGAATGACTTTGAACCAGACTCTTGATTCTTCCGAAACTTAGTTGCCTAACATGTAAAATCTGCCTTAATCAATAAGGACTGGCTTAGGTTTCAACCCACGGTCCCATCTACTTCGAAGAGGATAGGGAATTAACATCTCCAATAGATGAAGTGTCTAATTGTGCTAAAAGAACACAAAAAAATTTTAAAAGATACAATGGTCATAAAGTGAATAGGATTTTTATAGTTCTGAGGCTTTGCTACCAGGAAGAGTTTGAATTGTGTCTCAAGCTTACGCAGGAGTCAGTCTGTCTGGATTTCCTTAGGAACGAGAGAGGAAGAACTGCTAGGTTCCAAAGCTAGAGGTGAGCTCACCTGAGGTAGCTAGGGAGGAAGGAAAAACTGCAACTTTAGGGCAAAACATGTGTGTTTGTTCCTGCTGGAAGACAACTGTGCATGCATCTCTTGGTTTCTGCACACGTTGCAAGGTTTCTGCTTTTTCTCCAACTATCTTTTCCCAGGTATCTATATAGAGAACAGCCTTAGAAGACAGAGATAATATCTCTCTCCAGAGCAAAGGATAAATCTGCTTACCCATAGATAAAGATAACATCTCCCTCCAGAGCTGAGGGCAAGCATGCTTCTTTCCCACTATAAAAGATTCAGGGGGGGCCTGGGGGCTCAGTCAATTAAGTGTTTAACCCCTGGTTTCAGCTCAGGTCATGATCTCGTGCTTTCATGGATTCGAGCCTCGCATCAGGCTCTGCGCTGGCAGTGTGGACCCTACTTGGGATTCTCCATCTCCCTCTCTCTGCCCCTCCCAACTCATTCTCTCTTTCAAAATAAATAAACTTACAAAAAAAAAAAAAAAGAGTCAGGCTCCCTAAACTCAGGGTACGTCCCCTGTAACACAATTCCCTGCATTGGTGGGTGTCACCTGGTCCTCTCCATACCACCCCGTAGGGTGACACAAACACTGACACAGACACTGATACTCATGCTACTGCTACTGTGTGAAGTAACAAAGTTCTTTGTCTCTGAACTAAAAGTCCCCCCATAAAACTGCAGCAGGCTAACTGGTCGACCTCCAAGTTGTGAGTAGGGTAAAATCCCAGACCCTTCATAGTCTTAATATCCGTTTCCTCTTCACCATCACCTTCCTCCTCCTCCGCTTCTCCAATCTACCTCCCGAATGTAAACACTGGGTCCTTAGCTCCCATTCATCTCCCAGAAGATAGAAGTATTTTTTAACACTTTCACTTAAATCATAGAAATTTCAAAAGTATGCTCTGTTTACTTTAAGAACTATCTGGTTGTAGAACACATCCTCCTGGCACTTAGCTCCTTGCTCTGGCTAATCTCTTAGCATGACATAGTTAAATCACACCTGCCCATGGGGATGGATGTTTCTAATGGGACTCAACCACATAAGACAGTGGGGGGGAAAAGGATTATGTTTCAAACCCAATGCTGCCAGAAGCTACCCAAGAGCCATGGAGGATGTGTCTATCTCCAACTTCTGTCATCTGACATTATCAGTCTGAGTCGCTGATGGCTGGTTTTGTTGGGTTTTTTTGGGTTGTTTTTTTTTTTTTTAAGAATTGGAAAGTTAAGAGAATAAGCCTGTAAATAACAGACTAAGCTGATGGTGGATGAAACGGTCCATGCTGTTTGGCTTTTCAATATTAAAAACCTTCAGTCACCCCAAATACACACAAAGAATGATCAGATAAGAAATCATCTACCCCTGGTCAAGCTCAGTGATCTGTTGTCATCTGCCAGGGTCACAGCAAAAATCAAACACTGAACAGTAATAAAAAAGATAGCAACTGACTCTGCCAATTCCATTCATTCCTGACCCATCTGCACCCAAGTACATCAGAAATTCAGACCGTAGAGAGCAGGAGTGTGTGTGCTCCAGCTGTCCAATCCCAGCATGACCTTTCCTTCCTTTCTGCGAGAAGTCTAGAGCGAAAGCCAACTTTCTCAAATTCCATTCTCATCAGAGAAATAATAAAATATTCTTCATTTTTGCAAGCACATCCCTCTTGGCCTGCTTTTCCTAAGAGAAGGACTTTGCTCTGGAATCAGCAAATGTTAAGAGCTGACTGGGACCTTGGAAATCTCCCTGCTCACACTTTCGTTTTCATATGAAGAAAAATGGAGGCTCTGGGCAGTTAGCGATCAGGCAATCACTAACTCCTTATCAGACATGGTTCATAAATATTTTTTTTTACCATTCCATGGGGTTGTCTTTTCATTGCATTGACAGGTTCTTTTGCTATGTAGAAGTTTTTGGTTTGATGTAGTCTCATCTGTTTGGGTTTTTTTTTTTTTTTAAATGTTTACTTATTTTTGAGAGATTTAGAGCAGGGAAGGGACAGAGGGGGTGGTGGGGAGTGGATCTGAAGTGGGCTCTGTGCTGAAAGCAGCTCTGATGGCAGTGAGCCTGATATGGGACTCGAACTCACCAACCCTGAGATCGTGACCTGAACCAAAGTTGTACCCTCAACTGATTGAGCCACTCAGGCACCTCTCACCTATTCTTTTATTCTGTTGCTTATGCTTCAAGTGTCATGTCTAAAGAATCCATTGCCAAGACCCATGTCAAGGAGGGTTTTCTTCCTGTTTTCTTCTATGAGCTTCATGGTTTCAGGTCTTACATGTAAGTCTTTAAACAAAGCACGAACACTTCATTAAGAGTCGGCCAAGGCTGTGTGGTTTTCACAAAATGCATATTGAGGAAGCTCTTGAGTTTCTTCCTTCTGAGAGCAAGACTTTCTATTATATTTGGGGAACTTCTGGTGTGTAATAATCTATTCTGGACCTCCCTAACCAGCTCAATTACTCTCCTGGCTTTGGGGGTAGGTAAACCCCAAGGAGCTGTTCCTTTCTCTCAGCTGGACAGCAACACATGGAAGAAGAAGGAGGAACTCTTCTGATGTGCCCCTTCTCCCCCCTCCCCCAGCCATTTTCCACTTTGGGTCAAGAAGAGGTCAAAAACAGGTGCCATTTGAACTATTTCTTCATCTTGAACAGTATGCCCATTATTCAGTTAAAAATTTTTTTTTCCCTCAGGGCACCAGGGTGGCTCAGTCAGTTGAGTGTCTGACTCTTAATTTTGGCTCAGGTCATGATCTCTCGGTTTGTGAGATTGCGCCCCATGTGCTGACAGTGCAGGGCCTCCTTGGGATTCTTCTCTCTCTGCCTCTCACTCTCTCCCCCTCCCTTGCATGCACACACACGCTCTCTCTCTCAAAAATAAATATTTTTAAAATAATTTGTTCTCATATATTAAAATCAGAGTTCACCCTCTGCATTCACCCTCACCATCCCAAAATTCCAATTTCTGGTTTTGCCTGAAAAATCGAAATTAAAACCAAAATGTCACACGGCAATGCCAAGGAATAGTTGTCCTCTTTAGATGGTGACATGAGCTCTCTGGTATATCATGATTCTCACTCCACACCTGACACCTCCTGCCTATTTCTCCTAGAAAACTGGGTGTGTGACCTCTAGATGAAGATTTATTGTGGTAGTTTGTTCATTTTGCCAAAAAACATTAATTGATTGCCTATAAATGGCTAGCTAAATTCAGAAAAATCCCTGACAGCATGGAGTTTATATTCAGGTGTGGATGACACACAGCAAACAATTAGAGAGTATGCCAGACAGTGATTGTTCTTTGAAGAAAATACAACAAAGGAGATACCAAGTGTGTGTGTGTGGGGGGGGGGGGAACAATTTAAAAAGAGGGTAGGGTAGGCAGGGAAAGGTTTGTCAAGACATTTAAATTAAAATTTAAAGGAGGTGCAGGAATATGCCATGCAAATATGGCTTGGGAATAGCATTACACACAAAAGGAATAGTAAGTATAAAGGCCCTGAGGCAGCGAGGTATTATAGAAAGAGCCATGGCTGGGGACAGAGACATTTCTGTAAGTTTCAGGGACACTCACTGTGTCCCCTCCATTCTTCTTTCCCAACCCCCACTTCACCCTCAACCCTGACTCCAGCAAAGTTAGTTCGCTAGTGCCTTGGGCTTCACGGGGGTAAGTGCACCCCAGCTTGGGGGCAACTAGAAACCTCTCCAAGGTATCCACAACCATGGATAATTTTAAGGAAATCAAAATCTAGATTACCCACTCTCATCTCCACTCTTTGGAACACTTAACCCCCCAGGGCCACTTCTGCAGTAGAGGCTTCCGGCCGGTCTGTTGGTCCCCTCTGCCACCTTCCTGCTTACGGTCACCCGGTCACCGATGGCTCTCTATGAACACCAGCTGTCTCACCCAGCCTGACGCCTCCCACAGGACTTGGCCCATGTGTCCCTGCGCTGGGCCCTCAACAAAAGCAAAGTGCAAGATGTCAGTGCAAGTCTCCAGGCAGGGCTGCTTGTCTCGGCCGGTGCGAAGCGCGCTCCATGAAGGACCAACGGTGGACCTAAAGACAAGGAATTTGAGCCATGTTAGGAAGTTCTGAATTCAGCTGCTCAGAACTTCTACTTAACGTGTCTCCTCTATCCTCAACTTGCATCACAGAAAGCAAAGTCTTGAGACCAGGAGCAAAGCAGAGAAGCACACACAGGCCTTATGTGACCAAGCAGTAAATTCCTAGAGAGGCTTCAGGTCCCGTTCATCTCTTTCTGTTTTATGATTAGAACCAGGAGTACCCGAGTGGCTCAGTCAATTGAGCAACAGACTTTGTCTTAGGTCATGGTCGTGGCCCAGGTCATGATCTTGCAGTTCATGGGTTCAAACCCCCCATCAGCATCAGGCTTGCTGCCATCAGTGCAAGGCCCATTTCAGATCCTCTATCCACCCCCTCTCACCCCACCCCTACTCACACTCTCTCTCTCAAAAATAAATAAGCATTAAAAAAATAAATAAAAAGAATTAGAACCAGAAGTGAGGGCGTTATCACAGAGATGCCTCCTCGAATTGGAAAATGAAGTCAAATGTTTTCTGACAGGAAACAAAAAGATTTGATTGATGGGCTTGACCATGGGGGGCATTTTCCATAAATTAAATTAATGGTTTCATATACATACGTTCAAAGCTTTCGCATTTGATATAAGATATTGCATTGGCAAAGTTGTACTGCACTAACCAATGTTTTATTTTCTCATTTACAATATAACAGGTTAAAGATCATACCTTTCACTGAAAAAATAAGTATAATTAATAATAATTTGATCAGGATTAATAAATGCTTTTCACTATAGAATTCTCTTGAATTCTAAGAATTCAAGAGAATGAATATGTCTTATAACTTGATAACCAATCTTCTGCAATTCAGGCTGTTTCCAATTCTTTGCTTTTAATGAAACTGAAAGGAAACCTAACTGCATTGTCAAATGATATAGCATTACTACAACCATCGAATAAATGTTGTGATATATCATTATGTGGTTGCTGTTACACGAACACAGAGACCTCAAACTAGTATAATAAATCTGCTCCCATAACTATTTATTTTACATATGAATTTTTTAATTTGCATCTACTAAAAAATAGGAATAGAATTGATGCTGCCCCAACCTCTTTCTGGCAATAAGTGATAGTCAACCACAAAGATATGAACTATTTGTTAAAGACACAGTCATGTCATTTAGCAGATATATTTCCAAAAAAATTTTTCTTTACATTTCCTGACTAGTATCAAAATGGTGGTATTATTATTATATTACGGCCCAGAACATACTAATAGTGTGCTTGTGTACTACTGATGATTACAATGATTACTCAATCAGGAAGAAATTTTTAATACTTAGAGTTTTATGATCACAGGCTATAAAGGGAGAATTCAGTTTTAGTCAGTGAATTTTTGGTTTTAGAAGAACATGTTGGAATGCTCAATAAAAAAAACTTTCAAGCATAAAAAAGTATACATGAGGATAAGATTTTGTGGAGTAAGCAGAATAGAAATTCAAAGAAAGAAAGCAAAGATGTAAAATTTCCAAATGCTACGGGAAGAGCTTGTTTATGTATTCAAAAATAGATAATGATGGATACCAAAGTCCTATAGTATTTAGATTCCATGGAATACATTTAAAAGTATAATGGAAGTGATTTTTATTTTTTTATTTTTTATTTTTTATTTATTTTTTTATTTTTTTATTTTGAAAGAGAGAGAGAACATGTGTGTGCAAGTGGGATGAGGGAAAGGGAGACACAGAATCCAAAGCAGGCTCCAGGCTCTGAGCTGTCTCAAACCCATGAGCCATGAGATTACAACCTGAGCCACCCAGGTGCCCCAATTTAAGTGATTTTTAAATGTCAATAGTTAGAATATATCAGAAGATATATACTTTTCATTACAATAATTTTCTTAGGTGTGATTATGGTACTTATTTTCTTATGATAGGAGAACGTCCATAGTCTGAGATGTTCCAGCTGTCATCAAATTTCTCCATATTCATGTATCAACTGGGCTATTATTAATTTAATGCTTTTATTTTAATTGGTTCATTTTCTTTAACTTAAATTAGTTCATTTTTTTTTAAATGTTTTATTTATTTCTAGGAGAGAGAGAGAGCGAGTGTGAGCAGGGGAGGGTCAGAGAGAGAGGGAGTCACAGACTGAAACAGGCTCCAGGCTCTGAGCTGGCAGTCAGCACAGAGCCCGACGCGGGGCTCGAACCCACGAACCGCGAGTACATGACCTAAGCGAAAGTCGGACACTTAACCGACTAAGCTACCCAGGCGCCCCTTAAATTAGTTCATCTTGAAAGAAAATGTTTTGTCATTAGCACAAATAAATAATCAGCATTACTTGCTATAAAAAGAAGATAAACATCAACAGATACAATGAAAATAGAGGACATTTTAACTTTCTGGCTAGATTCTGTTCCTTACATGATGAATCTAAGCCTAAAACTACTCTCATTAAAGAAGAGGGGGCAGTTTTTTTACTGCAGGAAAGCAGTTTAGGGAGTGATAGAAGGATTAACATAACAAAATCCAAACAGACTTCATTTTTTCTCAGTTGAGGCTGAAAACAAAGACAATTAAACAGAGAGATGAGAAGGAAATTTTGCCATTTGTGACAACGTGAAAGGACCTAGAGAGTATCATCCTAAGTGATACCCTTACGTGTGGCATCTAAAAACCAAAGCAAATGAACAAACAAACAAGCCAGCAAACAAAAACAGGAATGGACTCAGGGATCCAGAGAACAAACTGATGGTTGTCAGAGGGTAAGGGGGGATGAGGGATGGGCAAAACAGGTGAAGGGGACTAAAAGGTACAAACTTCCAGTTAGAAAATAAATAACTCACAGGGATGAAAAGTACAGCATAGGGAGTACAGTCAATAATATGGTAATAACTTTGCATGGTTACAGATGGTAACCACGCTTATTTTGATGAACATATTCCATAATGTATATAAATGTCAAATCACTATGTTGTACATGTGAAACCAATATAATATTGTATGTCAACTATACTTCAATTAAAAATAAAAAGTTGAAAACATTTTAATGGAGTGCTTTACGTGCTAAATCGATGAGGTACAGATTGCTAGAAGAACACACCAGGGGCTGGAGTTCTCAAAAAGGCAAAGGGGGCATCCAAACAAAGGTCTACAGATGAAAGAACTCAAAGCTTGAAGGTTCAGTATGACTTGGGCTGACTGAACCTCCTGGTTTTCGTGACAGAGTTTGAGTCTTCCCAGAGTAATGACAACTGACAGCACTCTCTTTCATCCTAAGTATATTGTCTGGATAGTCAACTGGAGGTCTCTTCAGGTACTACCAGAATGTTGGAATATGGTGAGAAGAGACTAGAAATGAGGCTGAAAAGTTGGGCAGAGCCCAGCTGAATCCTGAGGGCAATGGGGAGCCACAAAAGTGCTAGAGCAGGGGAGTGCCCTGAGACCACATGTGAAAAAGGCTAAGTGTGGCCAGTGGAATGAGGGTAGAAGACCCAATGGAATTGAGGAGAGCAGCATCAGTGGAAAAGAGGAGAAATGCTGATGCTAATGATTCTGGGAGGTAAATTCACAAGGGCTTAGTAATTGATTGTGGACATCAGGCCAGGGTAACAGAACAGGAGTCGTCAAGAATGATAACCAGATTTTGGCTTGAGCAACTATTTGAATGGTGGTACTACTCATTCAAAATGGAGATGAAAGAGAAGCAGAAAGTTTATGAGAGACTTAGGTGTCACTTGGGTCACATTGAGTGTGAGGTGCCTAATGGACATTAAAGTGGACATGTACAGTAGGACCTACATGTACAGGTGACAGACTGGGGTGTGTCAGCATTAAGTAAGAACTCCTCGGTTCTTCACATCCCACATATGTAAGCACCATCTCTAGAAAGGACCACTATGATAGTGACAGATGGTGATTCAGAACCCCTGAAGTGACATCTACAGTTTAAAAAAGCCTTTCTCCTGACAAGTGAGTGTGCTTCTAGCCCTCCATGGGTATGGGAATCAGGGATGCCAAGGGTAGTGGACACCCAACCCACAGATGGAATTGTTAATGAAGAATTCCTGAGGTTTGGGCAGAGCTGGATAAAGCTCCAGCAGGTAATGCAGAGTAAAAGAGTGTAAGCCAGCAGAAGAGAGTGAGAAAGAGCACCTAGAGAGAGAAGGAAAGCCTAGAGAGTGTGGTGTCTCTCAATTTAAAAAGAGAGCGCCAACAATAGCTAAAACATGGAAATAGCCTAAGTGTCCATCAACGGACAAATGGATCAAGAAGATGTGGTATATCTATACCATGGAATACTACATGGCAATGAGAAAGAATGAAATCTGGCCATGTGTAGCAACATGGATGGACCTTGAGGGTGTTATGCTGAGCGAAATAAGTCAGGCAGAGAAGGACAAATATCACGTTTGCACATATAGGAAGATTAAGAGGAACTTAACTGAGGAACAAGGGGAAGAAGAAGGGGGAAAATGGTGGGGGAAAGGGAGAGAGGCAAACCATGGAGACTCTTGAATGCTGAGCAACAAACTGAGAACTGATGGATGTGGGGGGGAGGGGGGAGATGAGCATGGAGGAGGGCACTTGTGGGGATGAGCACTGGGTGTTATATGGAAACCAATTTGACAATAAACTATTTGTAAAAAAAATAAATAAATAAATAAATAAATTTTTAAAAAAAGAGAGAGTACTTTAAGGAGGAGGAAGAGGCTAAATGGTCCCTTGTAACAGTTACAAATGATACCAAGATGTCATAGTAACAACCAAGAGGTGCCCATTGGACCTGACAACAAGGAGGTCAGCCTGGCCCTTGGTTGGACAGCTTCTAAGCAGTTGATGGGTAAAAGCCAGACTACTGTGGATTGAAGAGTGATTAGAGGTAAGAAAGAGAACTCTTGATTGAGACAATTGCCTGTGACCAAGATGAGAGAAATAATGTGACTCCCAGTCAGCAATGTGAATTTCTTAGTGCCAGGAATGTGACCTGGGCTAAAGGAAAAGTAATAGGAATTCCCAGTCTGCCACCTAGCCAGTATCAGCCCAGAAAAATCATCACTGGTCTCCCAGGTTGGGGTGCTGCTGCACGGCCACCCGCATGCCCCATGCCCAGCCAGACAAGTCATATTCAAGTCTGGACATGGGTCTTATACATTGGTCCCCAGGAGCCCTCCTTAGAGAATACAGAACTGTATCTCTTGCATCTTCATAATCTCAACAGTAACAGCAACTATTACTATGCAACTAGACTTTAAGGACCATGTAGTTTAGAGAACATTATATACTCTTTAAAAACAATCCCTATGCCATGCCATAAACACAATTATCCACATCTTCTAATTGAGGAAAGTAAAGATCAGAGAGGTTAAGGTACTTGCTCCAAGTCACACAGCTATAGGATGGCAGAGTCAGGATGCAATCCCACATTTGTCTGACCCTGCCGGAATCCTCTGCTCCCCACAAGGCTTGCTAAACAGGAGCATTTTATTCAAAATTGCCCAAGGGCTCTTGATGCTAAAACAGGGCAAATCATGCAACTCATTAAATCTCTGAGGGACAGAGAATTGTAGAGGGGCTTGATCCTGGCCTGGAGTCAGAAGAAGCAAGTTCAGGGGCACCTGGGTGGCTCAGTCAGTTAGGCATCTGACTTCAGCTCTGGTCATGATCTCTCAGTCTGTGAGTTTGAGCACCGTGTCACGTCAGGCTCTGTACTGACAGCTCAGAGCCTGAAGCCTGCTTCAGATTCTGTTTCCTTCTCTCTCTGACCCTCCCCTGCTTGTTCTCTGTCTCTCTTGCTCTCAAAACTAAATAAAACATAAAAAAAAAAAAAAGAAGAAGCAAGTTCAAACTCTGACCTTGGGTGACTAATTCACATAACTTCCCTGGACCTGTTTGCTCATGTGTAAAAGAGAGGGAGGTGTTGACCTGATCATGTACACCATCAGTAACAAAATATATTTGAGTACATACTGCCAATATATATGCTTTTATTTATCCTCTCATTTATAAGGCAAAAATGTGCATCTTAATGAAGAAATGTTGTACATATTATGAAAAGACATAAAACTAAAATATTTAAAAGGATTAGATAAAGGAATATTAAATGTCCTATTGATCATGATGGCTTGATATATCCTTAGCTAATACCTCCAAGCAAATATGAATTGGGGATTCATTTATCATCATAATAGTAGGTGGTAATCTACAGACCAAATATCTTGATCATGTCAAGACACTTTTCTCTAACTTCTTACCAGGTTATGCGGAACGGTTTTCATTTTTCCGTCCTGATGGTGGCTGATGGAATCAGGCAGCACTGCCATGTCCCTGTGTGGTCACCTGCACTGTATCTGAGGTGTTACCTTCAAATGGCAGTGTCTTTGCAGAGTGTCCATTCGGTGAGGGATAGTTTCATTTAAAGAAGGAAACAGAATTCATAAATCTACCTACATAGGCATATGCATTTGTTTCCTGTGGCTGCCCTGACAAAGTACCACGAACTAGGCAGCTTAAAACAACAGAAATCTATTCTTTAACAGTTCCGGAGGCTGGAAATCTGAAATCAAGGCGTCAGCAGTGGCATGCTCCCTCTGAAACCTAGAGGGGAGAATCTTTCTTTATCTCTCCTGGCTGCTGGGTTTTGTCAGCAATCCTGCCATTCCTAGGCTTGTTGATGCTTCATTCCAATATATGCTCCTGCCGTCACGTGGCTGCCCGTCTTCTCCCCTGCGTCTCTGTGTCTCTTCTTACAGAGACACCGGCCATGTTGGATTTAGAGCTCCTCCTAGTTCAGGATGACCTCATCCAACTTAACTAATTGCATCTGCAAGGACCCTATTTCAAAATAAATCACATTCTGAGGTACTGGGGATGAGGACTTCAACAAATCTTGTGGGACACAATTTAACCTATAACAGCGCACGTAAATATGCCGAAAGGAAATACAACAGGGAAAGCAGCTTTGTCCATGCTACAGACCCTCCAACTTTGTCTCAGACAGGGGACATACTATACAAGCACCGTGAACTTTTGAGGCATGAAGCAAGGAAGGATGCCATATCAAGCCATATATTAATTTAAATTCTTTTTTAACTGCTGAAATGGACAGGGGCATCTGGGTGGCTCAATCAGCTGAGCGTCTGACTTCGGCTCTGGTCATGATCTCACAGTTCATGGGTTCGAGCCCCACATCAGGCTCACTGATGTCAGCACAGAGCCCACTTCAGATCCTCTGTCCCCCTCTCTATCTGTCCCTCCCCTGCTTGCTCTCTCTCTCTCCCAAAAATAAATGAAATATTTTTAAAAAGGAAAAAAAAATAAATTCCTGAAATAGGAAACCAGCAAAGGGGGCTGAGAAAGAGCAGCCTGAAAGAGAGAGGACAAAGGTGTGAACTCACTCAGCGAAGCGGGGGGGAATGCTTCAAGAAAGGAGGGTGGGCAGGGAGAACTGGAGTCAGAGTCACTATGGTAAAATCTAGGAGATGCCCACTAAACTTCACGACAACAACATCACAACGACCCTTAATTTCTTTGCTGTTACACTAACATCCTCTTCTCCAACCATGATGGATAACCTTGCATTGCCTGCAGGGTGCAAGCGCTTTATTTTAGAGACTTCTGTCCTAGAGGAGCCCAAAGCTTCCTTCCAACTTAAAAAATGTAATCACCCTATGAACGTCCCTTCTCCAGACGTTACTTCCCAAATGACTAAGAAATCAGATGCTAAGAAATAACATCAGATTGAATTCTGTAAGAATTTTGAGAGGGCAGAAAGGGGAGACATAAAAAGGACACCTGAATACATTATCATAGATATTTTTATCTTCAGGGCATGCCTACAAGGAAAGAATGTAGAAAAATACTGTGTCAAAAGAAATATGAAGGTTTTATTACTAATTATTAGTAGTAGTATTTCCCACTTACCATGTGGAAGAAAGCACAGTATACTGGTTATGGCATTAAGTTTGGAGCCAGACTTCCTAGTTCAATCTAACCTCTGTGACTTACTCACAGTATCACATTTTGTTACATGATTTTTGTGCCTCAGTTTCCTCATCTGTAAAATCTGTTATAACAGTACTGCCTACTAGGATTATTTTGCAAATAGGTATGTCTTAAGTGTATAAAACAGTGCCTGTCACATAACGAGAGATATGTTAAGGTTTAGTTGTCGTTGCAGTAATGATGATGGTGGTCAATTTCCTGAGTTTCTATAATGGTCCAGACACTCTGCTAACCATTTGGCTTACCTCAACTCTTATCGTCACAGTGAAATAGTACAATGATTAAGAGAATCAGCTGAGAAATCAGACTTCGAATCCAAGTTGTGTCACTTACCCACAAGTCACTCTCTACATGTCTCTGAACATTTCCAACCTCTAGTTTCTTTATAGGCCTACCAAATAATCCATGTAATCTATCTAGAAAAGCAACTAGTAAATAGTTAATGTTCAATTAATGCGGGCTCTTACGATTCATGATTCATACTGGTCCAGGGTCTTACAGCTTATGTGGACATGAACCTGGCCTAGAAATCAAGTCAGTTCTGTGGACACCATGTGCTATGATAGGCACACCTTAGATCATTTTGTCATTCAATCCCTTATATTTCATGAGGCTGTACCAATCATTGATTGACTGGTTTCTCACAGCAGCAGAAAGAATAAACTCACAAGAGCAATGGAAGTCACATTCAGTCTTTCTTAAAGGTAACATGCTGGCCTATGTTGGCACTGTGGAAAAAACTAAAACTTTAAACTACTGTTGAATGGGAGGAATTTAATACTGCTTCTAGACCCAACCCTAAAATCAACTAAGGTATAGCCTTGGTTGAGCAGATTATCTGGTCCTTAGGGCCCCTGTGAGTTTAGAAATTCTACAATTTTATGAAGTTATAATCCAGGTGAGTATATAGGACCAAGATACATAAGATTAAACTAGAGAAGAGTTTGACACCATTTATGACCAAAGGGTAAGGCTTCATGAAGGTTAATGTAGCCTTTAATTGATGATTTAGAAAGTAATTTCTAAAATACTCAATCATGAGAATATCTTGAGGCTCTTTTCTAAAAGTACAGATTTCTGGGCCACATCCCAGACTAACTCAATCACAATCTCCAGAGAATCTGTATTTTTAACAAAAACCTGTGGTTTTTTGACCTATGGACTCTATACCTAGACATTTGATTTAATTAGGGTAATGGTTCAAAGAACAGTATTTTTTTTAAAAGATCTGCAGATAACCACATATAACCAAAGTTGGAAACTGCTAATTTAGATCAGTTAATTGCTGGGGGGAAAATTTTTTTAAGGATCAGGTATTTGTACATCCATGTTCATAGCAACATTATTCACAATAGCCAAAAGGTAGAAGTAATACATTGACAGAGTAGATAAACAAATGTAGTATATACATAGAATGGAATATTATTAAACCTTAAGAAGGAAGGAAATTCTGACACATGCTGAAACATGGATGAAACTTGAAGATACTACAGTAAGTAAAATAAGCCAGACACGAAAAAGACAATTACTGTATGATTCCGCTTGTCTAGAGTAGCAAGCTCAAGTTCATAGGAACAGAAAGTAGAACGGTGGTTACTAGGGGCTGGTGGAGAAGGTGGAGAATTATTTAATAGACACAGTTTCAGTTTTCAAGAGAAAAAGTTCTAGAAGGGTTTGCACGACAGTATGAACATATTTAACACCACTAAACTCTACAGTTACTTAAACATGGTTAAGATGATAAATTTTGTTACATGTACTTTACCACAATTAAAAATTGAAAACCATGAACGCCTGGGTGGCTCAGTCAGCTAAGCATCTGACTGCGGCTCAGGTCATGATCTTGCAGTTCACCAGTTCAAGCCCTGTGTCGGTCTCTATGCTGACAGCTCAGAGCCTGGAGCTAGCTTTAGATTCTGTTATCTCCTCTTTCTTTCTCTCTCTGCTCCCTCTTCCACTGCTCCCTCTTGCTCTCTCTCTCTCAAAAATAAACATTAAAAATAATTCTTAAAAAAATAATTAATAAATTTAAAAACCAAAAGGATGGGGATGGTAAATACATAGCTTGCTTGGCAGCCCTCACCTCTACCCTGGCAGACATTGCTAATTGATTACTGTACATGGCCACACAGAGCCCAGGCCCTCACTATCCCCCATACAGGAGAGAACAGGGTAAGAAGACATGGAGAGAGAATGAAATGATTAAGGTCATGTGTCTCTGTGTTTGTCTCTGGAGAATAAATGGGAGTCAGGGAGAAAATAAGGAGATGATCCCCCAAGGGTGGAGGGGAACACTAAGAAGGTAAAAAGACACAATAGATGAAATCCCCTCAAACACACTATGCACTGTCTTTTCTTCAAAACACTGTCTCGTGAGCACAAGGCCAAATACTCCTTTTCTTTTGCCATGTGAACACATCATTCACTAGGGGGATTAACTAGCCACAGAGGTCTACTGGCAGGTGCCCAATGTGGACCCAGAGACGGGGTTCAAGACCCGGCTGCTTCTGGACCATTGGAGGGGAACTGCCCCTCCATCCTTCGATTCCTCTCTAAGCTGGGGCGACACACAGTTCCCATGGCACAAACACAGACTGGTCCCTGACCCCTGAGGGTCTGATGTACCAGCAAGAGCTGAGCTGTCTGAGACAGGAACCAGTCCATAAACAGAGAGGTGTTAGTGGAGGCTTTTTCACATCCCTTCCACTTGACATTTGGCTAGACTAGGTTTCCACCTTCAAGGAGCTGACTTTTTGAAAAGACTAGCCAACACCTTTAAATGAGTCACATCCTCTGGAGGTGTTCTCTCCCTTTCTCTCCTCACAATCCCTTTTGTCTTTTAAAACCAGAGGAGACAAATGTGGTATTATTCTCTTCAGTAATTGGGTTGTCTGTCCTGGCCTTGCAAAGCCAAAAATCTATGAGGAAGGAAGCATGTGGTTCAAGCTCAGGGTGCAGGGGAAATTTGTCTGCTTGGAGGGGGTTGGGTTGTTCCCAAAATAATCATTACTACAAAGGCAAATCAATGCTTGAAGATTTGCTCCCCGCTTTTCCACTAATTGGTGTAGAGAAGGAGGGGGATGAGATGCAAAAGGCAGCCACCAGCTGCGAAGATTTGTGTTGTTAATTAACAACATGATCAGACAGGAAAACCATAGTCAGGTCTGATCAGTCCCAGGAAGCCCAGACTGGTCCAGTAATGCCCAGGGAGTTGGGGGGATGGGGACACTGACTGCCTCCCCTCAGGGCTGCCTCTGCTGCCCCAACACCAAGGCGTCAGCACTGGAGCTCAGAGAAGACACCAGAAACCCTAAAATTCCTTCAACTGGGTGCCAAGAAGCAACTCCCACTTCCAACCCAGAAACCCACTTGAGGCACCTGAGAACAAAAATAGTTTAGGGAGGATTCTCTGTCACAGCCACAACCACTTTGCCGACTCAGGCCAACACCAGAAAGCTTTCCCATGGTGTCAAGGCTGTATTTTATGTCAACTTTTAGTGTGGGTTTATAAGAGAGGATAAATGGGTTAGAGAGCAGGAGAACACCAAGGGGAAATATGGAGCAGAGTTGAGCATCTAGTGATGAAGAATAGTGGAGCTCTATTATTAGTAAAGGAATTCTGCTTTTAAAAGGGGGTTGCAGGTCTGGGAAGCTGTTAAGTGCACTCAAAAGCAGCTTGAAGTGCTTGGTTTATATCTCTTCATTCTTCTTACACCCGAAGATGCTATCTTGCCAATATACCTGCTTCATGAGGTGGCAAAGGCAATTTATTTGCTTGCTGCTGTCACCAATGTCTGGGGATATCTGCAGCAGTCTGGGCAAATGCTATGGCACCAAGTCCCCAGGCAGAGCCAGGGGCCAGAGCCCCCGTAGGTCTCTCTCTGCAACTGCCCAGAAATTGCACCTTCAAAGGCAGGCAGTTCCACTAGACACTGGGGGAAAGATGCACCATTGCAATCAGGGGACTTTATAGCTGGAAGACAGCATGTCACCCAGAAGCCTCATTTGGGAGGATGGGACAACTGAAGGGTGCAACTGACAGCACAGAGGGACAAATGGTCAGAAGCAGAGCCAGACAAGAGCCCAGGACTGTAGTGCCTGGCCCACACACGCCCTGTCATCCCAGGCAATGACACAGCCTGATTCTGCTCTGGTCACTGTTGTTTCTGTGCCTCGGCTCAGCTTCCGCAACCTCAGAGGGGAGGACAAAGAACTGAAAATCACTTATTCATTGGGAAAACATTGACGGTGAGGCTCTTTGCCAGAGATGGGGCTAAGTTATCTTAGTGGAAACAAAGTGGAGGAGGGGCTCACAATCCAGCAGGGACAGCAGATCCATGAACCAAAAATCCACCAGTAACTGTTCTGCTGCAAAAGATGAACACTGGAGCTGGGAAAGGAAGAAGCAGTCTGCCACGTGAGCTGGAAATACCTCCCTGGAGGCCGTGGTATTTAAGCTGAGCTACAAACCATCCCACCGCCCCCCGCCCCTGCCCCCTCAGAACAACAGCCATTTTTTCTTGGTTTTCCCTGTCCCCCTTTGGGGACACTTCTAGGAATGTGGTACTTAGCACTTGTCTACTAGCTGCTCAGGACTCAGAGGTCTCTCCTCCCAAGGAATGTCTTTTGTTCCCTCTCATCATTCTTCAAAACTCACATCCCATCTTATTGGGATGAGGAAAATGTCCTAAAAATGGATGCCAATGGTTGCACAACTCAGCAAATTTACTAAAACTCACTGGGTTGTACACTTAAAATGGGTGAGTAGCTTAACATGTAAATTACACCTCAATAAAGTTGTTTTTAAAAATTTCCAATATCGGGGCACCTGGGTGGCTGAGTGGGTTGAGTGTTTGACCTCAGCTTAAGTCATGATCTCACACTTCATGGCTTCCAGCCCTGCATCAGGCTCTGTGCTAACAGCTCAGAGTCTGGAGCCTGCTTTGGATTCTGAGTCTCCCTTTCTCTCTCTCTCTCTCTGTCTCTCTCTCTCTCTCTCTCTCCCTCCCCTACTCACTTTCTGTCTCTCTCACTCTCAAAAATAAATAAACATTAAAATTTTTTAAACAAATAAAATAAAATAAAAATTCCCAACATTTTTTATGTGAGAACATACAGAGAAAATGATAGCATTTATATCACATCTTAGAGTAAATTGAAGGAAATTTAGACTCTGATGGGAAAAAAGTCATTATACTTTGTTTATTTCAATACAGGACATATAAAACACAAAAGTTTCAGGAAGGATTAAATATTGAATCTATATAAAATTTCCAAATAAAATGTTTTCAAGTATTTAAGTGAAATGCTCAAATCTGTGCCGATGAACAAATTTTTCATAATCTCTTCCCATTCTCTTGGGCAGAACAGGTTGGAAATTGGTACATGTAACTCTGAAATAACAGTTTTTAATAACAATATCTTCAAATGTTTAATGATTGCCATCAACAAAAAACTTTGTTTACACAAGGAAGTAATACAAAGTTTTAAATCATCTTTACAATCATTCAAAAATCTACATTGAAAAATTATGTTGGAATAAACCTAGTAACTCTCCCTTCATTGACATCTAATAGTGACATTTTTGTGGTAATGTAAACAAATTTCAAATTCAATCAAATTTTTCATGCCAGTGATTTCAAAATAATAATATGCAGATTTTCATAATATACACGAACTCTTAGAACAATCAGCTCACAGCTTGGGTATCACTAAAAGGGTGTAGAAGCTACAAAAATAATTTTCCAGCATATGTGAAGATACTTGGAGCTGTACCCACCAGGATACCTTGGACGGCAAGCCCTACTCCTTGTGTTCCTGGAACACTAACTCCTCAAGCTGTAACCTGGGCATGTGGAATGCCAGCTCCTCTCACTGCTCCTTGGGTCTTAATCTTCAAAGGGAAGTTGTGATCCCTGTAACTGGCTACCCCAGAGTGCGGCAAATGGTAGATGGGCTCCTGACAGGACTGTAGACTCATAGCAGACTCCCCTTCATTCATTCAGATGCCCTCTGAGAGACACCTGAGACCAGCCTACCACCCCAAGGGATGAGGGATCCTAGTGCTGGGGGCACAGGCTGTGCATCAGCCTGATAACACCTCCTGTGTTTGGACTCCCAGATAACTTGTGAGCATTTTCTAAGAGGCTCCAACTATCCTGAGATAGTATTCATTTTGAGGCCTTGGGGAGAACAGAGGGTTAAAAACACAAATTTGGGAAAATCTATATTTAAGAAGTGGGTGGACAGGTACCAGCTTGGGGAGAAGATAAAACGGGAGGAAAGTCAAATGCTGAGAGATCACAGAGGTTAAAGAAAGGAATAATTAATGCAGAGGGAGAATAAAGTCTGAGGTGCTATTAGGAGGAAGAGGAGTGAAGGCAGTGGGCTCCAGAGAGGAGTGACTTTTGGTGCCTGAGAAGACAAAGGCTCAAGACAAAGGTTTACAAAGTCATGGTGGAGGTGAGGATGCTATTGAGGAAAAACGATATGTGACATTTGTTAAAGACAGTAAGGAACACTTTATTCAAGAGGGTCCACTGCAAGGGGTTTTGCCGTAGGGGAGAGAGATGGGACTCACTACCAAGTACTACCAAGTGGGGATCCATAGCAAAGCAGCTGAGTGGGGGTTAGTGGGTAGAAGATCACTAAGAGGAAATACCATGGTTGAGGAGAATTCTAGCTAATGTGGCCTAACAGGATTCTTGAAGGCAGACCAGGGTGATCAGGTATCAAAGGAGAGGGGTAAGGTAAAGAGTTTGATCAGATATTAAGGATGAGACACCAAGGTAGGGGGATTTTTGTTAAACTGACTCAGCAAGATTCTTGTTAAAACTGGGCTAAACAGGCCAAGGACACAGCCCAAGGTCAAGGCTTAGTCAAGAGGAGGGCTCAGAGGAGCCTGACTCAAGTTTGGTCAAAGAGAGAGTCTTTTCAGAATAGCCTGGGACCTTCAGGAAGTCATAGCCCCAACAGAAGTATTGCTTTTTGGTTTTTCTGGCCCCTGGAAAGGAGGCTGTGAGGGATACCGCTGGTGGTGCTGGGGAGAGGGGGGCTCTTGGGAAAGCCAGCACTTAGGAGGTCATGAGGTCAGGAATCCAGAAAGAAAAGTCTTCCTGGGAAGGAAAGCATTCCTTTGCCCCTGAGTTGGGAGCAAAGGTTTTCCTGTTGAGATGACAAGAAAGAGATTAATGGAGCTGAGAGCCACCAACCAGTCAGTTGGTGCAACAGATGGGGACAGATGGCCCGTGGCAATGTTCCTTCATTATTCATGCGCCAAGACTTTCTGTACAGCTGCTGTGTGCCAGGCCCAGGGACAACCGAGATGCGGCCCTTTCCTGTTAGAAGCTCTGAATCCAGAGGAACAAGGGAATTATTCAACCATCACAGAGGCAGCAGAAATGACTGAGAAATGGTAGGATGCAGTGGGAAGACACAGGAGCACCCAACCCACCCTGTGGGGCCCAAGGAGGTTTCCTTAAGGAAGCATCTCAGCTAAGCCTTAAGGAAGGAAGAGGTTATACAAAAAAAGACAAAAACTATTCCAGGAAACTGCCTAAGATCAAAATGGGGCATATCACATTTGGGTACTAAAAGTGCTCAGTTTGGATGCAGACATAGGGGAAAAAAAAGCAGCAGGGGGGGGGGAGGTGGCAGATTATGGCCAGACAGGTAAGGCAGGAGCCTGCTTCAGATTCTGTCTCCCTCTCTCTTTGCCTCTCCCTCACTCATGCTCTGTCTCTATCTCTCTCTCAAAAAATGAATAAACATTAAAAGACACTTAAAAAGAAAGAATACTAAATCATGAATGTGAAAATCCAGAGTCAGTAAAGCATCATTGTAAAGAGTGTGGTCTTCAGAGCAACAAATACTAGCCAGGTGCCCTTTTGTAGTTTAGATAACCTCTCTGGGCCTCAATTTCCCATGTATACAAATCTGGTGGTCATATCTACCTTGTGGAGTTATTACAGGGATTGAGTTAAATGAGACACCATATGCACAGAACTCAAAGTTCTTAGCACAATGCCTAGAGATAGCTCTCAATAAATAGTAGTTATTAGTATTTATTATAATGATAATAATCTGAAAAAGAACATACATAGTATGGTAGGTAAGATATCTGTCTCAGCCCACAAATGGATGGCCAACTAATCTTTGACAAAGCGGGAAAGAGTATCTAATTAAAAAAAGACAGCCTCTTTAACAGATGGTGCTGGGAAAACTGGACAGCAACATGCAGAAGAATGAAACTAGATCACTTCCTCACACCATACACAAAAATAAACTCAAAATGGTTAAAGGACCTGAATGTGAGACAGGAAACCATCAAAACCCTAGAGGAGAAAGCAGGAAACAACCTCCTTGACCTCAACCGCAGCAGTTTCTTACTTGACACATCCCCAAAGGCAAGGGAATCAAGAGCAAAAAGGAACTATTGGGACCTCATCAAGATAAAAAGCTTCTACAAGGCAAGGGAAGCAATAAAACTAATAGGCAACTGACAGAATGGGAAAAGATAGTTGCAAATGACATATCAGAAAGAGGGCTAGTATCCAAAATCTATAAGGAACTCACCAAACTCCACACCCGAAAAACAAACAATCCAGTGAAGAAATGGGCAGAAGACATGAATAGACATTTCCCCTAAGAGGACATCCAGATGACCAAAAGACACATGAAATGGTGCTTAGCATCCCTCCTCATCAAATACAAATCAAAACCACACTGAGATACCACCTCACACCAGTCAGAGTGGCGAAAATTAACAAATCAGGAGACTCTAGATGCTGGCAAGGATGTGGAGAAATGGGCACCCTCCTACACTGTTGGTGGGAATGTAAACTGGTGCAGCCCCTCTGGAAAACAGGATGGAGGTTCCTCAAAAAATTAACAATAGAACTCCCCTAGGATCCAGCAATAGCACTGGTAGGAATTTACCCAAGGGACACAGGAGTACTGATGCATAGGGGCACATGGACCCCAATGTTCATAGCAGCACTCTCAACAATAGCCAAAACATGGAAAGGGCCTAAGTGTCCATCAACGGACGAATGGATCAAGAAGATGTGGTTTATCTGTACAATGGAATACTACATGGCAATGAGAAAGAATGAAATCTGGCCATGTGCAGCAACATGGATGGAACTTGAGGGTGTTATGTTGAGTAAAATAAGTCAGGCAGAGAAAGACAGATACCATATGTTTTCACATATAGGTGGATTAGGAGGAACTTAATGGAAGACCATGGGGGAGGAGAAGAGAAAAAATAGTTGGGGAGAGGGAAGGAGACAAACCATGAGAGACTCTTGAATGCTAAGAACAAACTGAGGGAAGATGGGGGTGGGGGAGAGGGGAAGGGGGGTGATGGGCATGGAGGGGGGCACTTGTTGGGATGAGCACTGGTGTTATAAGAAAACCAACTTGACAATAATCTATTTAAGAAAAAAAAAGATGTCTGTCTCAGGACTCCTAATGTTCCTTTACCTAAGAGTTACGTGGCCTTGAGCAAGTAACTTCAACCCCTCTGTTCCTCATTTTCTTTATCCATAAAATGGGAAGAGCAGTATATACCTCAGACCTCACTACGAAGAATATTAGTAGTAGTATCAGCATTAAGTCTGAAATGAGAACTGAAGAACAGGGCAAAGAAAAAAAAAGCTACATCCTTCCTCTCGGCTTGGAAAGCTGCTGCCTGTCCTCAATTCTCATTGATGGTGGCATACAGATGATAGACAGACAGTGGAACAGAATACAAAGCCCAGAAACAGATGGAAATATATATGGGACATTATGATATCCTCTCAGATCAGTGGGGAAAGTGAAGTTGAGACCACTGTGCAGCCATCTGGAAGGGCTGGCTCTACCCCTCCATCCTCTCTGACGACAAAGCCTTGAAGAAGTGGGCAGATGAGGCACAGAGGTGGGCCAGAGACTTTCACTATCCATGCTTTTGTACCTTTTGAAGTTAGACCTACTCAAAAGCATCATGCACTTTAAAAAGTTAAAAGACAAACCTGTAGTTCTCCAGAAGTAATGAAAGATAGAAAGATAGATTGTCCAGAAGAGCCTGGAATCCCACAGATGGCACTGATTTCTCTGTCCATCCTGACAATAGGCTAAGTAACACAGGAACAGTCAGGACTGGTATGAAGAACTGAGAAAAGGGATCTATAACACTGGGAGGTCCCTCTCGCTGTCCCTGCCTGTCATTGCACACTGGGCCATGACTTCAATGCAAATGCAAGCACTATCCAGGAAGGGGCTAGCTGAGGCTCCTAAGGTAGGAATTAAATAGCCCATTGTGAGAAACAGGGCATACTGGGCAGACCAATGAGTGCAGGAACACTGGTCATAGAAGTCCCTTAAGTACAAAGACTGTGCCTTATTTCCATCACAGTCACCAGCCCCATAACGAAGTCAGTAAGAGCTGGGAAAAGGCTGTTTCTGCAGACAAGACTTTCAGCCTACAAGGAGAAGGAGTCATATGCACAGCAATGGTGACAGGTGACACTGGGACCCAGGGGACACTAAGGCAGAGACTGTGGGCTATACCTCATTCTGGGCCCCCTGTGGATACAGGAGCAGATGACTCACAGGTAAGTTTCCTGCTAGAAGGCAGCCTGTTGTCACTTAAAGCTCTGGTCAAAGCCAGGGGTTCTCAAATTTCAGTGTGTATGAGAATCAACTGCAGGCCTTGTTGAAACACAGATTGCTGAGCCTCACTCCTGATGTTTCTAAACTCCAGCAAGTCTGGGCAGAGGCCTGAGAATTTGCATTTCTAACAAGTTTACGGCTTTCGGCAATATCGCTGGGATGAAGACCACATTTTGAGAACTACACCCTAAGCCCATGGTTCTCAGCCCTGACTGTGCATTAGCATCACCGGGAGATCCTCATGTTCAGAGATTTTGATTTACTTGGCCTGAGGAGGGGTAGAGGCAGAGGTATATTTCTAATATTCCCTAAGCAAGTCTAATATAAAGCTAGGCTTAAAAAAAAAATCAACTGTCCTAGGTGCCAAATCAATTCAATAGGGAGAGAATAGTCTTTTCAACAAATGATGCTGGGACAACTGGATAGCCACATACAACAGAAGGAAGTTGGACCCCTTTCCTACACAAAAAACACAAAAATTAACTCAAAATGGATCACAAATCTAAATGTAAGAGCTACACTATAAAAATCCTTAGAGGGGCACCTGGGTGGCTTAGTCGGTTAAGCGTCCGACTTTCACTCAGGTCATGATCTCGCGGTTCGTGGGTTCGAGCCCCGTGTCAGGCTCTGTGCTGACTGCCAGCTCAGAGCCTGGAGCCTGTTTCAGTCTGTGACTCCCTCTCTCTCTGACCCTCCCCTGCTCATGCTGTCTCTCTCTCTCTCTCCTAGAAATAAATAAAACATTAAAAAAAAAATAAAAACGCTTAGAAAAGACAAGAGCAAATCTTTGTGACCCTGAATTAGGCAAGCCCTGTTAAATATGTCACCAAGACACCAGCAACAAAAGAAAAAAAAAACAGATAAATGGGACTTCATCAAAATTTAACTTTCATGCTTCAAAGGCACTGTTAAGAAAGTGAAAAAAAAACAATCCACACAATGGGAGAAAATATGTGCAAACCATGTATCTGACAAGGGACTTGTATCTAGAATATACAAAAAACCTTTACAACTCAATAATAAAAAGACAAAAAAAAAAGTTAACAGGAAAAGGATCTGAATAGATATTCCTCTAAGGAACATATACAAATGGCTAATAAGCACATGAAAATTATGTTCAACATTAGCAATCAGGGAAATGCAAACGAAAGCCACAGTGAGATATGCACACCCATTAGTATGACTATGATCAACAAGACATTTAATTACAAGTGTTTGTAAGGATATGGAGGAAACAGAACCTGGTACATTGCTAATGAGAATGTAAAATGTTGCAGACACTTTGGAAAACAGTCTGGCAGTTTATCAAAAGGTTCAACCGAGAGTTAGCATATGACCCAGCAATTCCACTCCCAGGCATATACCCAAGAGAAATGAAAACATCCTCGCAAAAACTTGCTCATGAATATTTCTTTTTTGAGAGAAAGATAGTACAAGTGGTGGGGTGGGGGGCGGTGAGGGAAAGGGAGAGAGAGAATCTTAAGCAAGCTTAAGCAGTCTCTACGCCCAGCACGGAGCACAACCCAGGGTTCAATCTCATGACCATGAGATCATGACCTGAGCCAAAATCAAGAGTCAGAAGCTCTACCCACTGAGCCACCCAGGTGCCCCACACCTGCATATTTTTAATAACTTTATTCACAATAGCTAAATGGTGGAAACAACCCAAATACCCATCTCCTGATGAATGAATAAATAAAATGTAGCATTTCCATACAATTGAACATTAGTCAGTAAGAAAAAGAAGTGAAATACTGATTCATGCCACAACATGGGTGAAGAAAGAAGTCAGTCATAAAAGACCACATATTGTACGATTTCATTTATATGAAACATCCAGAAGAGGCAAATCTACACAGACAGAAATATTAGTGGATGCCTAGGGCAATGGGAAGAGGAACATGATAGGGAATGACTGCTAGTGGGTATGGGGTTTCTTCAGTGGACGATGACAATATTCTAAACTTAGATTGTGGTACTAAATACAACTGAATTGTACACTTAATGTTAACTGTATCTCAATAAAGTCATTTAAAAAATAAGAACCTTTTCTAGGCTCTTTGGAAGAGATACTATTAGTGATGCCTGGCAGGAAATAAGATCCCACCACATTTTCTCACTTCACTCACCATCTACACCCTAGGAAATATCAAAGTGGACAATTTTGCTTGGACTATATGTTTTAGGAAACTGATTTGAGACTGTCCCTTCCCCTCCTTGCTCCTCCCTTTTAGCCATGACCTATTCAAAACCCTTCCATACATTCTCTGCCATATAGAAGCTAAAGAAATACAGTAGTCTCACCCTTATCCACAGCTTTGTGTTTTGTGATTTCAATTACCCATAGTCAACTGCAGTCCAGTAACAGATGACCCTCCCTCTGACATGTGGTCATAAGGTCAGCAGTAGCCTGATGCTATGTCACAGTGCCTGCATCATCCACCTATCTCATCTTATCACACAGGCATTTTATCATCGCACAGCATCACACAGGGTCAGCACAGGACAGTAAGATATTGTGAGAGAGACAGACCACGTTCACATAACTTTTGCTACAGTATATTGTTATAATTGTTCTATTTTTACTAGTTATTGTTGTTAATCTCTTCCTGTGTCTAGTTCACGAATTAAACTTTGTCATAGGTGTGTATGTATAGGAAAATATATATGTAGGGTTTGATACTATCCACAGTTACAGGTATCTCCTGGGGGTCTTGGGAACCTATTCCCTGTGAATAAAGAGAAACTACCATACATTGCATATTTATCTTCAAAATTACACTGTCAATACTGACAGTTGACACACTGAAGGCACCCTACCTTCTGTAGGCTTTATTTCCAGGAATATATACTCTGTAAAGGCTTGAGCTACTGTCTCTGGCAAAGTTCCCCTCACATACCCAGGGCCACACCCACCTCAATATTCAGGTAGGCTGAGGTAGTGTGCAACAATTCTGGATTATAATAACATCATTTCCCACCTTCCCTGACCCACCCTCAACACCACTCACCCTAGAGACACATGAAAAACCCCTAGAATAATATTGCTCAGTCTATAATGTGCCTACAAATCACTGGGTATCTTACTTAAAAGTAGGTTCTGGTTCAGTCGGTGTGAAGCCTGAGTGTCTGCATTTCTTTTTTTTTTTTTATTCAAGTTAGTTAACATACAGTGTAGTCTTGGCTTTAGGAGTAGTACCCATTGATTCATCTCTTACATACAACACCCAGTGCTCATCTCAAAAAGTGCCCTCCTTAAAGCCCGTCACCCATTTCACCCATCCCCCCCCACCTCCCGTCTAGCAGCCCTCAGTTTGTTCTCTGTTTTTAAGAGTCTCCTGTGTGCTCCTATGCCTCAGCATTTCTGTATCCTTTGGGTAAATTCCTAGCAGTGCTATTGCTGGGTCATAGGGGAGTTCTATTGTTAGTTTCCTGAGGAACCTCCACACTGTTTTCCAGAGGGGCTGTTCATAGCAGCACTCTCCACAATAGCTAAAACATGGAAAGAGCCTAAGTGTCCATCAACAGATGAATGGATCAAGAAGATGTGGTTTATCTATACCATGGAATACTCCATGGCAATGAGAAACAATGAAATCTGGCCATGTGTAGCAACATGGATGGACCTTGAGGGTGTTATGCTGAGCGAAATAAGTCAGGCAGAGAAGGACAAATATCATATGTGTGCACGTATAGGAGGACTAGGAGGAACTTAACAGAGGACCAATTGGGAGAAGAAGGGGGGAAATGGTGGGGGAAAGGGAGAGAGGCAAACCATGAGAGACTCTTGAATGCTGACAAAAACTGAGGACTGATGGATGTGGGGGGGAGGGGGGGATGGGCATGGAGGAGGGCACTTGTGGGGATGAGCACTGGGTGTTATGTGGAAACTAATTTGACAATAAACTATTTGTAAAAAAAAATAAATAAATAAAAATAAAATAAAATACATAGAAAAAAAAAAAAAAAGAGTCTCCTGTGGTTTGCCTCCCTCTGTTTTTATCTTATTTTTTCTTTCCTTCCCCTCTGTTCATCTGTTGAGTTTCTCACATTCCACATAATAATGAAATCATATGATTTTCTTTTTCTGACCGACTTATTTCACTTAGCATAATACCCTCTAGTTCCATCCACATTTTGCAAATGGCAAGAATTCATTCTTTTTAATCACCAAGTAATATTCCTGTGTGTGTGTGTGTGTGTGTGTGTGTGTCACATCTTCTCTATCCATTCATCAGTAAATGGACATTTGGGATCTTTCCATAATTTGGCTATTATTGACAGTGCTGCTATAAATATTGGGGTACATGTGCCCCTTCAATTCAGCATTTTTGTATCCTTTGGATAAATACCTAGTAGTGCAATGAGAGTCTGCACTCCTTTTTAAATGTTTGTTTATTTTTGATAGAGAGAGAGAGAGACAGAGCATGAGTGGGAAAAGGACAGAGAGGGAGATGCAGAATCTGAAGCAGGCTCCAGGCTCTGAGCTGTAAGCTCGGAGCCTGAGGTGGGGCTCAAACTCATGGGCTGCGAAATCATGACCTGAGCTGAAGTGGGATGCTTAACCAACTGAGCCAGCCAGGTGCCCCAAGAGTTTAAATTTCTAATCAGCACACAGGTGATGTCCATGCTGCTGATGTGGGAACCACATTTTTAATACTGTAGTCCTACAAGGTTCTGATGGAAATGGTTTGTGAACCACAACTTGAGAAACACCCTTCTAAAGTCTCACTGCTATAAAGCTTTCTAATGTATTCAATACAGTCAGGGCTTTCGTCTCAGCTTATTAGCATTCCAAGGAAGAGGTTGGTTGAGCCAATATTACACCGATTAAAATCATATTCCCTTGAAGCCATTCCCCTTAGCCTGGTGGTACAAAAAGCAGAACTAACATCACCTGGAAACTTGTTAGAAAAGCAAATTATCAGGCTCCACCCAGACTTACTGAATCAGGAACAATGAATTTGATTTGAACAAGCCCTACAGGTGATTTCTGGCACTGCTAGAGTTTGAGACCCCTTGCCTTAGGGTAACAGATGGTGTCTGAACCACATGGCCCTGCAGGTCTGCACTATCCACCCCTACCCCACCTCCCTGGCTTTCTTTCTGCTCCTCCAATGTATCTTGGGAACTTCTTAACTGCTATTCTTTTTGACTCCTGAGGCAAAGCAGAACTCTTCAATAAGAAAAGTTGACTCCATGTTCTGAGTTGGCACAGCATCTAATCATTTGAGTAGATTTTCTTTGGCTCTCCCCTGAATGCTAGAGACACCTCTTAACTTAAAGGAGGAGGCATCTGTTGCCCTGAAAGGGTCTTTTGTGGAACTGGATTCAACTTCCTCCTCTTGGAGGCTCTGGGAACCCAAAACATCCCTGGCAGAAGAACAGAGTCAAGGAGCCTCAGGGAGGAGAGACAACAAAGCTCTGCCCGCTTCCTCTTCTTCTGAGTCAATGTTTTCACAAGTTCCCCTATATTCTGCCTTGGGGTGAAGTCAGTCAGCAGGAAGGGGAACCAAGTGAGAGACTGAACTGGGGACCAGGGCTCAACTCACGCACAGGCCTAAAGGTTGGCAGGAAACCATTAACAAGCCAGTCACACAGGCCCACAAGCTGTGCTTTGGGCCTGAGCGCCAAACACACTGGTGTCTTCCATCAGCATCGAGGCCAGTGAGTCTTGTTCATGGCTGTGTCTACAGCACCCAGCACAGTGCTGGTACCAGGTAAGAATGCAATAAGTATCATTATAGACTGGCTGCCTGCAAGCTCACTAGAATCACTGAAGCAGCCTCTTCATCCAACTGACCCAGAAACCAAAGCCCAAAAAGGTTGAGCAAATTCCCTTAACATATGGCCAACCAGTGGTAGCCAGCATAGAACCTGGACCTCCAGACCCCCAGGGCTTTCACCCCAGTTAAACTCCCCTTGTTTTTCTAGGAGATTCAAGGTATACCTGGGTAAACAGTTCAGGGCCTGAATATTTTTTAATTAATATTACATTCTGAAGTGGAGGAATAGGGTCTCTGGAAAGAGTCATTTCAGTGCAAAGCTATTTTTAATCACCTTTGCTCTTTATAATCTCCCACTCCCAGCACAGTATATCTTGCTGAGAGAATAACACTGGCATTAGGCAGGAGGTGGAAGACCTACAGTGTAATTAAATTTCCCAAACTACATTCAAATGTAAAGAGCTAGCAAAAATGGAACATGGGATTGGGCCCCATTTCCTGTAAGCATTCCCTGATTAGTGAGAAGGAGTGTGGAGACAGTCCTCATGTTTTCTGGGTTTTACAATAGAGGAAAGACTTGTGAATTGATACAAGGTCAAACATTTATGAGAAGAAAAGAGAAAAACCCTCTTAATGAAAAAAAGAAAATCCCTTGAAAAAGTATAAATATTGATTAGACTCTATATAAGTGCCTGAAAATATAATGATTTTCTAAAATTACCAGAATGCATTATTTATTATGCATGTCACTGAAGTAGGAAAATAGCATATTATAGGAAAAGCAGAGGGTTATAGGATTCTTTTTAAGGGATAATATGAAACTCACAAGCAGCTAACTTACAGTATTAGATGAGCAGTATTGGCTATCAGGATCCCTCTCTGACAATTAAAAAGGCAACCCCAGTTGTGATGACAACATAAAGAAGGATCCAGAGGCCAAGCTACTCAGGAAATTGACTCCAAAAAGGGAAGGGCATATCTTCAAGCAATAATTACATGTATTATTGCAATAACATCAGTAGAAATTATTGTTCTGTTGTAAATAATTTTGCTTTATTTTCAATCATTTTTAAACTTTGAGAACTTTTACACTTATCATCAATTTTTCCTCACAACCTATGAGGTATAGAGACCAGGTGACATGCCGATTTTATTTCTTTATTGAGCACCTATCATGTGCCAGGCAACAGGGAACAATGTTGAACAAAACAGAAATGTCCCCTGCCTGAATGGAGCCAACAGTCTTGCAGGAAGGCAGATATTAAACAGTTATTCCACATGAAGCAAAGCTTTTGCTCTTTGTCATTCAACAATCACTAAATCAATCAATAACAATCATTGAAAGCCTGCTTCATACTACACTCTTGCTAGGTACTAGAACACAAAGATGGCTAAGACACAGCCCCAGCATGAAGGAACTTCCTGTCTAGGCAGGGAGACACACTTCAAACAAACAAAAAAGATAATGCTGTGGAAGGAGAGATGACTTCAAAAAGGAGACATTTGAGCTGAATGTGCAAAAATAGTAGGATATTTGCTTTCCTGAGAAAGGGAGACTTCTAGGCAAAAGAGGAAAAGAGCATGCTTGGCTCAGCTATGAGCGAGACTGGGGATTGGAGTGGGTGGGGATGGCTGAAGGGCTAAGGAAATGAGTAGCTGTAGGTGAGGCTGGCCAAGTAGATGGTTGGGCTAGCTTATCTAGGGCTTGAGATTCCTCTGTTGCAGAGCTGAAACATCATCTGGGCAAGAGGGTGCCTTTAGGGTCTTAGAAAAACATTCATAAAATCAACTTTTCATTTTAGGAATGAGAATTCTCGGGGCGCCTGGGTGGCTCAGTAGGTTGAACGTCCAACTTCAGCTCAGGTCATGATCTCACGGTTCGTGGGTTCAGGCCCCACGTCGGGCTCTGTGGTGACAGCCAGTTCAGAGCCTGGAGCCTGTTTCAGATTCTGTGTCTCCCTCTCTCTCTGACCCTCCCCTGTTCACACTGTCTCGCTCTCTCGCTCACTCTCTCCTCTCTCAGAAATAAATAAAACATTAAAAAAAAAAAAAAGGAATGAGAATTCTCTTTCCAAACTAGAGTATGGATGTGAGGAAGAAGACACACGGGTGAGGTCAGTTAGGAATTACAATCTACCAAAGGGCCATTCAAATAAAGATTTTAAAAGAGGGAACAAAAAACTATATAGGAAAGAGACAGAATTTTTCAATAACTATAGACTGACAATACTGTGCTAAAAATGCCATCTACAGCCACTCATCTATCACCATACCTTGCACAAAGAGGACATTCAGTGGAAGTCTACCCTGCCTAAGAGGGCTGACCAGCAGGGAACAGGGATTGCAATGAACGGTGAGGGAGTTCAGAGGAGAGAATGATCAGAGTCACTTTCCCTCACCTGGTGACAGTCTTCACCCTGCAGTCTCTGGAAATATCATCCAGCCTCCCTGTCCTCTGATAGAGAAACACCTAGCAAACAAACAAAGAGCAGTCTCTGGGAAGATGCACCAAAACCTCATTTACTGAACAAAGGGTGGTAAAATGGCAAGAAACAGACCACTGCGAACAGAAAATGTGGATTCTGGCTGGGACTTCTCTTTCCACCTACTCTACCTATTCAGCAGGCCCATACATCACTTTTCCTTCAGACTGTTAATTAGAGAGACACCCACCACCCTGACACAACAGGTTAATTATGAAAACAGAGCACTGTGCACAACATAACATGGAAATGAAGTGACATGCATCCAATTAATTAAACTTTCACAGCTCCAATCGGTTTTAATTAGAGAAGCTATCCTTTTCACTCTCCTCTCAATCAATAAATGAACTTTGCAATATATACATATTTTTTCAATCAATTAGCAAACAAGAAAAAAAAAGTATAAGTCTGTTGCTGAGGGCACCATGAATTCTTCTGCAAGCTACACCTCAGTGTATTGTCCATTTTATTCTTGGTTGAATTTGCAAGCAACACAGGTTGAATCCCTACAACTTTTTTCCAGGTTAAATGAAAAATGTAAGCTGAGAAATGGCAGCCCCACTGTTTCCATTCAACCTCTTACCATTCTTGTTTATGGACCTAGAAAATGTACAGAGGACTCCAGAAATTAAGGTTCCATAGTCCTATCAGTAGATGAGCTCAAAAGCTGTGTTTTTTCAGGTCAGTATACTGTGTATTCTTGAGCAAAGGAAAGCTCTTCCTCTTCAGAAAAAGTATCCTTTTTAACCAAGCATACAGTTTCTGAAGGGCTATCCAGGGATCAGTGAAATCCAGAGCAGGGAGAGTCGAAGCCCCTCTGGTCAGCCAGTGTGGCCCTAGGAATTGATGGAGTCACACTTGCAACAATCAGATAGATCTGCTTCACATGTGATCTTGTCAACACCACACATCTGGCGGTGCTGTGCTGTGGGCTTGTCTGATCTCCCAGGGGGATTTTTAAATGCCTACACTGGGGAAGAGACAGATCATAAGAAGGGAATAAGCAAAAGGTCAGCACCCATGGAAGTCGAAAGGAACAGAAAAAGTGAAGTGTAGAAAGGGTTAGGCAGTTCAGGAAGCTAAAGCATAGAATGAGACATAGAGGCAGGAAACTCATTTTATGTAATAATTGCTTTTTTATGCACCCTAAAATATAAAAGAAAAGGGAACCCTTCCAAACTCATTTTACAAGGCCAGCATTACCCTGATATAAAAAACCAGACAAGGACACCACAAGAAAACAAAATTACAAGCCAATGTCTATGATGAACATAGATGCAAAAATATCCAACAAAATATTACCAAACAGAATTCAACGATTCATTAAAAGATCATGCACCAAGATTAAGTGGGATTTATCTCAGACTTGGAAGGATGGTTCAACAACCACAAACCAACCTGATATACCACATAAAAAAATAAAAGGTAAAAATCATAGGCTCATCTCAATGGCCACAGAAAAAAATTTAAGAAAATTCAACATCTAGTTATAAAAAAGACTCAACATAATTAAAGACATATATGACAAACCCACAGCTAACACCATACTCAACAGTGAAAAGCTAACAGCTTTTCTCCTAAGATCATGAACAAGACAAGGATGCTCACTCTTACCACTTTTATTCAATATAATATTTAATCTCCTAGACAGAACATTTAGGCAAAAAAAGTAATAAAAGGCATCCAAATCAAAAAGAAGAAATAAAGCTGCCACTATTTGCAGATGACATGATATTTGATATAGAAAACCCTAAAGGCTCTACCAAAAAACTACTGGAGCTAAACAATGAATTCAGTAAAATTGCAGGAGATAAAATCAACATACAAAAATCTGTTGCACTTCTATGCATTAATAATGAACTATCAGAAAGAAAAATTAATAAAGTAATCTCATTTGCAATTGCATGTAAAAGAATCATACACCTAAGAATAAATATAACCATAGAGCAAAAATACCTATACACTAAAAACTATAAGATCCTGATGAAATAAACTGAAGAAAACAAAAATAAATGGAAAGATATTCTTTGTTCATGGATTAGAAGCATTAATATTGCTATACTATACTTTGGGTAGTATAAAATGTCTATACTACCCAAAGGCATCTACAGATTCAATGCAATCTCCATCAAAATCTCAATGACATTTTTCACAGAATTAGAACAAATAATTCTAAAATTTGTATTAGAACTACAAAAAGCTTGAACAGACAAAGAAATCCTGAGAAAGAAGAACAAAGATAGAGGTATCATGGCCCCAGATTTAAAACACACTATAAAGCTATAGTAATCAAAACAGTATAGTATTGACATAAAAACAGACACACAGATCGAAAGAACAGAATAGAGAGCCCAGAAAAAAAAAAAAAAAAGCCATATATATAGTCAACTAATTCATGACAAAAAAGCCAAGAACATACACTGGGAAGAGGATAGTCTCTTCAATCAATGGTTTTGGGAAAACTGGACAGTCACATGCAAAAGAATGAAACTAGACCACTATCTTACAACATAGACAAAAACTCAACTCAAAATGGATTGAAGACTTAAACATAAGAACTGAAACCATAAAAATCCTAGAAAAAATCATGGACAGTCATGCGAGACATCAGTTTTAGTGATGATTTTTTAGATTTGACACCAAAGGAAAAGTAAATAAGTGGGGGGAACACCTGGGTAGCTCAGTCAATTAAGTGTCTGGTTTTTATTTCGGCTCAGGTCATGATCTCATGGTTCAGGAGACTGAACACAATCAGGCTCTGTGCTGATAGCGTGGAACCTGCTTGGGATACTCTCTTGGCTTCTCTCTCTTTGCCCCTCCCCTGCTCATGCTCTCTCTCTTTCTCAAGATGCTAAAATAAATAAACATCTAAAGATGCTAAATAAATAAACAATAAACTATAAAACCACTGGCATACTTAGAAAATAGCTATAAATAAATAAATAAATAAATAAATAAATAAATAAGACTACATTATACTGAAAAGCTTCTGCACACTAAAGGAAATGATTGACAAAATGAAAAGGCAACCTACCTAAAGGGAGAATATATTAATCATATATCTGATAAAGGATTAATATCCAAAACACATAAACAACTTATATAACTCAACACCAAAAAAAGTCCTATTAAAAAATGAGCAAAGGATCTGAATAGACATTTTTCCAAGGAAGACATGGATGGCCAACAGGTGTATGAAAAGATGCTCAATATCACTAATCATCAGGGAAACACAAATCAAATCAACCAACAAGATATCATTTCACACCTGTTATAATGGCTTTTATCAAAAAGACAAGAAATAAGAATGTTGGTGAGGATGTGAAGAAAAGGAAATCCTTGTACACTGTTGGTGGGAATGTAAATCAGTGCAGCCACTATAGAAAACAGTATGGAGTTTTCTCAAAAATAAATAAATAAATAAATATAGAACTATTATATGATCCAACAATTCCACTTCTGGATATTTATCAGAAGGAAACAAAACACTAACTTAAAGAGATATATGCACTGCCCCTCCCATGTGCATTGCAGAATTATTTATACCAGCCAAGACATGGAAGCAACCTAAGTGTCCAATAATGGGTGAATGGATAAAGATGAATGGAATATTATTCAGCCATAAAAAGAAGGAAATCTTGCCGTTTGCAACATCATGTATGGACTTTGAGAACATTATACTAAGTGAAATAAGTCAGACAAAGAAATACAAATATTGTATGACCTCACTTATTGGTAGAATCTAAAATAAAAACTGAACTCAAAGACACAGAAAACATATTGGTGGTTACCACAGGCAAGGGGTAGAGGTGAGCAAAATAGGTGAAGGTGGGCAAAAGGTATAAATTTCCAGTTATGAAATAAGTAAACCCTGGGGATATAATGTAGAGCAAGGTTTCTATGGTTGATAATATTTTATTGTATATTTGAAACTTGCCAAGAGAATAAATCTTTAAAGTTTCCAAAATGAAAAATGAAATTATAACTACATTATTATTAATTAATTATAACATACATTAGTATGTTAACTAGACTTATTATGGTGCTTTTTTAATATATACAAATATCAAATCATTATATTGTACACCAGAAACAAATAGAATGTTACATGTTAATTATATCTCAATTAAAAAATACTATTCTGGGTAGTAATAAAAGCAAAACAAATGCAATAGAGGAACCCTATACAAGGTGTTAGGGAGGAGCTAAAGAGCACAAGTTCACAAATGTCTACAGCTGCATCTTTGACAGACATAGGTAATCAATCACAGCCCCCTTCACACTAATTCCAGAAATGACTTCAGAAATCATATCAGTTGGTCTGATTTCAGAAACCTTGACTCAAACGGGCGTAAACAATATGGAAATGTATTCTCTCACATAATAGAAAGTCTAGAGGGCCAGAATGGGGGTGGATGGTGGGTCAGTTGATTCAGTAGCTCAATGGAGTTGTAAAGGACCCCATTTCTCTCCATCTGTCTCTTTTGCCATCCTCAAAGTTAGCTTAATATTCATTCCAGTTGCAAGATGGCTGTAGCAGAAATCATATCCAGGATGACAAGGTCCAGAGGATACAAAGAGATCATCTTTCCACCCTTGTAGGAGAAAAGTTACCTTTCCCTGAAACCATTAGCAGGCTTCTTTTCACAACACAGTGTTCAAAGGTAGGTTGTTTGCCCTTTCCTAAATTATTCACTGCCAGGGAAGGAGATGATCCTGGCTGCTTTAGGCTCATTCATATTAACTGGAATGGATGTTAGGGAATCAACCATCAGATTGTTCCCTAAGGAGATCTCATTCTTCACAGCATCATGGCACCCACTACTAACTACTGATCAAATTGGCACCTGAGATCAATCTCCTGGCCATCTTGGACTGGGAGAAGAAACAGTCAACCACTGGGGAACTAGAAAGCATGGCTTAGTAAAAGTGAGTGAGAGAAAAAGAGGGGAAACTATTTTGTTTGTAAAGAGTTTGAGAATTTGAGTTTTGGGAGTTGAGGAGGCCTCCATTGTCTCCCCATCCCCAAAGATGTGGAACAGCCTATCCAAACTCTGAAAGAAAAGGTTTTCAGTACATATGATGCATTTCGGGGAAAGCTGTAGTTCCATATTACTGGCAAGAATTTAGGTCAATGTATACACCCTCAGGTAAAGAGTCTAAATCAGCCATCTGCTTACACAAGATAGGTGAAATGGGAGCCACGGATCTAGAATCCAGGATCTCAGAGAGTGTCCACAAGCAACATTCACAAGGACACTCAGAGAAATTTGGTACCTAAAGGACAAAACATTGCCCTTTCTGGTAGAGACCTCCACTTTTTCTGAGTAGTGATCCTTCTCCCTTGGTTTGAAGTGAGAAGGAAGCTAACAATAATAATAATATGGTAAGAATTATTATCAAATATTGTGGGAAGGTAGGAAGAAAAGAGGAAAGAATAGGTGACCATCGTATAAAAAGCCAATACCTCATTTTTCATAGTGGTAATGTAAAAATAGTATCTAGTGCTCATAAATCAAGAAATCAACGTAGGTATAACATATAATACAGAGATAATCACCAGAAGACTTAAACCATAAGCAGGTCAAAGCAGGGACTGGGAAGGGGTAATGATCACACAAAAGATTGCTTCTTGCCATCACTAAGCTCTTCTTTACTATTTATTACTTTGATAAATATTTAAAACAAAATATCTAAGAAGACAAATTTAAATGATTGTTCACTCTCAATTCCCTCCTGCCTGGCACAGAGTAGGTATTCAATAATTATTTGTTGAATGAATAACTATTTGTTGAATGAATGTTCTAAATAAGAGCAACTGGGGCGCCTGGGTGGCTTAGTCGGTTAAGCGTCCGACTTTCGCTTAGGTCATGATCTCGCGGTTCGTGGGTTCGAGCCCCGCGTCGCGCTCTGTGCTGACTGCCAGCTCAGAGCCCGGAGCCTGTTTCAGTCTGTGACTCCCTCTCTCTCTGACCCTCCCCTGCTCACGCTCTCTCTCTCTCCTAGAAATAAATAAAACATTAAAAAAAAAATAAAAAATAAATAAATAAGAGCAACTGATGAGCACCCAAGGAAGTATATTACAGAGCTGTGTTTTGCCCTCGGGCTTTCCCAGATGAGATGGTACAGAAGCACCTTCCCATGCATCCCTGGACTCTCAGTTTGGTCTCACTTCGTGCAAATCTACAAGAGCAATATTGAATGATATGTCAAATTGAAATTTCAACATCAAAGAGCATCTCTATCTTTCTCTGTTTTTTGTTTTTTTTTTTTTTTTTTAATGAATATCTCTTCTTACTGGCCATGTCCCTCACTTTCACAGTATCCCATTAAGTAATTCCACTTTTTTTGCTCTGGGGTAGACTAGGTGCCCAGCTGAATGGCAGCATTCAGAGCTGTCAACATGAATAATCAACCCACAGTGGAGTCTTTATTGGGGAGTCAAAAGAAACCAGTGTCATCTGGTGCTATCTAGCAACTTTACCAGAGGGTCTGATGTCTAGAGATAGTCTAATGTCTACAGTAGATTACGGCATAGAGCAGCTCACTCAACATACTCTGCACAAGCCCCCCACCAATCCATGGGCATCGATAAAGGAATTTTCTCAGTGAGTGATTTTCCTGAGGGTTTCGAGGGAAAGAACTTTCTTGATAGTGATGGAATGTTCTTCAAAAGCACAGTGGGAAAATTCCTTTGAAGACTAGTACACCTCTGACATGTTACCTCCTTATGTTTCCCTTTGATGATTCCTAGGGGCCTTTAAGTTATAAACAAGTGTTCTGGGGCACCTGGATGGCTCAGTTGGTTGAGCATCTGACTCTTGATTTCAGCTCAGGTCATGACCCCAGGGTTGTAAGATTGAGCCCTCCAACAGGCTCTGTCTTGAGCATGGAGCCTGATAGGATTCTCTCTCTCCCCCTGCCCTCTCCCCTGCCCCTCTCTCTCTCAAATTAAAAATTAAAAAAAACAAGTGTTCCAATGTGGTGATTTCCAGTACATACTGACAGGAGCTGTTTGATTATGAAAAATATAGAAAATTTAAAATTGAGTATAAAATGGTTTTGCAATGTGACAATCACTAACATTAGGTTTACGTATCTTAGTTAAAAGTGTGTACCATGCATTAATGAAATGTTCAAAGTATTTGGATTAGTTGTTTAAAAAAAAAAAAAAGTGAAAAAACTGCTGATTTCATTCTCTCTGGGGTATCTCCCAACTGGAGCTCACCATCTGTCCCTGAGGTCTGCCCCTGCCTCATGGCTCAAATCATTAGGCCTGAGCAAAACGGGTTAGGAGCAGATCCTTTTGGGCTGCCTATGAAGAGACACACTCCAAATACTCTGCTTCAGGTGAGATGGAGCGAGATACAGACTCCTCTGGGGCCCACAGACTTGTTTCTCGACTTGTTTCTGCTGCAGGGGACACCACCATCAGGAACGGCTGTGTCCCCTCCACCTCCCCTACTCACCCAGCACTAATCAGAGGATCTAGAGGTGGTGACAGCAAAGCTTGTGTGAGGGAAAATCCACTGTTAGCCACAATTTACCCTTTATGATTCATGGCTAAAGCACAGGCATGAAAGCCTCGCACACACCCCACCCCAGATTCAAGCTGCGGGTGAACCCGTGCTTGTTGTCTCAGACTTCTGCTCCAATAAAAACAAGGCTGCCCCAGTCGCTTGCAAAATGGGAGTACCAGATACTATATTTTCTGGCCCGGCTTTACTGCTGGGTCACGACACACAAATGATCAGCCCTAAAAGGACCTCCAGGCACAGACTGGGAACGTCTGTCCTGCTGAAATGCCAATGTTGCCAGCAAGCCTGGGGTTCTCATCCAGCTTTAGCCAGAGACAAAACCAGGCAGCACTGACGTGCTGTCATTTATATGATGTCCCCTCATGTTTAAGGTGCTGCAGCTAAGACATCACATAGCACCACTGTGAAACTGAGCTGAGGACAGCTCTAATCATGATCCCTGAGTTCACAGGCCCTTTGTCACTCAAGGCACTTATGCCATCAACAATGCGACATCTGTGCATTGATGGGTAGCAAAGGCATCCCTCCTGGGGAGAGATGCAACTGATCAGTTTGAATGATCTCCTTTCCAGCCTTCTTCTTCCCATCACAGTGGCACAAAGAGAGCCCACTAATGGTTCAGGGGTACCACAATTACTGCTGTTTCCACAGCAGTATAATACAGATTCAACTTCAAATAAAAAGTACCCCTTGCTGGTTAATGTTGGTGAAGTGGAGGAAGCACAGAAGGAAGGAGAGACGGCCATATGAGACGGGGACTCTGGCTGAATTAGCCACGTGTCACAGTGATTTACAGCGGGGGTCTTCTTGGATCATTTTCACACTAATAATGATTTATTTATGCAAGACTCCACAGTGCCTGCCTGTTTTATTGCTACACAGCACAGCAAGAATATCCTTAGAACATTCTCTTAACAGACAGAAGATATTCTTCTACATCTAAAAATCTGAGATGTCCAGGTTTCCTTCCCACAGGGGCCTGGACTCAGGGTATGAACTGTAGTGGCCCTGCCTTACCACCAGAGGGTGCCCTGTGGTCACTTTTTTCTCTCCCTCTCAGCTCTAGGTTGGATGGTCCTCCTGAGTTTGGCAGAACCAAGTGTCAAGTACATCACACAAATTAGTACTAAGGGTTTTTTGCTCATGTTGTTGTTGTTCTTAGAAATGCCTCCTGGGATGATGTCAGTCAGACTTTCACCATACACAATTATTCTGTTTGGGGCAATGTCCTTGGACCCATGCCATTAGGAATCCTAACCAAGTAATAGTTCTCTGAACACTGTGTTTTCGTTACACCAGCTGTTCATGTTTCCAAAGTACTTATTCCAAAACAACACACTATTTAAATATCTGTGATTCCCATGTACCCCAATGTTCATAGCAGCACTCTCCACAATAGCTAAAACATGGAAAGAGCCTAAGTGTCCATCAACAGATGAATGGATCAAGAAGATGTGGTTTATCTATACCATGGAATACTACATGGCAATGAGAAACAATGAAATCTGGCCATGTGTAGCAACATGGATGGACCTTGAGGGGGTTATGCTGAGCGAAATAAGTCAGGCAGAGAAGGACAAAGATCACAAGTTTGCACGTATAGGAGGATTAGGAGGAACTTGACGGAGGAACAAGGGGGAGAAGAAGGGCGGAAATGGTGGGGGAAAGGGAGAGAGGCAAACCATGAGAGACTCTTGAATGCTGACAAAAACTGAGGACCGATGGGTGTGGGGGGGAGGGGGGGATGGGCATGGAGGAGGGCACTTTGGGGATGAGCACTGAGTGTTATGTAGAAACTAATTTGACAATAAACTATTTGTAAAAAAAAAAAAAATCAAAACTTAAAAATAAATAAATAAATAAATAAATAAATATCTGTGATTCCAAGAGGCAGGGCACAAGGGGTTGCACCAGCCCATCAGGGTTCAACAGTCTGACAAGACATAACCCAATACTTCTATGGGTTTCCCAATTGCCACCAATATCTTATCTGCTCTTCTATCACTGGCCTTCCCGGTCATCTTCTTCCAATGGACAGATAACGGTGATTAACATCCTAGGACACAGAAAGCTATCAACTGTATTAACAGAATGAATAGGTTTGGTCATTCCTATGACAAAAGATAAATTTATAAACTGGATGGCTATAGTTCAGACGGCCTATAGCCATGGACCTGAATTTTCTGTGTAAAAAGAACTGGTTCATCAGAAAGTATAACTGTTCCCCTTTGCTTCCCAGTCATCATTTTCTTCTCTGACCCCTCTCCAAAGCCTCCCAAATCATAATACCATCCACTTAATGTTTTCATATGTATGTCTTTCTAATTTTTCCCACACTTTCACTGCATTATCTCATTGGCATATCATAACACAAGGCTGAGGTGAAAAGGTACTGATGAACTTTTCCAATTCCCCCAAGCAAAATCTGTTGGTCTCCTCCGAGTCTCCATATGTTGCATAGCCCTTTATTATAAGTATCTTTCCTCTTTTATAACTTCTCCTTTATCAACCATTGTGTGCTCCCCTAAGGCAAGGACCAGATCTATATAACCGGCTTTATATCCCTAAAGCTTTGCAAAGTTTTTGACATACAGTAAGAATTTAGTTAATTGTCTGTTCATTTGAATTACTATACCCATTTGACAAATAAGGTAAGTAGTCACAAAGGGGCTAAGTGACACCACTGCCCAGAGTGAGTAACGGAATGGTCCAACTAGGGGAATAAACAATTAATGAGAAAATATGCGTCAGATTCTGACTCTGAAACAAGTACCTCAATGATGCAAAACATAAAATAACAAGACGTGGTCACAGTCTGAGATTCACATCCAGTGACTGGTGGGGCCTTTTAACTTCTCTGGGTTTCAGTTGCACTTTCTTAAGGATAAGCAGTTTGGTGAATAATATCTATAATGACTCATCTAGCTCTAATACTCTACTACCTTCTCAATATTCTCGCTGGGGAGACGCTGCATATACTTTTGCAGAGACATATGACATATAGACCAGCATACATGTGTCACACGGGAGTAGCAAAAAAGTACCATATTGTCATGTGGAGTCAAGGTAGAAAGAGCGGTTCGGACACATGCTGAGAAAAGTCTGGAGGAAGAGCACTTGGAGAGTGGAAGAGGTAAGAAGCTTCACCCAAGTGGGACTACAGCTGAGCCCAGAGCTGAAACTTACACAGGCAGGGGTAACTGAGGGTGGGAGGACAACGCAATGGGCATGGGAAAAGCACAAAGTGTGCATTCAGAGGACACTAGTATCAGGAAGCAGGGGAACTCCTCTTCCCACGGTCAATGCCTTTGTGAGAGGTTTGTGTTCAAAATGGAGAAAGGACCTGAATGTGAGATGGGAAACTATCAAAACCTTAGAGGAGAAAGCAGGAAACAACCTCCTTGACCTCAACCGCAGCAACTTCTTACTTGACACATCCCCAAAGGCAAGGGAATCAAGAGCAAAAATAAACTGTTGGGACCTCATCAAGATAAAAAGCTTCTGCACGGCAAGGGAAACAATCAATAAAACTAATAGGCAATCGATAGAACGGGAAAAGGTAGTTGCAAATGACATAACAGATAAAGGGTTAGTATCCAAAATCTATACTATAAGGAACTCACCAAACTCCACACCTAAAAAACAAATAATCCAGTGAAGAAATGGGCAGAAGACATGAACAGACACTTGTCCAAAGAGGACATCCAGATGGCCAACAGACGCATAAAACGATGTTCAGTGTCACTTACCAGGGAAATACAAATCCAAACCACACTAAGATACCATCTCATGCCCATCAGAGTGGCCAAAATTAAAAACATCAGGAGACTATAGATGCTGGCGAGGATGTGGAGAAACGGGCACCCTCCTACGCTCTTGGTGGGAATGTAAACTGGTACAGCCCCTCTGGAAAAATGGTGTGGAGGTTCCTCAAAAAATTAATAGAACCCCCCATGACCCAGCAATAACACTGCTAGGAATTTATCCAAGGGATACAGAAGTGCTGATGCATAGAAGCATATATATCCCAATGTTCATAGCAGCACTTTCAACAATAGCCAAATCATGGAAAGAGCCTAAGTGTCCATCAACTGATGAATGGATCAAGAAGATGTGGTTTATCTATACAATGGAATACTACATGGCAACGAGAAAGAATGAAATCTAGCCATGTGCAGCAACATGGATGGAACTTGAGGGTGTTATGCTGAGTGAAATTAAGTCAAACAGAGAAAGACAGATACCGTATGCTTCCACTTATAGGAGGATTAGGAGAAACTTAACAGAAGACCATCGGGGAGAAGAAGGGGGGAAATGGTGGGGGAAAGGGAGAGAGGCAAACCATGAGAGACTCTTGAATGCTGAGAACAAACTGAGAAATCATGGGGGGGGGGGGAGATGGGCATGGAGGAGGGCACTTGTTGGGATGAGCACTGGGTGTTCTATGGAATCCAACTTGACAATAAACTATGAAAAGAAAAAAAATTTCTTTTAATTTTTTTTAATTAAAAAAAATAAAAGCCTGTCTTTACTTCAGCCAGTGTCTTTTCCTCTTTATCGGAACTCATGCCCATTTCATTTCTTCTTGCTGTCAAATCCCCCAATCTAATTAAGCTTCACCCTATTGATCAGTCTCATGGCATTCTGAACTTTCACATCATGGCAAAAGTCTTAATTATACATGTATGCAGACTATTATATTTCCCCTACGAGACACCAAGGACTTGACGAGCAAGACTTGTATGTTTTGCTGAATTTCACCACCTAGATTCCAATATATGTTCAATAAATGTACAATGAATTCATAAATTAAAATCGGAAAAATTTGGAAAGCAGCTCCATGTAATGGCAGAGCCACTTTCCAGGTCCCAGTGCTGGTGGTGCCTCAGCAGCTGATCCCAAAGTCAAGTGAGGGCATATATGACAGGTGCAGAGGCAGCCCAGGCAGCAAATCTGGGCCTGCGCCTTTGGTTTGAGAAACACCATCGCCTAGTTTCATCAGCTGCTCCGCCTTGAGTGTGCTATACCACATCCCCTCCGCATTTCCTCTCAGTCAAAACGGAAGATAAACTTGTTTCCAAACACACTTCTCCTGATGAACTTCAGACTCCCCAAACTCACCAGTTCAGGTACCCTGCCTCTGACTCAGTCTCCTAATGAATGACTTTGCCTGTATACATCTAAAGCTATAGAGCAGAGTCGGCTGGCCCACGCCCCCACCTGCAGGTTCCTCAGGCTATTTCTGTTTTTAAAAAGCTGAAGGAACTCAGACTCAGAAAGAATAGGTGACTCCTTGAAGGTCACACACCTAAAAATCCATGCAAGGGAATCTAAAGAGAAAAACTCTTTATCGTAACACTAGTAAAGATTCAGTGCTTGCCATCAACCAGGAATTCTGCTAAACACTTCCTTGAATCATTCCTGTTAATCCTCTCAAGAGTCTGGCTTGCGATAGGTATATTATTAATCCCATTTTACAGTCAGACCTAAGTCACAGATTAGTTACAGAAAGAGCCCAAAGTCGCTCAGCTTAAGGAAGAAGACGTGGATTCTAACTCAGGAACAAATTGGACCCCATGGCCTGAACTCGTTCCCCTTTGTATTCATCACTCTGATAACGAGATGGATTTTTCTCTCTCCCATACTCTCACCCAATTATAAATTCACTCAGCAATCGGGCTACACTGTGGGAGAACTGACCCATGGTTCATGAAAAGTATTTCAGAGTAGGACTCCCCCAGAGCAGTCTTTCTTCAGAAAAATTAAAACCTCAATCTCCAGTATCCCACGCCCAACCTCCCCACTTCTCCAGATACCCTTTCTTTCTTGCTTTCTCATTCTCAATCAAGCCAGGACCCTTCATACCTCCTCAGCAGCCTCCACCCAGGCCTCCCCTCCTTCCTCCCAATTGCTTCACCACCAGACTTTTCCAGGAGGAATGCATCAAACAAATCCAGTGACTGTAGCTAGCATGCACTCATTGGGCATACCTTCAAAATTCAAGCACATCCTATTTCAGCCAAATCATCAAGGCCCAGTTCCATCAATTCTGTCCTAAAGGCTTGTGTTTGGTTCTCAGAGGTGGTCATCTGATGCTATTCCTTTAGGCCAGCATTTCTGCTGCCTTGGGAGTTAATAGCTTTTATACCCCTGGGGGTGCCCTCCATTGGTGGCTGGAGTACTCTCATTTTAACACAGAGCAAACTTAAGAGGGAGAAGGTGGCCCAGAGCACAAAGGCTGTGGGTGTGTTCCTCATTGCCTCTTCCAGCCCTAACCCTCTGAAACTGGGAGTTTACTACTATATACTGAGTGTGTACTATGTGACTTACCTACTCTTTTTTTTTTTAAGAGCAAAAGCATGCACACCTTGGGGAGGGGATGGGAGCAGAGAGAGAGAGAGAATCCCAAGCAGGCTCCACTAACAGTGCAAAATCCAACATAGGGTGCAATGGTGAGATCATGACCCAAGCAGAAATCAAGAGTCAGAAGCTTAACCGACTAAGCCACTGAGGCAGCCCTATCTTTTTTCATTTGATCCTTAAAACCAGTATATTAAAGTAGGTTTCACTGTTCCCAATCTACCAGTGAAGAAAATGAGATACAGGGATCAAATAACTTCCCACAAGGTATAAAGGATTTGGGAGGCCAGCTATCTCTGACCCCAAAGCTTTGAGTATTTACCACCACACTCAGCTGCCTTAACCACCCTCCCTATAAGAAGATTTTACAAAAGCAAAATCTAGTTCTTATCTTCCCAGACAATGCCAGCTAGAAAATCAGTCAGAGGAGCTGTGTATAGTCAGCAGACAGCAGAGACTGCATATGACATACAAGCAGACATTTGTATTCTTACCTGCCGTTAGAGTACTGCTCCCAGCTCTGACATGTCTTACTGTATAATTGTGCCCAGAGATCCAGTTTGATTTGCTGTTCTGCTTATTTATTCTTTGCATTAGAATTGTTTAGATTCGTTGGATCACCGAAACTTATAAATGGCAAATTAAACAAGAGGTGGATGTGCTGAATGCAAGCAATATTGATCAGACTGAGACAACGCAGAGCACGAAGCAGGTCTTTTAACATATGGCCCCAAATTCTGAGACTATTGACAACCTTTGCGAAAGCCTTTTAATAATCGTATATCTGCTTTGGCTTTTCAACTGCCCTAACTTTGGGTGGTGAAATCACAGCATATTATTTTAATCCCTTTATAATGGACTAGAGTTCAAGTCAAATAACCATGGCTCCTGAGTGCCCATAGTAAGAGGCAGGAAGGGCTGACAGGCAGGTCTCACATACACACAGATCCTGAAAAGCCTATGATGCAATCCCAATCTGAAAACCACAAAGGCTTTGGGGCTGCTGCCCTTATCTCTGAACCAGGGCTCCTAAAATCCAGTCCCCAGACCAGCACCATCAGCATCACCTGGGAAACTGTTAGAAATGGAAACTCTTGGGCCCTTTTCAAGCCAATCCCTATATCAACATCACGTGAAACAGGACTTGCCCATAATAGCCAGTAAATATTTGTGGTTTATTGTGTAAATAACACACAGAGAGGGAACGAGAGGAATGAGTATAATGGAGAACCAACTGGCTGCTGAATGTTCTCTCCTTCACATTTGTCCAACGGCTCTTCTGTTCCCCAACACAGCGCTGTTCTAAATTGAGCCTGCCTCAGAATCATCTGAAGACACAGATTTCTAGGCTGCAGAGCTTCTGATTCAGCAGGTCTAGGCTATGGGCCAAGAACATGCATGTTAACAAGTTTCCCCAGTGTTGCTGATACAGCTGGCACAGGGACCACACTTTGAGAAGCTCTGCCCCAGAGGTGAGACCTCCCCGTGTCCACTTTCAGCCTCCCTTTCTGGCCTTGAGTAGTACACTTTTTTTAAAAGCCTTTTCTCCAGACTTCACAAACCTTCACTCAAAACACTACCTAAGGCCTGGTCCAAAATTAACTAAAACCAAAACAAGAATGAATTCCTTTCTCTTTAAAGGAACAGCCAAGAATCTACCTTAATAATGCAACAGGTACTTTCTTCACGTAGTAAATAGAAAAGCAGGGACAGCACAGTTACTAGAAATTAGTGGTCAATTTTTCTGCTGGACAGGTAGAGAACATGCATCCTGAATGCTTGTTTCATTCCTTTTCAGAAAGGAAAGTTGCTCCAAAGTTGCTGGTAGCCTTTAGAGTTTGCCCAGCCACAAGATGGCAGCACTAAGTTGGTGTTTGCATTAAAAGTAATGCTGGGCTCCCAGAGCCCCTGTCCTTCCTATCTAGAGCAAGGCAGTAAGTAATGGACTTACATTTGATGGAACAAGCATTGGCTATAGCTTTCCCTCCTAGGAAAGGCAGCATTTAAGAAATTTGTCTAGCAAATGGAAACCATGGAACACAGATCCAAAATGGGGTTGCATGCATTCCACTCAGTCCCTAAAAACAGAATCTCAACTTCTCACTCTCAAACTTGGAAACAGAGAGCTGTTAATTGGTCATACTGTATCAATGGGAGACAATAAGAAGAATGATAAATCTGTGGACACCCCCCTCCCAATAAAGTCTGGGACATGTAGCCATCTTAGTTACAAGGCAACTGATGGTGACCTGAATTTAAAAACTCAACTTAAAATAAAGACCTAATGTGAGACCTGAAAACATAAAACTCCTAAAAGAACACAAGGGCAGTAAACTCATGACATAAGTCTTAGCAAGATATTTTGGGATCTGTCTCCTGAAGCAAGAACAACAAAAGCAAAAATAAACAATTGGAACTACATCAAACTAAAAAGCTTTTGCACAGGGAAGGAAATCACCAACAAAATGAAAAGGCAATCTATTAAATGGGAGAAGATTTCTGTGAATCATATACCCAATAAAGGGTTAATATCCAAAATATATTGAAAACTCAGATAACACCAAAAAATCCAATTAAAACATGGGCAGAGGACCTAAATAAACATTTTTCCAAAGAAGACAAACAGATGGTCAACAGACACATGAAAGATGATCAACATCATTAATCACCAGGGAAATGCAAATCAAAACCACAATGAGGTATCACTTTACACCTGTCAGAATGGCTAGAATCAAAAAGACAAGAAATAAGTGTTGGCGAGGATGAAGAGAGAAGAGAACTCTCATGTACTGTTGGTGGGAATGTAAGTTGCTGCAGCCACTATGGAAACCAGAATGGAGGTTCCTCGTTTAAAAAATAGAAATACCACACAATTCAGCAATTCCACTTCCGGGTACTTATCCAAAGAAAACAAAAACACTAATTCAACAGGATATATGCACCTCTATGTTCATTGAAGCATTATTTATAACAGCCAAGATATGGAAGCAATCTATGTATTGATAGATGAATAGATAAAGACAATATAACACACATGTACACACTCATACATAAACACACACACACACACAGAGGAATAATACTCAGCCACTTAAAAAAAAAAGAATGAGATCTGGCAATTTGCAACAACATTGATGGTCCTAGAGGGTCTTATGCCAAGTGAAAGAAGTCAGACAGAGAAAGATAAATACCATATGATTTTACTTAAATGTAGAACTTAAATACCAAAACAAACAAAACAGAAACAGACCCCTAAATACAGAGAACAAACTGGTGGTAGCCAGAGGAGAGGGGAGAGAAGGGGAGATGGATGAAATAGATGAAGGAGATTAAGAGGTACAAACTTCCAGTGATAAAATTAGTAATAAATAAGTCACAGGAATGCAAAGTACAGCACAGGGAATACAGTCAATAATAGTATAATAATTATGTATAATGACAGATGGTATCTACACTTATTGTCATGACCATTTTGTAACGTACAGAAATTCTGAATCACTATGTGGCACATCCAAAACTAATATAATGTGTCAACTATACATTTTAAAAAAGAAGATAAATAGATAAACATTGAAAGATGCATTAGAAATTTTAAATCCTAAACAAACTGAACCCCATTCCCAAATCTATTCTCTCATGGTTTGCCAAAGTATGGTATATTCTAAGTAACAGGCATTGTTCTTCCGTGTCAAGCATGGGAATTGATGGCTTGTGAGTTATTAGGCTACTTTGCAATAAGTATATATAAAATGAAGAGACTCCAAGCATATCCAGAATGTATGGTGGTCACAATGGGAGTAAAACTGTTCAGAAAATACAATTCTTTCTTTTCTGCCCAATCTCCCACCACTGTCACCTTTTCCAGAGGTTTGGTCTGGATTTAAACCTATTTGGGAAGAAGATTTTGCTTCACAGGTATGCTTGCCATCCAAGTGTCTCAGAAACAGTCACTCATGCTTCACATAATTCTAATGAAAGTGTGTTTTTGTGCTGGAATTAGGTGCATAATTCCTTCCATTTTCCTTGGCCTTGAAGACAGAACTTGTAAATTCTGTAAGGCTCTTTTCCTCACTAGATCAGTTTACTAGATAGATGAGTTGTTCACTAGATATAGTTGTTCATAGTGGCTTACAAACTTGGCTTATCATAAGAATAATCTGCAGAGTCTTGTTTGTTTGTTTGTTGTTTCATCTTTAAAGTACAGATTCCATAACACAGCCCAGCCTGTGGGGAGGAGGCAGAGAGCTGAAAAGTTGTGCTGGCTTCTAACATGTATGTAGGAATAGTAACCAAATGAAGTTCCAAGGATCAGTCAGGTTCAGAAAAGTCTGCTCTAAGTAACACAGCTCTTCAGGCTTGAGAGCTTACTCATCATACTGGCAGTGTCCTGTGTGACCAGTGGGAAGGAAATAGGGTAAGTCTACAGGACCTTCTTACAGAGGAGGAGCAGAAAGAGACTTTCACAGAGCCTGTGAGACCCACGCAGGAGGATTCAGGCTCCAGGCAGGTAGGGGGTCGGGTCCTCTCATTACCCACTTCTAGTTCATCCTCTTCTATCTCAGAACTTCCTCACTTTCCATGGGCTTTGCAGACTCAAGGATACCAGATCTAGTATTGCATGGCATATAAAAGCCATGAAATTGCCCTTCCCTGTCGCTCTGCTCCTTCAATAAAGTATATCTTCAGGGAGGCCTTGTAATCCATCCCAGAATTCTGGCAAAGCACCATGGAAAGGAAATGAGTGAAAACGAAGACATGAGGAAAGGGTCAAGTTGCTGGGACTCTTTGAACGAGAGAATCAAAGACTCAGGGAGGAGTTCATCTTGTCTCTGAGGGCACTGGAATTGTCTGAGCAGGGCCCCAAGCAGCTGGGGTGGAGAGCAAAGCAGCCCTCCACCAGCACGTACGCCCACACAGAACATCTGTTCACACCCATGCTACTGCAGGGAGCTTTTATTTCTATTAAATGGGGGAGGAGGAAGGCATTTGGTTGGGGTGGACCCTGAGAAGAGAGGAAAATGGAAGGTTTGTGTTGGCACCTCACTCCCACTCAGCCCTGTGGTTTGTCTCTTATTATAGAGGTCCTGGTCAGACACTGGACACCTGGCTTTCAGGAGAGGTCTTCATAAAAATTTTGGCACAGCAGAGCTGCTCTTGGGTCCAGGTAGCACAAAGTAGGGTGGGACGTATGTCTTATAGCAAGGTTTAATTAGAAAAGCAGGGCCACTGTGAGTGATATGAAAGATCTACAGGAGTTAGATCTTACCCAGCTGTGGGAGGGAGTAGGGCATTCTATGCAGGATGTTGCTTCTATGCCTGGTGTTAAACTTGGTTGCCATAGATCAGCTAGACTAGCAGTCAAGAAAGAAAACTGGATGTGGTCAAGGACAAGAACAAATTGGAATCCACAGGGCACACTGGGATCTATATTGGTCTCCCACAACCTCTGACCTCAGTGCCCTGGGTGATGTGCAGGAGACATGCACATACGCCTGGCCAAAGACTCACAGAAGCAGCAGATCTGATGGGACTGCTAAATCAGTGATAAATGGGGGCAAACTGCCACTCTGCTGTACAGACAATCAGAGCGAAAAAATGCAGGTGCTGCTTTACTCCTGCCTTCCAGATCTCACACAAAATGTCTCTCGTGAGCAATGCTAATATGTGCCTTTACAGAGAAGGGAATTCTGTGACAGGAAATTCTTGCTTAGCTAAGCTGACATGATGCAGGTGCACGACAATATTTTCTCCCTGCTCCAGCAGCTAAGATTGGTAGCTCTGGGTACAACTAGCATTTCATTAAGCTTGGTGAGGACTCTGGAGTCCTTACAGTGGACAGAACTCCAATACAGGAACCAAAACATGAATGCAGCTTCTTAGGTCAGCTTTTTGGGCAGTAGATGTCCAAAAGTGTCTTGGGAAGGAAAAAGAAGAACATGGCAGACTGTTTAATGAGCACCTATATACATATGTGTACATACACATGTATATATAGGAAAGCCTGTTTAGAGATTCCCCCAAAAGCCTGGGGGACACTTTGGGCAAGTAGGGAGTCAGGGAGTCATACCATTGCAATGTGCACATAAATGGAAACACCAACCCTTGTTGTATTCAAGGATGGGGATGCCTGGATAAACTGGTTACACAAGTAAGTGGTATCTGATAATGAGAATTTCATAAACTCATGAGCTGGAATGGAATCTGAGACACTACCTGCCTCTCCTCTCCATGAGCATCTTATATTTCAGTCATGACATGCTACTTGCAGGAGGTCTCTAAACTTACCACACACTTACATGCTTTATATTTGTATTTTGTGTAGCCTCAACATGAAGACCTCTCTACTGCCCTGTCCTTGCTCACTCCTTAAGAACACAGACTCAAATTCTACATCTCAGGCCAAGCACCCCTCTTTCTTGACTTTCAGGTAGTATCAGTTAAAGGACCCTCCCATGTACCATCTATTGCTAACAGCCTGAACTTCCAAGGCACTCATAATATACTGCACATATTTCAAGTGAACAATTTGAGAAGTTTGACATAGGTGTACACCCATAAAAGTTATCACCATAATCAAGACTATAAACAAATTCATCACCTCTCAAAGTTTCTGAATGATACTTTGTGGGGTTTTTTTTCCCCCTCACCTCCCTCAATTCTATCCCCAGGCAATCACTGATCTGGCAATCACTGTTTTCTATCACTATAGATTAGTCTGAATTTTCTAAAGTTTTATTCAATGGAATCATATAATACATACTTTTTTTTGTCTGTCTTCTCTCATACTCAGCATAATTATTTCAAGAATCACTCTTCCTGTGTACATCAGGAGTTCAGTCATTTTTATGGCTGAGTAGTATTCCATTGTGTGGATGTACCACAGTTGGTTTATCATTCACCTGCTAATGGATAGCTGGGTTGTTTCCAGTTTGAGACTGTTACAAATTAATCTTCTATGAACATTCATGTATAAATCTCTTTATGTACATATATTTCCTTTTCTCTTGGGTAAATACCTAGGAGTAAAGTGGTCTTGTATATGGTGGGATATGTATAACTTTTAAGAAATTTTTAAAATATTTTCCAAAATAGTTGTACCATTGTACATTCCACCAGCAGTGTATGAGAGTTCCAGTTTCTCTACATCCTAGTCAACACTTTATGTGGTCATTCTTTTTCATTGTAACCATTCTAATTTGGTCCCCAGTGATACTTTATTGGGGTTTTAGCTTACATTTTCCTAATAACTAATGACACTAAGCATCTTTTCAGGTGCTCTTGTGCCATTTATATATCTTCTCTGGTGAAACATCTCTTCAAATCTTCTGCCATTTTTTTTCAAGTTTATTTATTTTGAGAGAGAGAGAGCATGCAGAAGGGGCAGAGAGAGGGAGAGAGAATCCAAGCAGGCTCCACATCACCATCAATAGCTTAATTAGAGGCTCAAATTCACCAACCATGAGATGATGACCTGAGCTGAAATCAAGAGTCAGATGCTTAACCAACTGAGGCACCCAAGTGCCCCACCTATATTTTAAATTGAGTTATTTGTTTCTTCTTAAGTTTTGAGTGTTCTTTATATAGTTTTGACACAAGTCCTTTATCAGGTATAAAATACTTTCTCCCAACTTGTGGTTTGTCTTTTTATTTTCTTAATAGTGTCTTTTGAAGAGCAAAAGTTTTAATTTTGATGAAGACTAATCCCAAAACTTATAAAGTTAACTACATCATTCCTTTAATCCTCCAGTGATCTATTCATCTCCAATGATCTGTAAATTCTTTGAGGGCAAAGACTAACTTCTTCTATCTCCAGCTTCCTAGCACCATGACAGTGATTAGCACTTAGGAGACACTGAAATCATAGTTCTTAGGGCTAGATTATTACTCCTGGCTATTATGGGAGAGCCTCTGAGCTTCCTAGCATCTATATTTAACAACTATTCCTTTTACAGAAATAGAAGGTTTTAATCAATGGGGCCATTTTTTCTAAGCAAGGAATGCCTTAGTAAGGCCTCTGTACATTTCCATTTACGTCATCTGTCTACTGGAACAAAGAGAGAATGAATAATAGAAAATTCCTCTCCTGAAGGTCCTTCATTTGAGAATTCTGCTAGCATTCTCTTCTAATCTGGGAGAGCAATCTGTTTCTGGAGTAAGTAAAGAAAATCTCCTAATAGTCTCCCAATGGGCAGAAGTCAAAGGAGACTTCACCAGGAAAGTAGATCAAGTCAATTTCACCATGGATCTGCTACTTTTGCTCCAGGAGAAGAGTTTTATGAAAAAACACCTGCTCCGTGTATAAAAACCACAAGGGCTGATGGACCCAACCAAGGTCTCACTCGAGCACCAGCCTGACCATGACACTGGCTCCTTCAGGCAAACAGCAATGAATGACCTATGAAAATATTATTGGGATGTTTAATTCAAGAGAAAACAACAGATGAAACATTTTAACAAGCATTTGTCTCATGGCACCCTCTAACTTCCATCTTTCACAATTTAAGTATGTGGTCTAGTTCTAGAAACTTAAGACAAACATAACAACCAATAACACCAATAAAACCTCTTGCTTCAAAAAACAAGGATTGCAGATGACATATAGTTTTAAAATATTTTGATGATTTGATAAGACTGACACTCAAAAAAAGTGGAAATTTCTTGGTGCCAAAAAGGAGTGTGAAAGAGAGTGATAGCTTAGAAGCTGGTAATGGTATGGTTTCCATTACATAATAGCTTGACTTGTAAAACAAGAGACACAATGTTGGACCCTATTCAAAGTAAAGAGTTAGAAGTAAGAATTCTCAAATTGAAACTCTCAAGAAGTGATACATCCTCTCTAAAAAGATAAACCACAACAAAATTATCTATCAGGATAGATAAACAAGACGTCTTGTCTGCCTCTGAATTCTAGATGAACAAAAACATCTCCTTTGGGAATTAGAAATGTCAGACAGACTTTGGGTTCAAATTTATCCACATTTTCTAAGAACTCCTCAAATTTATCAGCATTTTCTAGGAATTCCTCCTCTACTGCCTGGCCCAGTGATAACTCTGAGGCTCCTGCTAAAAGAATAACCATGAATGCCACAAAGAATTTACAGAAGGGAAAAGGTTAACCTAAGATAAACTCCCCATTAAAAATTACAAAATCCACACAGAGAAACCTACCATAAACAAAAGGCAGAAAACACCATGAATACAGGATTAGACTTTTAAGAACATGAAGTAATAGAATTATAATCTGAAAAAATTTTAATAAAACTATGTAGTATTTTTAAAAATTAGATATTTAATTTTAATATTAAATTAAATTAAAGGTTAAACCTTTAAGAAAGGTTTACCGGTAAACCTTTAAGAAAGTATAAGAGGCAACCTATAGAAGTTTTAAAGAGTGTGACTGATAAGCTTGATCTAACAGATACCTATAAATCCCTGTACTTAAGAATCAAAGAATACACTGTATTAGGACTCACAGTCATCTTAAGAATGCCAAACAATAGGGGCACCTGAGTGCCTCACTCAATTAAGTGTCCAACTCTTGATTTCGACTCAGGTCATGATCTCATAGTTCGTGAGTATGAGCCTCATGTCAGGCTCTGCACTGACAGTGGGGAGCCCTGCTTAGGATTCTCTCTCTCCCTCTCTCTCTCTCTCTGCCTCTCCCCCACTTGTGCATTCTCCCCTCCCTCCCTCTCTTTCTCTCTTTCAAAATAAATAATTACACTTAAAAAAAAAGTAATCCAAACAACAAAAATCACATAACCATGCTCTCATTTCCTAACACAACAAAAATAAAAATCTGTAACAAAAAAGATAACCCTTGAGGGGCGCCTGGGTGGCTTAGTCGGTTAAGCGTCCGACTTTCGCTTAGGTCATGATCTCGCGGTTCGTGGGTTCGGGCCCCGCGTCGGGCTCTGTGCTGACTGCCAGCTCAGAGCCTGGAGCCTGTTTCAGTCTGTGTCTTCCTCTCTCTCTGACCCTCCCCTGCTCATGCTGTCTCTCTCTTTCTCTCCTAGAAATAAATTAAAAAAAAAAAAAAAAAAAAGATAACCCTTGAAATTCTTATGTGTTTGGAAATAATTCATAGGCCAATAAAAAGCTTTAATAAATAGAAGAAAATACTTTGCACTGCAAGTAAATGAAAATACCACATATCAAAATGTGTGGAATGCAATTCAGGAAGTACTTAAAGGAAATTTTATATGACACACATTAGAACTTAAGAAAGCTAAGCATCCAACTTAAAGTTGGGGAAAAAATGACAGAATAAACTCCCTCCCACCAAAAGCTTGATAATGAAAGAAATTCTAAAGATCAGTAGAAAAATTAATAAAATAAAAAGGAAACAACAGAAAAATCAATAAAACCAACAGTTATTGCTTGAAAAAATAATTAAGTAAAGGAAACAAACTTCTGACAAGACCAGTTAAGAAGATAGTGATTGATTTAAAATTACATGCATGCCAGGGTGCCTGGGTGGCTCATTCGATTAGGCGTCTGACTTGATTTCTAATCAGGTCATGATCTCACAGTTCTGAGTTTGAGTCCTGCATCAGGCTGTCTGCTATCAGCACAGAGCCCACTTTGGATCCTCTGTCCCACTCTCTCTCCAACACCTCCAACACCCCTCCCGCAAAAATAAATAAACATTTAAAATAAAAATTACATGCAAGCCTATAAGCCACCAAAAAAGAAATGGAGAAGGAAGCTAATCACATTCCAGTGGAGATTTTCAGAATCACAAGAAGATACTATGCACAATAATACTATGAACAATATTTGAATATTCAAATTAAAGTTATAATATTTTAGAAAAATATAATTTACCAAAACCATCCAAGAAATGTATAAAATTTTCATAGCCCTATAATCAGTAGATAAAGTGAATAGTTTAAAATTAATTCACACAAAAGTACATCTGCACACAGTCACACACATATACAAATATACCCACAAAAAAACCCAACCTCAAATTATTCCTTGGGTAAGTTCTACCAAACATTGCAGGAACAGATATTTTCAATCTTAATGAAATTGTTTCAGAAAACACAAATGAGGAAATGCTCCCCACTATTTTATGAGAGTGACATACCCTTAGATAACCCAGACAGGACAGTGTGAGAATCAAAAACCATACGGCAATCTCACAAATATAGTCACACGGAATTTTTATAAATGGATTAGCAAATTAAGTTTAGTAATGTACCACAATTTCTTGTCTGTAGGCTTCATCTTAGCAAGGTTTAATGTTAGAAAATCTATTCATATAATCCACATAATAAGAAACTAAATAAGAAAAAGAAAAGTTTATAGAAACAAAAAAGGCCTATGATAAAACAAATTCTTATTTTGAGGTAAAATTGTTAGTAGAAATAAAAGGGATTTATTTTTAACCACATAAAGAATATCTATCAAAAACATATAGCAAACAATAAAATTAATAGTGAAAAATTAGAATTTCTCCTTTAAAATAAGGAAAACATAAGGATATCAGCTATTATTATTTCTATGCAAACTTGTATTGTCAATGTTAATGCAGTAAGGCTAGAAAAAAATTATGATGTAATAATTAGAAATGAAGAAAAAAGTAATAATGATTCACAGATAATGCTGACCAACACAGAGAAGTCAAAAATATCTATAGACAAATGGAGAGAACTAATAAAAACATTCAAAAAAAAGTTGCTGGCACAAAACCATACCCAGTTCTAATACCCTAGCAACCAACATACAAAAAATGTGATTTTAAAAAACATAACAATACCAACAAACACTATAAAGAACAGAGAAATACATTTAACAGATAATATGAAAACCTTTATGGAAAAAATTACATTTAAAAATTTTAAGAATATGTTTAAAGAAACTAAGCAAATGGAAAAATACACCACTTTATTAGTTGGGATATGCATTATGACTGAGCCTAACAGAAATGCAAAATAACAGTGATTTAAACTATTACTTCTCTCTCTCCCTCAAATGCTCTCCCCACTCCCTGTCTCTCTCCTCTCTCTCCCCACTTCTCCCTCCCCCTCCTCAACCCCTCCTCCATCTCTCCATTTCACTCCTCTCCCTCCTCCTCTCAACCCCATTCCTGTCCCCTCCCCTCAATCTCAGTAATAATTTAGAGGTAGGCAATCCAGACCTGAGGAAACTAATGATATCCTCCATGTTTATACATATTTTCAGGAATCAATTTTTCCAAATTAATCCATTAATTCAAGTTCTGTTATATATCTCAGTGAATTTTTGGGTTGGATGAGCTCATCATAAAATGTATGTGAAAGAGTGAAGGGGCAAGAATAGCAAGACTTTTGAAGAAGTGAATGGAAGGGACCATCTACTAATATTGAAACACATTATGAAACCAGGGATTTGAATAGACATTTCTCCAAAGAAGATGTGCATATGACCAATAATCACATGAAAAGTTTCTCAGTATCATTAGTCATTAGAAAATACCAATCAAAACCACAATGAGATACAATTTCACTCTCTGTAGGATAACAATAATCAGCAAGCGTTGGTGAGGATGGAGGGAATTGGAACCCTCAAACATTACTGGTGGAAATGTAAAATGGTGTAACGACTCTCAAAACAGTTTAGTTGTTCTTCAAAATGCTAACCATAGAATTGCCCCTTTGTCTAGGGATAGCACTCTTAGGTACATACCCAACAGAAATGAAAACATGTCCACATAAAAACTTGTACAAGAGTGTTCATAGTGGCATTATTTATAAGAGTGAAGATGTTCACCAACTGATGAATGGATAAACAAAATGGGGTGTATCTATACAGTGGGATATTTCTCAGCCATAAAAAGAATGGTGCACCGAAACATGATGCATCACGGAGGCAACTGGAAAAATGCTGTGTGAAAGAAGCCAGACTCAAAAGACCACATATTGTATGATTCCATTTCCATGAAATGTCCAGAATATGCAAATCTATAGAGATAAAAGGTAGATTAGTGGTTGCCAGGGGTTGGGGAGATGGGATGGGTGTGGCTAATAATGGGTACAGGGTTTCTTTTGGGGGTGACAAAATGTGTTCAGGAGTTAGGTACTGAAGTTGCTTGCAAAATTTTGTGAACACACTAAATTTCGCATTTTGGTAAGGCAAATTTTATGGGACATGTATTATATCTCAATAAAAAAAATATTAATTAGGGGCATCTGGGTAACTCAGTTAAGCAACCAGCTTCAGCTCAAGTCATGATCTCACAGTTCGTGGTTTGAGCCCCATAGCAGGTTCTCCACCCTCAGCACAGAACCTGCTTCGGATCCTCTGTCTTCCTCTTTATGTCTGCCTCTCCCCAACTTCCATTCTCTCTCTCTCAAAAGTAAATAAACATTTAAAAATATATAAATATATTAATTAAAAAGTTACAAGGTTATAGTAATTAAAACAATGTGGTATTGGTATAGGAATAGATACCTTGACCAACAGAAATGAATACAGAGCATAAAAGGGATCCACATATATAAAAGTCAGATATGATACGGGTAACACTACAAATCAACAGGGAAAGGATGGAGCACTGAAGGACTGATGAAAAAAATAGAAGGAAAATAAAATTAAGTTCCTCACCCCTTCACGAAAACTACTAAATTTTAAATGAATTAACAGCATTTATACACTCAACCTACCAAACGTGCTCAGAATGCTTATGTTAGCTTACTGATGTGCACCATCATCTAACACAAAGCCATTTTACAATAAACTGTTGACTCTCTCACATAATTAATTGACCACTGTGCTGCAGGGCAGAAACAGGATGGTTGTCCGCATAGAGTGGTCACAGGTGGATCAGTTCCATGCCCTCAAGCTGCCGCTGCACAGCATCGGAAGAGAGCATCACGCAGCATATCACTAGGCTGGAAAACATCAATACTCAAATCCGAGGTTCGGTTGCTACTCAATGCAGACTGCCTTTGCACCATCATAAAGTTGAAAAATTGCTAATCAGGGGCAGTCTGTATAATAATTAATTTAAAAACACAAAACAATCATAGTATGACCATTTATAAATACATCTGGTGCAGTTAAAATATAAAGTCATTCATGAGAATAACATACATCAAGTTCAAGTGAGCAGCTACCTTTGGGGAAGGAGGGAGAAAGGAGAAAAAAGAAGGGGCAGGGGCAACAGCTGTGTAGGAATTAACTTAACTTTTTTTTTTTTTTTTTTTTTTTTATATTGAGAGAGACAGAGACAGCATGAGTAGGGGAGGAGCAGAGAGGGAGGGAGAGCAAGAATCCCAAGGAGGCTCTGCATCGTCAGTGCTGAGCCCTATGCAGGGCTCCAACTCACAAACCATAATATCATGACCTGAGCTGAGATCAAGAGGCAGATGCTTAACTGACTGAGCCACCCAGGCACGCCATCCTTTCTCTTTTTTAAGACCTCTTAAAGCAAATGCAACAAAACAATAATCATTGTTAACACTCTGTAATGGATGCCTAAGGCTCTGCTATGTCATTACCTCTCATCTCTGTCTCTTTGAAGTGTTTCATGAATAAGAAAAAAAAACATTTTATGAGGCGCCTGGGTGACTCAGTTGGTTAAGCATCCTACTTTGGCTCAGGTCAGGATCTCTCAGTTCATGAGTTCGAACCCCGCATCAGGCTCTGTGCTGACAGCTCAGAGCCTGAAGCCTGCTTCAGATTATGTGTCTCCCTCTCTGCCCCTGCCTCACTTGTGCTCTCTCTCTTTGCCTCTCCCTCTCCCTCCTTCTCTCTCTCTCTGAAAGATTAAAAAAAAAAAACTTTAAAAAAGGAGAAGAAGAAAAATCGTTTTACATATTAACACACCGTCTGGCCTAGATAGCTGAAGACCTAGCACCCACCAGCCTCCTAGAGTGACTGCTTTTGCAAAGTAGGCACAGACTGCCAATCATCTTCCTGAAGTCACTCAGCAAACGTGTATCCCAAGTGGGGCTAAACTTTGGGACTAAACCTTGGCTACACTCCACCACAATCTCCTGCTCCTTCTGGAAACAGCACATGTCTGCCATTCTGGGCAAGCATTCAAGGTATTCCACTCTCAAGTGTTAGGCGGATTTACTAAAACCAACAAGAAATCAGGGGGAAAACTTAAATCACTGTCTTTGCAAATGGCTATTTTCTGCTACTACTGAGAACTTACTCCACCATAAAATCATTGAGGGAAAAGGAAGTAGGACTTTGGAATGAAGTACCTCCAGTCCTGTGAAGTGCACATCACCCCTATGCTCAATGGGGCTGTTTCTCTGCATCCCTGCTCACCTGAGTAGACACAGATGCCCAGGCAAGGGCATCCATCTGTAGCTGCTAAGTCAGCAGAGGGCAAAAGGGCACTTAGAGAGGCTCCCCATAAACCGGGGCCTTAAACAAGTGGCCTGCTAACAAGCAAGAAGGGGGGCGTCTAGCCTAAGACAATCAGAAAAACCCCGCCTGCTCAACTCTTCCTCTTTGGCCACAGAATATGAGGGAGTCAATTCTGCACAGAGGTTAAGGGCACAGAATGATGCAAAGCTGTGTTCTAGATAGCAGACACAACTTTCCCTGAGGCAGCATTCCTTAACCCAAACCACAACTTGCAATAACTAGGGAATCAAAAAACACAGATGGCCAAGCCCCACTCCCAAAGATTCTGATGCAAATGATTTGAAGCAGAACCACTGGTATTATTTAAAAGCTCACCAAGTAATTTCAATGAACAGCCTCTTTTCTAAGGACTCACAAATAATTTGGGAGTACTTTTAAGAGAAATTACTTCCAAGCCCAGACTCTAAACCTAGCTCTCCCACTTATTAGGTGAGCTGGGTACGTTACTGTTTGACCCAACTTCAGTTTTCTCCTTTGAACCTGGGGACAATAATATCTTCCCTTCAGTGATGATAGTCATTGAGATGATACAGGCAAAAGAGAGCCCACCACTTGGCTGTCATTATTAACAGTCATCTGTGGTCAAATACATACACAATCATGGTGATGATTTAGAACCAGAGAGAAGCCAGGGTGCCTGGGTAGCTCAGTCGCTTAAGCATCCAACTTCCACTCAGGTCATGATCCCACAGTTTGTGGGTTTGAGTCCAGTGTGGGGCTCTGTGCTGACAGCTCAGAGCTGGAGCCTGCTTCGAATTCTGTGTCACCTTCTCTCTCTGCCCTTCCCCCACTCACACTCTGCCTCTCTCTCTCTATTAATAATAAATACTTAAAAAAAAAAAAACAGAGAAGTCATTGCCTTACATGTCTGTCACTCCCATGTTTGTGAATGAGGGTGATCACCACAGGGCCAACCTGGTTCTTTCTGGATCAACCACTGGTCTTTGGCTTGAAGGCAAGTCCTTAAGCAATGAACTTTCTTATTCAAAGTAATGGAAGAGAGCTATGAGTAGTGCTCTAGACTGAATGTTTGTGTCCCCCCAAATTCATATGTTGGAAATTAGCCCCCAGTGTGATGGTACTAGGACATAGGACATTTGAGGGTAGATTTGGTCACAAGGGTGGGGCCCTCATGAATGTGGTTAGCACCTTTATAAAAGAGCCCCCAGAGAGATCCCTTGAGTCTTCCACTGTGTGAGGACACAGCAAGAAGATGTCTGCCTGTGAACCAGGACATGGGCCCATCAGTACCAGACATACATAGAATCTCTGAGGGCCTTTATCTTGGTCTAGCCTCAAGAACTATGAGAAATTAGTGTCTGTTGTTTATAACCTACCCAGTCAGTAGTATTTTGCTAGAGCAGCCCAAATGGACTAAGCCAAGTAAGTAACCAAAAGACTCCCCATTTGAGATTTGAAATGTATCACAAGCTGTGGTAGGCAGAATAATACCCCCCAAAGATGTCCACATTCTACTCCACAGACTCTGTGACTATATTAGGTTACATGCTGAAGAGAAGTAAGGTTGCGATGGAATTAAGGTTGCTAATCAGCTGACCTTGGCAGAGGCGGACTATATTTGGAGTGGGCCCAATGTAAGAGGGAGGCAGAAGATAGCAAACCAGGGAGATGGTGTCATGAGGACTTGATTCACTATTGGAGGAAGCAACAAGAAAAAGGAGAAGGCACGAGGAAGCAGTGTGGGTGGCCTCAAGAAGATAGAAAAGGAAGGGAACCAGAATCTCCCCTAAAGCCTCCAGGAGGGGACGCCTGGGTGACTTAGTCGGTTAAGCATCCGACTTTCGCTTAGATCATGATCTCGCAGTTCGTGGGTTCGAGCCCTGCGTCGGGCTCTGTGCTGACTGCCAGCTCAGAGCCTGGAGCCTGTTTCAGAGTCTGTGACTCCCTCTCTCTCTGACCCTCCCCTGCTCACGCTGTCTCTCTCTCTCTCTCTCTCTCTCCTAGAAATAAATAAAAAAACATTAAAAAAATTTTTTTTAAATAAATAAATAAAGCCTCCAGGAGGAACACAGCCCCATTGATACCTTGACTGTAGCCCATGGAGACCCACACCAGACTTCTGACCTCCAAAACTGTCAGATAATAAATTTGTGTTGCTTTAAGCCATGCAGTTTGTGTAACTCTTTTTTCCAACCTCCAATTCCATTTAAATTTGTTTTCTTTTTATGTCTTTTCTTACGGGGCGCCTGGGTGGCTCAGTCGGTTAAGCTTCTGACTCCGGCTCAGGTCATGATCTCATGGTTTGTGAGTTCGAGCCCTGCATTGGGCTCTGTGCTGACAGCTTATAGCCTGGAGCCTGCTTCCAGTTCTGTGTGTGTCTCTCTGCCCCTCCCCTGCTTGCACTCTCTCTGTCTCTATCTCTCTGTCTCTCTCTCTCTCAAAAATAAACATATATATATACACATATATATGTATATTTATATATTATGTATATATGTATATATATAAAATCCCATCATTGTGGGTCAGTGCATGGTACCAAAAAATCTCCAGGGATTTCGTAGTCTCTGACAGTTGGTTCCAGCTGGGGGTACCCATCTTGAGTTTGTGGTAATGATAGCAATACAAAATCATAGGCCATATACTTGTATAACCAGAAGGATTTCAGGCCCTCTCTGTGGGTGTCCTTGGCTAAATTAGATGATTGAGGAGGGGATGGGGGGGGTGGGGGGGACACACAGCGAGGCTGTAGGCCAGAGAGAAAATGACCTTAATGACCAGTGCTTAAGGCAAAATCCAATTTATTCACCCATTCACTCAAGAACAACTGCTAAGCATCCTCTGTGCTGGACAGCGGGGACACTGGAGGACTAGGGTGTGGTCTCACACTTAGGAGGCCGGGACAGAAACACGGAGTTAGAAGTGCTATGGTCTATGTCTGATGTCAGGGAACTGTCACAGTGAAGTGATGTTCCGGCTGAATTTGGAGAAACTAGCAGTTGTGTGTGGTGCACAGTACTTTCCAAGAAAAGCGAGAGGTGTGAGCAAACACAGGGCTCTTGTGAAGACAAGTGCCCGTAAATCATCCCACATTGCCCCAAACCAACAGTAAGACTTATGCGCTGCAAACCCTCACCCCAAGCCAAACACTGCTCTTCCAGGACAAGCCCAGCCTCACCTACAACAGGCTCTGATGGAGGGACTCCCTAGCTCACACGTCCCTACCTTGCTTGGTCTCTGGTGTACTAGTGCCTCTAGTATCACTACTCATCCTGGCTCTGGAGCTCACCCAGGAGCCCCCCCCCCACAACCCTTCTCCCACTTCAAGAGCCCCTGAATCACAGCCCAGCCCATCCTCCTCCCTGATGGACCCGCATCTCCTCTCAGTCCTTCCTCCAGCCTTCCACCTACTCCTGTCCACGTCCCGCTGCTATTGAGAGAGAGAAACAAAGACGCTAGTGCTCCCCTTAGAAACTGTCTATAAACTGTTCCTTCTCCTCTGGAAAATAAACAGGGAGATTACGTTCATACGGTGTGTCTACTTTCTAATGCACTGGAGGTTAGACCTTACTCCAAACCAGAATAAAGTCATGTTCCTTTTACAAAGGAAAGAGAGTACTTCTTCCACAATGGTGATGTTAAGGATGGTTTAGAAGCTTCCAGCACCCACCCAGCCATCTCAATTTTTAAAAATGATAACATTCTGTGATATAGACAATTGCCATTTCATCAGTTTTAGTTTAAATGTGACCTATGGCTTAAGAAAAATGTCATCTCTTCATTGGCCAGTATTATACACTCCAAGTAATTTTGTGAAAAAACTTCAAAAAGGTTCCTATCCTCCCCGCCCCCACCCTGCCTCTTGCTGCTCAATAGGACTGCTGTCACACTGTTCCTGGGTGTGAATTCTGGAGCTTGCCAGGATTCTCACCGCAGAAATGACTAATTATGAATATCAGCAGGGATGTGCTTCAAACTACACATGCCATCACCAATGGTCACCCAATCTCTGGGTTTTCCATTAAAAAAAGACCCTTGAAACTAACATGACAGATATTTCTACCAACGCAAAGCACTAGAAACAAAACTTTTAAGAGTAAAGAATTTCTAGGCCAAGATTTAAAATAAAGAATGTGTTCAACTTTATAAGTAAACAACACCTCAGGCATATTGCATCTAATGCATCGCTGTTCAATCTAGATCATTAGGAGGGGGATTTACAGTAGCTTTTGATGGGCCTAAGGAAGAAACCTCACCTGTTTCACAATTTTGCTGAGGCCTGCCTGGGCAGAAACCACATAGCCGAAGGCTAATGTAAAAAAGAGGTACTTTACACAAACCAAGATGGAAAAGATGAATCAATGCATGTTTTTCTTTATTTGTATGGTTGTTTGGAGCCTCATGTTTCCTTCATAACTGAAAACAATAATCACACTGTGTGTGGGAGAGATGTGACCAGCAAAGTCATCCAGATGCCCCAGCACTTTCTGTACCCTATATGCTCAACTATAGAACCTGATCTGTGGCTACGAACATTATTTGCTCAGCTAGTCGATGGTTGCCTTTCTCACTCCACTTTTGACCACTTGTGAAGAAAAAATCCATGGCTTGGATTATATGTGCTGGGTTGCCCACAAAGCTGACTAGCACACCCCTGAAAATTGGTTTCTCAGCTGTGTATGGCTGACTTAAAATGCTCTAAGGTGTTTCAACCCTGGGCTGTTGAACATTCTATGTGACTTTCAAACTCTTCTCACCCACCCAGACATGTTGTCTGCATGCTGTTTCTGCTTCCACATACAGGGCAGGCCTGGTAAGCTTCTCCCCATCACTCTGAGCCCTTCCAGACTCAGCTCTCATTCCCCTCGTCCAGACTGGCTGGTGCCCCTTATCTGACTCCCTTTGTGCCCTACATCTACCTGTACTGTTAACACAGCAGAATAATACAGAGGTAGTAGGTTGGATTCAAGCCACACCTTATTTCTTTTTGTATCTCCAATGTGTAAAACTATAACTAGCATCTAATAGGTTCTCAATAGAACCTGCTGTGTAGGTGAAGCAGATGCATGCCATTGCTAAAGCTCTGTCCAACCTAAGAAAAGTTTGGAAAGAAACAGGCAAGGGGCTGGGCCAATCCCAACCAGAATGCTGGCTGGGTGGGAAGACCCCCTCGCCTGAAGCCCACCTGCTGCTATTCTCTATTTGTAGTGAGCTCCTAGAGTTCTTTTATACTAGTTAGTGATGGAAGCCTGGCTCCACATATCACTTTACTAGCTGACTTTGCTTTTCTCTTAATGTTGAAAAGAATATTTTGTCTGATGGGAAAACAAACATCAAACTGGAAATTAAAGACATTTGCTGTCCAGAGCCTAACTCTGCAGCACATGAGGTTGTGCATGGCACATCTTCTCTCTGGTCTTCAGCTTGTCCTTAAAATCAGATGGATGGACACACTTCACACCCACTATGAATGCTACCATAAAAAGATAATAACATGTTGGTGAGGATGTGGATAAATTAGAATCTTCATATGCTGCTGGTGGGATATAAAAACAGTACAGCTGCTTTGGAAAATAGTGGTAATTCCTCAAAAACTTAAGCTTAGAGTCACCATATGACTCAGCAATTCCACTCCTAGGTTCATACCGAAGAGAAATGAAAGCCAATATCCAGACAAAAACTCGTACATGAATGCTCACAGCAGCATGACTCATATAACAGCCAAAATGTGGAAACAACCTAAAGTCCATCAACTGGCAAAAGGATCAACAAAATGTGGTACATCCACACAATGGAAGACTACTCAGCCATGAAAAGGAAGGAAATACTACTATGCGCTACAACATGGAAGGAAGTTGAAGACACTCTGTATGCTAAGTGAAAGAAGGAATGGGGACTGATGTTTCATGGTACAAGTCTCCTTTCGGAATGATAAAAGTGTTTTGGAACTAGAGAGAATGGCTGTACGGCATTGTGGACAGAGCAGATGTCACTAAAGTATATACTTTTTTTTTTTTTATTTAAAGTTTAGTTAGCTCACCATACAGTGTGATATGGGTTTCAGGAGCAGAAATAAGCGACTCATCACTTACATACAACATCCAGTGCTCATCCCAACAAGCTCACATTGTAAAATGGTTGATTTTATGTTGTGTGACTTCACCTCAATTTTTTAAAAAAAGAACCTTTAGAGTTGAAGAGGGGTGTTAATTTTTACCCAGCCTAGATTGCATTAATCCTTTAGCAATCAATAAAACATAACTTTTAAGATTTACTTTCACATGGAAAAGAAGGCCCACAAAAGCCTTCTGTGGCCCTGCTGGGGGTGAGGGCTGACCGTCCCATTGGGGGGGGCTCCCTGGAGGCAGACCTACTGCATCACAGGCTTGGGAGAGCACATCAACTGACAGAGGGGAAACAGTGGCTGATCAGCCTTGTGTGGGAACTCACGACGGCACCTACTAGGGATTTTCAGAAACCATTCCAGAGGGCTTTGCGGGGCTGTGGGGTCCTAAAATGGCTCTGCAAGGGAGACCATAGAAATAGGAGTTGTTCAAGTCCTTACTTTAACACCAGTCTGGAGAGGCCTTTAGAAATGAAATCAGTGGGGTGCCTGGATGGCTCAGTCAGTTGAGCATCTGACTTGATTTCGGCTCAGGTCATGTGTGGGATCAGGCTCCGGGTCTTGGGTTCAAGCCCCATGTCAGGCTCCACACTGAGCATGTAGCTTGCTTAAGATTCTCTCTCTCTCAGGACAAATATCATATGTGTGCACGTATAGGAGGACTAGGAGGAACTTAACAGAGGACCAATCGGGAGAAGAAGGGGGGAAATGGTGGGGGAAAGGGAGAGAGGCAAACCATGAGAGACTCTTGAATGCTGACAAAAACTGAGGACTGATGGATGTGGGGGGGAGGGGGGATGGGCATGGAGGAGGGCACTTGTGGGGATGAGCACTGGGTGTTATGTGGAAACTAATTTGACAATAAACTATTTGTAAAAAAAAAAATAATAAAAAAAAATAAAATTAAGTAGGTTACCTATGAAAAAAAAAAAGATTCTCTCTCTCTCTCTCTCTCTCTCTCTCTCTCTCTGCCCTTGTCCCCTACTTGCACTCTCTTTCTAAAAAAAAAAAAAAGTGAAATTAGTAATAATTACTAATTTCTTATTCAGCCTCCCTTCTTTACTTGTCTGGGTACTACTAGATGTTCTCCCTGCAAAGGAGGCTTCCCCGTTTCACAGATGTGGGAACTGAGGCCCTTAGAGAAGACAAATAGTTCACTGAAGTCACACAGCATGGGAGAGTAACAGCCAAGGAATCATGTCCAACTTCATGTGTCTGACTTTCCCCACCACACCATGTGGCCTCCTGCAAAGGGAGTGTTTGGTTTTTAAGCAAAAGCATCTTGGCCGTAACAAACTCTAAATGTTGTGCCTTTACCCTAAGCTCAGCTTCTGAGAATAGTCACTCTGAGCTTTCTAAAGTAGACATGTGGACAGCACCTGCCGGGAGGCTCTGTAGACAATATTGTAGAGACAACAGACCCTAAAAAATGTCATACATGATAAAGAGGAGCATAAATAGGATCTGAAAAATCTGTAGACTATCATTGGGGACATTCTTTCCTCCACCCGAAACCATCACTGATCTATTTCTCTTGTGGGTTGACAGCTAATCACTTTCTGATCTCATTAGCAGTTCCAGGGCTTAAGTGTATTAGTGAGTCAGGGACGGAAAACAGGGTTAGCTTCAAATAGCAAAGAGGTGGGAGAAATGAGCCACACACATTTGGTTCTTTCTAGAAAGGTTTATGCAGCTCAGGGGGGTCACAATTTGTCTGGCATAAAGTGGGTAGAGAGCTTGTAAACCTGACCTAGAGAAGCAGGTGAAGAGGGGGAGGAGCTTTTAGATGATTATTCTACCAGAGAGCCTCCGTGCAGACCAACACCTGGGGCGACTTGGCTGTAGGAAGATGACCTTTCAGAGTCTATGCCCAATTAGTCCAATTACCCGGTTAAACAAACAGAGCCCCAGGCGTGTCTCCGGATACCACATTTTATCATTTTCTGGCAGTGTACAGTCTTTCCAAGAAAGCTGTCCTATTGAAAAATTGCTGGGCGGTGAGAGAAATCAGCAAAAGGTGCATATTTGTAAACAGGACCTCTAATATGCATTCTTTTTCCCAGAAGGGAGGCCAGCTCCACCACCACCGGATAAAAATGGCTTTGCCTGCTGTGGCTGTCGTTCCAATGATAAATGTATTTTTCTCTGCTGCCCAAAGCTAGTCTCTTGACACACTCTTTGAAAAGTAAGGGGGGGGGGGGAATGTCACGTGCTGAGCCCTACTGAAAAGAAAGAAGAGTGCTAACGACGCATATATTTTAATGATAGGATCTGCAGCAAGACAGGGTTTATCTAAACCCTTTACTCAACCGCCCTTTCTCCAAGGAGAGTTCTCTGATGGAGAAAAAAAGCAGAAGGCACTTAGGAAAGATGGGTCGTGACTGCTGACCTGAACAGAGCTGGGTAAGAGCTCTCCTCGGGAACTGTTAAGTACTGGGGGGCTGCAGGTGAATGGCCCATTACAAGAAGGAAACTAGTGCGAGGAATGCCGGCGAGCCCTGGCCCGCATGGACTGAGCAGGGTCTGTGCTGCATGTAACAGAGCCTCCCTCCACTTTCTAACCCACTTCTGGGGCCCACATTTCCCCTTCCTGTTTCATGGGAGTGTCTCGGGTCAGGGACAGTGTGAAAGCTGGGGAGGACCACACAGGTCACACAGGCAGGGATGGCAAACACTTGCCAAGGGTACCCTCTCCCCACCCCGTACTCAATTGCTCACCCTGCCTGCTCTTTTCGAGTCTAAATGCAGCCTCAAAATTCTCATTAGCTCAGCATTCCACAAAGCCGCCAACAGAGTTAATGCACCCAGATGAAACCCGTTAGGTTAGATTTGACTAACCTCATCTCATTTTTTTGGCTTAAACACATTTCTTTAAAACAATAACAAATAATAATAAAATAAAAAATAAAACAACAACACAACCGCATTTCTTGTTCATTTGGTTAAAGATTATACATTTACAACAATTCTAGATTTTTTCTTTTATTCCTCTCTCCTTGACCCCCTTCCTTTAAAAAAATAAAATAACATAACAGCTTTATTGAGATATAACCCCCATGCCACAAAGCACAACCTTTTTACAGGGTACAATTCATTTTTAGTGTATTCACAAGGTTATGCAACCTTCACCGCTACCTAATTCCAGAACATTTTTTATCACACAGAAAAGAGATACCACCTTTCCGCACCCACCCACCTCCCCAAACCCATGAGCAGTCACTCCCCACTGCCCCTTCTTCCCAGTCCCTGTCATTCACTAATCTACTTTCTGTCTCCATGGATTTGCGTTTCTGGACACTTCCTATAAAAGGAATCCTACAACATGTGACTCTTTGTATCTTAAAAGTTCATTTCTTCTGATTTTAAAAGAAAATAAAACATCACTGTGGCCTGTTGAAGCGGCATGGGCCCCAAGAGTGGAGCCTGCTAGAGAAGCTGGCCATGTCTCCCAGACAACCTCCGCCCTCTCCAGGGCACCTCCAACTCTGCCCGCCACCACCACCACCGTTGCTAACCCAACTGGAGTTCCTGACACCTTCCTAGCGCTGCAGGAAGCCCAGGTGAGAGTGGCCAAGGGAGACGCTGCTCACCGCTTGCATCATCCACGCCCGCCCTGCTACCCACTGTCCCGTTCATGGCGCTGACCCAGAAGTTAGATCGAGCCTGTCCTCCCCTCAGCCCACCCTCTGAGGCCCACTGCTTTGATCCCGGGCCAGGCCTGTCTGCCTGGCCTCTTTCTCACTTAAAACCCTTCCCTCCAGAGGGTTTCCTTATGAAAGAGGCTGTCCACCAGCAGGGCTGAAACCTGGGGTGGGCTGGCTTATGCATAAATGCTATCCTGTTAGCAAATCTCTTTTGCTTCCCCTGTTACCAGAGGACTACTTTGGAGGCAGCTCAGAGCCCTGCCCAGGCAACAAGTACAGAGCACAGAAAGCCCACACTTGTCCCTTTGTCTCTCTTCCTGGCCCCTCCTCCCCAGTCTGTTCCCAGAAAGCTCCTTCTGTTCCCTGAGCCTGTCCAGCTGGAGAGGTGGGAAAGAGAGACCGTCTGTAACCCTCCAAAGGGACTTCCAGAAATTGGGGTGGGGAAACAGACTTTGAGAAGAGGACCACACAATGGGGCCTCAGGGACTTCACATCTTCTGCCTGTGATCAAGTGGCCGACAGCCTGAAGGGAGGGCTGAGCGCCAGGGGCCCAGACCAGGAAGCCGCAAAGCTCAGGACTGTTCCAAGGCGAGTGAGTCAGCAGGAGGAAGTGCGGCCGGAGGGGAGAGAGGGAGTTGGACAACCACCACTCTTGGGCCCTGCCTGTCTGCCTGACCTCTCTCCATCTCTGGAGTCCCTTCACCCTTCTGTGAATGTCCACAGTGTACATAAACCAAATCAGTCTACCATGGGCAGATGTTGGACCCCTACTTAGGGGACCAGGCAAGAGCTTCAAGCATCAGGCTGTTCATTTATTCATACACTTATAGCATTTCCCAAGCCCAGGGTGTGCCCAGCACTGGGCTAAATGCTAGAAAGGCAGGAATGGGCCCGATGTGGCCCTCAAAGAACATGTGGCCCAGAGGGGGTGGCAAACAGGAAAACAGTTTGGTTAAGGGGACTTGGTGAGAGAGCAAGTAGGGTTAGTTCCTCCAGGGGGTGGGGGATGCTGGGCATCAAGGAAAGTTATAGAGGGTTTGTTAGTCTGCTAGGGTTACCATATCAAAATACCAAAGACTGGGTATCTTAAACAACAGAAATTGATTTCCTTAGCATTCTGAAGGCTGGAAGTCTAAGATCAAGTTGTCAGCCAGGGTTGGTTTCTCCGGAGGCCTCTCTCACGCTGCCTTGTGGATGGCTGTCTTCTTACTGCATCCTCTCACGTGGCCTATCCTCTGTGTTTGGACTCCCCAGGGTCTATATCTACCACCGAATTTCCTCTTACAAGGATACCAGTCAGATTGGATTAGGCGCCACCCTAATGGCCTCATGTTAACTTAATCACCTCTTTAAAGATCTTATCTCCAAATGCAGTCACATTCTGAGATACTGGGGGCTGGCATTTCCACATATGAATTTTAGGGAGACACAACCCAGCCCATAATAGAGAGGCTGTCTTTCAGCTGTGCCTTAATACTAGAGCCCAAACTGGCCGATGGACAGACCAGAGAACCATTTTTGATAGCAAGCCCAGGAGAGCAGAGGTATCAAATACAGTACCCATCTCCTTCAGGGAGCAGCAAGACTTCACTTGGGTTGATACACAGAAAAGAAGGCAAAAGCGCCCCAAGCTTGAAGGAGGCTATGTGTTTTACTGGCAGTTGTGTACAGGAAGGTGGATGGTGGGCAAGAGGTCAGGGACTGAAAGTCCTCGTGTACAGACTGGGTATTATGCAGACTAAATCAAAGTTGATTAGACTCATAGAGTGTATAATAAACACCTATCACTATTACAAGCTGTTCTCCTTTTTGGTACTCCTTTCTGTCTTTTGGAGATTAAAGATTGGTATTTTATTGAAAATAATAAGCTTACAAAAGTAGTCAAGAGGCAGTGGATCCTGGGGAAGTCAGAAGGGTGAGAAAATCATTGTCTAATCATCAAGTATTTCCTGGGTTTAGTTCTCTGCTCAGTGCTGTCTGGAGGGGGGAATCTAAGGCAGGCTCTTGCAGCAGAGCCGACAGCTCATCTGGGAATGTTCCTTCGAAGGATGAGCCCACCCACAGGAAGCTGACAGGGGTGCTGTGGTTTGTAATCGCAGCCCCTACCCCTCTAACTCCCGAAGGCACCACACTCAGAACTGGTAGCGAAATCAAAGCTCCAGGGACAGAGATGACCTCCCAGAAAGTGGCTGAAAGCCCCGAAGGATGTTTTTCACATAAGCTCTCTTGTGAAGGGCTCAGCGCTCACCCTTACGTTTCCCTGAAACTGTAACTCAAGAGAAAGCTTAGAAAATCTGAATGCTCCAGTCTCTGAGAGGGAAGTGTGCAGAGCTGGGAGCCAGATCAACCCTGGTTTCTGGCTCTGTCTTTTCTAAGCTGTGCAACTTTGGTGGAATCACTAGTCAGGGAATCTTTCAGAGTGGTCAGTTCCTTCACCTCTAAAATCAGGAGATTACTACCTACCCTCACCTGCCTTAGGACTGGGTAACTGTGGGGATCAAATGGGGCAACTGAAGAGATTATGCTCTGAAACTTCAGATTTCTGCATATTCTGAGCCATCAACAGAAGGGTGAGACCACTGGGCTTCCAGAGAGGATGCAAAAGGACATCTCCACAGCTCCCAGCCTGGGTATGCACTGACATCATCTGGGTGCTGGTGGGAACCAGCTGTGCCCCGGCTCTCTGAGCTGGGTCCCAGGTTTCAGTATGTGGTCACTGCTCCCCAGGTGATTCCAATGTGCAGCTAGACTTGAGAAACACAGCCTATAACCCATCCAATTGATTAGTTGTTTTACTCCTTGAGCAAAGCACACATCTTCCACAGCTGTAATGGTAGAGAAACATCTCTCCTAAAAGGCTTTCAGGCCAGAGTAAAATCCTCCCACCTAATCACTAAGGGCTCTTGGTCTCAAAACCTAGTATGCAAGAGAATCACATGCTTCACTTTTTAAAGAGGAAGAGGCCAGGGATCCACCTCCACAGACATTCTAATCCACTCAATCTGATAAGGGGCTCAAGAAACCTACAATTTAGTCATATGTGGTGTAAAGAGAATCCATTGGACTCGAAAGAAAAAAGAGTTAACTTCCTAACCTTGCCCTCATACCAAAACAATAGGTAACCTTGGCCTTCTAACATCAATAACCACAGAGCTATTGTTTATTAAATACATACCGTACATCAGGATCTTAGGTACAAGTATCTGGAATCTTCCTAAGAGCGATCAGGTAGTATTCCGGGTTTGTGTATGTACACATAATACTCTTCCCTCTGGTAAGAGCTCTCCCCCTCCCACTTTCTGTAGAGGAAGCGCATTTCCCCATTTCACGTGACTCTAGTGGAACTGCCAATCAAACTGCCAGGTACCTGACCCCTGGAGAGAACTCGGCCCAGGAGGGCACATGACTCCATCCAGCCAATCAGGTTCCTCCTCCTGGTCCTCTGGCTTGGGTGGAGACAGATTGGGGCCCTGGGCAGGTGTGGGCGTGGCCTGCTTCCCCCCTCCCCTCCCACTTAGGCTCTGAGCCCCCTGTTCCAACACTTGATGTTTAGTTCTCACTTCCATTTCATGAGCTATGCATTAACCTTGCTATAAATCCTCTTTTGGCTGAAGTTAATCAAAGTCGGTTTCATTTATTACAGTAAAAAATTTAATGAAATATTCATTTTACAGATCAAGAAGCTGAGGCTCAGAGGAATTAGATGTCTGAGTCAAGGCCCTCACATCCAGGAGACAGCAAAGCAGGTCTCACAACCAGGCTTGCTTTACAACACCTGAGATTATTTCATTTCCCCTGAATTTCTCCTGAGAGCCCCCAAAGGTGAGAGGAGGAGGAAGAGGAGAAAGTGCACTTTTAAAATATATATGCTCTTTGAAAAATATGAAAAGAAATTTTAAAGTTACTACTAACTCCCACACTCATCCCTCTGTAGGCTTAAAACCTCCCAGAGACAATTATTAATTTAATTATCCATTTCTATTAAATGTCTCAGGGGCATAACCAGCAACTCTCTTACTAAATTATATATTACAATACAACACATGGCTGAGTAAAAAAGGCATAAAAAGCAAACAGTGGTTCAAGTTGGGAAAACGCCAGAGAAAAACATTCCAACAAAACGATAATTAAGACCAGAATTTACCACCACTTCAGCTAAGTTTCTGTTTTACTTTATTAAATTCCTGACTTCTCAAACTCATGGATCCTAGATTATGATCCTGAAATCAGAAAACAGAGGCTAGATTCGTGACCCAAGCTGTGACCAAGTCATCCTTCCCAACATTAAATCTGCCAGGTCTGCCTCCTGTGACAGATGGCTTCCCCTGCTTCCTCCTTCAAGCCATACTATGAGACTATCAGGAACAAAATCTGCACTTGACTCAATAATATGACTGTTTTTCTGCCGGTCGCTGCAGTTCAAAGCCAAGACTAAGCAGATATGTGTCAGTAAATAGAAATTAATTTTGCAGAATTTACTTTGAATATGTGCATAACCCATACTCGCTGAGTGTTGACTGGCTCAAACATGCCTCATTGGAGGACTTCAGGCAGGCTTCTTGTGCCCACCATACTCAAGGTGTACCCCATAACAAATGCACCTAAATGGTAAGCACTTGGCCAAGGTTAACACGCAGCCACACTGCACGTCGATGCCAGTATCAAGGAGCAGCGTATTGTCAAACCATTCGTTCCACTTCAAGGAATTCAGTTTAAAAGTACCACCACCATGGGGTGTTGGGCTCAGTCCATTAAATGTCTGACTTCAGCCCAGGTCATGATCTTGCTGTCTGTGAGTTCGAGTCCCGCTTAGGGCTCTTTGCTGACAGCTCAGAGCCTGGAGTCTGCTTCAGATTCTGTGCCTCCCTCTCTCTCTGCCCCTCCCTGCTCGCTCTCTCTCTCTCTCTCTCTCTCTGTCAAAAATAAACATTTAGAAAAAAATATAATCACCAAAAAAATAAAAATTTATAAAAATATGATCACCAGGGCACCTGGGTGGCTCAGTTGGTCAAGCGTCTGACCTCGGCTCAGGTCATCATCTCACCGTTCACAGGTTTGAGACCTGTGTTTGGCTCTATGCTGATTGCTCAAAGCCTGGAGCCTGCTTCAGATTCTGTGCCTCCCTCTCTCTCTGCCCCTTCCCCCCTCTCTAAAATAAATAAACATTAAAAAATGCTTTTTTAAATATGATCACCAATGACCCAAACATTTAAGCCCTAAGGCTATTAATCATAGCATTTCTTAGAATAGAAAAAAATGGAAACAATATAAATGTCTCAAAATAAAAGATTAGTTAAATACATTTTGGCATAACCACTGTAAAAACCCCATTAAAGAATAATTAAATGTTTCTGAGAAAATGTTCATGGAATATATTCATAAGATATTGTTAAATGGAAAAACTCATACAATAGTATGTCCAGTGTGATTCCATTTGTGTGTGTGTGTGTATATGAAATATTTTCCCAAAAAAGATTAGAAGGATATTCACCAAAATAGAGAGGACTATTTCTGAGAACTATTGTTAAAAAATATTTTTATTTTATTTTCTTACTAGCCCATATGCCTTAAATTTTAAGAGAGAATTTTTTTTTTTAAGCAAACTATTTGATTGGCCATGGAATAGTCAAGCTGGTTAGGTTGGCTGTTCCCAGCCAGATCTTAGCTGGCCGCTAATAATATCCCACAGGGCTGGACTTTCAGATCCTTAGCTGCAATGCTATCAGGGGAGGCCATTTGAATGATTCCAGATATTGTCATGTACAAAACTGTCAAGGCAGAGTCCAAGGAGAGAAATAAATTCAAAAGATTAAAAAGTAGGAGGGAAGAGGGTTCTCAGTCTGTTAAGCATCCAACTCCTGGTTTCAGCTCAGGTCATTATTTCACAGTTCATGAGTTCCAGCCCCATATCATGCTTGGCGCTGCTGTGCAGAGCCTGCTTGGGATCCTCTCTCTCACCCTCTCTCTCCACTCCTCCCCTGGTCTCTCTCTCTCTCTCTCTCTCTCTCAAAATAAAAAAATTTTAAAAACTTTAAAAAAAATAGTAAGGAAGAAAAAAGTAAACAGATTGCCATCAGTGTAAAAGGTAACTAGTCAAATTTAACAGATAATTTGTGAAGCTTTATTAATTTGCTTTTTAAAAAATAAGGGAAATAGCCTGATGGAGGTACAGCACCTTGGTCTGAAGCTGTCACATCTGAAGCCAGTCTGGAAGAACCTTGCTTCTACCACCCTAGTAGCCTAAAGCAAGTCTAACAGAAATAATTATCTGTCTCCATCCATCTCCAAACCCATTTTCAACTCCATTACCAGGCAACCTGAGGCAGGATGTTGTTTTGAAAGATGTGGAGATTAACTTCCTCTCTAACCTACTTCAAAGTATAGTGATCACATTGGCCACCATCTTGGTTTTGACCCATCCTCCCAAAGCATCCCACATAGAAGGCTCCCATTGTCTCTAATTGCCTCTGTCATGAAGATGACAAAGGGTTATGAGGAAGTCTTCCCTTCAGACTGTGACACCACCCCACATTCTGCTAATGTGGTCAGCCAGTTCTTCAAACTCTCATTACCTATTTACCACAAGAGCGAATGTTTCTGTGTTTTGGTTAGAGTAATTTCAGAATAAGTGCTTCATACAAAAAGCAAATAGCTATGAAATATCTATGTCTTAAAGTCTTGAGGGAAATATTAAAATATTTCTTTTCTTTATATCACTTTTCATATATCTAAGATCTTGGAGAATTAGGGAACACATTTATGTGTTCTGTATATCATGTTTGTTCTGTAACCCAAATGGTCCCTGGCTTGAGAGCACAAGTCAGGATCCTGGAGCCCTCGCTCTTCTTTGTGCTCATCCTCCATGGGAGGGGAAAGGCTGGCTGTACCTCTGTTTGTTGCCTCCCAGCTTCCATCATTACCCTTCTTTCCTATAGGCAGAGGCTGCCTTCCACAACAGAGACTGAAAACACCAGAGAGCTGCTTTCCCAGCCTCCCTTGCAGTAGGATGGCCAAGGGATCACATTTTGGCCAATAGAGCATAAAAGAAATTCCACTGAGAAACTCTTCGGAAAAGATCTTCTTCCTTCATTTCATGAAGGAAGCCGCACAGGAAAAAAGCTTTCTTCCCCACCACCTTGCCTTCCTTTTGAGGATATCATTGTAAGATGATTTGTAGCTGCAGGAACCATCTTGAGCCCATGAGGAGAAACATGGTTGAGTCACTATGGATGGCAGCGCAGAAAAAGAGATACAGCCTGGAAACTTGAACTACTGCACCAAACCCTGTATTCACATACTTCCTGACTGCTTAAGTGAGATATTAAGTGTCCATATTTTTTCAAAAAAGCTTTCGTTTGCATGGTCTACTATTTACAGCTGAAAACATCCCACCTGATTCTACTCAGAGAGCTATATATCCTCCCCAGACCTCAGAGCCTCCTTCCCCTCCTTCATATGCCTTTCTATTACTCAAAGCATAAATAACATCTCAGCCTTAAGAATTACTTTTGAGGGGTGCCTGGATGGCTCAGTCAGTTAATTTTTTTTAATGTTTTTTATTTATTTCTGAGAGAGAGAGACAGCATGAGCAGGGGAGGGTCAGAGAGAGAAAGGGAGATACACAATCTAAAACGGGCTCCAGGCTCTGAGCTGTCAGCACAGAGCCTGACACAGGGCTTGAACCCACGAACCGTGAGATCATGACCTGAGCCAAAGTTGGACGCTTAACCAACTGAGCCACCCAGGCGCCCTGCTCAGTCAATTAAGTGTCTGACTTTGGCTCAGGTCATGATCTCCCCATTCAAGTCCCGCATGGGGCTCTGTGCTGACAGCTCAGAGCCTGGCCCTGTTGCAGATTCTGTGCCTCCCTCTCACTCTCTGTCCCTCTCCTGCCCTCTCTCTCTCTCTCTCAAAAATAATAAAGTAAACATTTAAAAAATTTTAAAAAGAATTACTTTAGAAATACTTTACCAGCTTCTAGGCCTCCCAGAAAATGGTGAATATGTATTTTCCCAACTCTCTGAAAGCTTTACTGTGATTAAAGAGATGTCTAGAAGATTGCCAAGGTGTGTATCAGTTATCTATTGATGTGTAACAAACCACCACAAAACTTAGTAACTTAGAACAATAATTATTTGTTTGCTCACAATCCTGCAGGTCAGTAATTTGGGCTGGGCTCAGCTGTGACTGCCCATCTCTGCTCCATATGGTATCAGCCAGGCTCCTTTTGCATTCGTAGTTTGGTGGCATATTTCAGTTGGCAGGTCATCTGGAGGCTGGCTGGTCCTGGATAGCCTCGCTCACATGTCTGACAGTTAGCCTGTCAGTGAGAATAACTCATTTCTCTTCCATGGCTTTTTTAGCAGGACAGCTCAGCTTCTACTCAGAGCAGCTGTGTTAAAAGCCTGGGAATGGAAGCTGCAAAGCCTCTTGAGGCCTCAGCTCCTAAATCACACATCACTTTCATGGCATTCTATTGGGCAAAGCAAGTCACAGGCCCATCCAGCTTCAAAAAGCTCGGAAATCAGGGCACCTGGATGGCTCAGTCAGTTAAGCATCTGACTCTTGATTTCAGCTCAGGTTAGGGTCTCATGGTTTGTGGGATTGAGCCCCGCGTTGGGCTCTGTGCTGACAACGTAGAGCCTGTTTGGGATTCTCTCTAGCCCTCTCTCTCTCTGCCCCTTTCCCACTCTCTCTGTCTCTCTCTCTCAAAATAAATAAATAAACTTAAAAAAAATGTAAATGCAATTCTCCAACAACAATAAATTTTTTTGTTTGTTTTACATATTGGTCACACAGCTACATATATGTTAAGGTGATTACGCAGATGAAGATATTAACCAAAAAATTAGGTGGGAAGGGAGAGCAGATATTTTTATTATTTTTCAGTTGAGGGACGAGACTATAAAACAACATATAAAGGTTCTTAGAAGACAAATTTGTTTGTTTTTTTCACACAATCTGTGTTTCTAAGTGACTTCGAGTAATTATTCTATGCAATCCCAGATTACCTTTTGGAAGTTTTGTTATCGTGGTTCTCCATGCGGATGCCTCATCACATCTCCCAGAAAGGCCTCAACCCCTGCAGATGCCAATGCAATTGGTTGAGTATGAAAAAATAACTTATTTGATGTACATCCAGCTTTTTCAGTTCTGCACAATCCACTGAGGACGTACCCTCTCGGAATCCCAGACCTTGGAGCCTCATGTTTTTTGGCTTTTCTGTTGAGTTCCAGGAATCTCTTGGGTTCCAAGCCATAATTTCCTCCTCTGTGGTCATCTGAACCTAGAATCACTTACTTAGGCCCTGATAAACAACCTTCTACAATCCTGAAGACTTTTGTTTAGAGGCTATAAAACGATGGCCCATGGATTGGAAATGACCTGAGTTTTGTTTGACCTATATATACATTGGTGGCCCAACCACTGTATTTTTTAAAGTGGGAGAGGGATTAGGTGGCCACATTTATAAATCAGGAGTTCCACTTTAAGACCAGAATTGGGGCTTCTCTTCAGACTGCTGAAGATCTAAGAACATGCAACAGAACTTGTAGACTCCAGTCAGTTCTAGACCCATTTTTCAGTCTGCAGTAGTTTTCATACCTAGCTGTCTTCACTCATTTTAATTCTCTGTCTCTGTCCGGTAAGCATTTGAGTTTCTACCCTTGATCTAGTTCAATGCCAGCTACCACTTTATAATTGAAGATTCCGAGGCCCAGAACCTTGGGTTGTATGGAAGATCTTGAGTCTCTGTGCTGTACTTGGCACCACACATACATTACCATTTGCTTTTCATATCAACTCTGGGAGGAAAGCTTTGCTAGGCCCATTTTACAGATGATGAAACTGAGTCTCAAAGAGGTTGAATCACTTGGCACATACAGCTCGTAAGAAATAGAGCTGATACTCAAGCTCAGGTCTTTGTGGATCTAAAGCCATGCTCTTTGTGCCCCTCCATGGCAATTCTTGACCCCCAATGAGGACTAATTTTTCTTGCTTCTTACCCTTTCTTATATCCCTTTTCCCCAACACCCTTTCCACCTCTGCATTAGCACATTACCAACATTTCCTGGCTCCTCTCTTTCTCATCTCTTATTCTCTGACCCTGTCCAGCTACTTACAGCTCCCTATTGGCCCCAAAGCCCATATTTCCATATCACACACAATATCACGGTCATAAAATAACTTGTTCTGCAGCAGGAAAGGGTCCAATTACAACTCACATAATTGGCATTAGAGAGTCATTTATCACAGCAGCCCTGGGACTGGAGGTCATCAGAGCAATTCCATTTGTTGGACATTCTCGTGTTTGTTTCAGCCATTCCTTCATCACAGTCCTGTACAGATCCCAGGGGACTCACTGGGACATTTCACAAGTTATCAAACACACGCATTAAGGATTGTTAATAGCGGCCAAGGAGCAGAAATCATTATGTGAGAATAAAATGCATCGCATAAAATGAAATTTTGGAGTGACAGGAGTGGAAAAGGAATGCTTTTTTTTCCCCTCCAAGTGACCCAAGAAGCCTACTGCTAGGGCCTGGTGGAGTTACTATCTTGCATGGGGGAAATCTTCCATATCCTATAAACCTGAAAAATAACGTGATGAGAGTCCCATTGCCTTGCTACTTGAACTAATATTTCTACATTGTGTGTTAATTTTCTCTATGTCATTGAAGAGGGAGCCAGTGGCTTGGTAGAGGGCAAACTTTTCCATGAGATTGAGGAGACAAATATAATGGCTTATCTTTACCATTTCACTCAAGTAATTTGGTTTGAGTATGATTAGTCTATATGTTTCCCAGCACAGGGGAAGATGGAAACAATTTAATGGAAGTGTGGAATTTGAATAGAATAGAATAGAATAGAATAGAATAGAATAGAATAGAATAGAATAGAATAGAAATAGAATAATAAAGGGAGAGTATCTAGTCCAGAGACCCCATTTTAGTCCCTGCCTCGCAGACCTGACACATATGTATTTTGTCTGAACTGCACAAGGTTTTTGTTAAAATATGACTTGGTCGCCAATATTTAAAAATCAGGTGATTTCCCTTTTTAAAAAAAAAAATATTTTCTGGCTTTTCTTAAAAAGAAATTATTTTAGGGGCACCTGGGTGAGTCAGTCAGTTAAGCATCCAAATCTTGATGTTGGCTCAGGTCATGATCTCACAGTTCATGAGTTCGAGCCCCGTGCCGGGCTCTGGGCTGACAGCATGGAGCCTGCTTAGGATTCTCTGTCTTTGTTTCTGTCTCTGTCTCTCTCTCTTTCTCTGTCTTTCTCTCTCTCTCTGCCTCTCCCCCACTCACCTCCCTCTTTCTCTCTCAAAATAAATAAAAAACATTAAAAAAAAGAAATTATTTTAAAGTATGACAATACTGGGCCAGCTCCCTTGAGACAAGAATCGGCTATAGCTGTGGAGTGGCTGCCACTCAGACAGAGGAGAGCTGCTCTGGAGGGTTGTCCCACCCCAGCAACCCACCTGGCTCTCTGACTTGGGGCTGATGGGCAGTTGTCATTTACGTTTTAGACACACAGAAAATTTTAATAGCATGGTTAATTAAGACTATACATTCAACTCATTGAGCAAATATTTATCAAAGTGCAGTCTCTGTGCCATCAAAGGTACAGCAGTCAACAAAACAACACACAATCCTGGCCCCATGGGGTTGACATTGCAGTGAGGGACACAAACAAATGATGATGAGGACTATGGAGACAAATGGGGCAAGCAAAGGGGAGAAGGAGTGGCAGAGAGTCACAATTTTAAATGGGACAATGAGAAAGGTTTCTGTGAGGTGAGTGGCATTTCAGCACAAGCTTGAAGGATGGGAGAGAGGGAGCTATGTGCAATTCTAGGGAGAGAGCATTCTGGGCAGGAGGAATAGAACCTGCAAAGGACATAGCATGTTAGCACCAGGACTGGGACTTAAACCGGGGCCGGGCTGTCCTTCCAATTAGAGGTGATGCCACTGGCCATTAACTCTTGGCAGAAATTCTAAGAGATGCTTTTCCAGAACACCTGTCATCTAGATTTTCATGGAAACCCAAAACACCCTGAAATCCAAATTTGTGCCAAAGATAAAATGGAGAGGGATTATCTGCTTTACCCAGGCCTTCACAATAGGAGCCTTTTATTCAGGAAGCTCCCCTGGCACTTGTAAAAATGGCTTTTTGATTTAGATTTGTGATTCTCACCATTTTCAGAAACTCATTTACTGCACAAAGCAAGGAACCCCTATAGTGTGGATGGATTTATTCTGATCCAGCCACACTTCCTCGCCAGGTCTTCCGGTTCCCCCACAACTTCTTTAAGCGGGTCCTTTGCCAGCTGCCCAGCTAAGGCTGGGAGCACAGACCCTCAGTGGAAGCCAGTGCCAAGTGACAGACTGGGCCAGACTCCACAATTGCAGGCTGCTTCTAAAAGCTCTGGGCACTGACCCCTGGCTACTGCCATAGCTACCGTTATTGCTGCTCTGCCCACCCACCCCCTGCCTCACCCCACCCTGCAGGGCTTCATTCAGAGCTGTGGGCGTCATTTCATTGTTTTTATTCTCATTTATTGTTTTTCAGGTCAAAAACAATGGAGGATTTAGAAAACACATTGGAGAATGAAGAATTGTTTTTTAAAAAACATCCCTAATCCCATTATCTAGAGAAAACCACAGTTATCCAGCCTGGCAGGCTGCTCTTACTGAAACTGCAAGGATTCAGATTGACAGCCCTCTTTCTGTCTCCACAAAGCTCCTCTGCCACGATGCCATTCTTTTCAAGAATGCTTGAATCAAAGGATGCTTCAAGGTTGGATGCTTGGATGTGGGCAGGTAGACAGGAAAAATGGATGGAGGTCAACCTGTACTGGCTGCTTCAATACAAAAAATAATTTTTGAGAGACAGGAAGAGAAAGACAAAGCATGAGCAGGGGAGGGGAAGAGAGAGAGGGAGACACAGGTTGCAAAGCAGACTCCAGGTTCTGAGCTGTCAGCACAGAGCCCGATGCAGGGCTCAAACTCACAAACCACAAGATCATGACCTGAGCTGAAGTCAGGCGCTGACCCAGGCGCCCCCTGGCTGGTTCAATTCAAGCTCAAACGTCCATGGTTAGAACCAGCCAGGCAGATGCTGAATCTGTACAGATGGAGTGAGGGGGCTTTCTAGATATGCAGGTTCACGTTTGGAAACCTAGCTTCAGGCAGAGGCCGGGACCCCTTGCCCCCAGAGGGCTGGTGAGAGGGAGTGGTTACAGCATTGTGCAAGAGAAAAAGAGGACGCATCCTCTTTCCTTCCAGGGTCTGGATGTGCTATGGAGAGCTGGACTCTGCATGGTTCCCCTCAGGAATCCAGCTCTATGTGGAGTAGCTGCCTTAGCACTTGAGGCTCTAACTCCCGCCAGTGCTGCCAGCACCCCAAAACAGTAATGTAACAGTGACGGCGGAGACAGTGGTGGAAAGTGGTCAAAATGACAATGACAGAGACAGACTATATAAGGCAGCCTTTCCCACAATAATGCTGTATGACAAGCCAGCTCAAAATAAAGTAGTTTAAAACAATGAGTAGTTGTTCTTACTTATATATCTCTGGATTAGCTAGGGACCAGCTGAGCTCAGCTCGGCTGGGCTTCAAACGGTTAGAAGGTTGGACCCTTATAATCCTTGTGTCTCCCTAATCCATCTTGGAGGAATGGACTAGCCTGATTATGTTCTTCTCATGGCATGGCTCAAGTATAGGAACACAGACTCAACTGTATGAGCACATTTCAAGCCTTTGCTCATATCACATATGACAATATCCCATTGGCAAAAGCAAGTCACATGGCCAAACTCAGTATCAATGGATGCAGATATATTCTGCTTCGAGGGAAAGGCACTGGAAGTTTATATGGCAATGGGTATAAAAACAGGGAAGAGTGAAGAATTGACCCCAATCAATCATATTATCTACCACATCGATGATATAGGTCAACTAGCAAAGGTATTCAGAGTTTGCAACAAGTGTGACCACAAACTAGTAGAGAGCCAGGGAAGAATTATGGGGCAAACAGGGCAAAGTCACTCCAAGCCCAGGGGCAGCCAGGATGCACCCAGCAGATCCTGGTGCTGCCTGTCCTGATCTCTCTGATGTCCTGGTGGTTTACTGTGTCCGCCATCACACTGATTGGTGAAGGCTCTGGGAAAACTCTTGGTCACTTGTTATGCACTAAATCTTTAGGTCTCTCCCCACCCAAATTCACACGTTGAAACCCTACTTACCAATGTGTTCATATTTGGAGGTGGAACATTTACGAAGTAACTGGGATTAGATGAGGTTATAAGGGAGAACCTTCAGAAGTGAGATTAGTGCCCTTATAAGAGTCATGAGAGGGGCCCCAGTGTGGCTCAGTTGGTTAAGCAGCCAACTCTTGATTTTGGCTCAGGTCATGATCTCACGGTTCATGAGTTCAAGCCCCAAGTCGGGCTCTGAGCTGACAGTGTGGAGCCTGCTTAGAATTCTCTGTTTCTGTCTCTCTCTCTGCCCCTCTTCCCACTCATGCTCCTCTCTCTCACAATCAACAAACATTTTTTTTTTAAAAGTCACGAGACAGTTTGCTTCTACCCTCTACTCTTTCATGTGAGGATACAATGTCTGCAACACTCAATTGTGCCAGCATCCTGATCTCAGCCTCCTGAACAGTGAGAAATGAATTTCTGTTGTTTACAAACTTCACACAGTCTGCAGTACTTCGTTATAGCAGCTTGAACTGACCAAAAACGTCACTCCACCCTTCAACTCCCTTATGTAACAATTGTGAAAGAGCCAGAGGGTTTCCCCTGAACCCCCACCTCTCTCCTGCCCCCTTTCTTATCTCTGCACTCCTTTCCCTCTGTCTTCTTCATCCTTAATGTTGCCCCTCCTATGGGGTACTTCCCTAAAACAGGTGGAATTGCAAGTACCACCAGAAACTGGGCAGGAGCAGAGATTTCCAGGCGGGTTGAACCTTCTTAGAGAAGACAGTCTAGCTATGCAAGAAGGTGATGTGACTTTAGAGGCGGGCAGAAATGTGGCCCAATCTTAGCCAAACCCTTTCCATCAGTGTGATTAGTTCAGTATCTCAGCCTCAGTTTCCTTACCTATAAAATGTGTCTGATCATTTTTGCTTTGGTGTTGCTGTGAGAATTAACTATGATAATATGTATATGGCAGGAACTTCCCAGCACAACTTTGGATACAGGAAATATTTCCTTTATTTCCTTACATGAAGTCTAGCACTGAATCTACATCCTAAAGGTTAGTGGTAAATTCAATTACCAGCATCAATAGAGTGCCCTCCTCTTTGATGCCATACTTTACTTCAAAACACTTGTTCTTCAGATGGTGGGATCTAAATATGTTCATTACTGCCACTGCCCTCTAGGGGCCGCCACTTGCTCTACCATGAAGTCACTCTTGTAGGGGTGATGTAGTATTTATCAGAAAGGCCACACTCCAGAAGTAGCTACTGCTTGTTCACCTGTTAACCACATTGTGATAATAGCAAATTTGTTATATAGCATCCTAAATATCAGAAAGAGGTTTCATTGATGTAGTGGGTTGAATGATCACCCAATAGCCCCATGTCCAAATCCCCAAATCCTCCCCTTCCCAAAAGTGACTTTATTTGGAAAAAATAACCTTTGCAGATATAATTAAGTTAAAGATCTTAAAATGAGGAGACTATCCTAGACTATCCAGATGGATCCAAAAGCCAATGCCAACCATCCTTATAAAAGAGAGGTGGGGGGGTGCCTGGGTGGCTCATTCAGTTAAGTGTCCAACTTCGGCTCAGGTCATGAACTCATGGTTCATGGGTTCAAGCCCCGCATCGGGCTCTGTACTGACAGCTGGCTCAGAGCCTGAAGCCTGCTTCAGATTCTGTATCTCCCTCTCTCTCTGACCCACCCCTGCGCTCTCTCTCTCTCTCTCTCCCTCTCTCTCTCTCTCAGAAATAAATAAAAACATTTAAAAAAAATTTTTTTAAAGAGAGGTAGATGGAGAGTATACAGACATAAGGAAAGGAGTCAATGTTGAGATAGAACCAGAAATTGGAATGACACAGTCACAAGCCAAGGAATGCCAGCAGCCACCAGCAGGTGGAAGAGACAAGGGACAGATTGTCCTCTAGAGCCACTGGAGGGAGTGCAGCCCTGTCAACACCGTGATTTCAGACTTCTGGCCTCCAGAATTTTAAGAGACTAACTTTCTGTTGTTTTAGGTCACTGTGTTTGTGGTAATTTCTTACAGCAGCCACAGGAAACTAATACAATTGATAATACTAGTGGTTTGTTAGTCTGCATAAAGATGATAGGAAGAGGTTCTCATTGGTCAAGTATGAACTCATGAACTGAATAGAAGAACCCAGTAAGACCTTTAGCCTGGAAATAGAAGGATGGTGCTAGACTTGATCTACAAACAATCCTGTGTTGAACTATTTGGAAAATTCTGGATGCCTGATGTCAACTATAAAGGGACTAGAATCCTATCTCTGGTGTACAGTTACATCTGGATCAAGTGAATCACGCATGTAAGGTAGTGATCAAAGCACCTTAAAATACAGAGAAGCAGTCCATCACTGAGTACATACAAGCAGGTGATAGGAAGAATATGTAGTCTTCTTGCTCATAAATGTTAGTTCAGTGATTGGTGTGTGACAACATTTGATCTGGATTTGATTTTGTACTAATCTGCTAGATTATGATATGTTACAAAGACAATGTGATGCTGGTGGGTGATTCAGAGTAGCTAAGATCCGTTCTACAGAGTCCCCAAAGACCTCATGACTCATGAAACATTGAGGCACCCATAGCCAGCACTCTGTCAATGCTTCACAGTCCCTTGAGTCAAGCACCTCAGTTGCTCTCTGGCACAGAGGTGGGGTGTGACAACGTTGGCAGTTACTGGGAACACAGGTACCTGGAGTCTTCTTCTTTAGTGCACCACCAGCCTTTCCCCGCTGACAACCTCCAGGGAAAAGGACACAGATCCCCACCACTCTGAGTCAGCCTTGTCTGCCCCCTTTTCAGTTATGCAGAAGCTGTTGGCATTCATAGCCAACACCTCTCTCTTCTCCAGTCACACTTCTTTCCCTCCCCTCCTCCTGTGGGATCACAGTCTTTCTGCAAGAGATTATGCCAAAGGTCTTCATAAAAGATGAAGAGAGAAGGTGTCCTCCAGCAATACAAGCCTAACCCACAAGCAAGAGCATATCCATAAGGCTTAGCCCCTTTGGAATGGAGAGAAGGAAAAATTCTAAGAAAATATATATATATTGAAAAAATTAAATTTTCCTGACACACATGCAAAGTGCTAACACGGTGCTAGCTATAAACTCAATGAGTCGTGTTAATACCTGTCAACAACCATTGGCTCACACCACTTAGAGTGGTGTGTGTAGAGGCAGCCCCACACCTGTTCTGTTCACTAATGTATCCTCAAGGCCTACCAGAGTCCCCGGCACATTGAGGGCATTCGATGAACACTGCTGAATTAAATAATTAGTTACTCCATGAATACACATTGCAGTTTTCTAGAAACCAGTACAAAGTCAGAGAGATGATTAGATACAAGATAGTCTATGTTTGTGGGTAAAAACCAAGCTCAAGAAAAATACTAACCTTGCAATTGCTGACACCAGAGCATAAATCTCCCCATTTATCTTCATAGACAAATTTTCCATCTTTCTATCTTTCTCTACTTTCCAAAATGTCTATAATGACCAAAGAGAAACTGCATTTTAGAAGTTAACCTTCTGAAATAATAATTTCTTCATGTTCTCCTTTCCCCACTGCCTGTTTTTCCTATGAATTTCGAAATTGAGAAATGCATGTGTTCCCCTACATTGGTCCTACTGTTGATATGTTCCTAATTGGTCCTGCTGGGAGGTGGGGTAAGGAAGCCCATTTATACACAGTGAAAGAAAATGGATCTAAAAAACTGCTAATAGTGGTTAATTTCTCTGTGTAATCCCTCCCAGACTTCATGGATGGGGTGTAAGGGAATCTTAAGTGCTTTAGTTCATTTATTTGTTTACCCTGAGCTTCAAGATAGGAGTAATTTTCCTATCTTGCATCCACATATCTCCCATAAAACAGGTGGAATAAATACCTTCCCTAGGGAGAGGTAGACCCCGTGGGCCTCTAGAATAAGCAGGGAAGCAGCTCAGATGTATGACATTTTGGCCAGCATCTCATAGATGTTTCAGAAACACCACTCTAAGTGTAAAAAGTAAAATAGTGAAAAACTAGTGGGATAGGCACATGATAAGTATCAATCTAGGAATTAGACAGGTGAGGATTGAGCACAAAGGCCATTATTGTCAAAGAAAATATAATTTTCACAAGGGAGACCTGCACAGTAAGATTATATCCACTGGACACATTCTCATGATGCCATGTCTCTAGAAGGAGTTGTCATCATTTAAGTAACACCATTGAAGGAGGTTAAAATAGGACCAGAGAGGATTTTGCTGGCTCCCTTCCACCCCTAGAAAGGGTCCTCAGAGGGCATCTGGGGGGCTTCACCTGGGTAGGAGCTGTTCCCTTCCAGGAATAAGAATGCAGAGTTAACAAGCTGCAAAGGGGAGCTGCTCAATGTCCCTTCACTGTCCATTGCTCTTGTGGAAAAACAAGAGGAAGTAACTTACTCATCGGCTGGAAGAAACATCTGGTCACTATAAGAAAATCTTCATGACTCCAGGAGCAGCTGAGATGCTGGAAGAGGACGGAAAGATGGATGGTACTCAAACCCACACTCAAGAGCTGGAGGAGGAAATGAGGGTTTCAGCTTATCATTTCTGAGAAAACTGAGCAAGAGTTGGGCTATACAAGGCCAGGAGCTGCACTGGCCATTGGTCTTGACCTTGCAGACAATTGGAGACACTGAGTTCAAAGGAGAAGACAGAACCAAAGAAGATATCCAAGACTGTACAGCACCATTGAATGTCAAAACACCAGAAGGGAAATCAGTATGTTTCCACCTCTGCAGGAATGGGAGCTAGGCATGGGCATCTAAGTCAAGAAAGCGTAAGTGATCAGAGCCAGAAGCTGCAGCACAAAAGCAACAGAGGATAGACTTTGAATTGAGTACACCAATGAATGAATGAATAAATGAATGAATGATGTCATGAGAACTGGCTCTGGAGCGTACCCAGGCAGGTAGCTTTTGTGCTCCTGCCAAAGGATGACAGCAGGGCTTTGCCCAGCTTAAAGGTAGAGCCAGCATGGAAATGGCTCAGTGTTGCCTTGAAGCAGGGCAAAGGCCTGGATCATGATTTCAAAAGCTCTATTTCTCAAGATGGTTGTCCCAGGATATGGCCCTTGAGAATAAATAATTGCCCAATAAAATAATCTGAGAAGAATCTACATACTATGGCTCCATACTGGAGACCCATAATGCATTTTACTTCACTGGAAGCTCTAAGGGAAGCACTAACAAAACCTGCTGAACCAAACATTTCCCAAATGGATGAAACCATAGTATATCTCTCCTCCATTAAAAAGAAAATCCCCCATAAAACACCAGTTAACACCACACAGGACATGCATCCTCCCCTGAGTATACTTTGGGGAAAGCTGCCCTGAGTCTGTGATCCCTTCAACTATTTATTGTCAAGGGCAGCACCTAAAAGTATCATATTCTCTCCCTTCCTCTTTCCCTTTCCTCATCTCCTCCCTCTTTCTCTCTCTCTGATTCCCTTTTTCCCTCTCCCCTTCTTTGCCTCCTCTTCCTCTTTGTGAATTTGAAGTTTCCCTTTTATTTCCCTCTTCCCCTTACCCACCTTCCCTAACAATACACAGCCACTCCTTGGGCGTGAAAGCTGATGGCCCACCATAGCTGCAGCTAACTGGTTGCAGCTCATCCCTGGAGCCACCGAGAGATCACTATCTCAGCAATTTGCAAATGGTACCAAGGGGCATAGTGCTCCAACAATGGCCCAATTATCTGCCCACTGCATTTCACCAGTCTGCTTGTTTAATTGGTTCACATGACAGAGATGTAAAGTAAACTGCACCCCATTAAATTGATCTGACCTGGGTAAAAATCTATTGTTCCCCAACCCCCTCCCCCTATTTTCACAAAGCTTCCAAGAGACAAGTCAAAGAACCAGGCTTAGAGATGAGGAATGGCTACTCATTAGCCTCCCTGGTCTGGAAGACGGCATGGTGTCCCTTCCTCTCCCTCCCTCTCCAAAGCAAACTCAATCACCACACCATTTCTGTGGTCTTAGAAAGCTCTACACAAATTAATCAAATGCTGCTGCCTTTTTTTAGTTTTGGTCTTGTGTTTAAATACTTGCTCTTTATTCCTGAGAAGAATTAGCTGAATTGTTTGTTCATTTTTTCCTTTTTTTTTCCTGAAGTACATTTAGAATCTTCCAACACTTCTCAAATAATTGCCAGGCCACCTATTCTAACATGCTGTTTCATCATATTCAAACATTGACTGCCTGGGTAGAAATCTATATTCCCTCTCATACTTAAGAACCTGTTTCCCCTGAGTAATGTCTGCCTGGCTATTTTATTCTAGGTAATATTGATCTTTCTGCTCTCCTACAAAGCACCTTGCAGAGTGCCAATAATTTTGTAATAGAAACCTTTTATTAATGGACTCCCCACAGCTTAATTTTGTTTAGATAAGTTTTAACACACACACATACAGGAGAAAGAAAATGACAGTTGACAAACTTTTACTTGCATCAAAAGTTGGGCCACCTGTGGAGTGGTTTATACGGAGTTGGGGGTGTAGAGTGAGTGGGCAGCCCTGCTATAAACAAAACTTCAACCAGCTGCCAGGGAGCTGTGAGTCACCCACAGCAAGCAGGATGTCCCACTAAGCTACAGACTGTTTAATTACACCCAAAGCTGAGTGGCACCAAGCCCAGTGGTAACTGACGCATCAGGGCCTCAGCCAGACAAACACCTTTAGCTGGATGTCCCAGGATGCCAAGGGGCCCCCTGACAGAAAACCCAACACACATGAGGAGCAGCTCTGGGCTGTCATGTTCTGAATGCTTGACATGAGAAGAAGTGTATTATTTCCCAAGATCAGCATCTAAACAAAGAGATTAAATCAGTCCCATAGAGTGGAACTGGTTTTCCCACGTTGACCTGTGTTTGTGAAAGGCCGTCAAAAGTTCTCCCGAATGAAGCTAATCAGAGTGAAAGTGATGACAGGACAGATCATACCCACAATCCCAGTGCCCTGACCACAGAAGAAACCCCACCCCTGAAACCCTCCAAGGAGGTCAGCAGCAAAACCCAGGGCAGGTGTCTTGCAAAGGCTCCTCACTTACTACAAACCTGCCTGAGACTTTCAAGCAATAGAGCCTTCATGGCCATCGCTACAGGTTTAGTTCACACCCTATAATGACAGCAATTAGGCAGAGGTGACTATGAACTGAGCAGAATCATCTTCAAATTTGCTTTTACCCTGACATAACAGATTTAAGCTAACTAGTTCTATGATTAAACAAAGAATATGAGATAGTTAAATTTACCATATGTTCCTTTGCATATATCTATCCCATTAGCCTGTTATGGCAGAAACTTACTGAACTGAAGAAGGCTTTAAGTTAAGACTTTTAAAACTGCTAACACTGTAGATTAAATTAGCTCACCTGAATGTCCGGCTGGCAGGATGGAGGGATGGAGGGATGGAGGGATGGAGGGATGGATGGATGGATGGATGGATGGATGGATGGGTGGATAGATGGAGGTATGGAGGAATGAAAGAGTGATGAGAAGATAGGCTTAGACTCCAGAAAAATGTAGAATAAGTAGAACACACATCATTCACAGCGGGATAAGAAAGTGAGAAGAGATAAAAGGAGAACATGAGATACTACCAAACAGAACACATTCTGGAGAAGAGTGTGTGGAACACTCTGGGAATAGTGATGGAGAATGCAAAGATGGAAATCCTAGGAGAGGTGGGGCAAAAACGAATACCATCTTCTTCCCAATTTTGAAAAAGTTTTTTTTATAGTTAGAACCTCAACTGCCTATACCATCAGTTGATATTATTTCATTCCAGCCATTCATCCAACTATTTCACTAGTTCTTCACCTTCTCCAACTCATGGAGCACGAAGGAAAAGGACCCAGAGAAAATATTGCTGGTTAAAGATATTTAGCAACTGGGCCCTTGAATCAATCTTTAGAGAGCTCTCTGTCCACAGGAGTCGCCATGTGGTGTGGAGCCCCATACCCTCAGCAGCTGGAAGACCTGCCTTCCCTGAATCTATAAACAGGCTTCACCTCCTGGCATCCCTGAGTTCTCTTTCCCTGTGATTCCTCCACTCCACTCAATATTCCACTGAAGCCCAGGATAAGGAAATACATTTCAAAACCTTACCATATTGCTACATGTTGGCGTGGAAAGATTTAATAAAAACATTAGAGGGGGCTACTAGGCATTGCAGGTTGAGAGAGGAATAAGTTTTGGCCCTGTGAGCAGAAACAATCAAGAGCTGATGAGCAACAACATCCTGCAAATTCCACCTGAATTCACCTCTTCCAGGGGAACTCTTGCATGCTCCGACTTTCACTAGTTCTTTCCATGAAAGGCAGGGTCTCAACCAAATGGTTCAGATTAATTTAACTTAATCCCTACCTCTAGCTGTTTTCTGTGTGCAAAAATCATCTCCTGCATCTTCTCCATCAATTTCCCCAGGGTTTCTGGATATTTTACACACACACACACAAACACACACACACACACACACACATACACACACACACAATCCTTAGTAAACACTTATTAAACTGGCATGCCCATGCAATTTTGGTAAAACTGAACTTGAGCACAAATCATTTTGGAAAATAACTTGGCATGAGTCTTCTGGCAGAAACTATGGCTGCCCACCAACAATCATTCTCTCTGTCTTTATTACAAACCCCTGAATTTTAATTAGACAATAGCCAAGCCAGAGACTACATTTTACAGCCTTGCAGCTTAATATCTAGACATGTGACTCAGTTCTACCAGTGAGATGTGAGTAGCAGAATGTGTGGCATTTCTGGGTCATGCATTCCTAAAGAAGGCACACATACCCTCTTGACATTTCCCTCCCTTGTGCGCTGGAACATAATAGCCACAGCAGCCAACCAGGACCAGAAGTGGAAGTTGGTGAGGACATGGCAGAGTTGCCCCTTGGACCCTGGACCACTTAGCTCTGGTCTCTTGCATGAAAGAGAAGTAAACTCCCTTCTTTGTTAGGTCACTGTATCTTTGGAATACTACTCTTATTTCAGGCTTATCTTTCAACAGCTTAACCAGTGAACTGACCATTACAAGTTTTAAAGTATTCTTTGGCCAGATAATTCCACTTAGTGACACATGATGTGGAAATAGTACTAAATACCAAGTAACATCAGCAACAATAATAAATTAAACTTAGGTTCAATCGGACCATTAGTTTTGATATAAAAATTGACAACATCCTAAATGCATAACACTAGGGTAATTTACACCACCAGTACAGCACGTAAGCCCTCAGGCCTTATTACCACTTCAGAGCCTTCACTTAACTGCATTTCTCTGCCAGAGGACTTCCTGAGGGCAGGCTGGAAATGTGGGGAATCAAAGCCTCCTTTAAATCTTTGAATCCTCTATCAGCCAATGACTTACAGGAGTTGGTGTACACAGAATATACCTTGGGAAACAATCTCTGGCTCCCTTCATCTCAGAGATCACAGTATTTAGGTGGTAAATGACTTGCCCAAAGCAAGAACCAACTTAAAACTCACACTTCAGCCTTTTGCTTCTCTTTTTTTCCAGCCACACGGCATTGTTAGGTGGGGTACAGATAAAGCAGTGCTGGAGGGTTTCACATCTGTCCCAGGAAATGGCTAAGACCCCAAGCTCAAAGTGAAGAGTGGCATCAGCACATTAAACCCAGAGTGATATTTAAAATGGAGAAAGCGATGCCGATTCAGCTGCAGCATCAGTAGCCCCAAATGCTGCTGCTCCTACTAATCACACTTAATTAACAGGTTCAGACTCCAGCTTCACTGTAAGTATTTCATCCAGGTACATGTACTCTGGGGAAGAATCTTCTAGAAACATCTGCCAGTAAAAATTCTGCCTTGATATCCAGGAGTCTGTCCTCTGCGGATAAAGTCAAGGGGGCACTCCCCCTGGCTGACCCCTCAGCTCTAACGGCCTCCCGGGGTCACCCCACCCCCACCAAGGCTGGTTTTTGCTCCTCCCAGCCAGGCCTAACTACGTGAGCTGCCTTCTTGTCACTGTGTGGCCAGCGTGCTGTTTACATCCATCCCCAACTTAGTCTTTTCTGTTGAGGTTCCTCTTCTTTATCTCATCTCCCCTGTTGCAATCTGTGGCAGGGTGAGGAAATGAGTCACAGAAAGAGCAGCTCTCTCAGTCTTCATTGGTCTTTGGTTCTGTTGGCACAAATGGTGGGCTAGAGAGAATGTGGAGGTTGGGCCCCCAAGTGTGAGAGACAAGCCAGACTCAGACACCAACCGCCACCCTAGGCAGGTGTCTGACCCATCTCACTGTCTGAGCCCTGCTGTATTTCTATTATGAGATTTGAAGAACTGTGTTCCTATCATGCTGAAAAAGTCCACATTAAGAGCATTAAGAAACTCTGTAATTGGGTAAAGGCAGCCCCACTTTAGGGAATTCAAACTCAGTACTTTATCTTGAACAAGAAAAAAATAAAATACAGCAACGATCCCCTCCAACATTTCCTTGACAACAAAGTCAGAAGAAGGAAGCATTTGAGACCAGCTAAATGTGTGTGTTTAATCTGAAGGTGTCAACTGTTGAGAATTACACATTGGGCTGTCTTCATTACCTTTGCAACTTGCTACTCCTTTTGAAGAACAAAGAATGGCCCCCATCACCCAGTTCAGAACCCCCAAACTCCAGAATCTTAAGAGGTGGCAAAAAATAGAAGTGAAGGATGGATAAATAAAATGTGGTATAAACACACAATGAACTCAGCCACAAAAAGCAAAAAAAAAAAGAAGAAGAAAAAAAAAGAAAAGAAAAAAAGCTCTGATACATGCCACAACATGGAAGAGCCTTGAAAATGTGCTAAATGAAAGAAACTAGACACACATGGTCCCATCTGTATGATCACATTTTCCTGACATATCCAAATAGATAAATCCAGAGAGACAGAAAGTACTGTGGTGGTTGTCAGTGCCTACGGGAGGGAGGAAGGAGAAGGGGCTGCTTCATGGATATGGGATTTCCTTTTGGGGTGATAAAAATGCTTAGAACCTAGACATAGGGGGTAGTTGTACAATATTGTAACAATACAAAAAGTCACTGAATAATATACCTTAAAATGGTTAATTTTGTGTTATGTAAACTTGCCTCAATTTAAAAAGAATAAAAGTGACAAATTAGACAGCTACTTCTCTCCTCACAGACAAGCTGGACCCCTCTGGATGCTCACAAAATAATTCACAGAAATTTCCAGGTTAACAGAACATGCCACCAGATGTAAAGTGAGGTCTAGACAAGCTTTCACAAATGCCTGACCAGAAACCTCAGACTAGTACAAAGGGACCTGACTTTGAAGGAGCAGGGGATCATTTGTCTGGGCTGCTTCAACTCTTGACCTAGAACTGAAACCGAGCTGATATTCAGAGCGCGAGCAGCATCTTTGAATCATCCTTTCCTCCAGGGTATTTCTTTTTGAGGGCTTGCAGTCTGGTTTGAGGGCCAGCCCCGCCTAGAAGTCCTGACTAGTGCCACTTAAAAGAGAAGAGTCCTTTTGGCACCAGGTGACTTTGCTTCTGGGAGAGGAGCCTGACCTGGGTAGAAGGCCAATAGGTATGGAGAGAGTACAGCTTTGGGGAAGGAACTTGGGTTGAGCCAGGCAGTGCAGATCTTGCTTAAATTGCTTCTCATTCTAAGGAATGATTGTTCTAAGGAGGACACCAACAAGTTCCTCATTTCTGAATACAACTGGACAGATTATAGCAATCTGATTTGTTCCGTACGATGTATTCCTTTCTTTTTCCTCCCAGGCTCCCTTTGGCTCAGGCAGGAGCACTGTTCTGGGACCCTCCCAACACATTCCTGCATGAGGTGGGATGTGTGTGTTCAGACCCTTATGGGAATGTCACCAAGCTCCTAGCTCCAGAAGTGAAGAAGTGTCTTCACCTCTGACGGAACCATTAGCTCCCCGGCTCACCTCAAGAGTTTATTCCCCTCAGGACCATCAGGCTAACAGCTGAAATTAGGATTTCAGGCTCTATAATGGGGTTGGACTTTTAATCAGCCAACTCCTGACCTGTCGACTGGAGGCGAGGGCCTGGGTCTGACAACATGGTGTCTCTCCCACTGTGCCCAGCACAGAGCAGACCCTGAAAGGTCATCTACTAAATGATACAATGACTGAAATTCAGGAATTGAGTTCATACAAGGTGCTAGAAAACGCATCAAGGGGAAAAAATGATAGAAGGCCCCCGTCTATTGGAAGGTCAGAGTTGCTGTACAAAGTGGCAGATGCTGGAACACAGGTTTGTGTCAAAAGCTTTGGAAGCACAGGTGAGAGAGCAAGTGACCCTGAGGGGACAGTCAGGACCTGCAGAGTCAGGGAAAGTGGAAGGAGCTGGAGAAAGCACAGAGGAGAAATGAACGGGAACCTACACGATGAGGAAGAGCTCCCCGAGGACAGAGGCGTAGAGTATCTTTGATACAAGTCATTCAAGGTCAGATTGTACTTCTAAGTCCTTTGGGCAACTGGCCTTTCCTTAGTTTTCCTTTCTTCATTTATTTACAATTCTTTTCCTTTGAAATATACCAATGACTTTCTTGTTTGAGTATTTTATTATCTCCATGATTTAAATGTTTAAAAAAAACACAAAACGAAAGAAAACAAAATGGGACCTTTTCCTACATATACATTTAAAAAGAGAGAGAGAGTAACACATACTCCGTAGGAGATACATTTTCTACATTCTATTCTAGTCTCAACTTAACAGATGAGGTTTTGGATGGGTCCTGAGGGGACATCATGTGTGCTGTGCCTCATATCCTCCTGGCTCACCTTTTTACTCTAGCCAATGATGAGTCACCAGTATGGGCAGGAATAGCCTGACAATACCCTGTCTCAGCTGCCCCAGAACTTCTCTGCACTGCCATTTGGGACACCATGCATTTCCAACAGGTGCACAAGCCTGGAAGTGTGAGGAGTTAACACCCCATAGGCTAAACCTTGATTAATGGAGAAAAGGAGATAGTGGATACATTGAATAAATACTCCAGTCTTGTGTCTCCTAAGCAGACATTTCTGAGGCACATGCTACACAGCCCCTCAGAAGGACCCCCACTGGAATCAAGTCCCAGTCTCCCCAAGGAACGGCCAACTCATTAACTTAACAATACTGTTTCAAATTCACTTTCCCTCTTTGGCTATCACACTCTTCCTAGTACCTTGGGGTCACTTCCTAAAATAATCTGGATGCAAGCTTTGGTCTTAGGTTCACACTTTTGGTGAAAATCCAGGTTAAGACAATGGATACCAGAAGTGGCCCTAGAAAACAGACCCTTATTATGGCGTTTGGAATTCTGATTCACGCGTCAGAAAGATTCCATTGCTGATAGTGATGGAGTAAGCCCTGGTGTGCAGTACCAACCATCACAATTACCAACACTGTCACAGGTGGTCGATTTGGATGAAACATGGGTAGAAGTTGAAGCACTGGCTTATGTGGTAGTGGTGGCATTTGAATGGTAGCGGCAAAAGTAATTTTAAGAATTATGGAGTTATATAGATCTTGTCAATGGCTTTAGATACTCTGAGAAAAAGAAAAAGAGACGTTCTAGTCAGTCAACTATCAACTTTGGGACATCCTGGGAAGATAATGCCTCCTTTGCAGTGTTTGAGCCAGGAAATATGGCTTACCTCCTGCAGCCAGAGGGCAGGCTGTGCTGAAAATCATGCCCAGGATTTAATAAGAGCAGTAGAGCTACAAAGACTGAATACACAGTGTGGGATACAAAAACTCAGGACAGGAATGCTTGGGTAGGTAAGCTGGCAAACTAGAATGCTCAGAATCTTCTTAATCCTCAGACTACCAAGAAGCTCCCTCTCCCTTGCTAGGTGAAACCAGCCTCTCTTCATCTACAAACAGCAAAAGGGCCTCGCCCGAGGTAAGTGCCTTATAGGATGATACTTGTCCTCCTCAAGACCATCTTGCTTCCTGTCCCAGCCTCCAGACTAAAAACTGGACTCAGGTTATAACACAATCCGAGTGAGAAAATGCAGCCCCTGCTATGGGAGGAAAGAGCATATGCAACCAAACTATTACAAGATTTGGCTATATGTGCTGGAAGGGACTAAGGCAGCAGATGAGAGCAGATCTTGAAAGTTGACTCTAAGGCTGGATAAGAAAGAATTCTACTGAGATCAGACCCATGATCTCACGTCCCATGAATCTGGATTTACCATCCTTATGGTACCTTTTATGTTTTTCATTGTGTAAATTCCATGACATTTGAGAACTCTTTAAGAGTATCAGCCTAAGAATCACAAGAGATGGTTCATATTGATCTTCCAAAAAGAAGCTCTCAGACCATTTTTTTCAAGTTTATTTCTTTATTTTGAGAGAAAGAGAGCACACAAGCAGGGGAGAGGCAGAGAGAGAGGAAGAGAGAGAGAATCCCAAGAAGGCACCGACCTGTCATCATGGAGCCTGCTGCAGGGCTTGAACTCATGAACTGTGAGATCATGACCTGAGCCGAAACCAAGAGTCAGACACTTAAGCAACTGAGCCCCCCAGGCGCCCCTCAGACAAATTTATAAACAAGGCTGTTTATCCACGAGGCGTTACAGAAACTGTGCCGAGGCCCTGGAGTTTTACACAGTCTGTGCAGTTGAAGCCGGTGCCTCCCTCACCAGTGCTCTCCAGTGTTTCTGTGAGCAGTGTGCTCGCCAAAGCCCTTGAGGAGGATTCAGCCTAGTGGTGGGCCTTCTGGTTTTACACAACAAATCTACTTTAACATTTCCATGTTCCTGAGCCTTCCACTCCCTCCTCAACCACCCATCCCAGTTGCTTTACTGTTCTTGGACTGCAGTTGCTGCATTTGCTCATTTATGGTTAACACCAGGCTTTGGAATCTGCTAGAGACATGCCAGTGAATCCCCTTCGTTCACAACATACTGCTTCTGGTCCCCACTGTGTAGCAGCAGTCCTAGTTCTTAAGGACAATCAGGGTCAGTCATTCCTGCAAATATGGCCCATCAGCAAAAGGAGCCTAAACTGCTTTAGTAGAAACTATACTTGATCCTGTGCTGGTAGTTCTCTAGCCCCTCTCACCAAAACCAGGACTTGTAACCCAGCAGATTTTAAATCTGAACTCCACAAGTAGATCACTAGGACTGTTAATATGAGGGGCCAACCCGACTTATCCCTCTTGATTCCGGGACCTACGTAATCTTGCTACTGAGCACAACAGACAAAATGTAACAATGGTACAATGATGCTTACTCAATGTCTTATGAATTTCTAAGCTATTTTATGACTTCATAAATGATTTTCTAAAAAGGGCCACTATACATATCAGACACTATGAACACAAGGCTTCTCAAGAAGCTATCAAAATGTTGGAAACTAGAAGGCAAAAAATGTATTGCTTTCAAAATACAAAAAAAAAGGGGCGCCTGGGTGGCTTAGTCGGTTAAGCGTCCGACTTTCGCTTAGGTCATGATCTCGCGGTTCGTGGGTTCGAGCCACGCGACGGGCTCTGTGCTGACTGCCAGCTCAGAGCCTGGAGCCTGTTTCAGTCTGTGACTCCCTCTCTCTCTGACCCTCCCCTGCTCACGCTCTCTCTCTCTCTCTCTCCTAGAAATAAATAAAAAACATTAAGAAAAAAAACAAAATACAAAAAAAAAATCACTAAATCTAAATAAATGCTTTCATATCTACAAAAATTAAAAAATACGGTGGTGTCACTAATTGTTAAATTCAATATTTATAAAAATGTAATTACATTTGAAAAGAATTTATAGCTCAGATTTTTCTCACTTCAAAAGAATTTCTAATTATACATCAATCACAGCCATGCAATTATAGCCAATTACAAATAAATGGGTTATAAGTAACTATAATTTTTAAACCTGGTTTATAAAAATCCATACAATTGCATATGTATGTGTGTGTTTAATGTGAAATGTGGGTGCTTTGTAATGTGTATGATTTGATATATATAGACTGGGGATCTCTGTGAGTAGTAGTTTAGTCCACAAAATTCTTAAATAAGCTTTGTTTATAAACATGACCTGGATGTACCATTCCTCTGATATTGGCATTACATCTAATTTGTAGATATGTTGAATCGATGTGGAAATATCTGACTCTTTGGCCTAAAATTAGAACATACCTATTAATAGAGAGTATAATAATTTAAAAGTTTAATTAATAATCTTGTGCAACATGGTCAGCTAATATATTTAGATTAACCCTTCTTGGGAAATACACGTAATTATCTATTAAATGATAATCTTATCAATGGCCAAACTGGCCCAGAAAGTTGTTAAAACGGGATAATACTGATTAGAAATTCAAGCCCTGGACTTCAGTTCAGCTCTGAACTGTTTAATCCAAAAGGAACAATTGGTCTTGCTTTATATTATCATAAATTATCATCTTTTTCGGATCACTTCCTGGTTTTCTCAGGAGTAATAGCCAGCTGGGAGCATATTCATTTACAAAAGGATTATGAAAATTCAATAGTTGAAAATTTAACAGGCCAACCCGGCCGAATTGTCAGAGATGAATGACACTCTAAGGGCATGCAGTTTTAAAAGGCTCATAGTTAAGGTGCTGTCCCAAAGACCTGTTTAGTAAATATGTGCAGAGATGGTGGTGGTTTCTTCTGGGCAACTTTGATGAGAGATGAGAGGAGATCCCAATGTTCTATTCTGTTTAAGTGTGGTCATTGGTCAGACCAGCATCTTCTTCCTCTACTTCCATCCTGAGAATAGATTCCAGGTGGCATGGAAAACTGCCCCTCCTTTCATCCTGCAGAATTTCACAACAGAGGCTCCCTGACAATGCTAACGTGCTATAGTCATTTTGCAAACAAAGCATCAAAAAAATAAATAAATAAATGCCCACAGATGACAACATGTCTTGGTGTGAAGACTGTGGAAAGGGTGGTATTATTTCAGTGCCCTTTTGACTGCTTTTACGCCAGTGTGTTTCCTGTCTGTGAATCTCCTATGCAAAATCTGACCTTATATTGGGCTAACCAGTACCAGCTCAAAGCTTTGTGGTTTTTCTTGAGTAATACACACTGTTTTTGAAAGTTAGGAAGAAAGACCAGAGGATTTATCTAGCTGAGGTTTATGGGAACTTTAGACACGTGTCTCTTGAAGTCCCCTACAGATAATAACAGTCTGATACCAGCAGTCCCATTACTTAGACTTTGTTAAACACCAAGACAGATGTTTTGCTTCCCTGTTTCCCATTCCTGTCTTTACGAAAGATTCCAGCTTCACTCCTACACCCCTGTCTTCATCGTCTGTCCTCACCTCTGCCCCAGCCACCCAGGGAATCTGTTTATGAAGCCATCTGGCTAGTCTCTGAAAGGCACGGTGCTGACCCTAGCTACCAGCAAATCACTCTGTGGACAAAAGCAGCTTCTTGTGGATGTTGTGTGGGTTTATTTTAGTTTTTGTTTTTGTTTTAGTTGATGAAACCAGCAAAGTCTAGTAACTTTTGGGGGAAAGTGAGACTCAATGACAAATGAAAATTGAAGACAGGTAAAGATTTTTTTTTTTTTTTACAAACTTCGCCATCAAGTTTTTAAAACCACAATCTGTCTGCCTTTCAGTACTAACTGCAGAAATCATTAGGAAAAGTGACTGAACCTAGTGGCAATGGATACTGATGGATACTGTCTCTTAAGTGTGTTTTAAGAACCAACAGAGCCCACAGCGGATTTCCTTACAGATAATTCTGCAGAATCTGAGAACAAATTTAGAGAAACGATCTCATAATATCTCATCCTGGCAAAGCTTGCACCTAAAAGAGCATGTGACACATGAGCATTGTGTCAGGGTTTGCATTTCAGAAAGGGGACTCATAGAGCAGAGGACGGAGGAAGGCAGGAGTAGAGGCCCTGCTCTGTCCCGATTCAGCCTGACTGGGGCTGCTGCTTTTGGCATCCTCTTGATGAAACCCAGCTGCCCACACAAAGTCAGAAGAGATTTGACGAAGGTTTACCAAGTGTCTTGGGGAACTTCTGTGGCCTGCTAACGGTTGTCTGAAAATGTGTGCCTGAGGTTTACATAGCATGCCAGCAGTGCTGCCCTTGAACTTCTTGGGGAAGGCACAGCGGTCCCGGGCTCCACAGCCTGGGGATTTCCATGTCTCAGCGGTAGATAAATGACGCTCCAGACATTCTTCCGAGGTGGTCAGGTCCCTGAATGTTCTCCTTCTGTCACATACACAGAGCCTCAGAGCACCATCTCTGCAGACAGCACCCTTGGCTCCAGTGCTAACTAAAACTTCTCTGTCGAGACAGGAGGAAACAATGGGAGATGAACTGAGAAAGCAGCTCTTCTCTAGAAGTTTTACCATTTAGCTGACTCTGATTCTGAACCTCAACCACTTCATCCTTCAAATGGGGACAGTAATCCTGTACAACTGTTTTTTGAGAAACAAAGGTATTCAAAAGGACTTTAAAAATGTAAAAAGCACAAAGTAAATAGAAGATAGCATTACCAGGCTCAGCTCTGATAACAACTCGTCGTGTGACCTTTGGAATTATGAATATAGTCACTATAGACCCTTCTGAAAATGCACTGAGCCTGTGAAAAATCAGAGAAATTTTAAATAGCCAGACACTTTCTGTCTGGCTAATATGACGCTCAACTAAAATGTGTTCTCTATACCCCATCACCTGAAATTGTTGTTTGTTTGGGTTTTTTTAGTTCTAATTTAAGCGGTCTCAGATCTACTTTAGAATTTTTCCCTCAAAGCATCCTGGCTTTGGAGAGGAAAGACTCTTTGGTGGAGGGTCAGGGGGCTCCTTTCCATCTCTCTTGAGTTTGAATTCTGTGAACAAGTGAGGAGAGAACAGCCTACAATGAGAACTATATGGGAGGTTTAACAAATACTACACATACCACCGGGGGCAACCCCAGCTGGCTTCCTAATTGGCAGAGATGGGCACACCCAGCCTGTCTTGTAGAGCATTTCCGTTAGAGTTGACTGTCCCAATTAAAACTGTGACCCAGATATAGTCACCTCTCCTCCAGAGAGCTGATATAACTAGCTCTGTGGGAAAGACAGTTTCCAGTTTGTGTGTTAAGTACATTAAAGTGAACCAGACTCAGATTTATATCAAGTCAACCTCAAAGGCCGTGGAAAGGGTGCTGTGCTCAAACAGGGAAGCAGAATTGGGACAAATGCCTTGAGGCTCCCGAGCTGCCAGGTTTTGCACTGCCCTGACCCCAACCGTCCCTCTTAGCCAGGCTGATGTTGTGCCCCTGAGCACAGCATGGCCAGGCCCACCCCTGTGTCTTTGCTCGTGCTGTGGCTCTAGAAAGATAAACCTGATCTGATCAGTGCTCCCAAGGGACTTATTCCCTGGCAAAAGAGATAGGAGTATGCCCACGTAATCTAGTAGGAAAAAACCCAGTGAGACTCAGGTAATGAATGACTAGGAGAATTTGAAGAAGGTCCCTTATGGCTGAAGGGCTGAGAAAGGTCATGGAGGAGGTGGCATTTGATGACAGCCTTGATGGAGGGTTTTAAGACACTAAGATTGGTATGAGATGATGTGGAAATAAGAATTGACTTGGCTGGTCATGTAGGCCTGATAGGGCCCAGGAGAGTCCCCTAAGTGAAAAGGAAGGGCACCTACTATGTCAAGTACATATATTTTCATAAGTACATATGTCTTTATCATTACTCTCAGTAGGCTTTATTATTCCTGTTTTGTAGGTGGGAAAAGAGAACTTCAAAGAAATTAAGTGACTTGCTTTAGGTCCCAACAGCTAGTGATTAGAGATCCCAGACTTTGAGTCAAGTCTGCCCAATTACAAAGCCTTTCTCTGTACTAAGCTGCTTTCCTGGATCCAAGGCTTGAAAAGAAGATCATGGCCATATCCTAAGAAGCTAAAGAGTTTGGGTTTTTCCTTCCTTTTTGCCTAGTTAAAGGCTTGCAGGCCTGGCTCAAATCCTACCCTTCTCACTAGACCTTTCCTGAATGTGCCAGAGTCTCTGATATTCTCAGTTACTCTGATATTCCCACTGCCCTGCAACTTCCTTTATTGGTTCATATGAATCCATCACGAATGCCCAGTAAGGATGTAAGTTCTTCATGGAGAATAACTGGTCTTGCCCTTCTTTCTTACTCCTGAATGAGTAGTTCAGGAATCCTCTCTTTCTGGAGAGGATACACAGACCAGCAGTGGCTGCCTTCTCTCCAGTACGGTCTGCCTGCACCAAACTTAGAAGGAGTGTGTGCCCCCCCAATCTCCCACGGCCCATCAACAGATGTTTGCCTTCCCTGAAGTTTCTCTCTACAAGGAAGTCACAGAAAACACACCCAGGTCTGCTGGGAGCAGCCAACGCAGCAGGTCACCGGGGACACTCGGCCATGCTTAGTCATGCACTGGCCTGAAAATTGATGATGGAGTGTTTATCAGCTGGGTCTACAGCGCTGCACCTCCCCACCTAGGTGTAGAAGGAGACACTCCCCACCTGGACAGAGATACCGCCATAGGCAGCTCCAGCTCTTGTGTGGAAGGGCCTGCAGACGGTGCCAGTTCACACCCTGGGAACTTATCTGGGGAATCTCTGAATTTAGTGCCTCAGTAGACATGTCAAAAAGAGGAGGCAGCCTTACCTTCCCACTGATCATTTCCAGACCATTTAACACTTCAACTCATAATGGCTGATTTTCCAGGTCACAAATTTCATGGGCATACTTGCTACTTACAGGATAACTATTGATCATTTAATTGCAAGGTAAGTACCATAGAAAGGAGGGAAAAATCACATGGCAAGCAATTATAGTTTAAGTACTTGGTTATTTTTGAGTCTGCCTGGCTAACAGTCATTTATTTTCAAAGTTTAATTTAGTCCTAGAAAAACCTTCAGTGATGTACATAGGAATGATGAAAAAGTGTCTTCCTTTTAATTCGTAATTACACATTAAGTATATTCTTTTTTTAAATGTTTTTATTTATTTTGAGAGACAGAGAGAGACAGCACACAAGCAGGGGTGGGGCAGAGAGGGAGGAAGAGGGAGAGAGAGACAGAGAGAGACAGAGAATCCCAAGCAGGCTCTGCATTGTCAGTTCAGAGGCCAATGTGGGGCTCAGTTCCACAAACTGTGAGATCATCACCTGAGCTGAAATCAAGAGTTGGACTTAACCAACTGAGCCACCCAGTTGCCCCAGATTAAGTATATTCTTATTTTATTCTCCCTGATCATTTTCTTTCCATGGTGCATTCCCCAAAGTAAAAGAGTGGAAGGCTGGAACTAGGGTTATACAACCCCAATAAAGAATTCCAGTCCCGGGGCACCTGGGTGGCTTAGTCGGTTGATCGTCCGACTTTCGCTTAGGTCATGATCTCGCGGTTCGTGGGTTCAAGCCCCGCGTCGGGCTCTGTGCTGACTGCCAGCTCAGAGCCTGGAGCCTGTTTCAGTCTGTGAGTCCCTGTCTCTCTGACCCTCCCCTGCTCATGCTGTCTCTCTCTCTCTCTCTCTCTCTCTCTCTCCTAGAAATAAATAAAACATTAAAAAAAAAAAAAAAAAAAGAATTCCAGTCCCGATGTTTATCAGTGATGATACACTGGGCAAGATGCTTAAACTCTCTAAGCATGAGTTTTTCATTAGTCAAATGGTGTGAAAATACCCACTTTGTGGGGATATTGTTGGCAATAAGTAAGTTGTATAAGTTGCCTGGTGTACAGTATTAATACTGGTATCCATACTTTTCAAAAGTTCCTGTTATGCCAGTTCACTTTTATGATAGCCCTACATTAGTATTTGTTTGTGCTAACCAAAAAAAAAAAAAAAACCCAAAAATTATTTTTTTCTTTTATGAAAAAAGGTGAAAAGCAAACTAGTGTTCAGCGTTGGTTTTGCAGTGAGCCACGATAGAGGCAGTGTACACCTCAAGCAGTGAGAGTCATGGCACCAAGCTCCTTCCCTGGGAACTTCACTCAGCATCAAGCCACCATAGCTTTGAACTGTGCCTGTGAGTATCTGTGCTTTACCTCAATTTATTCTGTGCATTGGTTAGCAAGATGTGCCCTAAAGTATCAGAAAAGCCTAATAGGAGTACTCTACTTTCAGGCAGTGGGGGAAACCTGTGACTGTAAGTACCCATATGATGCTTACTCCATGCCAGCCATAGTTTTAACAGCTCTGTAATATGTATTAACTCAATTTTCACACCAGCTCCCATGACAGAGCAACTATTATCAGCCCTATCTTATGGGTAGGAAACTGAGACACAGAGTTACTTGCCTGAGATCAACAGCTATCCAAACAGTAGAGATGAGGTCAAATCCAGGAAGATAGGCTACAGAGTTCACACTTTTAACCATTGCATCAGACTTCCCATAGATGGTGAGCACAAGTTATTTACACTTAAATTTATACTGTGTGATGAAGTCACTGAGGTTATAGTAGTCAGCCTTTAAGATAGCGCCCAAGGACCCCTGCCTCCTGGTATTCATACCTATATGTAATCCCCTCCCCTTGAATGTGGGCTGGACCTAGTGACTCATGTGTAAAAATTAGAACATAGCAAAAGTGCTGGAGTGTCATTACCAAGATTGAGTGACAAGAAGACTATGAGTTCCATCTTGGATAGCCCCTCTCACTCTCACTCTGAGGGAAACCGGGTGCGATGTTGTGAGCGGCTCTGTGGAGTGGTCCATGTGGCAAGGGAGTAATGTCTCCAGTGAATGGCCAGCCAGAACCTGAGGCTTGCCAACAGCCTTGTGAGCATGGAGGTGGGTCCCTCATGAGCTGAACCCTGTGAGGACTGCAGCCAACATGGCCAACATCACCAACTTTGGAACCACAGTCTCTAAACCCAATAAGCTTAGCAAATAAATGGTTCTATTTAGCACATTCAGATCTACCACCAGAGAAATTACCAAAGGTAAGTTTACTAGCCATAGAAAAAGAGAAAAGAAGATAGGTTTGTATGTTTGTTGTTTACATTTTCTTAATAAAGACCATTCATGTCCCTGTCAGAGTGTGGAAGTGGGTAGAGCTTTCTGCATAAAAAGAAATAAGACCTGTGTCCCAGTGTTGTCACAGCCTCATTCGTTTCCATAACTTTGCACTCAACAGCTGTGGAGTTTAGGAGAACCTGTGAACCTTCTGGGTCTCAGTAATCCCATATGTAAAAAAGGGTAATACTAGCCTGCCTGAGCAAGCAAGGGGACTGGACCAGATCATCCTTCAAGGATCCTTCTTGTTCTGAAACGTATGATTCTCTGTGGCTTTATTCAGACCAAGTTTTGACTGCCCTATGTGGTTCTCAAACTTTTTGGTCTCATGACCTCTTTACTCTTAAAAATCTTAAGGATCTGAAAGTGCTTTTATATAGTGGAATATGTATATGTGTGTGTATACATACACACAGACACACAGATATATATATACATATACATATATATATACATATATGTGTGTGTCTTTACTATGTTAAAAATTAAAACAGAAATATTTTAAATTTATTAAATCATTTAAAAATAATAAGCCTATTATATGTTAACATAAAAATATAATTTATGGAAGCTAGCTATATTTTTATTACTAAAAGGAGAAGGGGACGTTGTTTTATGGTTTTTTGCAAATCTCTTTAATGTCTGGTTTAATAGGGGACAGCTAGTTTCTCATACTTGCATTTGTATTTATTATATTGCCACATCACACGACAGGTAGCTTCTGGAAACTCCTCAGTACACTGATGACAGTGAAAAGGGCAAATAATATCTTAGTGTTATTATGAAAATAGTTTTGACTTTACAGAACTCCTAAAAAGGTTAAAAAGTTTTCTGTAACTCCCAGGGATCCCTGGACCACACTTTGAAAACTTCTTGTTGGAAATGCTATGATTTCTTCTCAACCTTTTGCCTACCCACATTTTGCCATCCAAAATCATCACCATCATATCATCATCATCATCATCATCATCATCAAATAAACACAGACACATGTACACATGCATATGTGTGCAAATTCCACACTCAGTTTTCCTAAAACCTCTCTTTAGGAAACTTAACATCAAAAAAATTAAGCCCAGGCAGACCCTCTGCAGACCCACTGATCCTCGTGGTCAGCTGTCAGCTCATCCTCCAAATGGTGGCTTCCTGCTTATCTGCCGAACCTGATGAAAGTAACAAATGGCTTCTTGAGGGTGTGTATCTAGTTTTACCAACTGGATGTATAGCCGAGGAATTTCAAATGTTGCTTGCCTTTGAAGCTTTGGCTTCAAAAACAAGTGCCTGGGGGAAATCAGCAAGGAGCAGGCCTGCTTCAAAAGCTAGCAACCCCCGGATCCAACAAACAACAGGGACCCTCTAAAGCCCCTACAGTCAGCCAACCAGGAAGCAACCCAGAGGGGTGGAGGGCAACATCAGATCAGTTGGGGACTTTCTGGGAAGACTTTTAATAATGAGCCATGTGGAAAAGGAAATCTATAGATCTGGTCACACTAAGTGGGTAGGACATGGGGTAGAAGTCTTCCGGACAAGGACTTTTAGCTCTGGTTCTACTTAGTGTTACCAAAGGATTGGTGTTACCAAAAGCAAATGACTCTCTAAAAATGACAAAGATGGCAAGAAGAGTGCTAAATTCCTTCCAGCTTTTTGTGCTGTATTTCTCAGCAATGGGTCTGTGAATATATTTCTCAGCCAAAGATAGGACACATTCCCTACCCTACTTATACTTGAAATACTCAACAATTTACTCAACAATTATCAAGACCCTAGTTTGTTGCTGGCACTGTTCTAGCACTGAAGCAGCAATGAACAAAACGTTGAAAAATTCTTGCCTTTCTATTCTAGTGGGAGGGATAGGCAAACACAATATACCATGTGTCCGTGGTGCTGAGCATTATCACTTAAAGTGGGGAAAGGGGACACGGACTACAGAGGTGAGAGTTGTTTGAGAGTTTAAATAGTCTGGTCAGTTGTAAGCAAACTGGGTATGCTTAGGAAGCCTAGGAATTTGAAATATTATATAACTGCATGAATTTGGCTATCATGAATTCAATCAGAATTCATTCATTCAGTGAATCAGTGAATCAGTGAGTCAGTAAATACTTACTTGGAACATTGACTATTTTGCTACATTGGGAGTTCAGGGAGGTGGTCCCCTTGGGTGGACACCAGCTTTTGCTCAAGAGGCCAGTAGGGTAATGACTAACTGTAGGAGATTGGAAGCCAGACTGCCTGAGCTTACATCTGGTGTTGTAGCCATGAGACACTAAGCAACTGGCTGAAACTTGCTACTCTCCTGTTTTCTCATCTTCAAAGTAGAAATAAAACAAGTACTTACCTGAGGGGATGTTATTCACACTGGATATTGGGCATAAAACTACTCTCAAATGGTAGCCATCCAAACAGAAATCAAAAGAGAAGACTAGGAGGGAATTGTTTGTGGGCACATGAGAGGCTCTCTCTTGAGACTCCCCAGAAATAAATGGGGTCCGATGAGATTTGAGACCAGTCTGAATCTCATTCATCTGGTAGAGTCTTGGGAAAATCAGGTTACAATACTGATTTTCGGTTGGTTCTGCTGGGCTCCTAAAGCAGAAAGGAAAACAGCTCCCACTGATAACTTTGGCTGACCAATAGAGCTAACTACAAAGGGGATCATTCCAGACAGGATAGGATGATTTTATTACAGAAGAGAGTGGCTTTCCATAACATAAAGGACTGATAAGCCTCTGCTGAACAGGAGTGAAGGCTTTGCCATCCTCACTATCCAAGTGCCGGCCAACCACAGTCGAGATAACAATGTCACCACTCGTGCCCCCAGAATGTGGCCACCAAATGACTGTAGCCTGTCCTCCCTCATTTGCATAAGAATCCTGCTCCATCTGTTAGAAGGAGCAATATCTGTTCATGCTAATCTGATTGCTCCTATAACTTGTATTAAAAAACATGGAGGTTACCACAAGCTTTGCTCTGACCTTTGATTTTCCAATATCGCATCTGGGGTAAGCACTTCCTTTTAATCTCTGTGGACAATAGGCAAAATTTCACCAAGGGGACTGCTGATAGAGGCAGAGATCATAGAGCATGTGTCCATGACCCCAGGTTAGATGATTATAATAACGCTTTTTAGACTCTTCTAATAAAGAATATGCTGAACAGGCTCCAACGTGCATGTGCAAAAGTCTAATTGCTGTTAACGTGTCACTCCCGTCACCGAGAAGCAACAATGTACTGACGGCTTGTCAAATCTGGAATTGATTTCGAAATTGCTTTAATGAGGCGGTGAATAAGTTTGCAGGAGCCCGGCCATCTGAGAGGCCTCCGCGGCATCAGCAGTTGAGATCACCTGCAGTTGCTTTGTTGACTGGTCATAAAAGAGGATGGGGCACACTGAGGGTTGCTGTTTGCTTGCTACGGATTTGCAAGCTCTGAGCTGGGATTTCAGTCTCCGTTCCCATTGCTGAAGTCCCTTACATTTTAGATTTGTTTTGAAGTGTGTGTGTGTGTGTGTGTGTGTGTGTGTGTGTGTGTATTTCCCTTCCAGCTGTGTTCCCCAACCCCCACCCCCCCATAAATAACTCTGATTGAGAGGTATTACAAGTTCCTTCTTGTTCTTCATCCAGTAGGTGTGAGAACTGCTCTGAGAATCAGTTGCCTCCTGGTTCTGAGCTTTGTCCTAACAATCAAGATTGATTATAAATAGACGGTGGTCTGGATGCAGAATAAAGCTTTTCTACCTGCATCTCTGTCCTCCATGAAGGAGTTGAACAACCCTCACTCCACCTCCAAAATTACTGCACCTGCCTTTTGTTTCCCCCAAGGGATGGGAAAAGTTGGTAAAGGTTTTGCAAATAGGCAAAGGCAAGATGCCAGGTTATTCTCAGTATCCAATCAGCCAAAACCTGGCGGGGTCAGAAATGGTTTTGTTTGTTTCCATATCACCCTCTAGTCACAACAATTGCCAGATCCTCCAACCTTGCAAGGCAGGTATGGGGAAAGCACCACGGAAACCCTCCAAATCTGACCAAATCTGAAGTGGTGTGTCACCTAATTCCTGCTCAAAATGTGGTTTTGGATTCTTGATGAGGAAATGGTGTTTTCCCAGCCAAGAGACCTGAATAAGCTTTCCTGCTTCCTTGTCTTTAACTTGTAAACAGCACCAGCACTTTGACAATGAAGACAAATGTATGCCCAGCTTGCAGTAACAATGAAAAAACTGCCAGTAACACTTCACAATTGTGGCTTTTATTACCTGCCTCCCCAACTCTGAACATTATTTCATTCAGAGCCAAGGTGGAGAACCAAATTGCCTTATTTCCAAAGGATACAAGTGTATTTGAGAAAAGCATCTGTGTGTATTATATTCCATGGGGCATCACCTCATTTATATTGCCCCCACGTTTATGAGTGCATGACCAGCATCCTTATCAGGTATAGATGCCTGCAAGAAATTGGATGCTACAGGGTCCATATATCAATGTTATGATGATGTATTTTTCATGAAATCTGTAAATAAGGTCAACAGGGTAGGGATATTCAGGATGACAGAATGTTTAATCGTTTTTGAGGAATGGTGTGTTTCCCCGTAAAAAGTCAATTTACCTTTTTTCCCCAACTCTTGCTCATTAAAAAGTCTGATCTGGCTACTTTAGCGCAACCACCACCCCCCACCCCACCCCTAGCACGTTAAGAAAAAGAGGTAGTTACTCTTGTATAAACCAATGAGTAGAAATGCAAGTGGTTAGCATGAAAAAGGGAGATAATGGACACCTCTGGGGTTTCTGATAGTTTGTCTTTTCTTATCACCTGAAACATTGTCTCAAGCTGAAGGAATAGGTGACTTGGTCTCCAAAGAAAGCAGTGACAAGAGAAAAATAAAATGCTCAGGGCCAGGAGTGCTAGGATTCAAAGTTCAAAAATATTGTTTTTATAATTTCAGTGCAATTGGAAAGTAATCTCAGCTTCTGCTGTCCCGGGCGTCAACTGCACATTGGGGTCTATTATCGTAACAAGCGTTTGACAAGACTCAAGAGCCAGGGAAACAGAAGCTGTTCTGTCCTGCTGTCCACAGCCCCTTTGACTCTGGGCTGCTCAGGACTGAAGGAAGTCATCCAAGGTGAGTCATCCACTCACCTCAGCACCCCACTGAAGTCCGGAAGGGAAGCTGCATCACTGGGAGGGAGAGATGCTGGAGACCAAGGGGGACAGAATTGGGAACCGTGGCTCAGAGAGAAGTTGAAAACTGCAAGCACAACCGGGAAGCCTGAAGGATATTCACCAAATCTGTTTCCACGGGGGCTTGAGTGTCACTTTCTCCGCCCTCCTCTCTAGACGTGTGACACAGGAAAAATGGCTTTGTAAAAGGAAGCAATTGTGAAGAAATGGAAATAGTAGAGCTGCAAAGGCCTTACCAAAGGACGAGTTCTATAGAAGTAGTATATATTAGGGGTGCCTGAGTGGCTCAGTCTGTTCAGCGTCTGACTTGTGGTTTCGGCTCAGGTCATGATCTCATGATTTTGAGTTCAAGCCCCGTGTTAGGCTCCGCTCTGACAGTGTGGAGCCTGCCTGGGATTCTCTTGCTCTTTCTTTCTGCCCCTCCCTTGCTCACACTGTCTCTCTCAAAATAAATAAACTTAATAATAAGAATAACAATAAATAATAATAAAAGGAGCAGTAAATATTGAACTCTTACTATAGAGATAGATCCTGATCTTCCCAATGTTGCACATATATATGTATATGTATACACATGTATATGAAGAGAGAGAGAGCAATAAAGAGAGAGAGGTTTTAAAAATACAACAGCAACTTTGAAGCAAATAAGGAAAGGAAAAATATCCTTCTGTATTAAATACATTATTTTCTCATTGTCCTTATTATTAACAAAACAGTGTAGACAATCTCTTCCAGATCAATGAGCATCCCCTCAGGCTAAACACAAGAGCGAAAATGAATCTTGAGTGACAGAGCCTGGAATTTCACTTGCTCCCGCCACCTGCTCTTGGAGGTCAACGGTGCTGTGGTGTGTAATTACCAACTTCATTGCTGCCTCTTTGCTTCCCCTCTCCCCCTGTCTAATTGATGGCCCTGACACCAATGCTGGGTCAGCCCTCTAAAAACATCTCGAGCATGAACTACTCCTCCATCCAACAGATGCTGCTCGCTTGGGAACCTACCATAACCAGGAACTCAAGGATAGCTTGTGTTTGCTCAGACCTTAAAAAAAAAAAAAAAAAAAAAAAAAAAAAAAAAAAAAAAAAAAAAAAAAAAAAAAAAAAAAAAAAAAAAAAAAAAAAAAAAAAACGGAAAGAAAGAAAGAAAAGGAAAGGAAAAAAAAAGATGGAGCAAAAAACAAGATTACACATCTACTGCAGGCAAAATCAACCTTAGAATTTGGTCTCAGCTACAACATCCACTCCCTGCACTAATGTACTTATTGGCCCTCTTTCAAGTAAGATACCTGAGATTTCGTTTCTTGCCTCTTTTTACGTCTTCTGCTTCCCTCTGAAATCGCATGTAGACAGTGGAATCATTGCCTTGGCAAATTCTGAAATATTATAAGGAGTCCACATGGCAATGGATTGTTCACATCTGTCAATAGCTACAAAGAGAGCGCCAGAACTGCCACAGGATCTCCTTTAATGAAGAAATACAAATTGTCAGCCAAAATTTGGGACTCTGTGCCTAGAAGCTGTGCTCTGAAATGGATCTCTCTAAAACCTGAACAAACCTTGCACCCAGGAGAATCTGGGGAACTTGGTCTCTTTTCTTGCTCATCTCTGGGCTGCTAGAGTAGACTCCTAGAAGTATGTCCCTTCTTTCTCCCTAAGCACCAAACCCCAACTCCCCTGAGAGACACAGACCCTCTGCAAAGTGGCTGGTTTCCATCCCAGACTCCTCTATTTCAGCCCATTACCATGGCCCAGCTAAGACAGAACAAAAGGCTTCACCTTGAAAATGAGAGTGAAGGGCATCACTTAGAGCTTCTTGTCACTGAATACCTCTGTAAACACTGTCACTCTCATCCCTCACTCCCCCTATAAACCTAAAGCTCAGAAAACAAAACTGGAACAGCAGACGCGTAAGCTAAGATACAGTGCAACATTAGAGTTCCAAAGGGCGGGCCCTTATGATTTTTTTCATAGCTAACATTATTTGTTTCTATCACTTGCTCTGGATTATGGATCAGCAAACTATAGCCACAGGCTAAATCTGGCCTAGTGCCTGCTTTTGTAAGCAAAGTTTTATTGAAATACCTGCTCATTCATTTACATACTGTCTACAGCTGAGTTGGCACTACAAAGGCAGAGGTAAATAGTAATGACAGAGACTATAATGACTCACAAAGCCTAAAATATTTACTGTCTGGCCCTTTATAGAAAATGTTTGCCAATGCCTGCTCTATTGGTTGTCCTCACACTGCCCAATTACTGTTAGTTGTAGCATACATCAATTCATCTGCTATTGACTATTTTGTTTTATGATGGAAAAGCTCACAGAATCCAAGCAAACAAACAAAAAAAGGAAACTCATGTGTACTAGATCCTAGTTATCAGTGGCTGAGTACATAAAAAATAGAATTAACTGCACACAAGCAAACTAGCTCGATTTTTTTTTTTTAAAGAATGGCAGAGGCAGGAGTTGCATATTTAACTGAAGCCTACACTGTGGTTATTGCGCAAGTGCTTCAAGATTATGGAGCAAATAAAGATAAAAGAACTCTGCCCTGTAGAATATCAATGAAAAAAATTTATTAAAGATCATTTCACATTAGATTCCACTCTCCAAAATCCACAGATATGAAAATGAAGGAAATCTCTTTAGGGATTTGCTTAGGAAAGCCCACATTTGTTTTACTTGATCAACTACCAACTATTAAGTGATTCTTTGCAAATAAATCTTTTTATAAGAAGTATCTTTTAAAGTGAGAGCAAAGAAATGAGTATTTGTTTTCCTGTGGAATACATAATGCCAAATGTAGCATACTTCCCAACTCTGCCCCACACCTATTGTCCATTTTAGGAGTCACTGTTAAAGTCCTCTCATGGAGCTGATAGGAAGTGAGATGAGGTCCCTGTAGAGGTCTGGCTAGCATGTTTGCCAAGAGGTACGTAACTAGAACTTTCAGCAAATTTACTTATCTAACTTTCCCTCAAAGCCCAATATTTTAGACAGAACTTCACCCAAGTTCCTTTCAATTGACCAAAGGGTTGAAAATTGACATGGATTTGAGATAGAGCTGGGAAAGCCCACTCCTAGGCCAACTCCGGTTTTCCCAATTGTTGGATCATATACTAAAGGAATTAAGGGTCCAATGCTGTGATGCTCACTTGTTTGTGCACATTGCAGCCCCAGACAGTTTTCTAGATGGCCCCGCCATTTGACCAAGCCCTTTTGGAAGGTGGGAAAAGAGCCTTCAGCCTCCCCGTACTAACTTCAGGCTAGGATGAAGCAGGCACACTTGGACAGGCAGCATCCACATCCACACCTCTCACACATCTGCACACAGAGAATGCTTATTTCTTGCAAGCCCAGTACAAGTCATATCCAGAACTGAAGGCAGAAGAACTCTTTTGTAGATGAAGAAGATGAGTGTTACAAATGGTATCCCTTCTTTGTTTGAAGTTCACCTCCCCGTAAGGTGCAGCGCCCCTCCTCTGTACCTTTTCCACATGATTTTAAAATTAAACTGAGTCTTACTCATCAGTGAATTCCCAGCACCTGACATAGTGTGTAGCATGTAAATAAGAAGTTTTTCATGTGTCCATTTGTTCAATCAATAAATGTTTATTGAACACTTGCTCTGTGACAAATGCCTTGTTAAGTATGGTAAACTAAATAAATGAATAAGACACAGTCTGTGTCCTCAGTGTGTCCCAGATCTAGAGGAAGGAGAACAAACAAAAAGGATAATTACAATATGAGGTAGAGGTTTTTCAGTCAAGACTTACAGATTTGGGCTCCTAACCCTGCCATGGAGTGGGTGGGTGTGAGAGTAGTTAGGTTAGGGCTAAGCACACTTACTCTCTCTGGAAAAGCAGATAAGTGTTGTCACACTCAGACTTGTGACCTTTGTAGGAGGTACAGTAAGGAGAGTTTACTTTTTGACTATAAAGTCCATGATAGTTTACAGCAGTCATATTTCAGTAGAGCTGGGATTGTGCCTCACAAGCAGAGACACTTAACAAAAGGCTATGTTGGGTCTCTCACTGATTTGCAAACACATAGCCAAGATTTCTTGGGTCTTGCCTTGCTGTAGGCACATGGCAGTTAAAAATAACAATAAAAGAGGGACATTTGGGTGGCTCAGTCAGTTGAGCCTCTCTGACTTCAGCTCAGGTCATGATCTCCCACTTCATGAGTTCGAGTCCTGCATCAGGCACGCTGTTGTCAGCATGGAGCCCACTTCAGATTCTCTGTCTCCCGCTCTCTGTCCCTCCCCTGCTCATGCTCTCCCTCTCAAAAATAAATAAACCTTTAACAAAATCTTATGAAAAATAACAATAAAAGAAAAAAATCAACTAGTCAGTAAGTTAGAATCAGAGGATCATAGAGTATTAGCGTCTATAAAAGGACACTTAAAATGTTATTAGAGTCTGTCTGATACCAGATGACTAGTGTGACCAGTTTCATTCTTCTGTTCAATTGATAGAGTGACTGACAGGTCATTTGGGCTTTGCCGGGAGGGAGAGCTGCACAGGAAGACTCGGCATGGGGCAGCCGTGTGATGAATGTGTTCTGAATGAATGCAGGCAAACACCTCAGGCTCTGTGGAGGAGAAGTAGGCCTCAAAATCCAGAAGCTCAAATAACACAGCCACACTGACCTTCTCATCAATCATCAATCAACACCCACCAGTGCCGCTGGGAGCAATGAGAATGCAGAAGAGATCATACCTGCTCTCTGATCTTCAAGATCAAGGATACAAACAAGGATATGAGCAGGCAGTCTGTGGAAGATGAAAGTCAAAAGTATCTGAAGAGATGCTCAAACTCATCAGTTGTCAAGGAAAATGCCAATCAAAATGAGATACGATTTCATACCAAATAGACTGAAAAAAAATTTAAACTGGATGATGATACTGAGTGTCAGCCTAGATGTGGCATATGAGTTCCTTGATGCATGGCTGATGGGAATGAAGACTAGTGCATGAAGATTGTGAGTAATTTGGCATTTCCTAATCAAAGTAAGCCTACATATATCCTACGTGTCATTAATTCCACTTCTGGGTATGTGTATGTCACAAAGAGATCCTCACACAGATTCATAAGGGGCCATGGATTAGGATGCTCATGACCACATTATTCGTGATGATGGCATGCAAGTGGAGATAGTCTGGGTGCTCACCCCTAGGGCACTGGACATATAAAACATGGGCGGGGGGGGGGGGGGGGGGAGGAGTAACTCAAGGTATACTACCCACAGTTGGAAGCCACTGACAAGATGTCCACGTAATGTCATGGATAGAGCTTGAAAGCATGGTGATGGTTGAAAAGAGTAAGAAACAGAATGAGGTATCTAAAACAATACCATTTAAGAAAGTAAAACTGTATGCTCATACAACAAGAGTATAATTTGTGAGAAATCTTCACAAACAAAATGATGCTTTATATGTGTGAGAATAGTTGCCTATGAAGGTAAGATGAGAAAAGGGATCAATACAGATTTTTGGTTCCTGGAACAGATATGTGTGAGAGTGGCTTTGGAACCCAGCACTGCACAGAAGCTAAAAGGAATTTGGGGAGCATGTTAAAGAAAACCTAACTGTCTTGAATAGACTGTTAGTAGAAATCTTGGCTTTGGAGATACTGTTGATGAGGGCTCAAGAGTAAATGAGAAACATACTTTTGGAAACTGCAAGAAGCCAGACCATATTATGTAATAGCAGGAAGCTTAACAACAGTGTTACCTGCAGTTACATTGAAAGTACAAAATATTCCTAATGAACTGGGTCATCGAAGTTAAGCGGTGTTTCCAAAGTATTGGAGGTACCACTTGGTCTCTTTTTGTTACTTTAGTCAAATGAAGGAGGAGAGAAATAAACTGAGGAAAAACTGATATAGTTACCACCACCCACCAAAAAAAAAAAAAAAAAAAGGTTTTGAAATTTTTCAGCCTCTCCAGACAGCATCCAAGAAAATATCAAATCCAAAGACACTACCAGGAAAACATGTCTAAAACGTGTCTAAAGATGAAACTGAGCTTATAAAAGTAAAACTTTTTGTTAAGACCTCAGAAAGACCAAAGATAGTGCCTCAGAGTCTACAAAGGCCCTTTAAGAAGAAAGAAATAGTCCTGTTTCCATCTATTTACAACACTGCTGACACCAGACATGTGGGTTTTCCACACCAAGCAATTGTCCAGTTCTCAAAGAACACCAACTGGGTGTCCTACAATTTAACCAGATTCTGACACTAACCGCCTGGAATTAGTGCAGACCCCACATGTCAAGGGCTCAGTCCCACACGTCAGACACCACTCCCTTCTCCCTTCCACGTCAGACACCAATCTCTAGTCCTGGCTGTCACCTATAGTTCTGACCAACCAACTATAAATGGGAGGTTCCCACAACCTCTTTCTCAGGCTCAGTAATTCACCAGAATGGCTCACAGACCTCAAGGAAGCACTTTACTTACGATTGACCATTTATTATAAAGAATACAACTCAGAAACAGCCAACTAGAAGAGACACATGGGATAAGGGACGTGGGAAGAGGCAAGAGTTTCATGTCCTCTCCAAGTGCACCACCTCCCAGCAACCCCGTGTGTTCACCAATCCAGAAGCTGCCTGAACCCCTTTGGTCAGGATTTTTATGGAGGCTTCATTACACAGGCATAATTGATTAAAACATTGACCTTTAGTGGCCCCTGGAATTCAGGGGGTGGGCTAAAAGTTCTCCCTCTCTAATCACGTAGTTGTTCCCCCTGGCAATCAGCCACTTATCCTTAGGGACTTTCCAAAATTTACCTCATTAACATAATAAGGTGCTGCTTTCAACTTTATCACTCTAGAGCTGTTCCAGAAGCTAGGAACAAAAACCAAAAATTATAACAAAATACGTTCCTACTGCTATTATCCTTTAGGACATTATAAAGATACTATCCTAAGGAGCTCTGTCCAGGAGCTAGGGATGAACCCAAACACATATTTCTTATAATATCACAAGAGATTAAAGGTTTGCTTCACAAATCCTCTCAATAAAACTATAGGGTCTCTAGAAAGTTAAGGGTGTTGGACCTCAGCCATCTCATCAAAAGCAGACAGGGCTTATGTCAAAGAAATTTGTACGTATGGCTTTTGCCTAATGGAGTGAACCTCAAAGAGATTCACAAGAGACCTACAAGTTTCTTAAAAGACTTTTATTTGTAGAAACATTGCCAACTTGAACTGCAGGGGAAGGAGACAGTACAGATTGAGGAGACTTTTTCAACCCCCAGAATTCTACTGGCAAGAAGTAGGCTGAGATTGCTGTTAAGCTACAAAAAGTGTGTTACCTTCCATAATAAAGAAAAGTGACTGTGAGGGCAGAGCCAATTGCCTAGAGAGTGAAGCCAAGAGCCATGGAGAATTAATCCTAGGCCTTGGGATGTAATCAAGAAACGTCCAGCACTTGCGTGGCTGGCTTTCAGAATTTCCATGGACCAATGAACTCTCATGCCTCCAATCTTCCACCATGCTGGACTAGAATATCTTCCAGATCAACAACTATAGACGGTGGGCAGATAACTTATTTCTTCAGTTCCAATGGTCTACAGATCAAGAAGATCTGTGTTTAAGACACTACAGGTGAGCCTCATCCACACCTTTTTTTTTTTTTTTTTACAAATAGTTTATTGTCAAATTAGTTTCCACATAACACCCAGTGTTCATCCCCACAAGTGCCCTCCTCCATGCCCATCCCCCCTCCCCCCCCCATCCCCCCGTCCCTCAGTTTTTGTCAGCATTCAAGAGTCTCTCATGGTTTGCCTCTCTCCCTTTCCCCCACCATTTCCCCCCTTCTTCTCCCGGTTGGTCCTCTGTTAAGTTCCTCCTAGTCCTCCTATACGTGCACACATATGATATTTGTCCTTCTCTGCCTGACTTATTTTGCTCAGCCTAACACCCTCAAGGTCCATCCATGTTGCTACACATGGCCAGATTTCATTGTTTCTCATTGCCATGTAGTATTCCATGGTATAGATAAACCACATCTTCTTGATCCATTCATCTGTTGATGGACACTTGAGCCTCATCCACACCTTAATCTTAATTTAGATGCTGGTCTGGACTTTGAAATGATAATATGAGACATTAAGAACCTTGGTAGGATAGGGTAGGTATTTTGCATAAGGAAGGAATGTGAATTTTAGGGTAGACAACCTCTATGATAACTCTCAATGATCCTTGTCTCTTGGTTTTCAGGCCCTTATATAATAAGCTCTCCTTGAGTATGAGGTGGACCTAGTGACTAGTTTCTGACAAATAGAATATGGGGGAAATGTTGTGATATTGTTTCTGAGATGAGATCATAAAAAGACTGTGACCATCATCTTGGATCTCTCTCTCTTTTGCTCTCTCATTACTCTGAGGGAAGCCAAGTGCCATATTGTGAGCAGCCCTGTGGAGAAGCTCATGTGGCAAGGCACAGATGTCTCTAGCCAAAAACCACTGAGGACCCGAGGTTTGCAAACAATCATATAAGTGAGCTTACAGGTGGGTCCTTTCTCAGTTCAGCCTTGAGATGACTGCAGCTTCAGTGACACAATAATCATAACCTTGCCAGAAATCCAGAAACAGCAGATCCAGCTAAGCTGTATCTGACTCCAGACTCTGAGAAACAGAGATGATAAATACTGGTTGTTCTAAACCAATGAAATTTTGGATAACTTATTATGCAGCAAAAGATGACTAATACAGATTTTATCCCCTGACACTGATTGGGTTTCCTAAGTGAAAAAAAAAAAGTTCTTAATGTAAATTTTTTAAATACTAAGAAGAGTTTTCCTCCTATTTATAATCACCTAATTGATTATAAACAGCCCACTGGAGTTTCATTCTTGTCTGATTTAAATAGAGAATAATAATAAATCTTGCCTGATTTAAAAAGAGAGAGAAAAGGAGAAGCCACAACTCTGGCTTCTAACAGAAGATGTTTCTTGGAGAAGCAAGCACGTAAGCAGAGTAGGACAGGCTGATCTGGACCATGGTGAAGGCAAGTACACAGAGAACAGGAGTTCCTGAGTTCACTGGGGATGGGGCACTGAGGGGATGTACTTGACTCAAGATCCACTGACACAAAAACACATCTAATTGGCTTATGGTCAAAAACTAAAAGATCTAAGTGTCACAGTGGCTTCCAGTACAGCTAGATTTAGGGGTGCTGAGGTGATATGATAGAAGCCCAGTTATCCCTCTTGGTCTCTCAGCTGTGTTTCCTCTATGTTCGTTCCATTCTCAAGCAGACTGCCAAGAGGTGAGTTGATCTGCCGGATGTGGAAGTAGTCAATTAAGACAAGTCCAAATGAAAGGAACAATCAAGCCTTTATTTACTTACTGCTGTAGGATAAGGAAGAAGCTAAAGAGCTGGCTCCCCAGTGTTCCATTTTTCCCCATGTAACAGTACCTGGGGAAGGCCAGCTCTATCAGTATACCTGGGGGGAATTGGCTCACTGCTCAGGGAGCCCCAAACAATAGGCTCCTGCTTTTCTATGGATCTGGGGCCCTGGGGAATGGGGATACCTAGTAGGAAAGTCCTGAGTACCAAGTTCAGAGTGGAGAAAAATTTCTTCAAGTTTCTCCTTCCCACAACAAGGCTTCGGCCTAGTCACAACCTCCTTCCTGCAAAAGAGGCCCCTGATGGAGGTGTCTGGACAGTAATGCAAGCAAGCATAAGAGAATGGCTAGCCACAGGGACCTAGTCCTTGATTGCAACTCCCTTCATAGTCTACCATGCATTGGCTGTGCACCAAGTCTGGTGTAGGAAGGGCAGTCTTACCCTGTGAGACCTGCCAGATAAAGTGTTACAAAGTAATGTTTGTGTGCCCTGCCACCAATTTATATGCTGAAGCTCTAACCCTCGATGTGATGGCCTTTGGCAGTAGAGCCTTTGGAAGGTAATTAGAGTTAAATCAGGTCCTGGGTGTGGGGTTCCCCATTATGAGATTAGTGTCCTTATAAGAAGAGGAAAAGAAACCGGAGTTCTCTTTCTGTCTATGTGTACACACTCACAAAGAGGTCATGTGGGCACACAGGGAGATGGTAGCCATCTGTACACCAGGAAGCAGGCCTTCACCAAAAACAGAATCCACCAGCACTTTGATCTTTAACTTCCAAGGCTGTAGAAGCATGAGAAACAAATGTATGTTGTTCGAGCCACCCAGTCTATGGTATTGTGTTATAACAACCCAAGCTGACATAACACCTTTGTAATTGCCCATGGTAAGGCCTGAACAATCACACATAGGCACTGGGCCAGGATCTGACCCTTGCTCTTCCTCTATGGTGATAAGATGGCTATCAGCAACTCCACCTGACATCCTGTTCCTCTCAGAAACACCAGTGGGAAGAGAGGGTTCTATCGTAGTAGTTCCAGCAGAAATTCTAGGACTGACTCCAATGAGTCCAACTTGGGTTCTGTTCCATCCCTGAACCTGTGGCCATGGCCAAGTGGATAGAATTAACAGGTTGGCCTGCATCATGTTATAGCTATGAATCTAGAGTTTGGGGTAGCACTTTTCTAAACTACTTACACTGAGAGCATGGAAGGGGCAATGCTACCAGAAGGTTCACCCTAGGTAAGCAAAACCCACAGACGCCCACTCTCCAGTGCTTGAGCAAAAGTGAAAGAACTTCTTTCCTCATCCATTCCATAAACATTTACTGAACTATGTTTCGAAACTGCTCTTGGCCTGGAGAGACAAAAGTGAACAGAGGCATCAATCTTAAATTCTGCTGGGGGTAACAGACAATAAACACAATCAGTGGTTAAAACATATAGTCTGGTAGATAGTGACAAGGGACTAAGGGAAAGAATTAAAGCAAGGAAGGACGACAGGAAGTATGTATATGAAGGACAGGTATTCAGAAAGGCAATGAGAGAATGAGCATCCCATAGCAGAGGGAATAACCAGGACAAAAGCCTTGAGCTCAGAGAGTGCTTCTTGTGTTCAAGGAACAAGGAATACAGGCTTCCAGATAAAATATGGTATGAAGGCCCAGTTAAATTTGAATTTCAGATAAACAACATATACATTTTTTAGTATAAGTATGTCCCAGATATTGAACAGGACATATTTATACTAAATATATATATATTATATACTAAATAAAAAAATATTATATATATATTTAGTATAAATATGTCCAGTTAAATATCTGGGACTATATATATATTATACATATATATATATATATATATATAATACATATATATAATACATAATATATATATAGTCCCAGACTATATATATACTAAATATATATATATTTGGGGGACATTGAATTATGTCCCCCAAAAGATGATGTTTTGAAGTCCTAGCCCCTAGTAACTCAGAATGGGACCTTCCTTGGAAATAGGGTCATTGTAGACATAATTAGTTACAATGAGGTCATACCGGAGCAGGGTGAGCCCTGCTCCAATGTGACTGCTGTTCTTATAAAATGATGGCCCTGTGAAGACACAGGGACATGCAGGGAGAAGTCAATGTGACAAAAGAGGAATATTTGGAGTGCTGCACATGCAATGCAATGAATGCCATATGAAAACCATCAGAAACTAGAAAGAGGCAAGAAGGATCCTTCCTCTTCAAGTTGCAGAGGGATGGTGGCCCTGTCAACACCTTGGTTTGGGACTTCTAGCCCCAAGAACCATGAGAGAATAGATTTCCATTGTTTTAAGCCAGCCAGTTTGCAGACCTTTGTTACAGCTTTGGGAAACTAACCCAGAGGAGTAGCAGAAGATGAGGGCAGAGAGGTAAGGAGGGTGATGGACAGACCCTGTGGGGCCTTGGAGGCCACGTGATGACCTGGCTTATACTCTGCGTCATCTGAGAGTCTGGAGAGAGGAGTGGCATGTGTAAAGAGATGTAAGAACAATCTCAGAGGACACCCAGGGAAGGAAATGGTATGTGATGCTCCAAGAACAACAAGCAGTTAAGTCCCACTGGAGTGTGTAGTGAGGACAGTGGGTTCAAAGACTGGAGAGGTGAGCCAATATTGAAGAACCTCCTGGTAACAAAAAATAGGGATATGCTTCCTAGGTGATAAGAAGCCAATGGAAAACTTGTATCAGAGATATGGGGTCAAATAAAAATGTAGATCATAGAGATGGGGTCAAATATACCTGCTGTTCATGGGTTTTGTTATTCATTGTACTAGAGGTGAGTGCTGGAGTTTAAGAAGAATGACTGGACAATGATGGAATTCCAAGTACCATGATTGGTGAAGGAAGGGGATAACCTTCCTATTAGATAGAGGACCTTAATCCAAGCCCCTGAAATCATACTAGTGAGATAGCCACATTCCCACAAGCTTCTAAGATAAATTGGAAAATACATAGGATCTCTCTGGAACATCGGAAAACCTACCCAGGATCACCGATATGCTGAGGAAGATGGATTCCCATCTGCAGGACAGGATCTGGAGGAACAAGTATGTGGCCTAAAAGAGATAGCAACAAATTTTCCCATGAACATTCTGAATCAAGAATTCTGGGCTCCAGCCCAGTGCCTCTCAAACTTCAGAGTTCAAGAGAAACTCAGGGAGCTTCTGAAAATGCAAGATTCCTGAATCCCATCCTGCATATCTTAAGTAAAGGTAGTCCTGCAACCACACCTTGAGAAACTCTGGCATAGTGAGAGACTTGAAGATGTTCATGCAAACCGTGATAAAGGCTACAGAGGAAGCATGAAATAGGGCAGGAAGATAGGAAATGCATGTGGGTGTGGAAGGTGTGATGCTATAGCAGGTAATGTCACTAAGAAGGTGACATTATGTGCTGAAATTACGTGCAAACTTTTGTGAGTACGTTCATTCCTGAGGAAACGGATATACAACTTTCAAGAGATTCTTAAAGAGATTCTGAACCAAATCAGGACTGAGAGCCACTACAGATTAGTTTGCAGACATTTTCTACTTTCAGATGGAAAGTGATTTCTTTCAGATGGAAGTTCAGAACCTGCTTGTTTTTTGAGTGAAACTTAAACACTGGTTCTCAGCCTTAGCTGCATTTTAGAATTACCTCTAGAGCTTTAAAAATACTAATTTCTGGGTCTCAGTCCCAGAAAGTCTGATTTAATTGGTTTGGGAGTTTGACCTGGGGATTGAGATACTAAAAGCTCCCAGAGGAATCAAATTGCAGGAAAAGCTGAAGAAGACTGATCTAGGGTTTCAGATGAAGCTTACCTTGTGGTAGGAAGACCATGGTGATTATTCCATTTACCCAGACTCTGGAGAATGTGTGACTAACCTGAGGTCCCATGGCTGGTGAGTAATTCAAGACTCGAGACCAGGTTCTAGGATTCCCAATTCAGTGATTGGTCACTACTGCACCATGGGACAGAAGCTGTCGGATTTTGGTACGGAGTCAAGGGCCAAAGCTTAGGCTCTTGTACTAGGAAGGGCAAGCCCACAGGAACCTCGTGATAGGAGGACTCAGCATCTAGGAAGGAGGAAAGAGGTGGAGGACTTCAGAGGAGAGGAGGAAGCAGTTCAGAGAAAGGGGGCCAAGAGCTGACAACCAGCTGCCTCCTTACAGGCCAGTGAGAGAAACAGGCACTTTGCCTGTGTCTGTGAGGATTCCCATCCCTCAACTATCAACCTGGTCAACATTGGCCTCCCAGCTGGCCCAAGGCTGAACAAAATAACAATAATAACCAAAACTCTCTGACATAAATGACATTAGTGGCTTTGTGGCTTCTGATAATTCAACTCCTTCTTATTCCTTAACACCAGCCAGGATTGCTGATGGGGGAGGAGGGGCGCAATCTGTACACCAGAAGGAAATCACTATCCAAAATGGAATGCCTCCATCAGCTCAGTAAAATCCTAAAATGTTTCAGCTGGGACAAAGCTTCCCATTCTCCAAGTGGTAATTAATAATGGCTTCAAAAGCAAATGCCCTAGAGAGAGACCTACGATTTAAAATTCAAGGTCCTGGGGGGTCTGGGGGGCTCAGTTGATTATGTGTCCCACGTCAGTTCAGGTCATGATCTTACAGTTTGTGGCTTTGAGCCCCATGTCGAGCTCTGTGCTGACAGCTCAGAGCCTGGAGCCTGCTCACATTCTGTGTCTCCCTCTCTCTCTGCCCCTCTCCTGCTTGTGCTCTGTCTCTCTCTCTCTCTCAAAAATAAATAATAAGCAGTAACAAAAAAAGTTCAAGGTCTTGGTTTCCAAACTTTTTAAAAACAGAACCCTTGTGATAAAATATCTTTATATATATGTGTGTGTGTACATCATATATGTGTCATATGATATACACATGATATGTTACATGTGTATATGTGTAATATGAATGTTATCTACTATATATTATGTATGCTACATGTGATATGGATAATATATAATTTAATATATGTCTATATAAATATAAGACAGATCAAAGTAAACTTGCTATAGACAAAGGAGGAGATGGATCTGGATCTGGAAATTACCTGGTGGGTAGGAAGTGGCCCACCCTCTCTCCTTTCCACCAAGCTGGATTGCCCCTGACCCACCTCAGCCAAACCCTAGGACAGCTTGAAAGAACTGCAGGAAGGAATTCATTAGTTCACTGTAGATGAGAGCCTACTGTGTTAGCATTGTGCTCAATGCTAGGACCAAGGTGGAAGAGTAACAGCCTCTTTCTTCAAGGACCTCACCATCTCTTGAGGGTCACGGACAAGAAAGGGGTAACTATGCAAAATGTGATGGGAACTGAATCAGGGAAGTTACAGAGCATTACAGAATATATGCGAGTCCTAAGGAAGGGCACCTCCCCTTGGGTGGGGGAAAGGGAGGGTAGGACCTAGCACCAAAGGTTCTTTGAAGGGGACGACCCCCAAAGTTAAGGTCAGTTCCAGCTTTCAGAGCATGTTTTGATAAAGTGAATGAGAACGGGAGCAGGAAGATTTGGGGAATGGAAACATAAATGGAGCAGGTCAGACAGAGGAAAAGAGCACATCTGGAGGTGCCAGAGACCAGGGACATGGGGGACAAATCCCGCTTCCTCACAAGCTTTCCCAGGCAGCTCCAGTTCTGGGATCCCAGACTCCCTGTGCAGGAAGTAAGGAAGAGACCAGGGGCCTTATCCAGACCCATAGCCCAAAGGAGCAGGTCTGGGGCCACCAAACTGGGGCTCGGGCATGGAAAGTACTCCCTTTGAAGTGAATAGACCAAAATGGCTTCTGAGAAATCAGATCTCTTCAGCTGGATTTCAGCCTTGAGAGCTGGCTTTCCCAAAGGCAAAGCAGTAAAAGGAGAGCAAATGCTTAATAAAGTTCTGAGAGCCAGAAGGGAGGCCGGTACATCGAACGCTTTCCTGAGCAGACCCATCCCCTCACAAACATGGAAGCAAAGCCTGTGGAAGAGGAAGGAAAGCAGACCCTTGTCCACGGTTACTGCAAGCCCGTCCCCAGGAAAGCCCACCAGGAGAGCCCCCCTCTGAAGGGACAACCTCCTCCCATGGGCGTGATGGTCAGGGCGAAGCAATGGCAACAAAAGGAGAAGGTGCTGTGTGGTGTCATCCGCAAACGTGCCCACTTGTCCCTCACAGTGTTCCTCTTTACTACAAAAAAGAAAACAAAAAGTTCAGGGCACCCTAGAAGTTTCGTTCTTTTTCATGGTTTCTTGTCTACTGTTTCAAAAACTGCTTTGCCCTCTGCTCCTTCATCTTCCTCCCCCTTCCCTGGGACTCTCCTTTCTCCCATGACACCATGACAAAGAAAAATGCCCACAACAGCCTTGTTTTCCAGATTCAGTCAAGGCTCTAAGCTTTTATCTTGTTCTTAATAGCACCTTGCACCGATAGGGCCCGGCAAGGCTTTGTGGGCCTTAATTATCTCCCAAAGATCGATTAGGCTGCTTGCCCTCATAGGCAGTTGGCACCCCGACAGCAGCTTTTCCAGATGGATGGGCTGTGTCCCGGGCCACAGAGCACACTCCTCAACCCCGGCCGCCTCTGAGGCAGGTCCACGCCACCCTATTTCTCACAGGCACCCATCTCCGTTTCCGTTCCCCAGGGGATTTTTCAATGAGACTGCAGGCTTGATAAGACCCGCCCAGTTCAGAGGAGAGGAAACCAAGGCTAGGGGACTTCCTGATGGCCCAGCCTGAAGCCACCATGAGACAAGAGACCTGCATGAGGATTCCCCTGCTCACTTTCTGTCACGTCTCCATCTGGGGACACAGTGGGCTGTGTTTAATAAACAGCATAAGAAAGCCAAGAGTGGGCCAATGCCCCCAAAGAGGCAGCTAAGAGCTTGTTTTCTGTTCCACAGACTCCCTCTGCAGCCAGCAAGAAGAAGCAGATCAAAGCTCCAGGGAGGGTCGGCTGGCTGCGGAGCTTGCCATTCACACCACCATTCACACTACTGAGCTTCTATCAAGCACTTCAAAGCGCCAGGTGCTATCCAGAACAGTCTGCAAGCTGCAGCCTATGACACTGGTGCCAGAGCCTGGGGGAGGATGTGAGATGCTGTGAGACTAAGGGGGGTAGGGAGGCTGGGCATTTAGATAAGACGAGGGCATTGAAAAGCAACATACATTGGTGATAATAGCTGACGATTTTTACTGAAGTTTTCTGTGCGTTTACAGGGTCTCCATCTAAGCTCACAGCAGCTCACTTAGAGGTTGAATATCGTGCCAGTGGTCACCCACTCCAAAAATGGTAGAGCTGGGATTTGAACCCAAGCAGTATGACACCAAAGCCTATACTTTGACTCCATTCACCAGACCATTCTGCATAGTTAGTCCTTCTGGGCTTCATGGCAGAAGATAGGAGGGCTTTAGGTGGAAGGCACATGACGGTGCCTAATTTCCTTACCCACTCAAAGTTGTTTTCCAGGCAAGACAAGGGGCATACATTATCTAGAGCAACCTTCCAGAAAAGGGCATGTTGTGTGCTCCCTAAGAACAGGGACCAGGCTTGATTCTTTTTTGCCTCCTCAGCACCGAGTGCAGTGCCTGGATCAAAGCAGACACTCAAAATGTTCTTGCTGACTTCTGGCCTAGGCACACATACAGACTGTGCAGTCAAAGGCAAGCTACTGAACTTGTCTGGTTGCAGGTTCCCAATCTGTAAAACGGAGATAATAATGTAGCCCTCCCAGTATAGCCATATTATTAGAAATCATATGTGTGAAGTCCTTCCCACTAGGCCCACTGCATAGTAGGTGCTCAATAAATGGTAATTAGCTATCTTCAAAGCCATGATGCGAAGGGTCAAGGGTGAGATGAGACAGACCCATAGTTCTTGCCTAAAAGGAGGATAGGGCAAGACAAAATAGCTTGAGGTATTCCCATAAGTTTTTTGTTTTTTTTTTTTTAAGTAGCCTTCTCTAAAAGTTCCCTTTTAAAACTTCAGAAGGCTCTGAGTCCTTCAGCATCTCAAGGAGGGAAGATTCTGAGGAATCTTTATTGTATAACATACTTTGAATGGATGTTTGCCCTCCCTTTCCTCCCAACAGAACCCTGATATCACGGAGGTGGCTAAACTCCTCGGTGTGACCTTGTACTCCCAGGATATGCGGTCCTAGCCCCAGAGGATGAGACATAATTGATCTAAACCTATCATGGTGGTTCATGGCCCAAGTCAGGGATTAGTTCAAACATAAACATAGGACACAGTCATAGCTAATGAAAGATGAAAGAAAGTAAGAAGCATTTAGGAAGAATTTTCCTTGTGGATGAAAGGGATCCACATAGCTCCTTTTCTCCTCTTGGATATTGTCATGGAAATGTGACAACTGGATCCATGGCAGGCACCTACATTCATGAGCAAAGCTGATATAAAGACGAAGCCAACACACCGAATGTGGCAGAGAAAAGAAGAAAGAACTTGGTCCTTAATGACAACAAGAACTACCAAATTAACCAACTCTGCACCCTACCTCAAGCCTTCTTGTTATACAAGATAATGATGTTTCTTACTATTCAAGCCAGTTGAGTCTGTGATTTCTATAGCTGGTGCCCAAGAGTATTCCAACAAACTTGCCATCTTAAAAATATAATCTCTGGGGGCGCCTGGGTGGCTCAGTCGGTTAAGCCTCCGACTTCAGCTCAGGTCATGATCACACGGTTGGTGGGTTCGAGCTCTGCATTGGGCTCTGTGGCTCAGAGCCTGGAGCCTGCTTCAGATTCTGTGTCTCCCTCTCTCTCTGACCTTTCCCTGCTCACACTGTCTCTCTCTCAGAAATAAATTAAAAACATTTAGTATATATATAATCTCTGAAAGGAAATAATCCTTAAGTTACCTTTGGAGAGGACCAAACATCCAGAGTTGAATGGTAACCCCTAGACAGAGTCTCAAATACAAACCCTTCTATAAGCACAGTGTGGGTGAAGCCAATCACCAGATATCTGAGTCTAAAAAGGTAACCATGATCTTGGGAAAGAGCAGTCAAGCCTTCTGATTTTGCTGGAATCCTGGCTATTGCTGCTGCTGGTGCTACTGCTGCTTAATCGTCGTCTTTTTAGAGAGATAGAGGGCACAAGTGAGCAAAGGGAAGAAAGAGAAAGATCTCACAAGGAGCAGAGAGGAGAAGTGAGGCTCACCTGAAGTAGATGTGATGCTCACCAGAAGCAGGACTTGTGCTCACCCACTGTGGGGCTCAAACTGATGAGCTGCGAGATGACGGCCTGAGCTGAAGTCAGATGCTTAACTGACTAATCTACCTAGGTGCCCATTCAATCCTGGCTTCTTCTTTTTTTTTTTTAATGTTTATTTTTGAGAGACAGAGAGACAGAGCATGAGCAGGGGAGGGGCAGAGAGAGAAGGAGACATGGAATCCAAAGCAGGCTGTAGGCTCTGACCTGTCAGCACAGAGTCCGATGTGGGGCTCGAACCCACAAACCGGAAGATCATGCCCTGAGCCAAAGCTGAACACTAAACCAACTGAGCCACCAACGTGCTCCCAATCCTGGCTTCTTGACCAACAATTACAGAAACCTGAGGAGCAGCAGATCTCCAGAATCTATCCAGGTGAGAGCCATGGCTGGTTCAGGAGTTTTCTTCCCAACCAAGGGGCAGCCACATTCCTTTGGGAGCAGATCACAAAGGTTGCTATGGGGTTTGGCAGAGTAACATTCAGAACCAAGAGAGTAGCATTAGAAAACATTCAAGTGGCCATATGTTGCCATGGGCTCCACAAAGCACAAAATATCTTCAATTTCTCCACCTGCTGGGATTCACTACGGGGAAAGGAAACAAGATGGGAACCCAGTGTGCACCATGAGGCACCCACTCAGCGACCACATTATTTGTAACAGACACTGCTCTGAGTGCTGACAGGAGATGAAGTGGTTGAAAGTCTGCTGCCCCTGCTCACAAGGGGCTCTCAGGGTGGGTGTGGGTGCGTGGGAAGGAGACCAGGGAGAACAGCCCAGGCACATGTGCATACATGAAACCATCATTACAAATGCCAGGCAGTAAATGCTAACTGCCAAGAAGGTCCTGCAGGAACCATGGGCATTGCCAGAAGAACAAAGCTGCCATGAATCAGAGGATCAGTCAGAAGGTCCAAGGAGGTCATGTGCTTGTCCATTTTTTTCTAAAGGATCACCCATATCTGGGACTTGCTGCTGGGTGCCCACCATCACATCTCAGGGTATAGAAAGCAAAAATCCCAGTGCATTGTCACCAAATATCATACCCCAGAAAGGAATGGCAACTATGGCCCTGGGGCCAAATCCAGACTGAAGCCCCTTTTTTTACCTACCCAAAAGCACAGAATGGCTTTTACATTTTTAACATGTTGTTTAAACAACAACAATGAAGAAGAAGGAGAAGAAATAGAAGTCTGCAGCTAACAAAGCCTAAAAGATTTACCGTCTGGTCCTTTATAGAAAAAGTGTGTCAATGCTGAGACTATACAGTGGCCAAAAGGATGACCCTTATTTGATGTTTCCTTGAAACCCTTCTGGGAAAACCTGAATGCCCTTAACTGCTAAACCCCTCTCCCAGTCCGATCAGGAGCTCTGGGTGTGAGAGCAGCTAGTTCATGGGCTGAGGGCTTTCACCTCTTCCTAATTTTCCTCTGCATTAAACCAAGCAGTCTCTTCTGGTCTGCCACAACTCTCTACAGTACAATTCACACAGGACAAACATTCTAACACACTCCCAGCATCTACCACCCCTAAGTGTCAAGCCTTCAAAAAAGCCACGGAGGGTTTAGCACAGAACACAGCCCACCAAACAGACATATGCTTCCTTCCCCGTGTGAGCTGACCAGGCAGGGAGGAGAATGGGGCCTGGATGCCTGGAGGTACAGGGCATCTTCTTCTGGCTTGCAGGCTATAGGTTTCCCAGCCTTGCACTGTCCTGCTTTTTTGGGCACCAGCCTCACTAGCCCTGGCAGAAAGCCCTGCCAGAGCGACTTCCCCATGCTGGGGCCACAGATTTATTCTAGGGAGCCTTATCACCCAGGAACAGAATCTACAAAGGGAGCCAACCTCCTTACATATTCCAAACGTGATTCAAACAAACCTAAATTTTAGGAGTCTTCCAGCTGGCTGGTATTTTGAGCAGCAAACCAAGAGAGGCTGTTATTGTATCAGCTTAGAGAAGACACTTTTATAATCAATGAAACTCATTATATTCAAATATCCAGTTCTTGCCAATACACAATTTAAATAATAATTTCAAAGCAATTTGTTATATAATTGAGTCTTTTATATTTGTAATGCATATAATTTGTTACATAATTGAGTCTCTTATAATTACAACCTCCCTGAAGAAGCAGCAGTAATTTTTATTTTTGGGAGTGGGATCAGATTTGGCTGGCAAAGGGACTTTCTGCAGCCTTGGACAGCTGGCTACAGGCAGTATTGGTAATAAGAGAAAGGCAGAGTGGCTCTCTGTGAGGAGTTACTGGCTATTCTGTTCCTTTGGCCTGGGGGGTCCACTATTAAATTAAGGGTACACTGAGAAATATATTTATTTCTGGAAAAATTTTATTTCCATTTTTTTAAGTTTATTTATTTATTTTGAGAGAGAGCACTAGTATGAGTTGAGGAGGGGTAGAGAGAGGAGAGAGAGAATCCCAAGCAGTTTCCACACTGTCAGCACTGAGCCTCATGTGGGGCTCAAACTCATGAACTGTGAGAACATGACCTGAGCCAAAACCAAGAGTCAGATGTTTAACTGAATGAGCCACCCAGGCACCCTTCGATACAGATGACAGGGATGACTTGGTCCATTATAAAAAACCAGTGGTACATAAAATGTGATTCTAAAGTGCTAAAGATTGCCTCCTCTGACCTCTCGAGCATGCCCACAGACATGCAGAATCATGCCATCCTTGGCAACTCAAACCCACTGTCTCCAAAATGCACCACTGCAAGAGTACGTAAGATATGTGACAAAACAAAGCTCAGCAGCTGTCAGGCCCAGGGTCACACCCTCTTGGAAACTCATGATCCCAGGACCTTCATGCCACTTCTTATGTAACCCAGCAAGCAACAAAGATTTACTGAGGCCTTGTGTAAGCGCTGGGCTCTGAGCTCTCAGGAGGGATACCAAGAAGCATGTGGCCTGGCCCCAGCTCTGTAGAGCAGCTCGTCTCACAACAACGGTGAACATGCATCCGTGAAAGTAGCATCAGGAAACAGAAGAATCAGTGGGATGACCTCTGAAGTCCCTTCCCACTTTTAATGTGTTTTTTTTTTTTTTTCTGAGAGAGAGAGAGACACAGTGTGAGCAGGGGAGGGTCAGAGAGAGAGGGAGATACAGAATCTGAAACAGGCTCCAGGCTCTGAGCTAGCTGTTAGCACAGAGCCCAACACAGGGCTCAAACCCACAAACCATGAGATCGTGACCTGAGCTGAAGTCAGATGCTTAACCAACTGAGCCACCCAGGCGCCCCCCCCTCCCACTTTAAACTTCAGGGATCTAACAAGTCACTGTCCAATTTATTTGTTTCATTTCTCAATAAAGTTAACATTTAATAGTAATAGTATTTGCCTGTGTTCTTGTTTCCTCCTCTAGATCATTTATCTATTGCTACATGACAAATAATCCCAAAATTGTGTGGCTTAAAACCACCTTTAAAATAGTTTTTATTTGCTCCTGATTCTCTGGGTGAGCAATTTGAGCTGGGCTCAGCTGGGCGGAGTCTTCTTCTATCTGTTAGGGTCGTTCATATGACTGCAGTCGTCTGGAACCCAAGCAGGGCTAGACAGAGTCAGATGCCCAAAGACAGCCCCGTCCCCATGTCTACAGGTTGATGTTGGCTCTCAGCTGGTGAATACAGGGAGGCTCAGCTAGCTAGGCTCATCTCTGCTCCTCGTGGATCCTTCATAGACCCAGGGCAGCATTCCCAGAAGACAAGGACAGAAGCTATAAGGCCTCTCAAGAATTAGGCTCCATAGTTGTACAACTTCCAATGCATTCTATGGAGAAAAGCAAGTCATGGGACCACACAACTTTGGGGATGAGATCATAGATTTCACCTCTTGACCTCTGTTACTGAACTGAACTTCAATTGTTTTCAGCTTAGCCTGACATTATCTGCCCACTTACCTCCATAACTCATTGGCCACCAGAACAAGTATTTATGTTCTCATTGGAAATCCACCTAGCTAATGAAAATAAGATGCTTTAACTACAATCACAGAATGCAATTAAGCTTAATGAAGATGTTTTTGGAGAAGCACCTTTTTGCTCTCCCACACATGAAGCAAAAAAATTTAAATATAGTTCACTTTCTCATTTTACCGCACTTGATCCAATGCCTTCACAATGTTTACCAAAGTATTTCAAACATAACAGTCAGGCACTTCCCTTGCAATTCTAGAACCAACCAAGCCCATAAAGCTTTCACTACAATGTTCTAAATCACTGTTTGGCAGTTGAAAAACGTGAATTAAGAATGATGCATTAAAGCAAGGCCAGCTGGTGTTCATAGTTCCTGAACAGTCCTAGATGCTTTTCAGGTCTCAAGGCCAAGTAATTTTTCACAGTTATACTAGAACATCATATTACAAGTAAGTCACCTGTAGCCCTGTCATAGGACAGTTTGATTATTGTCCATATTCTTTAGATGTTATCACTTTACAGCTCCCCAAACATTTGTAGGCAGTAATTCAAGTAGCAAGTCACAGATAGGGTTACTCAGCAGTTCATAGATCTGGAACAATTCATAAATCAAAATTGACAAGAAATTAGCAGACTAGCTCAGACAGTGAAAATCTTGCAATCATATCTTCCAGCTCAGATGCTGACAAACACTTGATACCCCTTGATAAGACAGAGCCTTGCCTTGACACGCAAGGTCACGAGTAGCAAAAGCATTCACATTGCCGTCTTTGTACATCACACCAACCCAACATTGTCAAAATTCAGGCCCTTCCACACAAACCTCACCCCAAACACCTGCAACCGTCTCAGCCCCTCCAAGAAGGTATTCAGATGGAAAAATAAACTCAGTCCTAGTTCGGTTGAAATCTGCCACTTCCTCAAAATTTACTCAAAATCATCACTTATACAACTTCTCTTTCTAGCATTTGGAATTTGTTCACTCCATTATTTTAGGAGCATTTCCTTCGGGGGTTAGACAGAAACAAAACAAAACAAATAAAACCTAGACCCTGCCTTCAAGGAAGACCAAGTCATTGTGAGCTTGTCATTTTCACATACATTTTCTAGTTTAATGTCACAATTTCACATACATTTTCTAGTTTAATGTCACAATGCCCCCATAATGCAAGTATAATTATCCCCATTTTAGACTGAGAAACTGGAGCTTCAGTTAGCAGGCAACAGAGCCAAGATTCAGTCTGGGGGAAGAGTAGAATGGAAGAAGCAGGTTTGGAGGGCAATGAAGCTCACACGAAACACTGGGAAACACTGAGGGTAAATCACCTTCTATGCAACAAATGACTATGCAAATACTGGTGACCATAATGACAGTGAGTACAGGGCACAGATGGGACAACCAGGTGAACAATATCCTTCTGATGGTTGGAAATGAAAATGAAGAAAGAGCCTGGAGGTGGATCCCAAGTGAATCTGGCATGGATAGAAAGAAAAATGCAAGCTAGAGAAAGAGCAGCTGAGCAGTGGAAGGAGACCCAGGAGCATTCGCCAGCCCAGAAGCTAAAAGTGTCACCCTTTAAGAAAGAGTTAAGGGACACCTGGGTGGCTCAGTCAGTTGAGTATCCAACTTCCGCCCAGGTCATGATCTCACAGTTCATGGGTTTGAGCCCCGTGTCAAGCTGTTAGCACAGAGCCTGAAGCCTGCTTCAGATTCTGTGTCCCTCTCTCTTTCTGCCCCTTTCCCATTCATGCTTCATCTCAAAAATAAATATTTTTTAAAATATTTTTTAAAAAATAGAGAGAGTTAAGTGTACACATGAGGTGGAGGGGAATGAAGCTGGGAAAGAAGACTGGGTTTTAAAGAGTGGAGGGCACTAGAGGCTGTCAAGAGAGACTGAGGGTAGATGACAGATTGCAGGGGCTTAGAGACACTGTGGGTAGTAGGGAAATGAGGATGTCAGAGTAGACTCTTCCAAAAAGTTTCTCAAGAAAGAAAAGGGGGAAATAGAATGAACTGATAATTTAGGAGATGTTGAATCAACAAGAGGAATAAGCCTCTAAAATTCAGCAACAATGGTCAGGGGAGAGGGTATAGAAATCAAACACCATTCCCTACTTCCTCACCTGCATAACTTGGGGACTCTTTATGTAAAGAGAGATTTCTACTGCTGTAGCCCTCACCTGATTAGAAAACATGTCCTCAGTTTTCATCTCAACTTGTTCTATTAAATCTTCCTGTTCAGCGTCTCTATGGATTCATCTTTTCATTTCTGTTCCTCCACCTGAGAGCAGGCCTCTCCTGGAACCTTGTGCCATCCTGCTCTCAGGTTTTCTGGCCTCTCACCCCCTTCCCTCAATTTCAATCTGAACCAGATTAATATGTCATGAAACCCAGTTTGCAATACATGAAAAGCACCCTAATATGCATTGGCTCAGGTCCCAAACTCCTGGCCAAAAATAGAAGAGATTCCATCAGGAGTCTTCGTTCTTCAAACCCAGCCCTTCTTTCCACCCTCCTGTGAAACCTGAGGGTCCCAAGACCATCCTCGGCCCTGTTGCACATCAGACTCATCAGGGAAGCTGTACGGCACCAAGGCCCGGGCCCATTCTGGAGACTGATTCATTCGGTCTGCAGTGGGATCCAGATGTGGGTATATTTTAAACATTCCCCTGTTGATTCTCTCCACTGGCATTTTACCAGTCAACGGGATACTCAGAAACTGTGCTCTAAGCCTTTGCTCAGCAAGGATTCCATGCCTTAAATTGCCCTCCTTCCTTTCCACAAACAAAATATGCCACATATCTCAAAAGCCTAATACAAACCTGACTTTTTTAGGGGATGTCTTTTCAGACCACTCCAGCCAGAAATTATCTTCCTCATCTCCATATTCTGTAATGCTTACCGAAACACCGAGAAACCTAGTCTCTAATTCAAAATCATGCCAGGCCCTTGCTTAGTTATCAGGGGTCCATGCAGATGAAATGAGGTCTCTTCTTTCAATGAGTTTATTATCAAGGTGGAGTATGGTTTTGAGGGTGCCAGTGATGCACGCAAAGCAGAGAGAGCCACACACTGCAGGACAAGTCCGTACTGAGGCCTTGCAGGTGAAAAACCTCAGAGTTTCTGGTAGGAGGACATGCATCTGAATCTGTAGTCCATGGAAGGATCAAGAAGCATCTTGCACACCAGCATAAGATTGGCTCCTGTGATCCTCAAACCCTCTTTTGAGGAAATGTCCTTCTGTGTCTGAACTGACTCCATGCTCACCAGCCACCTTTCCAGTTGCAATCCATATTCCCTGGGCTGGGGAAGAGAGTTCTTCCCCTATGGCAGATGTAGTCTTTACTTGCAAAGGGAAGAAAGATCCCTCACTAGAGTCAGCAAGGTTGTCTGTCAGTGGCTTGTGGTTTTTCTCAAGGCAGATAAGTCTGCCTTGATAACTGTTCCAATGACACACTACAGAACAATAGATGGGCCCCCTTCTCACCCCCAGCACAGCCCAGATACCCCCAGGTGACACCAAATCATTATCACAGGCCACTAGGGGGAGGGGAATCCTCGAAAGTATAGGTTGTTCAGAATTATTTCTTGTACACAAATCTCACTTCGAATAGGTTTATAAACCCTTATAGGCAAGAATCAGTCTCCTGCTTTTTTGCATCTTGTAGCTTGCTATCCAGGACATGAAGTATAATAAAGAGTTAATACATGAACTTGAACAAAAGAGGCTATCCACACTCAAGATTCTGTGGAAGTCAGAATTTTCAAAGGTCTATTAATTACTTCAAGATGAATTTAAACATCTAGATGGTACATGAAGATAAGAAATGAAGTGACTTCCAAGAACTTAGAAATGCAGTTGTCCTTGGAAAGTTAGTTTGGTGAAATCCACGCACAATGGATGAGGTTAGTTATTATACTAAAAGAAATGAGAAGAAATAACCTAAAAGAGTTTCTCCAAGTGTGTGCCCAAAGAGTTCGGGAGCACTAAGACTCCCTTTTAAGTGACAGTATTGAACTACAACTGGTTTTAGCAAATGGAGAAATAATCAGCTGTTATGTGTACTGCCTAGAGAAGTTCTGTATAAACAGAAGGAGGGTAAGTTTGTGGAGAAAGGAAAACTGCAGGGTCAGAGGTTGGCAGTGTTTACCCATGACTTCCAGGAGAAAGAGAAACAGCAAGCTGGACTAAGCTTCATCACAAGAGGGGTGTATCCTGTGTCAGGCAAAGGAGGGTCTTACCAGGACTTGCGTCACTGAGGGTTTTTGAGTGCAAATATAGCAACTGAAACTGGACTATTTCCAGTTAAAAGGAGGGATTGGAAGCTATGCATTATTGAAAGGGAAAATATATAGAAAAGCACAGAGGATCAACGCAAGGGCTGGCAAACCAAGCTAAGAACAGATGGGAACCAGGTCAATCCTGAAGGTCTTAGTCACAGAAGCTACTGCACAACTTTACCTGGGTGGGTCTCCAGTATAAACAAACTCCAATCATTACTCTTATTCAATAAGCAAAATCCTGGGAGAGAGAGTACAAAGGAGCAAGCTGAGGCTACATGCGCATTCTCAACAGAAGTCTCCATTCAAAGGAGCCTTTCCCTTTTAACATAGGAGGCTATGTATTGGGCTAACCAGTTCCAAGATCTAAACACAATGGAGAAGAGAAAAATCCCAAGAAGGGAACTTGGATGCTGTTGGGAAGTGGGGATGGTCATTAGGCAGTCAATATCTACAATACATCTGAGGAAATGTCCTCTGTGGTTGTCTCTCTGCCTTTGACCTGACCCCAAGCTCACAGAGCTGTCTTCCCAGTTCCAAACCACTTTCCTCGAGCCGGGGCATAGGGTTCTTCCTTGATGGCAGATGCGAACTTCTTTCCAAGGGAAGAAATGTCCTTCCTGTAAGTAAACAAGATCATCAGTAGCTTATGATTGTGTTTATCCCAAGGCAGGTCTATGAACCTTGTGCGTCTTGGGACACACAAGATTGAATGCCAGTCTCTGACAGACAGCTGGCCTCTCTCATGAGGTCCACCTACCAGCACATCCCTCCAATGGGTGGCAGTGTCCAGTCCCATATACCCAGTGTGATCCAGAAATCTGGCATGAGGTTGTCATTCTTTACACATCTATTTTTTTTTTCTACTTTCATCCACATGCAGTTAAAACCTGCAAAGAAAAAATTCTTCAATACATAATAAAAGGTGTCTTTTCCAATTATTCCTGTATCACATTTTGCTACTCGAGTGACTTGTCCATTGTCCAAAGATGACTGCTCCTTATTACACCACTGCCCATAAGCCTGGGAAATAGGTTCTGCAAATATGATGCTCAAGCAGGAATCCATGTACATATCGCAGCAGACCAGCCTGCTGACACCTCAGGATTGGAAGGCTGCTATGATAATATAGCTAACCTTTGGATCATGGAGCTGGAAGGCCTTTTAACAAACACTTGGTTCAATTCCTTCTTTCTCAGATGAGGAAGCCCAGGGAGAGGAAGTGACTTGGGGCAGTGTTACCCAGCAAATGGATGGAAAAACTAAGACAAACTCTGATCTCATGGGTCCTTTTCATTACATCATCACACCAGTTTGAAAAATAAGAAATTTCATCAAGAAATTTCATTTCATCAGGCCTTCTAGAAGCAATCACTATCTTTTCTGCCTTTCAGCTGAGGGAAATATTGAAAGTAACTCTTGACCCTTTGCACCCAAATACCAGATGCGAGGCCTTACTTGCCTTAATGTAATGATCAGTGAGACACTAATAATAAGAAAACTCAAGAACTATGGTGCCCAGAGAATTCAAACTTCTGGATTATCAACTGAAAAGGAATGGATTGGCAAAACCTTATTTAAAAAACACAGATTATTGAAAATGCTTTTAAATTGCATGTGGAAGTATAGGTGGAGAGAGTGTGTGTGTGTAGGAGGGGAGAGGAAGGGATTTTCCACCCTAGTAAATATCATCAGGGCCCAGCACAGCATCTGAAGAGGGGGCCCCTGGAATTACATTTCTGCTGCATCACCTTGGGCAAGTTCCTTAACCTATTTGAAGGTCAGTTTCCTCTTCTGTGATATAAATAACCTACCTCAGCAGGCTGTTCTAAAGTTTTAATTAGATAAACTACAGAAAACATATGGGACAGCGCCTGGCCAATGGCAAGCCCTTGAGTGTTCTTAATGTTATTTTGAACATAATGAAATCTTTAGTGTTTGTTCTTTTCCACAAGTCCCTAAGAACACTGTCCAGATGTTTCAAGGCACCACACACATGGCTTGTTTGGAATCACCTGGAGACTTTTTACAAGTGCAGATGCCTGGGTCCCACTCCTAAAGATTCTGGTTCCATTGGTCTAAGGTGAACCTGGGTCACAGCTCCCTTTATATAAAGCTCTCAGGGGACTCTGATGCAGCCAAGCTGGGACAGCCTCTCGCTTATGGAAATGAGCCTACAACCAGAGAAGAGGTAAGGCCAGGGCCATCAAGACACTAAGCTTATAGCCACTGCAACATCAGCGCATCTCCCCGCTTCATGGAGATCACCACTGAGGAAGAACCTACAGTTGAAGTACCCTGTTCTTAGTGATTTCAAGCTTCTCATTCCAAACAATCTGGATGAAACAGAGAGGAGGCTAAAATCCAACAAATTCCAGACGTTGCTGCGGTAGCTTTTTTTTTTTTCGGACCGAATCATTTACCATTTTCTCCTAAAACAAGACACCTAAAAAAATGAATATAAAAAAGCTGAGCTCACCAAAAGTGCAGAGATGGTGGTCCTGGAAAATTAAGGTAGTCACTGTTTCGTCTGCAACCTAGAAAATAGGTTCTCACTTGTGCCTACAATTTTTTTTTTCCTACCTGTTAGCCAGGCATCAAGTTTGGCTACATTTGAACAAGATACAAGAGAATCAGAGGAAGTTTTGTTTTTGTTTTTTGGGAGGTTGTTTTCTTGTTTTTGTTGTTGTTGTTGGGGTTTTTTTGTTTTGTTTTGTTTTGTTTTGTTTGTTTTGTTTTGTTTTGTTTTGTTTTTTGGTGCCAGACTTTCTTTTTAAGGCAGACCAGTGCAAAGGGGAATTAGGCATGTGACCGCCTTTTCTAGCTGACTTCACAAAAGACAAGGAAGAGGAGGGTCCCTTGGAGGGTCCCTATGAGTCACTAACTCAGATCCCAGTCTTCTGCCCGCCTGGCCCTAAAGATCCCAGGGTGCTACCAGCAAGCACTGCAACTGTTCACGTGCTCCCATTTGGGGAAGTGGGGCCTGAGAAAGCAGCAATGCAGGGGCAGAGTTCACTGCACACCAACAGAATCTTGCTCTGAGAGCCAGGCTTCCTCCTCTCAGGGCTCTTCTCTTGGCAAGTCCCTTCACCAGCTAGCCTTTCCAAAGAGGAACGCCTGAGGGCTGGCTCCAGGCCCTAGGCTTCCTCTTTCTTCCCTAGTTGTCCTGCTAGGCTGGCCCCAAAGTTTCTGATTCCCAGCAGTCCCAAGGGCCCCTCTGGTGAGGTCTTACAGGTGGAAGCTCAGGACTGGAACCAATGGCCTGAAGCCACCAGGTAGCTGATTTCCATGAAAGACGGTAACTTTCCAGGAGTGTCCCATTTGGGGGAAGCCCCAATCATTAGAGATCCATGACAGGGCATGTATTCACACAGGGCCACACGCAAGTCATAAAAGACGTTCCAGAACCAGATGGAAGCTGCTGGCCAGATGTTCTCAAAGGCCTTGTCCCCCCCTCCCCCCAAAATAGAATTCTATGAATCCTCAAGTTAGTTCAGCTAAACAGGACAAAAGTATGTCTGAGAAATAATATTCTTACAGTTTTAAATTTGTAAATATGAACATTTTAATCATACTGAGTAGAAAAAGAATAAACTACACATTTGTAATCCCATCACCAACATTATATATATTTTACCATTCTTGCTTCAGACCTTTCTCTCTCTCTTTCTCTCTCCCTTTCTCTCCTTTCAAAAAAGTAAAAATGTCCAGATACAGTTCTGTTTCTTCCTGTTTCTTCTTCCTTTCCTCACCCTTCTCAACAGTAACCATGAACCTGAATTTGGCCTATATAATTTTCATGTGTGTTTTTGCCTTTTAATGAACATGAATGTGTTAATAAAAATCATACTGTTTTAGGGGCACCTGGGTGACTTAGTCAGTTAAGCATCCGATTTTGGCTCAGATCATGATCTCACGGTTTGCAGGTTTGAGCCCCGCATTGGGCTCTGTGCTGACAGCTCAGAGCCTCAAGCCTGCTTCAGATTCTGTCTCCCTCTCTCTGTCCCTCACCCACTCATGCTCTGTCTCTTTCTCTCAAAAATAAACATTAAAAAAATTTTAATCATATTGTTTATATTTGACTACAAATTGCATCTCTATATATTACATATGTATATATAGGTATGTAGCACACACATATATCCTTTTACAACTTGTTTTTTCACTCATTGTTTTAGAATTCATACATGTTGATGAAAACTTGATCCAGTTACATTTATATTAACTGCTACATGTTGTATTCAATTCCATTAACACATTCATTCCATAAACCACAGCTTGTGGGCTCTGAAATCAGAATTCTTTTGCACATGTGCATATATATATATGTACATGCATGGCTGTGTGCATGGGTGTGTGTCTACAATGTATGTGTACACACAAACACAAATCTGTACACTTACACAACAATTTCTCTGGGCTATATACGCAGGAGTAGAATTGATATTTCATAGCAGGAACATGCCTTCAACTTCAATAGACCTTGCCAAATCATTCTCCAAGGAGACTATACCAATTTACACTCACATCAGAGTTCCCTTTGTGCCCACATCTCACCATCCTTGTTGTCATCAGACTTAATTAATTTTCCTAATCTGGTAAATGTAAATGGTACTTCATTGTTTCAATTTGCATTTCCCTTATCATGGAGAACCAGTTATAGTTTTTGAGGCCAAGAATAGAATCTAATCCCTCCCCATCCTACATACACACTTGGTGGAGACAGGAGGAAGCATGGGGGCTGGGGATGAGCCCACAGGGTGAGGTTCCAGAGACTCAGGGCTGGAGCAGGGGCTTTGCACTGAAGGGTCAAGCACAAATGAGCATCAGAACAGAAGGCTGAATTCCAAAAAGACAGATCAAGAAGTTGCCAAAGAGAAGGGACCAGAGAAGGGACAGATTCTGAACTCCAAGATCAGAGAGATGAACAAGGGCAAAACACACTGAAATCAATGGGGGAACATCCAAGCTATTTCCTGAGGAAAAGGGCAGTTGTTTGCAGCAGACGGGAGAGAGAGCAAGACTGGGGTTGAGGCCACTGAGCAGAAAGGGAGAGAAATGTGCACAAAGTCTCTAGCACTCAGCCTGCCACCATCATACCCATGGCTGCCTTAGTCTCCATGGTGAACCCTGAGAGCCCTAACTAACCCTGTGTACATCCTTCTAAATGAAACTCCTCAGGTCACATCATAAAATGTGGGCCACACTTCGGTTTGAGGGTTTGGGGTTTTCATTTCATTGGAGCAAACAACAACAAAAGTGCTACAGTGGGTGAAGGACTTATTTTGGCAAATTATTTCTCCTTCTGGTGGCTTCTTTTCAAAACATGTTTTGGAAACATTTAACAGTTCTTCCCATAGCACTGCTTCTCAGGGAAGTTAAACAATGCCAGATTGATGGACTGACTTCAAGGCATGTGTACCAAAATATGTCTCCCATATTAAAGATGCTGGAACTTTCTGGGAATAACTCATTTCCTTGGGGGGGCACTGGAGGGTGTGGGAATCCCATATATCTCCATGTCCTTTTACCAGGCAAAACTCTGAGAAGCACAGTCATCTATCAATGTGTGTGACAGATATGGTTCTTCTTAATGGGGACAGGAAACCACTCTAACCTCATTGGGTCCACAGTTTCAAAGCCAACTTTCCCTTCGGCTCACTTTGCTTCAAGTATGGCCAAATGCTAAGGACCACAGCCAAAGAAGCCTCCAGAGAGACAGACATGGAATAGTGTGTCCTGGCCCCACAATGGCATCTGGAGGGGCAAGGAAAATAGAACCCTGTTATCTCCTTTCCCTTATTTGACACCAAAGGGGTATCAAGTGGGATGAAGTCCTCAGTCCAAAATGGACAGGATTTAATTAAATATGACCAAGAATTACTACATTTCTGATGACTTGTGAATGACAAGGCCAAGCATGATACTGTTGGTCATTTCTCATATCTCTTGGCTTTGAAATCTACCATAAAGTAGTAGAAGTAAGTTATAGAGTCTATTTACTCACGCATTTGCCACACACACACACACATGCATGCACGCACGCACACACGAGTCATATTTGCATAAGAACATAAGCATGCCCTCTAAGATACCCACACACCACAGAGCCATTCCACTCAGGATTCTTAGTTGAGCACCTGCTAGGTAGGAGTTGGTTAGAAGAGGCTGAGTAAGTCAGGGTCAGCAGATATACAGCTCACAAACCATCACAGGAGTTCTAATGAAAGGGTTCCTGACAGAAGCATGTACCAAGTTGAGGGAACAAACCAAGGAAGACAAGGTGCCCAGGGACCAGCCACCAGTGGGAAGCTATAACCACACCTCAAGGAGGGTGAAGGGCACTCGAGGAGGAAGTAATGTTACTAGAGCTTAATGGGAGCTGGAGACTTGAAGGACAGCTGCCCAGAGGGAATTGTAGTAAAGGAGGGACATGGCCACTGCCAGAGACTCAGGACAGAGAAGTAACTGACCTCTATGTGTCTCCACACTAGGGTCTCCTGCTATGTTCCCTTCTTTGCTAAACCCAGCTAGAAGCCAGCTGGTAAGGGCACCTAAGTGATTCAGTCCTCAGGAGCCAGCCCCCACTGAGCTCAGAGCAAGGTGTAGAAGAGGGGAGATGGGCCCAGGGGCTGGAGGGAGGTAGAGGCGCCAGGTGGAAAATAATCCACACAGTGGCTCTCCTTTCATCACAAGGTGCTTCCTATTTGAATGGGTTATGTCACTCTGTCAGAAGGCATACATGGAAAACTCAGCACAAATCCTCTCTCGATTTCTTGATCAGACAATTCATAGATCCTCCTGATCCAGGGTCAGTCTCCACATTTCTCAGCAGAAAGACAGTTTAATTCGGAGTCATTTAACTCTGGAGTTAACCAAAAAGGAGTTTCCCTTATAATTTGAATGTGGTCATAGCCAACTATGTGAGAGAAGATCATGCTAGGCTCAAGCAGCCAACCCCACCTCTCGAGACCAACTTGCTACTAATTTTCAGCAGAGAGACAATTCATCCTCTGCAGAAACAGCCTCAGGCAGGCCCGAGGCTAAAGGACCCAGTTACCAATGACAGGAATAATGGCCAGCACTTACTTAGCCCTAAGGTTCCAGACACCATTCCTCAGGCTTTGGGTATGTCCTGGTTAGTCTTGTTTGCCAGGGCACAGGCTCAGGAGTGAGAGGAGAGAGGTTGGGGGACTGATTTTCCTGATACCCCTGATGTTTTGGCAGGAGCTACATGTCTCTAGCTATGCCTCACCTCCCATCTGGGGGTCCCTCTTCCAGTCCCTGGGTTTGAGAAGACTCTCCCTCTGCTTACACCTCCAGGCCCAGAGTTGTAACAACTTCCCCTGGGTGTTTCCTCCTCCAGACTTGGTTCCCAAACCCAACCCACACCTCTAAATTGTTTTTTCATTAAATTCTCCTCCATTATCCCTTTGAGTGTTCCATCTGCCTCCAAGCAGGTCCCTGGCCAGTACAAGGCACATGGACCCCATTAATGATGCTGCAGCTCCCAGACTGAGACAGTCACCTTCACAAGTGCACCATGGGAATGGATGTTGGCAGGGAGAGAGGCCAGCTCTCTAGGGAGATAGGGATCTGTCTTCGACAAAGATACAGTTTAACTTCATCTTCTTGCTTTCTTTTTCCTCACAAGGAGTAAGTCAGGCAGTTTATAGTCAACCCTGATATAGGCTGAGCAATTGCTAGCCTAAGAAAGCATTTGGCATTCAGAGGAAAACACTAGCTTTGGAGTCAACCTTGTAATCATTCAGACCCAGCTCCACTACCCACCCACCACATGTTCAAATCACCTCTCTGGGCATCAACATCTTAGTCTGTTAAATGAGTCCAAAAATATCCCCTCTGCAGGGTCATTAAAAGATAACAAATGTTAAATACTTGGTACAGAGAATACCCTTAATGAATCTAAATCTTCCCCCTGCTTTACTTTAAGAATCCTACTATTTTCTCTTGGGTCTTTGTCTTTTTTTTTTTTAATATTTTTTATTTATTTCTAGGAGAGAGAGAGAGATAGCGTGAGCAGGGAAGGGTCAGAGAGAGAGGGAGATACAGACTCTGAAATAGGCTCCAGGCTCTGAGCTGGCAGTCAGCACAGAGCCCAACGCAGGTCCCGAACCCACGAACCGCGAGATCATGACCTAAGCGAAAGTCAGACGCTTAACCGACTAAGCCACCCAGGCGCCCCTCTTGGGTCTTTGTCTTAACTCCATTGTATTTGGGCTTGAAAATCCTTCTCTTCTTTGCTAACTTCACATGAGTTGAGTTCACTTAACCCCCCACATCTAAATTCATGAGTCATAGGGGCTTTATTTCTGGAGTGGGATGGCAGGATGGCTTTCTTGATGAGACCTGAGATTCTGGGTATAGGCAGTTTTCTTGTGCATGCATGAGCACATGCACGCACGTGCACACACACACACACACACACACACACACAATTTTCCTCTGATATAATGCTGTTGGGGGCGGGGGGGTGCAACCACACACACACCGAAATCTGATCCAGAACAAGCTCATTTCCACTTCTGACTCATGCTTCCATTCAGATCATATTAATTGGTCCCTGGAGAGCATTACAGGGGATAAAATGGCAGGGATAAAAAATGTGGGATGAGAGTGAGAACCCTTTTTGAAAATAATAATCGTTAAGGGTCCAAGGAGCTGATGCCTGGCTGGGTTCAAGTTTAGTAGGTATTCCTTCTGAGGCAATTTTGGGTGAATTGCCAGTCCTTTGTGGAAAATTCAGGATCATTTCCAATTAGTTTAGTCATGACTGGGGCGGAAAGAGTCTGTGTTTCCTATTCTAGAGCTTACATTTGAAATGACAAAGCCTACAAATTCCAATTGGGAGTTTTCCAACAAGCCATGAGCAGCCTAAATACTATAGGAACAATTTCAGGCAGTGGTTCTCAAACTTCCATGTGTATCTGAATCACATACCCAGGATCATAATCATAAGCCACATCCAAAGGTGTCACAATCACCCTTACATACTTAAGAAGTTCCCCAGATGATTCTGATGAATATAAAACATTGATAACAAATGATGTTAAGGGACTTGCAGAAGAGCTTGTCACATCCCCTCCGGCCACCTGCCAAATGAATTAGAGAAGATAGATCCATCACTCGTGAATACATGCATGCAAGTTGTCACTGGCCAATGATTAAGAGACAGCATGGGGAGGAACCAAAAGGCATTCCTATCTGGCTTTCAGAGGGGGTTCTTTCTGATTTATTCTTGCAAAATACTTGCCAGATACATGCCATACAAACGTTCCAATGTAAAATTTCCAGTGGGCAACTGATCAAGTACATTGCTCAGTCAGAGAGGAAAGGAGAAGAGAGTGTGGGCAGAAAGGGGGCTTCAATCTGGAGACTTAGGGAGAGCTGATGCAGGCTGGGGCAGAGAATGAGTGTGTGGGAGAAGCAGAGTGGTTAAAGCTCCAGAATGCAGAAATTCACATTCCACCTACATAACATTGCCATGTCTGCCTGCCACTGAGACCCACACTTCCAGCATGGTAGCCAAAGCCCTCATGTGGCCACTGAGCCCCTGAAGTATGGCTAGGCCAAACAGATGTGACCTAAGTGTACAACGCACATCAGATTTTTAAGAACTATATATATAATATCTCCTGATAATTTTTCTGATTACATGTCAAAATGGTATTTCAGATATATCTAAAGAAAATACCTAGTTTTAAAATTACTTTCACCTGTTCCTTTTTTAAAAATGTAACTAATACAAAATTTCAAGGTACATATGTTGTTTGCATATTTGGCTTCCATTATAGTTCTAGTGGACAGCACTAACCAATACTATTATTTACTACTATTATAATAATACTATTATTACTACTATTATTTGACTCACCTTTTTTACTTAAATACACTTGACTCTACTTCAGCCAATAATAACCAGGAAATTATAAGTTTAATATGCTAGTTAAATTTTCTCTCATAATCATTAAAATAAATGTATGAAATAGTTCACTCACATACTACCTAAATTCAGCTTGTACTATGCCAGTGGAACACAAAACCACATTTTGGGAAACAAATCTAGTTCAAATGCTTTGATGCCCAGAAAGAGAGAAAATGACTGATCTGCAGCCACTAATGTGATCAGAGACATTGGCAGCCCAGTGTTGTTTAGTAAGCTCTGTGTGTGTGTGTGTGTGTGTGTGTGTGTGTGTGTGTGTGTGTGTGTGTTGGGGTAGAGGCAGGTAACCTGGGATGCCTACACAAGCAAGTTCACACATCCCTCACGGGCCTGGCCGGTGATTGCGTGTGACCATGACCATGACTATCAGCAAAAGAGGGAGTGGTGTCTGGTCACACACTCTTGGTTTCTACTCTGTCTTGGCATTTTACAAGACAGGTGCCTTTCTTAAAGGGCCAGTAGGAAATGCAGCTTGTGCCTTTGAGTAATTGTGGAAGCAGGCAGTGCCCTCAAGTAACCCATGCCAACCCACTCACTGCCTGGCCACCATTAACCTCTCCTTTCATCCCTCCACCCACTAGCCCTGATGCCACATAAAAGTTGCCATTGTCATAATTTAAGTCCCCTCTGGGTCATAGTTCAGGCTACCCTCCTCTAGTTTCCCCAATTACAAGGGAGGAGCAAAGGACAATCCCCCTCCAGAGGGGCATTTGCAAGCCCCTAAGGACAGCAAGAGGTGGGGACCCTCAGTGCAGTGGAAAGGCCAGGCTAACAGTCCTTGTCCTATAATTTTCTGTACCTGACCCTAACTCAGCAGGTGCTTGATAAATGCTGGTTGAAGAGCTAACCTGTGAGTATGAAGATCTTGCAATTTCTATGGAGAATCTCCTACCAGGAATGTTCCTCCTGAGAAGGAGAAGGTTTTGGGTCAGTCCCACCAGCCAATATTCACCACAGCTGCAAGATAAGGGGACTCTAGCTTTCCCTCAGAAGAGCCTTCTGAAACATCCTGGCCCCTTTAAATAAGCCACTGCAGGGGGTCCAAAACAACCTTCTCACAGACATCAGTGTATGCACCAGGCATTGCCTTGGGCAGATTTCCTTTTCCTCAGTCGTGCTGCCTCTCCTCTCACCTCCAGAGCATCCAGATTCCTCAAAGTTCATATCTGCTCTTGGCCTTCTTCATATTTCACAACCTGTTCAGATGGCTCTTTCTAGCTGAAGTGATTTCAACGTTCAACTCATTGGTCCATATTTAGAGTTTTCCCTGGCCTCAGGTAAGATATCCCTCGCCCCAGGGATGGTCTGGGGAGAACCCGCCAATCAGACCAGCTTCTGCCCTCCACGACAGGACAGGAGAAAGCCCACACAGAGCCCAGCCTGTGCCGCTCTGAAGAACACCTGGATGGCTATGCCCACACTCGGGACTGGAAGGACTGTCTGGTCTCTCATCAGACTAGCTGAAGGCCAAGGTGGGAATCAGCACAAGTGGGAGACCTGGCCTCCAATCCCTGCTTGGTCTCCACTTACTCATCTTTAAATGAGTACTAAGATGGGGGGCACCTGGGTGACTCTGTTAGTTAGCTGTCCAACTCTTGCTTTTGACTCAGGTCATGATCTCACATTTCATGAATCCAAGCCCCACATCAGGGCTCTGTACTGGCAGTATGGAGCCTGCTTGGGATTCTCTCACTCCCTCTCTCTCTCTCTCTCTCTCTGCCTGTTCCCTGCTTGCTTTCTCTCTCTTTCAAAACAAATAAACATTGAAAACAATAAAAGTAAATAAACGTGTACTAGGATGTTATGTGGCCAAGCACAGCTTAAATGAGAGAAAGCCAGCCAAGAATGAAGCTGCTTTGTGCTTCACCTCTGTAAACATGCTTATAATAGCTGGCAATCATTGAGCAATTACAATGTGCCAGGCCCTGTGCTTATATCGTCTCATGCCATCTTCACCACACCTGGGGAAACAGATTCGGAGAGACTGAGTAACTTGCCCAAGGTCACACAGCTTCTAGGTGACAGAGCCAGTCAGTATCCTCAACCCTTTTTGTGTACCACCTTCTTCCATATTCCCTGTGAGAGATGGCACAGGGGGAGAGAGGCAACTGAGGGGGGCTGGAGGGGGGGCAACATGCTCTGTGCAGCTGCCCAGATGTCCCTCAAGGACAAACACAGTGGGGGCGGTGTGGACTAGCACAATAGGCTGTCGGCCCAGGTGGCTTCTTCTCATTTGTCCTTCTTATCACCACAGTCCCACACTCAGCAGAGCCCCCCTCGAGGTTGCCCGCCACACGAAGTTCCCCAGGGGGCTGTGACAGGCTTTCAGGGTCTCTGCAGTTGACAGCTTGAATTTGACAAGATCTGTGTTGAAAACAGAGCCTCATAACTGACTCACAGAAAAACGCCAGTGGCCCTCCCAGAGGATCCCCGTGATGGATGGGCCTCTCTCTGAGAGTCCCGGTGGGCCAGCTGGGGAGGGCCGAGGTCTACAGGGCCTCACTCGAGCTGCCAGGAGGTCAACTGCCATTTTAATGACTACCCCATGCCAGCCACCTCTCACTTGCTCAAAAGCTCAGTCCAGGCCAATCTCTGTCTTTGCCAAACTCCACACTTCCCGGAGGGCTAGTCCCGCGCCATACTCTCCTCTGTCTTGGCAGGATCACAGACTCGGCTTTGAGCCCTCATTCTCCTCAGAGGCCAGGGCCTAGAGAGAGGCCCCTAGACAGCAAAGCTGGAGGGCTCTCCATCAGCCTCCTAGGCATACATATGCACACAGTATCATGGAGCCGACAAGCTGAGGATCCAACCAGCACCTAAAAGCAACTGTGAGTTCATTCACTCATTCATTCATTTATTCATAGATACTTACTGGGTTCTTACAAGATAGCAGGCTCTGCTGTAAGCACTGGGACACAGCAGGGAGGAAAATAGATATTGTCCCTGTCCCCAGGGGTGGACTGTTAGGCAGCAGTTTTATACACAGTGGCCCTCAGGAAGAAATAAGCCCTGCAAGATGGTCAGATGCCATCAAGCCCAAACGCAAAAGATAAGGGGTGAGGCCGGCCACCATCCTCGTATACAGCCCTCCCCCTGTCCCGCTGTGTCTCAGAGCCACACTGAGAACACCTTAAACAGACAGATTCCCAGAACCCTGCCCCTGGTGACTCACCTTCTGTAGGTGTCAGGTAGGCGCTGGCAGGCTCTCTTTGTAAAAACCATTCTAGGTGATTCTAAGGCAAATCCAGGTGTGAAAGACCCCTACCCTTAATTGTGAGTTCCTTATTTGCCTAGGTATCCAGATCAGTGGGAGACTGAATGAACTATTGAATGAATGAATGAATGAATGAATGAATGAATGAATGAAAGCACACAGGTCTGGAAGCTTGCAGGTAGCTGTGGTCAGCAGTAGAGGCCCTGGCCCAGAGGTCTGGGGAATTGGTGTGGCCTAGAATCCCTGGGTGAATTAGTAGCACACAGAGGTGGTACAGGTTGGGGGCAGGATGTGGGACCCCATGCCAGCCACTGGGCCTAATCATCCTGCCAGACAGAGGCAGATGAGCTCAGCATGGGCACGGTGCTGATGACTCAGAGGGAAGTGGAGTCTACAGGTCACGGAAATGGTCAGGCCATCTCGGGCAGCCCGTCTCTGCTAGGTAATACAGAGATGGAAAAAGGCAGAAGTTGTGGGATAGACCGGTACCCTGAAATCCCCACTGTCACTGCCTTACATTCATCAGTTACCAATTTGACACAAACTGGGTGAAGGTCTGCCATGGGCCAGGCCAGCCACCGGCACTGAGGAAGCAGGGACTGGGCCACCACCCAGGCCTCAGAGATGACTGAGGCTGGTGGGGGAGACCAACATGGAAAGAGACAGAGGTGACAGAGGGGAGGACAGGAAACCTCTAGACATCCTGGCTGAGGACAGAGCCATTATCAGAGAACAAATCTTGGAAACACCAAAAGCTAAAGAGAAAGTAGATATTATCCCCAGGGTTGGGGTAAAATGTGTGTTGTATAGGTCTAAGGGGAAGAGCAGTGTAGAGGGATTCAGTTTCTACCACTTACTGGCAGTGTGAACTCAGAGCCTCACTGAGCCTCAGATTCCTTATCCAAAAAATGGGAATAATAATAATACCGATGTCACAATCACTGAGTTGACAAAATAACAAACCAAGTATGAGAACACTGAACATGTAGTAGATACTCAATAAAATGTAACAAAGACGACCATTAATTGAGCTTTTTTCATACAATTCTTATAAATACAGTACGATCTGAAGAAGCTGCACTTGGCCTTAACTTTCAGATGAGGAAACAGACTAAAGCAAATGAAGTGTCATGTAGCAGATAAACGGTGACATCTGGATGTGAACTCAGTTTCACTCATTCTAGAGACTTTACTGCAGTACAAAGCTATACACAGATATATGTTTGAAAGGGAAGGTGGTTAAAAATCGAAGTATCCCTGATTATCATAATAATCAAAAATGGCAGTTCATTAGAATTTTACATAGGATTAGGAAAATTGCAACTGCATTTATCAGCAGGATGCTAACAATAGCCTCCTTGTATTGGGTACTTGCTAGGTGTCAGGCACCATACAAAGCACTTTTAGAAATCCATATAAAAAACACCTGCTTTACAGATTAAGCAGGTGGTCTTTAAGAGATTAAGTGCTTAGCCTGAGGTTACTCAGTAAGAATGTCTGAGTTAAGTTTTGAACCCATGACTCCAAATCATTATGCCTTTGGATTCCTGTGGACTCCCACAGGAAACACTGAGCAGAATGTACAGAAGACAAGACTTCTTAGACACAGAGGTATTTCTCAGGGACTGAAATCAGACCTGGTTTGAGGGTAAGAAAGTAGAAATAGAAGGGGGTGCCTGGTGCTCAGTCAGTCTGGGAATTCCAGCCCCGTGTTGGGCTCTGTGCTGACAGCTCAGAGCCTGGAACCTGCTTCAGATTCTGTCTCCATCTCTCTCTGCCCTTCCCCTGTTATCCTTTCTCTCTCTCTCTCAAAAATAAGTAAACATTAATTTTTTTTTAAAAAAAAGAAAGGAATAGAGGGGCAACAGAGGTGGAGTCCAGCCCAGGGAGAGCTGCTACCTTCTTGCAGGCATTGAGGAAACACCCAAATCCCCTGGTTGACATGTGTCAGGTCTACAGGGACATGGTGTGGCAGGACTCCTTCCCACATAGATGCAGGAACTAGGGAGATTCTAGAAATCTGTTAGACCCCAGATATCTGCCTTCCCCTTTCTAGAGGCAATGATAACTTTGTGATGGTCCCATTTGCTTTGGATGGCTTCTCCAGCAACTTGAGTGACTTATGAATCTTTTGTCTGTCTGGATGAACACCTGTTTTTTATTGTTTGGTTTTGTTTCACTTGTCCACCAAAACTGAAATGCAAGCATTCTTGGACTTGGAAGCCCACTGACATTGAACAGGTCCCTTCCCTTTCCATCTAAACTGTCCCAGCCACCAATGATGCCTGTACTCCTGACCTCATGAGATAGCTTCAGAGAAGAAATAAGGTCATTAAAAACACAGAAACAGGGTTTTTTTTTGGTTTGGGATTTTACTGGGTTTTCCTGTTTTAAGTCATGCCACTGAGCAGTGCTGCCTTTGTCACTGAGCTCGTGGAAACACTTGGTTTTGACTGAGGAATGTAAACAGCTAAGTTCATCATGTGGTTGATTATGCACATGCCACACATGCAGAAGTACAGAATTGGCCAGATGGTTGCACACGCCTCTACAGTCACCCAGAGAAAGGACAGTGAAGGGAGGTTCAGACACAGGAAGGGATTTTCCTCTTTCTTGCGCCAAGCTTTCCAGAAACACTGGAGGCCCTGACATTTTCTAGGTCCCAGTGGTCCCTAGGCCTGAGGTGAGGTAGAGCAAGGGGACATTTGGCTTCTGCCCCTCAAGTTCCTGTGAACTTTGGGATTTTACTGGGAGTCATAGTCTCTCCTCTGGGCTCTGAGCCTTTGTGAGTCCAACTACAGCCCCAGGAGACACCAGCAGAACTGCTCACAGTGATGCCCTGATATTTCACCAAGGCCATGTCCACCCTGCTCCCTTGTTCAGCAAAAGCGTCACACAGAGAAGACCAGAATGTCAAGGTTCAAGTGCAGGTTCCAATGTTTTTCTTGATTCCCCAGCCCCCTCACAAAAGCTGCCATTACCTTTAAGGTGGAATAAATCTCCATTCTCCCCACTAGCTCAGAAAATTCACTGAATGCATCCCTCTACCTCAACCAAAAAAGAAATAATGTAAGTCTGGGACAGCTCAGACCAGCAAAGCTCCTCTCCCCAGAGGGCCAGGAAGCTGCACGAGTGATATCATAAATAATCTAGTCCTCTATGTAAATGTCTTGGGGTTTTATTCCCTTCCTCCCAAGTCAGGCCATTTTGTGGAAACAAAGGTTAAATGAAGTGCACACTGTAGCAACTAAAACATTTCTCTCTCTTTGGCAAGAATAAGAAATCTGCATTTAGTAGCCTTTTTGCTGGCCTGACTAAAGGCTTTCCATTAGAGCTGACTCCTTTGAGGCTGAGAGGAAAGGGAGACCAGGGAACCCCAGGATTGGGAAATAGGACAAGGGAGGTACCAGGAGTGTAGCTAAGCCTGTCAGTGTAGCTAAGCCTGAAGCTGCCTTGTTTTGAGGGGTGGACCCATGAAACTCAGGACCCTACGGGGGCAGGAAGCCTGTTCAGGGAGAGAGAGCCATTACTGAATTGTTGGGAGTGGGGAGGAGATAGGAGGTGGGCACCCCTCCCCCCACCACCACGTCCACACTAGGGAGCGAAAGTCCCAATGTCTGAAAAACAAAAACTCATAAATAGGGAAGTGTGTGAGGCTGAGAAAACCAGCAGACACCTGACAGCTTTCCTTACGCAAATGTCAATTGGTATACCAAAACAAGTGACTAAAGCAGGCCTCACTTATGAAGAAGTTGACCCCTGGTTTCTTCAGTCGGATGACTAGAGTCGGAGACTTAAAAAACAGGAAGCACCAGATATAATATCAAATGGCCCAGACAGTGAAAAGCAACGCAGAAAACTAAATTGGAAGACAGGAAGTCACAATCACGCCACAAACAATACAGATATTTGTCTGAGATACACTTGGCGTGGTGCCTTATCATGGCCAGAAAATGGAGGAGCACAGCCAAGATGGGGATATTTATCAGAGACAAGGCCACTGGAAATGGCCAAACTGATACTCCTCCTGTGAAACCTCATCTCCACAGTTGAGGTTACATTGCTGAGTTGAAAGAGCAACTGGCCTGAGGCCAGATGCCATTACTGAGCCGTGGGACTTAGCCCCCACATAAAAGCTCTGGTCTTCCCCAGGCCCCCTCCTTCTTCAAGGTAAGACTACTGGGCATCTATTGTTTCTGGCAACTATTATTCCTCCTCCAGGTAACAAGAGCACATTCACTTTTGTCACCCCTCCCCCATCCTGTCTCATCCAGCTGGTCTGAGTGGCGCCCAGCCACCCCTGAGATGCTGAAGCCTGGAGTGGCCCCGTGATGCTAACAGCACTACCCATCCCTGGCCACACTGACTGATCCAGGGTGACCCTCTTTGAGCCAATGAGCATGAGCCCTGGGAATCTGCTGGAAATATTGGAAAATGGAAGATCTTTACAACTGGAATTACTAATATGATAGAATAAAATCTTCCTGCTGCCAGAAGCCAGTATATGGACAGAATCTGCTGGAGAATTAGAGCCAACACAAAGGAAAGTAGTGCCATTAATACAGAGAAAAAAAAACTTTGTCTTTATGATGCAATTATGAACACTTGGATCCATCCTTACCTGAAGTTAGACCATGATCCTGGACTTTTCAGCTGTGACAGCAATAAAGTCCCCTTTTGCTAGATTCAGTTCTTATTGTCACTTGCAACTGAAGAGTCCTAATACAGTAAGGAAAGGGTCTGGCCTCTGGTCTCTATGAGGTAATCAGAGGGACCCTTTCTCAGTGAGAGCAATCTATAATTACATTAGCTATGAGGTCTTATAACTTGTCTCATTGAATCATTCCTCCTCTGAAATGAGGGAGTTGGATGAGGAGGGTCCAGGCAAGTGCTAAAATTGTGATTTCAAAACTTTGTAATATTCTCCTGAAATATTCAAATCCCTGAAAGCACCACTCAGGATACCCTTGACTTTTATTTCAGCAGATGATTTTTACACCCTTTCTACAGATCCCAGAGTGTCAATATTTGCCTGGGGATTTTTCACTGTTACAGAATACAAACAGAAAAAAAAATGTAAGGCATCTGGAAAATCTTGGTTCTGGAAAGCTCTTCAACTAAATGTTCCCTCAGACTCTCTCCTCTAGGCCCAAGTGGCCAGCAGCCACACGTATTAGAGATGTGAAAGGACTGCCCTTCCCTGCCACTCAAGATTGTTGTGGTCCCTGGATGTGGGTTGGCTGCTGGCATATCAGAAACAATATGTAAAGCTACAGAAATCAATAAAATATAGTTTATAAATGTAATTGTACAACTTTTGATAGCGTAGAACATGGCCTATATTATCCGAGATTTTTAGGATGTAACTAACAAACAAAGCAGCTCAAAACAGCTCAAACAACAAAGATAAGTTACTTGGCTATGCAACTAAGAAAAAAAGTCTATATCGTGTCTTCAGGTACAGTTGGATCCAGTCACTGGAGTGATGTCTCCAGGAATATTCCTCTCTGTGTCTCTTAGTTACTGCATTTTCTGGGAAAGCTCTTCTTAACTATTCCCTTAGATTTCTACCAGAAGTTCTAAGTTTATATCCATTTACCAAGTTAGCAACCCCAGGAGAAAAAAAAAAAAAGCATCTCTTTAATGATAGTATTGTTACAAACCCCAGAACTGATACCCACTGGTCCATGCATGCATGTGCATGGGAGCTTAGGAGATAGATGCAGCCCCATCTGGCCCAAAAGGGGTAAGACTGAGGAAGGGATGCTGGCCCCAGGGAAAACTGGAATGTTATTCCAAGAGGAAGGGGAAATGGATGCATGGCAGGGAAAACAACCAACAGACACTACCCATCTTGCAGACAAATTGCAAATTGGCCCTGGGGTACAAAATATTTCTAGAAGCAAAAGGAGAGGAAGCCATTCTTTTCCTCCTACAGACCACCTCTCTCCCTGAAAGGAGCACAGTGTGGGGTAACGAGGAGGACATCAGCTGCAGTTCCATGGGCTCGGCTTTGAAGCTCAGCACAGGCACTTAGTTCATCTCTGGAAAGGACCAGCCATCACATATGGGAAGAACCTGGAACCTAGGAGGCATCCCATGTTAAGGCTATGCCCTGTGCAAAACAGTAAATGGTACAGGGCTGTGTTTGGTGCCTTTCTACTTCTCTTTTAGACTCCTCTTCCCTACCATCTTCTCTGGGATCCATATACCAAATAGCAACCCCAAATCAGAGCCCACCTGAGCTACCATCTTTCTGGCACATATGAACCTGGGGCCAACCACTACAGTGGTAACTGGTGCTGGCCCCCATCATCCCCATACCATCACTCAGCTCAGCCCCCAGTGAAGGCATGGCTGGGGTCCAGAATCCTGAGGGACAGTCAGCTTCTGGGACACTGAGCAGATGAAGCATTCAGTACCACGTGGGTTTGTGCTCAATTATCATAACACAGCTCAAGTCAGTCCCTGGAAGTGGACAGCCCACAGTAGACTGAGTCCTCAGCTCTCACCCTCACATGGCCACCCGTCACAGTGGCATGGCCCAGTCTGTGGAAAAGCTGAAGGAGGGGTCAGCTGCTTCCATGTCAGGAGCTGAGGCAGAGGATGCTGCAATAGTCTTCAGAACGGAAATTGTTTCATCATGCTGCTTAGTTAGATCCCTCTCTGATTCTGAGTGCTCAAAGGAAAAACAACTATTTATTGTTTTTATTTTTCTGATTCTTTAGGTAATAATTACTAATGGTTAAAAAAAGAGGAAAATATGAAAATATGCTGCCATATAGCCTGAAAGGACATTGGTGTTGCATGTCTTTCCTTCCATCATTTCCATGTCACGCAATTCCACTGATATTCCAGCTGGAGCAGGGTAGAGACCTGTTGGCAAAAGACAATAGGGCTGGACCAAGCTTCCATGTGCACCTGACACACCATGAGTCATATTCCCCAGGGGATCTTCTCAGCTCCCCATTGTTAACAATTAGAAAGAGTCACGTATGCCTGCCCGGTACACAGGAATGTCAAAGTGGCAGCTGAGTTTAGGAATATTGTCCTCTGGCTTTGAATACAATTCTCCACTAAGAAGTCCATGGATAATGGCACAAAAATAGCATCCCTCCCCAAAGTAGTTATGTTTCAGTTAGGGGTAATTTAAGCTACAGCATCCAAAGGAATAACTACGGTTCTGAAGAGCATTAAGTATTTCATTTGCTTTGCAAGTCCTTTTTTAGCAATTCTTGTCATTCTTAACCTCCTTCAAGGACTGGATCTTATCTTTGGCAGAGAAGAAATCACCCTGGTCTCTTTGAATTATTCACTACCTTCTTCTTCATAGCACAGAAGAGCCTGGATGCAAACATCCCTAATACCTCACCTCGTTCCCACAGAGAAGCTCTGATAACTGGTAAATGCTAACGGAAGAGATGTTGTAACTAAATATCATTGTGTTTATATCTATGTATGTCTTCTGCAATATAAGATAAACTAATCTTCCTCACCAAGCTTAGGAGGATAACGAACAAAAATTATAGTTGAGTAACTATATTTGCCAATGTAAATATTTCACAAAAGCTAAGTGGCAATAAATAAAGCTAAACTGTGAGGCAGGATGGGACTTTCCAACAAAGATTCTGAAGTATTCTCAGACTCACTCCTTTAATGAAATTATTTCTAGTTGTATTTTTAACAGTTGGTTTTTCAAACTCATTACCATTTTACCATACTGATAGAATGAGTTTTAGTATTAATTTGCACATAATAGCTATTCATTAGGCTCATTCAATGGGCCAGGCATTGTGCTAAATATTTTACATGAATTATCTCCTTTGTCCCCAAAGCAATTCTGTGAGAAGAGACTATCATTATCCCCATTCTGCAGATGGGTAAGACAATGTGAAACCAGGAATCAACCCAGGAAGCATTACCCAGAGCTCATGTTCTTAACCATTTTCAGGTCTCATTATGATCTATGGGAACAATGTGTGTTACATCACTTTACCTCCTCCCCTGAGAGCCTCACAATGGGTCCTTCCCAACAACCAGTTCAAGGCTATGCCTTTGTCCTATTCTCATGGCCCACACCTAACCCATCCTCAGCTCTCTGTTCTAATTTCCCAGTCTCCTCAACTTAGCACCTTCCATTTCCGGACCGCACATTTTCTTCCCTGTTCCCACCCATCCCCCACTTCCCTGCCACACCCTAAAACTAAACACCTTACTCCCACTCCCATGCCTTTCTACAAGTTGTTTCTTTCCTTGGAAGGGCTTCTTCTCCCCACCCTTCGGGATACTTCAAATCTCATCTCAAAACACCACATTCTTACATAGCCTTTCCACTATTACTCCCTCCTAGGAACTCCTGTGACCCATTTGGTCTTGTTTAACATTCATTTGAAGCTTAAATAGTGCTTTGTGATAGTTAGCTTCTAATGCATACAGATTATTAGCCCAACTAGATCAGCCTCCTAGAGGGCAAGACCTAAAACCTGGCCCCTTCCAGTTACCTCTTCAACCTAGCACACCTAGGGCATGGCTCATCACTCAGCTGGGCCCCCAGTGAAGGCATGGCTGGGGTCCAGAATCCTGAGGCACTGCCAGCTGCTGGGACATTGAACGTATGAAGCATTCAGTGCTCATGTGGGTTTGTGCTCAATTATCATGACATGGCTCAAATCAGTCCCTGGAAGTGGACAGCCCACAGTAGACTGAGTCCTCAGCTCTCACCCTCACATGGCCGCCCATCACAGTGGCATGGCCTAGTTTGTGGAAGAGCTGAAGGAGAGGTCAGCTGCTTCCATGTCAGGAGCTGAGGCAGAGGATGCTGCAATAGTCTTCAGAATGGAAATTGTTTCATCATGCTGCTTAGATCCCTCTCTGATCCTGAGTGCTCAAAGGAAAAACAACTATTTATTGTTTCTATTTTTCTGATTCTTTAGGTACTATCTACTAATGGTTAAAAAAAAAAAAAGAGGAGAATATGAAAAACTGTAAAGAATGACGTATCCTCCATTTTCTCATCATTGTTATCTTTTTGATGTATTTCCTTCCAGTCATTTTTTAATTGGCTATCTGCCTGGCACTGTGCTAAACAATGGAGATAACAAATGTAAAGGCCATTCCAGTCCCTAGTCTCTTGCAGACCTGAAAGGACAACACACAAGACAACAGTGAGGTGTCATGCAATGTGGAGACTGACAAATACAGAGGACATGAAGAAATGATGAAGACCCAGAGAGAATTCTGAAAGAGCCTGACCCTTGGTTCTATCCAGCACAGTTACTGAGATATTGCTCTGTGCCAGGGTGGCCGGGAACTGAGAAGTCCCGGCGACAGGAAGTGACTTGTTCAAGGCTGCTCGGCCACTTAGCTATTTCTATAAAACTGACTAGATCACATGTTCTAAAGCCACAAGATCCTAAAGAAGACTTCATGCAAATAAACCCACAAATCATAAGTGTGTGGGGGAGGTACAAATATATTATAAACACATACATATGCCCTTTATCGGACAGAGCTAATACACGCAAAATAAACTGCCTTTACTGAAAAGCTTCAAACAACATGAATTAGAGACCATCCTGGAAAATCTGGGGCACGTGGCTTGGTCACCATAATTATACATGTTTTTTCTCAATCCAGCAAGGATTTCCTAAAATAGCCTTAGATTCTGCCAAGATGTAAAGTCCTGTTGAGGATGCCCCCACCTGGAAATAGAGTCAAGAAGGGCTGGAAAGAGATCTGGTTTGCTTCACCCTCCAACTAAAATAGGATGCAAAACTAAACAGTGTCATTAGAGAGAGACAGAACTTCATTTCCCCCAAACAGTCTTTTTAACCTAGAAAGCAAGCACTACTGTCTCTTGGTATTTTGCATTTCCTTCCTCGAAACGATCTTTAATAGTTTGAGCCATGGAGGCTCAAGGCAAGGGAGGAGGAAGAAGGCAAACTAAAAATAATGTTTAAATTAAACAAAATAACAAAAGTGAGCGCAGGCAGAAATCTCCTTGGCCCCAGAATTCCACTTGCTTTGAGTCCAGGGTTCACTCCATCCTGACAAAAGGAATGGAGAGAGCTGGGCTCCGTCCCGCCTGATTAATTCAACATTGTTCAGTAAGGGTCTGTCCAAATGGTTAGAACAACAACTAAATGCTAATCACAAAGCCCTCAGTGAGCAGTTAAAAATGAATTTGTCTGATATATTCACAACGTCTACTGAGCAACATCAAAGGAGCTCAGGGCACAGTGGGCTTTGTTGAGAAACCGGTTTTAAGTAGGGTAAAAAAATGGACATTTTCCTGCCTGCTAACTCTAAAAGCCTAACTTGTGTTCTCAGAGTCCAGGAGAATAAATCACTCAAGCAAAGAAATAATAATAATGAAGACATATGGTGTGACTCCCAAAAACCCATCATGGTTAATATACAGCAGTTCATTAATCATAACACCGATTACCATCTTTTGATTACTTTTTTGTAGGGACAAACTCAAATGCATTTTCTTTCTCCCTTTCTCTTGCAGGAATAATTTCTTAAGAAATCATTTAAGGCATTATGACAGGCAGGGTTTAGAGGATGACCTTCTGGCACCAGGAATTCCAAGCACAGTGAAAGATCTTCCCCAGCCTCTGGAAGCCGGGAAAGTGGGGCATTTGGTTAGTTTTCACAGCAGTGGCTCAGCACCCATCCAGCTCACTGATCTTCCTGCTTTGTTTGATTGCCTGTGATGCGACTTTCCACACATCACCGGCTCCAAACTTTCTTCTCCCCAGACACCTTTCATCTCATTCGCCTTCTCTATTACTCTCTGACTCTGTATTCTTTCCTTCCCAGCCTTCATGAATTCAGCACTTGTGTATTAAGCACCTACTCTTGTAAAATACAGCAACACTTTATCCTTCTCATTAACCTTTCAGTACTCCTCCCCAAGCAAAGCTTCCCTCTTGATTCTCAACACATTCTTTGTGAATAAAAAGGATGTGCATAAGCTATCATGAAATATTTCAGACTTAACAAAAAACTATAAAGAATAATATTATAAAACATATGCAGTAATATTATAAAATTTCCACACCCAGGAGAGGCACCTGGGTGGCTAGTCAGTTGAGCACCTGACTTTGGTTCAGGTCGTGATCTTGCAGTTCAGGAGTTAGAGCCTCGCTCGCATTGGGCTCTGTGCTGACAGCTCAGAGTCTGGAACCTGCTCCAGATTCTGTGACTCCCTCTCTCTCTGCCCCTCCCCCGCTCACGCTGTGTGTCTCTCTCTCAAAAAAAAAAAAAAAAAAACATTAAAAAAATTAAAACACACAGATACCTACTCCCCACCTTAAAAGATAAAACATCCATACAATTGATATCTCAGGTACCCCTCTTTCCCCAATTCCCCAAAGATAACTCACCAAACTAAACTAAATTTGGTTTTCACTATTTCCATGCATCTTTAAATACTCTAAATAACTTTTCTACATACATACAAATATATATATATATATATATATATATATATCCAAACACAATATATAGTATTATTTTACATTTCCATGAAATTTATATAAAGGGTTTTGTACCACATATTTTCTTCAGTATGCTTTTTTGTTCAGCATTGTGTAGTTGAAAGTCATCTATGTTAATACTTAACTCAGGTTTATTCCCTGGTCATCACTGTCTATTATTCCACTGCATAAATCAGCACAATTCATTTGTCCTGTCTCTTCTTGATAGACATTTAAACTAAATCTTCGGTGTTTGTTATTACACATAGTGCTGCTGTGAACATTCTTACATTGGCTCCTTGTACACATTCCCGATGTCCCCTTTATCTTCGCCTGCACAATGAGTGTCAGAGGAATTGCTATTGCTGAAATTGTCAATAAAATTCCTTCTGACTCGGCCATGTTTGCCTCAGCCTGAACTCTGGCCCTTTTCCATCTCGTCCATGACTTAAAAGGATACGGCCAGGCTACTTTGATCAGTGAGGCCTAAAACACAAACTCCAGTAGATGCCACCCCCAGGCGCCCTGGTCTTTGGCTCTGCCTCTTGTCAACATGCTATAGAGCCAGGGAGGCGGCATATCCCCATGCTGTGAACCTCAGCATAGAACCAAGTCACTGCTACTGGGTTTTATGTGACACATCTGACCCGCTGTTATTCCCTTACACAAAGGAATTAATGCTCTCCTGAGAAATTAATTTCCATTACATTTCAAATTGTAAAGCAAGAATGAACACATCACATCTCAGCTTGGGTGGTCTGTTTCCCTAGCTTATTTTTCCTAATCCCTATCCCCACAGTTGGGCAAGAAGCACCATTATCCACTCCTCATCAGGGTCTAAAATGTCATGCCCCAGGCTTGTTTCATTCTCTTGGTTTGCTATATTTCCTGTATCATATCTTTGGTCTGTGCTTCCAGATGTTATTAAATAGCTTTCTAGATATACCATTAAAGTTTTCTATAAGGGTACTTGATATAAACTATCTGACACAACCAACCTGGTAAAAATAAATGGGAAATATTTGGTATGAGAGCGAGGACCTCCCCTCCAGCAATGATTACACCAGGACTAATCGGTTTCCAACTGAAGACAGAGCCTCTTCTAGAGTCTCCTATATCAGGACGTGAAAATTGCTCCCTACTTCCTGAAAGTCAAATCTCCTGCGAAACACTTGCCTGAATCCTGAACATTTGCCTGAATCCTGAGAGTTTTTTAATTTACTTTATAAGATACATGCGAAGAGTCTAAATAAAACCATAATAGGAATAATGATATTGAAAAATGAAGACATTAGGAAAGAATACCCAATTAATAACGAAATGCAACAAATTGTTAATAGCCACAGTCACTGGCACTCCAGGCACAGAAGATAAGTTTCATCACCAAAAACTACTGGTATCAACCAAGACAACATAAGGAACTACTAATAGCAAAGAGTATATAAGGCATACAACTGAAATATATATTCCCAAAGGCCTTGTATTTTATAAAGTTGATGTTGGGGAGGAGGGTAATACCTTCCAACGTTCTCACTTGAGAATCTAAATGGACATAGAATTTGTCCCCATAAGCATGCGGGGAAAGTCTGTTCCACAGAGTGCATTCCTTGACTACACATGTACACGCACATACATATACACAAAGCATTGGCACACATATGCATGCATGTGGAGTATGTGCCTAAAACTTGTACCTCTGTTGAATTTTTGCAAGCTAAACAATATTTAAGCATTTCAGAGGTGCTTTATTTTCCCTGCTGGACCATTTGTGCCACTGTACTCTATTTAGTGAGCATTTACTATAGTTGCACACTGTGTCACTTACTTTTATGAAGATTTAGCACATGCTCAACCCAAGGCAAAATACTTCAAATATATTATTTCCTTTGTTCTTCACAAGAGGATATTCTTATCCTCATTTTTCTGATGAGGGAACTGGTGCTTCAAGAGGTAAACAGCATACTGAAGTTCCCTTAATGAGTAAATGAAGAGTAAGACTATAAATCCAAGGCTATATGTCGAAGTCATAAATCAAAGAACTTAAGCACTACCCTAACCTGGTCCCATACAAAATATAAATGTAGTATTTACAACCTCTCAGTCTTCACTGTACCTTGAATGTAATAGGTGCAGATGGATGGATGGATGGACATATGGACAATGGACAGATGATGAACAAATGACAACAACAAATGGATAAAGACAAAGGAGCTTCAAGTCTCACTTAAGGAGAAGACTCAACAAAGAGTGGTTTTTCTTTCCATAATAAGGGATGCATATAAACAAACATCCTTCTAGATACTGTGAATCTCCATTATTATCTAAATAGAGAGATAGATGATAGATAATAGTCAAAACCCTTTGATTATCTGTTTAATGAATTTAATTTTCCTTTCTTAATTTCTTTTACCCTTTCTATCTGAATCCACACAATAGGAAGAAGTACTTAGAAATGAGAATTTCCTGAATTGTGCCTTTATACCCTAAGCTTACTTGTTAAACACATGAAAATAGCAAGATCAGGGTTCAGTCCTTACACAGGTTTGTGGGGTCACCAGTTCTTATCATACAGAACTTACCAGCACAGTCTGCTCCCTCTCTCAGACAGGAGGGATCTGATTACAGAAACCTCTAGGAACAAAATAAGGGATGGATCCACAGACCCACACCTGTCATCTAACAACCTGTGTACCCCCTGAGGATCTGCAAAATCTTCATACAGTGAGACCAATATTCCATCAAGCTTTGCCAAACCCTGAATATGAAACTAGGAAACTCAAATAAGGAGGAACAAATGTGCAAATGAGCTGCATGAAGCACAAATGATAGTCCTATGCCAAGACAGAGACCAGAACTGGGATAATACACGTACCTCAAGTCATAGGCCCAGTACAAGCCAGGCCTTCTACAAACTCTAGTTGTGAGCTCCTGGAAGTTGCCTTATATACACTATTTAATGTTTATTTATTTTTGAGAGTGACAGACAGAGCACTAGTAGGAGAGGGGCAGAGAGGGAGACACAGAATCCGAAGCAAGCCTAGGATCCAAGCTGTCAGCACAGAGCCTGACACGGGACTCAAACCCACGAACTTAAGATCATGACCTGAGCCTTATACACACAATTTAATAAATCCTCACCTTTCAGGAGTTTCTATTGTACTGACCCCATTTTGCAGATGAGGAAAGCAAGGTTCTGAGAGGTTCAGACGCTCACCTATAGGACAGAGCCAGCATTCAAGCCCTAGTCTGTATGATTCCCAAGCTGGTTTTCTTTTAGACACACTGAACGCCTCATGGTTGATTTCTGTTCCTAGTACACCCATCTGTCACCCAGCTGCACAGTGCTGCCCTCCTGCAGCACTGTAATGTGAGACTTAATTAAATAACAGTGGTAAAGACTCACATAAAATGTTTATGGCCGTATTAAGTTTTCCTCAGTGCCAAGTGACCGGGTGCTTCCTGCATCTGATGACCATTTGGCTTTGGGATTTAACCAACACTGTTCAAAGTGCATAAACATGGCTCACAGGAAAGCGGATACCATGTCAGAGGCAAGGAAATGACCTGTATGATGCATTTTGCATTCAAGATATGATGGCCCTAGACATTTCAGTCCAGCAGATCTCTCTGAGATAGAAATAAATCTCCAGTGCAGAGTATTGAGCATGTTGATGTACATTCCAGGGAACCCCGTCCATAGCTTTCACACATTTCCCAAAAGGGAGGCAAAAAAATGGGAAGCACCAACTAAGCCACTCATTTTAATGGTCGATTCCTTTGGGTGTTGTCCCGGGGCAGCTGTGAGGAAGGTGTGGAGTTGGTGCCTGGTTGGCATTCAGAGCCGCCCAGGCTGTTTTCTGTAGCTTCCATGCTTGGCCTTCCAGGAAATGAAGATCAACATCCCCTCTCCAAACTCTGGCTTGTGTCTCTGCCCAAGATACTTCACCACAAGCCACAATGGTGGCAAAGCTGGCTTTCGGGGCTCTGTTTCCTCCAAGGAGCATCCTTCATGGCTGATTTCAGATTTCTATGGACCTTGGGACCAAACTATAAAGGCAGGCAACCAGCTTGCCCTTCACTATTAGCCAAAGAGCATAGATTCTCAAGAAAGAAATTGGGGAAGAAGCCACAGCAAGATTTACATTTGGAATCTAAACTTTGACAGGGCTAAGAAGGTCCCAAGACCTCAAGCTCTTACGTTCTGGCAGGCCTCATTCACCAGAAAAGAGAAAGATGGCCCTTCCAGGTCAAGCAAATGTTTTCAGGACATTGTGGGGTTCTCAGACACATACTGTGTGTCAAAACAGACCTTGAAGGTGTGGGCTTCAGGCAGAATTGATGTGAGGCCAACGGGAGTCCCTAGGAAACAATGTGGTAATAACCCCAATGAAGCCTAGAAACCAAGAATAAATAAACACCTAGTCTTCTTGGGATGTCACATCACAGGACTCTTGCAGGAAATGCTGAGGGGGTTCAGAACCTGCCCCTCCTCTGCCATCTTTCTGAACACCTTCTCCCCCACCCCAAACTCTAAGCAAAGGCCATTCTCCCTGAAAATAAACCTTAAGGGAAAGAAACTTAAACTTCAGAGGGAAGGTTGAGACTTTAAGAACCAGTCTGAAGAGCAGGGAGATTGATGGAGTACGTGTAAAAGGCAGAGAGACTCCCCAGAAAGTATCAGTGCCACAGTTTCATTTGTAAACCAAGTGGGAAATCCCAGGAGCAGAACATATGCCTCCAGCTGAACATTTTTAATGAGAAAACCCATGTTGTAGGCACCAAAGCCAATACGTTAATTAGGAATGCCATCATACTGATATATGGTACTATTCATTTGTCAATTTAATTAATTTATTTTTTATGAAAAAATAAAAATAAAAGAGGTCATCTTGCAAAGTGGCCTTTGATTCTCTCCAAAGCAAGTTCTGAGTACATTTGCCAAAGGAGTGAATCCTCACTGGGTTCCATACTCATACACTGGATTTCACAATTGCAACTATAGATGGTGATACCTTGTGCAGGAAGGTGAAATGCTCAAGTAAGAAGATGGGAAACCCCAAGAGGATCCTTATTGGCTCAGGGAAAGCTGTTTTTAAATGCAAGAAATCTGGACTCTCTTCTTCTGAATATTTGCTGAACCAACAGAAGGCACTAAATCCCAGCATAGTTTGTTTTAAAGTAGATGTGGCTGGCAAATATCTTTCTGGAAAGCTCTCGTATGGTCATCTATCTCTCCAGGGATTCACCAATCATAAGCTACTATTTATTGAGCACTCATTGTATATCAGGCCCTGTGCTAAGGGCTTCATGTATACTCACTCAACGCTGTGAAGATCATACTTCCCTTACCTCCATTTTACAGGGAATAAAGTTAGACTCAGAGGTTCTGGCACTTTCCAGAGGTCCTATGGTGTGGAGTGGTACAGCAGGGTCTGCCACAGGCATTCGGACCCCCACACTCAGAATCACCACACATTCCTCTTGCCTCCTAACCTGAAAGGGTTCAGTAGTGGACATTTCTAAGCCATCTGGGGATTCACAGGAGAACATTATTACTCTCACAGGTGGCAGTGCTATTTACATTCCCCTACATCCCACTAGTTCACTTTGGAATTCTCCAATACAGATTCTGTATCTCTAACTACAATAGATACTACTAACAGAAGTAGTAATAGCAATACTTGGTGTCTGTGTGGAGTATTATACGTTTACACACTGCTTCATTTCTAGGTTAAGTTGTGGGTCTCACCAAATCCCCCAAAAGACCCAGGTGAGTGGCAGGTACCCCGGTATGAGAAAGGCTGATTGGGGGTAGGAGGATGGAACTTTGATCTTTAACTCTATTTTCTTCCATAATACAGTACTTTGTAGGGTTTTTTTCTTAATTTAAGTAATCTCTACACCTGACATGGGGCTCAAAGTCATGACTCAAGATCAAGAGTCCCACACTCTTCCCACTGAGCCAACCAGTCACCCTATAATATAGTACTTATCACAAGCATATATTACTTTTATATTTATTTAAAATAGTCAATATACAGGCACCTGGGTGGCTCAGTCAGTTAAGTCCCCTACTTCAGCGCAGGTGGGTTCAAACTCCACATCGGGCTCTGTGCCTCCTTCTCTGTCTGCCCCTCCCCAACTCATGCTCTTTCTCTCTCTCAAAAATAAACATGAAAAAAATTTTTAATAGAAAAATAAAATAAAATAGTCAATATAAATACAAAAATAAAACTCTGTGAGGTAAATAGCATGAATATTATTGCCACCATGTTCTGGGGCTCACCCAAGACCATCAGCCAGTTAGTTGAGAACTAGAATCTAGGCCTTTTACCTCTTAATGATTTATTCAGCTCACTCCACCAGGGATATCCATCATAGCTGCCTGGATTTCAGCTTTTTACAGAATCTTTCCAAGCAGTAAAGATGGTTTTACAGGCCCAGCAAGGTAGGGTGACTCTCTTGAGATATCAGCCATGGTAGTGACAGAGCCAAGGCTACCACCCTGTTTGCTCTCTGCTTCCTATGTACACTACAAACAGTACACAGCAGTTAACCTCCTAGGCCCTGGGCACTCCTGTAGGTCTTGTGAAGACAAAGCCCTTAGAAATGGTCCCAGCAGGGGAAGAAGTAGAGAGAATTAACCACTTTATGTAAGAGTTCTGGATGGCAGTGGGTGGAAGATGCAATGGCAGCATTTAATTGGTATTTATTGGGCCCTACATTAGACCAGGCCCTGGGGATTCCAACAGAATAGGAATTGGTCCTTATCTTGGAAGAGCTCTGTAGTCAGGGGAAGCAGATTAACTCGGCATAATGTGATCAGCAGATAAGGGCTTTAGTGGACATTTGAATAGAGCTCAGAGGAGCTCAGAGTGTGTATGGGGGTGGGGGGAGGAGGGGAGTCTAAGCTGTTGGACAACTGGCATCACTGGATAAGTCCTAACAGGCCCTCTGTCTGCCATGCCCTAACCTCTCCCTTGCCACAGTACCACCTTCAGGGAAACAGTCTCTCCCTCACAACCCAAAAGAGTCTGGGCTCCTCCATCTTTCCCCTTCAGTTGTGGTAGAACAACTAATAAAGTTCAGGGGTTCACTTCACTTCAAAGCAGTTTTCCTCATTGTTGATATGTTGTTCTTGTGAGGTAATCCTTCGGTTCTCTGTTTGTCTTCTCCTTATCATTGTTTTCTCTGCCAGGCCTCATAGAGCCTTCAGAGAGAAATCAATTCAGCAATAGCCCTCCTCCCAGAGAAGTCCATAAAAGGGAGCTCCTTTGGGTAAAAGGCCCCACAAGCCAGGGCAGCTGTAGGAACCATACCAGCTGCTCTCCTGGGTCAATAGGTCAAGCCCAACAAAAAGCTGAGCTCATATTTCTGACCCTGGGTGGTTCAATAAACTTTAGAGACCATTCTTGGTATTGAGGTTACACACACACATACACACACACACACACACACACACACAAAGCTGGAAATGTGATATTTCTACTACTGCACTATAGCAAAGTAAAATTTAAAGTATCTAACTAAGAGCTACCTGTGAGTCAAGCAAGCAAACTGAAAAATATACCAGAAAAAGTAAAATGCTCCTGAGATGCAAAAAGGTATGCTTTCCAAAGGTTGGTGTTTCCACCAACACAAGGAGGCAGTTCAAGTTTAGAGGTTATACATAAAACAAAGGGGTCTGGATCCTCAATCATCTGGAAGAGGGGTAGGAAGAAAGAAGCATGGGAACATTTGCTGGGCTTGCCAAGTGTTCCTCACATACCAGTAACACAAAAACTAACAGTGAATATTTTCAACAATTTATTTCCTTAAAATAAGTACAGCAGCTTACTAATAGTGGATCATATTCTAGCATAATTGTTTTCACTAAAAATAAGCTTTCACTGCAGATGTGGGTGGGTCTATTGATGTGTTCTATATGTCTTCATGTTATTTTTATAAAGGTAAACAAAAGAGTAAGAAGAGTGAACTAAGGGGACAGCCCCAAGTGTCTCTGAGGAAGACCTCAACCAACAACTCTTCTTCATTTCTTTCTCTTTTTTTTTCAGCAACAGGAAATCCGAAATCACTGAGCCTGTGACAAAGGCAGCCAATCAATAGCTCAGGAAGGAAAAAGCCCATCTGGGGAAACTTATACAACAGACCCGGCAGAAGGGAAGTAATAAAAGTTTGCTTCATGCCTTGTCTCTACTGGCCAAAAATGCTCAACTTTGGGAATGAGTATAAGCAAAATAACCTGGTAGATCACCACAGCAAAATTAAATTGAGGATTAGGGCTCCTGGGTGTATCAGTGGGCTATGTCAGACTCTTGATTTCGGGTCAGGTCATGATCTCATGGTTCGTGGGGTTGAGTCATGCATTGGGCTCTGCACTGACCACTCAGAGCCATTTTCTCTGCCTTTCCTCTTCTCATGTGCTACCACTCACGTGTGCTCTCACTCTGTAAATAGATAGATAGATAGATAGATAGATAGATAGATAGATAGATAGATAGACAGACAGATAAGTAAAATGAGGGTCAGGAGAGGGAATGGTTTGGCGAAACTCAAGTACCTTTGATTAATCATCTTCTACAAGTACAATTTGAGAAAGACCATGGTAATGTCATCAGTCATCAATCACATAATTCATCTCTCTTTCCCCTCCCTTCTGGCCCCATTCCTGCCCCCCACAACCAAAATATACAAATCACACCTGGCTTTTTTAAATTCCCTCAGAAAATTTTACCAGCATTAACCTCACCTTCTTTCTTTATGCTTCCAGAGACATAGTCAAAGCTGAGGACCATGCTCAATTATGTGGAAAGCAGGCAATCAATAGGTGGTTCCTAGATAATGGACCACTGGAGATAGGATAATCCCTCCTTTCCCCAGCAGCTGTCTCAGCTCACTACAAAGCACTACAAAAGTGCTGAGCTGAAGACAGCCCAAGATAGCACAAAGTGTGATTTGGATAGTGGGGTGATAATTGCTCTCAAAAAGAGGGCAAAATTGGGAACAATGGGGCACATTAAGAACATTTATAAGCAGGGACAACTAATCCCTCCTTCTAGGAAGTATGGTAAGAGACAGGGTGTTTAACCAGGTCCTCTGGTTTGGGGAGCTGAGCTGTCTGCATGTGTGCATGTGTGCATTTTTCTAGAGGGATTGCATAATTGTCATCAGAATCTCAAAAGGGTCCCAGAATCTTCCTCACCACTACCATCACCACCACCACCCCCACAGAAAAGTAAGAACCATGGGACTGACCAGGAAATGAGGTCAAACGTGAAACAATCCACAATGAAAGAATTTCAAAGTCAAACAACCAGGGGGTCCATTCCCAGCCTTCAAGCACAAGTGTGCAGAGATTCTTGGCTCTGTTGCTTCATTTATCTGCTTCATTTCTCTCCACCCCAATGTCTCATGGTCAGGAACTCCTTCTTGGTAAGTCCTTTGTAAGCACATTTTGAAAGTGCATACAGATTTTCAAAGACCCTGTGCAAGGACTTCCCTCACCTAACAACATCTCTTCCTGCTTCCCCATATACACCTCAAGCCCCTGAAGAAGATTTAAGAGTCCTCAAGTCTGCAATTAATTATCACTACCACAGACAACTCACTGAGAACTAAATAGGTTTAAATTTGAATAATTTTGGTTGTAGTCATTCAAATAATGAAGCACTTAAGTTCTTCCTCACCATTCATTCACTTACTCATTGAACAAGCATTTATTCACCTGAGCCCTGGGGACCCTCCCTGACAGACATCATACCTTTCCTCAGGAAGCTCATCATTAAAAATACAGTCTTCCTTGGGGCACCTGCGTGGCTCAGTCACTTAACTTCATCTCAGGGTATGATCTCGCAGTTCGTGAGTTCAAACCCGGCATCGTGCTCTCAACTGTCAGCACAGAGCCTGCTTTGAACCCTTTATCTCTATCTCTTCTCCTCTCTCTCTGCCCCTCCCCAGCTCATGTGCACTCTCTCCCCTTAAATAAATAAACATTTAAAAATAATAATAATAATACAGTCTCCCTTCCCTACCTACAGTACCCACTTTAAGCTTGTCACAAAGAGCTTAACTAAGTAAGAGCTTAGCTAATACTAAAGTAAGAATCCACCAGATGATTACATGAGAAAGCTCTCCCCTCCCTTAAAGTTGCTTTGAAATTTAATGGGCAATTATATCATGGAAGATTTCAAAGAGGACCAGCTGGAGTTGCTGTGAGACTTCAGTAAGAAATGTAGGTGAAAGGGCTTTATAAACTATAAACACCTTATAGATAGAATGCATTATAATGATGAAGCCTTTTGACCCAACTCTTACCACTTATGATTTTTTTATCATCATATGAAAAGAAAATGTCAGTAAGGCTATGTAAATAGACTTTGAAATTTAGAAAGCACTGGAAAGCCTGAAATATACACTCCTTTTTCACCTCCACCACCAAGAGAAGGAAATACTTTCAGAGAAGGAGGAGGATGAAGAATAACTGAGCAATTTCAAGCAAACAACCCAGATGAATCAGTGTGGGTAGTTGAAACATAGAGCTAGGCAGAGAGGTTCTGGAGGTCTTGAGAATTGTCCTACATCATCTTGAGTTAAAAAAGAAGAAATAAATAGATACTGCAAACAGATCTCCAACACAACATTAATATTAGGAAAGAATTGAAAACTGATTATAATAACTATCATATGGAGGCTTACCATGTGCCAGATACTATCCCAAGAATTTTCCACATATTAGTTCATGTACACCTTGTAAGAACTCAATGCTAAGAACTTAACCAAGTTAATACATGCACCTGGCACATAATAAGTGCTCAATATACATCATTATTACAAGCTCCATTTTATAGGTGGTAAAAAGGACACACAAGTGGGTTAATTTGCCTAAATTTACAGTGAATTTAAGTAGTAGAGCTGAACTGCCTGACTTCAAAACAGAGAGGAGAAACATCTTCAAGAACATTTCTATATTTAAGGTTTCACCATTTTTTGAATAACTAAATCAATCAACAAACACTTATAGTCACTACCTACTTTGAGAAGAAGACTCTAAGTTCCAGGAGAAAAGGGATCTTTCTTTCTTGGTTATCTCATTGCCATATTAATTAACTGACTGCTCCAGGCATTTGAAAGAATAAGAATAAAGACATGGATTTGTAGGGATGCCTGGGTGGCTCAGTAGTTAAGCGTCCGACTTCAGCTCAGGTCATGATCTCATAGTTCATGGGTTTGAGCCCTACATCAGGCTCTGTGCTGACAGCCAGCTCAGAGCCTGGAGCCTGTTTCAGATTCTGTATCTCCCTCTCTCTCTGACCCTCCCCTGCTCACGCTGTTTCTCTCTCTCTCTCTCTCTCTCAGAAATAAATAAAACATTAAAAAAAAAAAGACATGGATTTGTAGATGCTTATAAGCCACTGGGTAAGATACCTGCCTAAATAACCCAATCCCTATCTGGCTGAGATGTAGAGCAAAATAGAATGACCTACTGGGAGAAGTGGGGACATCAGAAACTACACACCAAGGAAAAATTATCTGAGGTAGTTATCTGTCTTGGGGAGCCAATGTTATCAAGCATTAAAGCATAATCCAGACAGGGCAGAGGCAGATACCCTCCTGGTATAAGACCAGGGTTATAATAAGGGTCACTGGTCCTCTAGAAATGGGGTTAAGATTATGTTAATAGGAAGATATGAATTTACTCTGTTGGTTAAATGAAGGTCCTTAGGAAGAATTAGTCCCAAAAGTTGTAAACTGTTTTTGAGTTCTTATACTTTAGGAGAAAGCCAACCTAGCCTGGAGTTAAAGCTCCACTATGTCCGCACCTGACTAGTCAAATCCTGCAAGCCAAGGGTCAGCCCTTGAATAGTACCAGAGAGGTGCCTAGGAAGGTGCCTAGAACAGGAATACAACACCCTACTTCTTCTGCCCCCAACACCTCCCTCTCTGCCTCCCGCCCCATTTTGGCACAAGAGGGCTTTGCAAAACTCATGTAAAGCCTTTCAGAAAGAATCCTCCTGAAACCCCAGTTAATCTCCTACAGGAGTGATTGGCTAGAGCCTATTGTGTTGGGGCAGCAACACACCAATTTTTCAGAAAAACTACATTTTTCCAAAATGTTTATAAATTACAGCGACCACATGAAAGTTTCAGCCTTTGAAATATTTGGGGGACATTTTAGGTAGGGCTTCAAAGAAGTTTTATAGAAGGAGGGAAAGAGCATTTTCTACTGGCATGTACCCTTTTGCCATTCAGTCTTTCTCATCCTCCTCCCTGAAATGCATACATGATGACAAGAAGTGTGACGTTGTTTTTCCAACCATGACGAAAATGCCAAGAAACCCACAGGCCACTCAGCTAAAAACCACTGAGCCACCAAATCAACATCATCAACTCAATACCTAGGGATTTGCCTTTACACAAGGAAAATGAGTACCTATTGTGCTCAGGCCATTGTTACTTGGGTTTTTAGTTATCTGCAACTGAGTTCAAAACCTAAAGTGGTCATAGACTACTAAAGAGGCAGTACAGCACAAAGGTATAAAGGTGTAGTACAAAGAACCCAGAGATCACACACAGGTTGGAGCCCCAACTCTGTATAACTGTGCATGACCCATATCAGTGGGGGTGTCTTACTGTAGATGCTCCAGAGGCTGAGCAAAAATTTGGATGGAGAACAAGTGGTTAATTTGGGAGGTGATGCTAGGAAGCCAGGGAGAGGTGAGACAGGGAAGGAGAGAAGACTAGTAAGAGCATGTAATTGCACTGGGTATTACTGCAGGCCAACTCTTGTTCTAGCTCTTGATGAATTTGCAGAGGAAACCCTGTAGAGCTTTCTACTGTGAGTATGGTTCATGGGCCATCAGCACCAGCATCACATGGGGAAAGATAAGAAAAGCAAAATCATCGGGGGTGTGCCAGGTGGCTTGATGAGTTAAGTGTCCAACTTTGGCTCAGGTCATGATCTCATGGTTGGTAGGTTCAAGCCTCCCATGGGGCTCTGTGATGATAGCTCAGATCCCAGCACCTGCTTCAGATTCTCTATCTCCATCTCTCTCTGCCACTCCCCCTCTTGTGTTATCTCTCTCTCTCAAAAATAAATCAATAAACATTTTTTGAAAAAGAATAAAAGTAGAATCCTGTCCCACCTCAGACCTCGTGAATCATAATTTGCATTTTAATTAGAGCCCTAGATGATACTGGTTCACATTCAAGTGTGACAGGTCTTAGTGTAGACGGTACCTCAGTACAGAGCATCAGAAAGATGGGAGGCTCTTGTACTTCATTGGTCAAGGGAGCATTCACTCCTGCATTTCCAGGTTTAACAGACCTCCAACAGCTTAGGAGAAAACCCTGAAGAAGACAAGCTGGGAGAGTTAGCAAGCATTCAAAGGAAGAAGCTGGTAAGAGGGAAGCTGATGATCCAGGCTGAGGGCATGAGGCATGGAGCCCCAACAACACCCCTGCAGCAGGAGGTTATAATGCCTTGTTCATATGGACAGTGGAAATGTTGAGTGAGCTACTTTATACAATAGGGTAGTTGCTCAATTGCTATTGTAAACAGATACAACAACCAAAACCATTTGGAAAGACATATTACAACTAATATGATAATAGCCAACCTGATTCCTATGTCTCTAACTTTCTAAGATAAAAAGAGCACAGTCTCTGACCTCAAGGGACTTAAACCTTGATAAGGAGATAAGGCTTGGGTACATGAAGCAATCCAAGAACAGGGACACTATTAGGTAACAACACTCTCACATAAGTATCAGCAACTGTCCTTATATGTGCTTACTATTTACTAGGCATCATTATAAGGATTATAAAGCATGTGTGTGTGTGTGTGTGTGTGTGTGTGTGTGTGTGTGTGTGTGTTCAAGAGCCTAGTAAGGTAAATACTGTCATTAGCACCACTTTACAAATGAAGAAACTGAGGCAAAAAGAAGTTAAGTGACCTGCCACATGCTTAACTGCTACTAACTCAATACTGCTACTAACGCTTATTAGAGCTCCACTTTATTCAGCATCTTTTCTATAGTGAGCCCCAGGCTCACTATAGGTGGTTTTAGGCGTGTTCCTTCTTTCAAAGTGTAACTCTCCTTTATGTTGAGTGAGTTGCCTAATGCTGTGCATGTTTTATAGATGGTATGGCAGCTGGAGTTCCATAGGACAACAATTTCAGATCAGAGTGGTGGCAAGGGCTCCTCTCTAAACCTCAGAGGAACCAGAGCCAACTGAGCTCCTGCCCATCAAAAGGCCAGGGAGGTGGAGTGGACCATGGCCAGACCTGGAAGCAGAAATGCTGAGTCTTGAGCCTAGTATGGCCACTAACTGAAGCATGTGAACAGGCCAGGTACAGGTACCCATGTAGGTCTCATTGTTCCCAGCTAGAACCCAAACTGGGCAGGGTAGCTCATACATTAATGCTGTCTTTTAGCTCTAAATTCCTGTAGCAAGATGCTCAGCATAAACCCTCTAATCAAATGTCTACCATCCTGTGTGGTTTATCTATACAATGGAATACTACATGGCAATGAGAAAGAATGAAATCTAGCCACGTGTAGCAACATGGATGGACATTGAGGGTGTTATGCTGAGTGAAATAAGTCAGGCAGGGAAGGACAAATACCACATGTTTGCACGTATATGAGGATTAAGAGGAACTTAACAGAGGACCAAGGGGGAGAAGAAGGGGGCAAATAGTGGGGGAGAGGGAGAGAGGCAAACCATGAGAGACTCTTGAATACTGAGAACAAACTGAGGACTGATGGGTGTGGGGGGGGAGGGGGACGATGGGCATGGAGGAGGACACTTGTGGGGATGCGCAGTGGTGTTATATGGAAACCAACTTGACAATAAACTATTTGTAGAAAAAAACAAACAAACAAACAAACAAACAAAACAAATGTCTACCATCCTGGAAAAAACAACTATGATGCAAAATCTGAAAGTAAGGAGATTTTACTTAGTCTTACTTGCCATAATGCTCTGTTTCCATCAAAGATAGTTTAGGAAGCTACAGGCAAACTCAAAGCCCACACAATGATATCTATAGACACTCTTTTTTTAAAGTTTTATTATATATTTTGAGAGAGAGCGCGTGCACACACGCATGCATGCATGCATGAGATTTGGGGAGGGGCAGAGAGAGAGGGAGAGAATCCCAAGCAGGCTCCATGCTGTCAGTGCAGAGCCCTTGAACCCAGGAACAGTGAGACCATGATTTGAGCCAAAATCAAGAGTCAGACACTTGACCAGCTGACCCATCCAGGCACCCTGATATATATAGATATTCTATAGATGTCACATCCTATCTAATTGTAAGATGTATATATTCTTAAAACTGTTTTCTAGTTTTACAAAGCATTTCCAGCTGAGCTAAGCTGGTCTTCCATTTTATGCTCTGTAAGTCTAGCTGACTGGCTCTCCATGACTCAATGTGGCCCTCGGCCATCTCCTGCTCCTTCCCCAATCCTACAGCATTATTTCATCAATAATGCCACGATGCAGAATCACCCCAGCCACTTCTTATCATGTTGCTGGAGTGGCACAATCCGTCTACTAGTGTAGAGTTTTTTGAATGGATCAAAGATCAGAGACTGTTTCCTGAAAAGTCACCTCCAGGCTCCAATTTTGCAGAGAGGCATCCTTTGAAAATACCAGTTGGACAACTTCAGCGCACACAGAAAAATGCCACTCTGCACACCCCAGGGAGAATGCTTATAAAAGTACACTATCCAGCCAGTCCTCTCTTTGTCCCCACACAGTCCACTTCCACCCTCAAGGGAGGATCCTGTGAATTGAGAGAAGACTCAGGCTCTAAGAAAAAGTCCAGACAGGAGGTAGAATAAATGGCACATTGTTATGTTCTGTCAATTGCTTAGACTCAAGAACCACAGCTCAATTTTTTTTTTCTCTAAAGCAGACAAGCCATCTTCAGGACTCTCAAACACCCAACAGTCATCTTATAAGCATCTAACACTCTGAAGGACACGTCGTCCACCATGTGCAAAGCATGACAGACACACAAAGATCACAGACCCAGTTCCCTAAGATAAAGACATCACAGTCCCTGACCTCAAGGAACGTAAAACCTTGATAGGGAGATAAGACTTGGGTACATGAAGCAATACAAGCCCAGTGCCACACATTAGGAAATAACACAATCGTATGTGTGTCAGCAAGTGTTCGTTCACAGGCAGAATTTCCCCTGTTCTCTTCCACTCTTGGTGCCCTCATTGTCTTTCCTTGAACCAAAGTTGTTTGTCACAGTTGAAAAGACTGTTATCTCTTATAACTAAGGAGCAGAGACTAGAACCTGGCTTCTCAGAGCAGCATGAAAAGCAAGAGTGGGGAATTGGTACAGATAGGCTTGAGTGCTTGGCAGAAATATAATAAGATATTGTTCAAAGTCACAGACTTTATTCTCAATGTCTACTTGACTCAAACTCAGGACAGGAGAAAGGAATAAAGTCCCCACACTGGAGGTTATTTTGAACTTGCATTTAACAGCTTCTAGGATAGAGTGACATATTCTTGAAACATGTCATTCCTCTCTCCTCCTGTACCTATGGCAGACATCACTAATCAGTGACAGCACTCCTCTTTACTGAGTACTGTGGCCTTAATTCTGTTCTCAGCACAGCACCCTAGGAAGACATTCCCAGTTGATCAGAGTTGCCACCTAGATGAACCTTCTTTCTACGGAGTTAGTAAAAGGGAGTGAGGACACCCGGTGCCACTCCCTGTGTTCCCTCACCTTCCCATAAACACAATGCACTCATTTGTACCTCATCATGATGTCAGTACTTTGAACCTGAATGTTCTTCCTTCTGATTTTTCAAAGCAGAGTCATCCTTTGAGGCTTGGCTCACAACCAGTCTCCTCCCAGGAATCCTCTAGGATGCCCTGAGCCCTGCCTCGTCTCCTACTCCTGTTTCCCAGGACTGGCATCTGATGCCACTTGGTGGTGCCCTATTCTATGCCTTCTGGTTCTGTTTCACAGTACTCTCACCTCCTCTGCAAGACCGTAGACCTCTAATGAAACCTAACACAGAAGGACATTGGCCATATAGTAGAGAACCTGGTAAAGAGAGATTTATTTTTAAATTTCAGTGAGGGAATTATTATTTGGAGGGATGGCTTTTAGTTTTGATTTCTAGAATCAGAGGTTCTCATTTTCTTTAGAGCCCACTCCCTTTATTTGGGGAAGTGCCTAGGCCTTTCAGTTCCATCAATGAAAGACAAGTCAACTATGAGGGTTTTTCATACTTGCATGTATGCACCACAGAAAGGGATGGAAAGTGATCTCTCAAGCCACACTGCACACCTAAAAGCAGAAGAAAAATGGTTTTTCCTAGAGAGAAATTCATACTGAACCATCAGTTCTCCTCATCTCCCAACCCCTGAGAGGTTAAGAGCAAATGCCTGAGAAACGGGAAATATGCTGTGGATTATGAGTCTTGGAGTCCATCCCAAGTTAGACGTGAGGAAGGGAGGGAGGGGTCTGTGACTAGGATTGAAGCTAACTGAGAGGGGCTGGTTCTCCCTGAAGTTCTGGGGCCAGGGCAGCAGGGCAGCAATGAGCAGAGAAACCTATGCCTGATCTTGATGGCTCAGAAGTCCCCATGACAGCCCCAATGGCAGTGGGTGGCAAGCCCTTGGGCAGACTGCCAGACTTTCCAATCATAGTTACCAAGCTGATGTTCTAGCCTGGGGAGCTACTCTGGAGCTCACTGAGAGGATCTTAGGAGAAGAATCACAGGAGAATGAACTTCCCCAAATCCACTCAATGGAGGGAAAGGGGAAGACAAGGTCAGTCTTGTTAACTGACTCTTAATAGATGCTGTGTGTCATATACCAAGCTGCTGCTGGTAATTTGCTTCTAGCAGGCAACACAGATCTGGTCCTCCCTATTTTGATCCTCGCTCTTCACTTTTCCTAAAGGACGTAAGTTAAAATCATAAGTTCGAGTCCAAACCCCTTATTTTATACCTACAGGAACCAAAGAGGTAGAGAAAATTGCTGACGAGCACATGCCAAATTGGAGACAACACCAGGAACAGTGTCCAGGTTCCTGACTCCCGATCTGATGCTCCCTCCAGTTCAGCACAGGGCCTTTCAAATCAAGTTAGCAGCAAGGCTTCACTGAGTGTCAAGCCTATGCCCAGCCCTGTGCTCGTGCTGAATGGAATCATCAGCTGTGTCTGATCAGTGCCTGCCCTCCAAGTAATTTACAGTCAGGTGGGAACCCTGATTTCTCATGCCATGGGTGGCACTGGAATTAATCTTCCTGCTTTAGATTTGTACCATCTACACTCCTGAAAGAGCAATGTGACACAGGTATTACTACCATTGGCCCAGCTCAGGAAACTTCTAGTGACTCACCTGCCGGATAAGGTAGCCAGATAAAACACATGCATTACTGCATGGAGCATACTTCTACCAAAAAAAAAAAAAAGTTTCCGTTGTTATCAAAAATTCAAATTTAATTAGTATCCTGGTTTTTTCCCCCTAAATCTGGCAATTTCACTGCTAAGTTCAGATGCTGGGGGAACTTCTACTCCCCTTGGCCTGTTCCTGAGTCTGGCAGTACCCTAGGTGGAGGACACAGGAAGAGCCAACACAGTGTAATCAGTGGGGCTGGGCACAGTGTTGGAGCCTAGTAGGAAGTCAAGCTACCAAATGTTGATGAAGTAAAGGCCTCACCAGATACCTACACAAAGTTCTGCCATCACAGTACCTAGACTCATCCCAAATGTCATGACTCAGTTTTCATACAGTGCTTGAACAGTACTCCTCTTGCTAGTCTCTTGATAGCTCTGAACTCACATCTCTATCCACACAGCAGACCTCCTCCGTCCTTAGTAACTTCTTGGCTCAGTCTCAGCTCCTGGGACCATCCTGAAATTTCCTGTTTCTTCTCTGTCCACCTACCACCATATCCTTTTTAGCACTAATGAAAGCCTTCCTTCCACATAGACACCTCCTTCCCTCTACCTCCTCCTCAAACTCTCTTTTGTTTTTTCATAACATGATACTCATCAGACCCAGAACTCAAATAAGAGAAAAATCAGTCTCCCTTTTCTGAGGATCAAGGACAGAACCTTCATATCCTCCCAGGAGGCTGTGAGAAAACATCTGTATACCAACAAAGAAAGAAAGAAACACAGAGCATTGAACTTCTTTATTAGTTTAGATGCAGGATAAGCTGCTACAATGATATCAGTACTGCAGAGGCTAAAATAAGATCACTGTCTTTCTCTCTTACTTCAAATCAAGGGGCTGATGAACAGTTCAAAACAGGTTGGCAACTCAATTTTGCAAAGCCAACCCATGTCTCACATTCCTCCTTCTTCTATTATTGCATAGATATATGCTAGTTGGTAGTCTAGCCACTTAAAAGAAAGGATGGAGAAAAGAAAGGGCAGGCAATTTCCTTGCAAGGAACAACTGTGGACGTCTGTTCACATTCCATCATCAGCCACACCTAGCCGCAAGGAAGACTGAGAAATGGAGACTCTAGCTGGGTAGCCATTGCCTTCTGCAAGGGGGCGGGACCGTCTTGACCTAAGTTCCCATGTTAGAGTAGTCTGAAAGATGCAGATCTCACTACAGTGCACTAGCAGTACAAAACCACAAGTGATGCGATACAAAGATGAGTGAAGGGAACTAAGCAATATAGGAACTCCAAGGAGGAAAGATGTGTTGTGGGGTTTATGGCACAGATAAACCTTCACTGGGCCTCTGGAAAGCCAGTAAATCCACTCTAAAGTAATTAGAGAGAAGCTATGCTTTCATTTCATTGGAAGGTGACTTTTTTTTTTTTTTTACAAATAGTTTATTGTCAAATTAGTTTCCACATAACACTCAGTGCTCATCCCCACAAGTGTCCTCCTCCATGCCCATCCCTCCTCCCCCCCACATCCATCAGTCCTCAGTTTTTGTCAGCATTCAAGAGTCTCTCATGGTTTGCCTCTCTCCCTTTCCCCCACCATTTCCGCCCTTCTTCTCCCCCTTGTTCCTCCATCAAGTTCCTCCTAATCCTCCTATATGTGCAAACATATGATATTTGTCCTTCTCTGCCTGACTTATTTCGCTCAGCATAACACCCTCAAGGTCCATCCGTGTTGCTACACATGGCCAGATTTCATTGTTTCTCATTGCCATGTAGTATTCCATGGTATAGATAAACCACATCTTCTTGATCCATTCGTCCGTTGATGGACACTTAGGCTCTTTCCATGTTTTAGCTATTGTGGAGAGTGCTGCTATGAACATTGGGGTACATGTGCTCCTATGCCTCAGCATTTCTGGATCCCTTGGGTAAATTCCTAGCAGTGCTATTGCTGGGTCATAGGGGAGTTCTATTGTTAGTTTCCTGAGGAACCTCCACACTGTTTTCCAGAGGGGCTGCACCAGTTTACATTCCCACCAACAGTGTAGGAGGGTGCCCGTTTCTCCACATCCTCGCCAGCATCTAGAGTTCTCTGATTTGCTCATTTTAGCCACTCTGACTGGCGTGAGGTGGTATCTCAGTGTGGTTTTGATTTGTATTACACGCCCGAAAAACAAACAACCCAGTGAAGAAATGGGCAGAAGATATGAACAGACACTTCTCCATTGGAAGGTGACTTTTAACCAGTCACCACTGGGGACATCCACTTACTATGGTAATTATCTAGGAAAAACCTAGTCCTTGATAAAGCTGAAGCACAAACTCAAGACATTCATATCTCAAGTTACTTCGCAAACAACATATTAAACCTCAAGCCTCTCTTCCATTCTGGTTTTACAGGTGTGTACTAAGAAGTTAAGCGACTAAAACTAAAAGAATTAAGTTTAATTTCCTCTTGTAGCAGTCCTGAACAAAGTCATTTCCTGACGTATCACAAGACACCATTAATCATCCCCACCCCATTACATCTGTTTGCTTTCATTATATGTTCCTAATCCAGTTGAGCATGGACAGAACATTGGATATGCTTCCCACGAATTTCACTTCTTACTTTAATACCTACTTCTTTCACCTATTTTCCCTAGCTTACCTTTCATCTTCTCCTCCCTAATCCTTCCGCTTGTTCATGATCTGGGATACAGTGTGCTCAAAGAAGCTGTGACAATGCCCTCTCTTCACATCAGCCCACTCCCACCTCCACCCCCAGCTCGATCCTGCACTCTACTGGTTCCCAGCGATAGTCTGATCTTGGGGTTAAGAGCATGAGAACTACAGGAAGATATTTTGCAGGCAGAGGCACTGGGCAATGGCTGGCTCTCTCATCCCCTCCTTGTATGCTATGCCCTCTGTAACAACATTTTGATGCAGGTGTAAAAAGGCACACCAAGCGCATCTCCTTTCTGCAGCACAAGGTCAAAAGGACAAGAATCGAGGACTAGTGCAATCCTAGTCATTCTCCTTGTTTGCTCTCTCTTGCTGCCACGGCATGAGAGTCCAGGGAGAAATTAGCTTCAGAATTATAGTCCTGAACACCTTGGCCTTCTCTGAAATGAATGTTTCAGAAATGCCCAGTAGGCAGATCATTAAAACCTCCTTAGGCATTGTTAGAGGAAGGCCTCTGAGGGCCACAAATCTTGCCACAGAGATACAGTATTTATACAGTCAGCATTTACACAGTGGTGCTCAAGGCTGGTGAAGGATTTAGCAAGGTGGTTCTTCCAGCCTCCCTATTTGACGAAGTACCTTCTGGGGATGGGCTGTCCTTGAGCAGGGCTCGTCTCTTCCCCAAATCTGTTTCCTCATCTGTAAAAAGAAAGGGATCAAACCAGTGCTACAAGTCTGAGTTGTAAAAAGATGGTTTCAAGGACACTGCTCCCTTTGACATTCCAGAGAGCCTGGATTCCACACACCTGAGAAGCTAATCTGATACAGGGTTGTCTGGCCTTGGGGAAATTGGCTAGCAGTCCCCAAACTTAAATAGACTAATTGGTGACAGATAGGCAATTTAACCTGGATATTGAATTAGGCACTGGGAATAGACATCTCTTCCATGTCTGCTCAACTCACCAGAAACTGCTTTTCTCTTGAGAAATTTCCCCCAAACATTTTACAAGGGTAGGCTTCCAATGTTGGTGACCCTGCCCCCTTTTTTTTTTTTTAGTAAAATTCACATTTATTTAATTTCATTAGTATCATAACTTTGAGAGTGCCAGCTTTTAAAACATGTAACCCAATGCCACCCTCTGTTCATCTATTATCCTGAGAAAACTTTTATTATCAACTATGTCTTTACTATAAATATCTTTTTCAACCATCTTTTTTTTTTTTTTTTTGACCCTGCCCCTTCTGATGACTGGACCAACCATAGACACCTGACCCAAGAAGAGCCAATCAAATTATTTTCCCCAGGAATTCAGAATTTGGGTACAAGTCAGCTTCCATCTAAGACTGGGATTATAACGGTGTTTGCATGCTGCCTGAGTTAACATAGAAAATGCATGTCCATCCTCCATCCATGCTTTCTAGAACCTTTTTGAACTTTAGAATCTAAGGTGTTCATTCTTAGCTACAAGTACTTAGGTGTGACCATCCTAGTTTTTGCCATTTTTCCTGGGATGTGCTACACCAGGCAGGGGCAGGGTGAAAAAATTAGAAATTGTGTAACCACCGTTTGAAGCCAAAATAGCCTCTTTGCTGGTTTGCCTGGCTTGGAGGGATGGTGTGGGGGCTTAAGCATATATACCAACTTGGCAAGTGAGCTTAAAGATGCTGTTGAAGGTAATTTCCTGAATTGGTGATTCTGAGGTAAGAAGTTTATACCATTTAATTCATTCCCCTTGCACTGGACTCTACGGTATTAAAATAATGCGATCCTGGCACTTACTGCAAATTAGGAGGGTAATGAGATTCATCTCTAGAGTATTTACATGGACTTTGGAGGCCAGGGGAGGGCAGGGCTGTACAGTGAGTGGCAGTTGGGAGTTGTCAAAGGCCTATGTGACAGGGCCATCAGTCCTGGTTGGCCAGATGGACCAAAGAGAATGTTGTCCTACTGGTAGAGAATGGACGCCCCAGGTTTGCCTTTTATTCCCTCAAGTTGCTTACTATTACCGGCAACACGAGGACCCTCACTTACACAGCAGACATTTAACAGTTAAGATCCAGTCTGAAGGCTCTTTGAGAGTCCATGAGAACAGAGTGTCAGGAGAGAGGATAACAAGTCTTGTGACCCCGAGAGCTGTTTTGTCCCTGAGACAATGCCCAGATATTTGTGCCACAATCTGCCTTCAGCTTCCCCTTTTCTGTTTCAAGCAGCCCTTTCAGTTCTTTGCATTATACCAAGTTTGCTATGGCTAGTCTCCTTGAGTGGCTTTGGGGAGAGAGCTGTCGTTAGGTGTTAAGCTCACTGGTGACCTGGTGCTCAAAGCAGTGATCTAAAAGAGACAATCTGATGAGTGGAATGGCTAAAAGGAAACCAAAACCCAGGAAGCGGAGGTCTAGCCCATTGGTGAGCTGTGTGCCCTTGGGCAACCTACTTACCCTTGCTGGCTTTCACCTTTACACCTCACTGTAAAAAAGTGGAAGAAAGATCCAATGATCTCAGTGATCCTATGAGCAGACGGTGCAATTTCCCTCATCTCCTTCTCCAAAAACACCTTCTATCTCATGACCTGTTCCTATAAGAATTACTCCCCTGAAAGGTGTCCAAAGCCTTTCTCAGGATGCTGCCTATGGAAAGAGAGTAAGCCCTGATTGGGATTCACCCCACACTTCTGTCCTCTATCACCACAAATGCTCATTTGAATTGATGAGTAGAAGACTGCCAGTCCAGGCCGCTCTGGCAATAGACAGTTGAGTTTATTGGAACTGAACACCAGGCTTTCAATTCACATCAGTCTGGGTGCTCGGATTTGCATGATTGCGCATTCAGAGACAGGCACCTGCACTCAGAACATCCTTGGCTGCCCGCACGCTCTGCTGAGCCAGCCCCAGCTGTTGTGAGCTGCCTGTTTAAACAAGGCCTGTCGGGAGTTGAGCCTGGCCGCTGAGGCAAAACAGTGTTAGTGGTTAAGGCTGCTCACACAGGAGAGGTGCCGCTGTTGGCCAGGCCTGTCAAGGCTGCTCTTGGGGACAGCTGTAAAGGGTGTTCAGCCCCAAGGAACCACCTTCCTTGTGGGTTGGGACACCTGCTAAGCCTGTTGTGCATTCTCACCCAGCTTCAGAGCTGAGTCCTAGGATACTCAGTCTCCCCACTGGGGAAAACTTCCTGGGCTCCTGGCTTCCCTCAAGTGAAAGATCCACATGCAGAACCCACTCTGTGAAGTAGATTTCATAGTAGCACACAATCCATAGATAATTGCACGGTTTGAGTCTCAACATTACATTTACTAGCTGTGTATTCCCAGGCCTTTGTTTCCCCAACTGTAAATGGGAATAACAAAACCATCTACCTCATTGGGTTTTGTAAGAATTAAATAAATGCATGTTAAGTACTTAGAACAGGGCCTGGAATACGGTAAATGCTCAATAAAAGATAGCCATTATTATTGTCATTACTTTGGTCAAGAGAGGTTGGATGAAAGGCAGCTGGAAATAACAATTCAAAGTCATCACTAAATAGTAATAGTCCTATTTAAGGATCAAAATGCTCCTTGTTATTAATATGGAATTATTTAACTGTGACACTGGGCACTATAAAGTTTAAATTAATCTTTCATGAGATTCTACATTTTTAAAATTAAGATGTGTTATTTAGAATGCAGGCTGAGGGGACGGTGGGAGATAGGAGGTCTGTGCTCCCCTTGGACCAGACCTGGTAGACTACCCCTCAGGCTTCCTGGCCTCCCTCCATATCAGGTAACACACACTCAGCTCTGAACAAGAAAACTAGAGAACAGGTAAGTTAAATAATTTGTCCCTAGTGTGTGATGCAAAATCTGGATCAAAGGCTTTTGCTATTTCCATGTCTTCATCCTGTCAAGCACTGTGCCAGGTAGGAACTCTGGAGACACAAATATAGGCCATGGCCCCAAACTCAAGGTGTCATCAACCTGACAGGAATACCTAATGCTACATAGAAGGGCTAGAATAGAGTTGAGAAAAACGAGGCAATTGGAAGGAAGGGAGGAGGCAAAGGAAGGGAGGAGGCAAAGGAAGGGAGGAGGCAAAGGAAGGGAGGAGGCAAAGGAAGGGAGGAGGCAAAGGAAGGGAGGAGGCAAAGGAAGGGAGGAGGCAAAGGAAGGGAGAAAGAAAAGGAAGGGAGCGAGGGAAGGAAGGGAGCGAGGGAAGGAAGGGAGCGAGGGAAGGAAGGGAGCGAGGGAAGGAAGGGAGCGAGGGAAGGAAGGGAGCGAGGGAAGGAAGGGAGCGAGGGAAGGAAGGGAGCGAGAATAGAGGATCAAAACAAGATATCTAATATTCAACAAACAAGAGTCTTAGGAAAAGAGAATCAGAAGAGAAAAAGAGCAGAAATCAAAGAAATATAAGAAAGTTTCTCAGAACTGAAAAGGATGAGCATTCTGACTGAAAAACATCTGCAAAGTATCAGAACAATTGGGAGGTGGGATGCACCATCATGAAATTTAGGATCATCAGGGATAAGGAAAGGATTCTAGAGGCTTCCAAAAAAGACAAGTAAGACACATACAAAGGATTAGACCCTGGATGGCACTGTGGTTCTCAACAGCAACAATGGAAACAAGAAAAAAAATGGAGCAACACTCCCAAAATTCTGAGTGAAAACCATTCCCCACACAGATTTTTATATCAAGATGTCAATCAAATGTGAGTAAAATAGCCATTTCAAAAAAGATGAGAGTTTTCAACACAATTACTTCCACATACCCTTTCTCAGGAAGCTATTAGAAGATGTGCTCCCTCTCAACAATAGCCAAAACATGGAAAGAGCCTAAGTGTCCATCAACGGACGAATGGATCAAGAAGATGTGGTTCATCTATACCATGGAATACCACATGGCAATGAGAAACAATGAAATCTGGCCATGTGTAGCAACATGGATGGAACCAGAGAGTGTTATGCTGAGTGAAATAAGTCAGGCAGAGGACAAAAACCATATGTTTGCACATATAGGTGGATTAGGAGGAAGTTAACTGAGGAACAAGGGAGAGAAGAAGGGGGGAAATGGTGGGGGAAAGGGAGAGAGGCAAACCATGAGAGACTCTTGAATGCTGACAAAAACTGAGAACTGATGGATNGGGGGGAGGAGGGATGGGCATGGAGGAGGGCACTCGTGGGGATGAGCACTGGGTGTTGTGTGGAAACTAATTTGACAATAAACTATTTGCAGAAAAAAAAAAAGAAGAAGATATGCTCCATCAAAATTAAGGTGGTGACCCAGTGGTGTGCTGTAGTTGGCTCTTACCAGCCCACAAGAGCATCTCTTCCCAATTCTGAGTGTGATGATACCCTTATGTCAACTTGACTGGGCCAAGAGGTGCCAAGATTAAATATTATCACTGGTGTGTCTGTGAGGGTGTTTCTCGATAAAGTTAGCATCTGAATTGGTGGACTCAGTAAAGTATCTTGCCCTCCCCACTGTGGGTGGGCATCATCCAACCCAGTAAAGGTCTGAGAACAAAAAGGCAGAAGAAGGAAGAATTTGCCACTTTTGCTTCCTAGCTGCCTGCTGACCAGGGGCATTGGTCTTCTCCTGCCCTCCAAGTGGGATTTACACCCTTGGTTACCCTGGTTCTCAGGTATTAGGACTCAGACTAGAATTACCCCACTGGCTTTCCTGGTCCTCCAGCTTGCAGAAGGCACATGGTGGGAATTCTCAGCCTCCATAGCCATGTGAGCCAATTCCTCATTATAAAGGTCTCCAGATAGAGACAGACAGACAGAGATTTCTATTTATCTATCAATCTAAATATATGTATATATTTCCTGAGGAGCTAAATATATATCTTCTACTCATTGTGTTTCTCTGGAGAACTCTGACCAACTGAGCCACCTAAATACACCTAAATACACCAAATTTAGTAACAGCACATTGGTGGCTTAAAATTGGCCAAGGTGAAATACCACAGAAATCAGCAACAGTACAAATTAAGACTTCCTCTCTCTTTGCCCCTCCCCAGATAGTTGTTAAACATTTACAAGCACACTAATGGAAAAAACTAAGAAAGAGAAAGACAAGGGATCCTGGAAACAGAAATCCCAGTTAGGAGAAAAGCTAAGTGAATTCTGAAGATAATGATGAAAAGAAATCCCAGAACACCTGAGAACACCAAAGGTGGATAAACCCTTTAAAGTGGATAAAGGGTTCTAGGAAAAATGTCTCCCAAAAAAGGGAGTGAAAAGACTAAAAAGTTATCTGATAGTTTTGGCCATGTTAAGAGGAACTTTTAAACTCTGGTAGAAATTTTAGGGATATATTAGTAACAGGTGCAAATGAGGATACCCCCCCCCAAAATGCAATTATTTCTGCAGGGAAAATGAAATGTTAAATGAAAAAATGAAAACAAATTATAACTCTAGTGTACTACTTGGCTCAGGTGTGAACAATATCTATCTACTCATAGTGATATAAATACCAAATATTGATCTAATTCAAATTGTTATATAGCTCTATCAATAGAACGTAACTGGGGAGTGCCTGGGTGGCTCAGTCAGTTAGGAGTCTGACTTCAGCCCACGTCATGATCTCACGATTTGTGGGTTCAAGACCCACATCAGGCTCTCGGCTGACAGCTCAGAGCCTTGAGCCTGCTTTGGATTCTGTGTCTTCCTCTCTCTCTGCCCCTCCCCCACTCATGATCTATCTTTCAAAAATAAATAAACATTAAAAAAAACTTTTAAAAATAGAATATAATTGGGTGTGGAATTGGAGACTCTAAGATAGCAGAATACTCTTTAAACTTATAGTAGGAAAACAGATAAAATGGAAAATGGGGAAATTGCTATGTAAGCATGTTATATAAAAATAAGGAAACAGGAGGGCTTAGGTGGCTCATTTGGTTAAGCATTCAGCTCAGGTCATGATCTCATGATTTGGTTCGTGAGTTCAAGCCCCATGTGGGGTTCTCTGCTTTCAGTGCAGAGCCCACTTTGGATCCTCTGTATTCTTCTCTCTGCCCTTCCCCCGCTTGTACTTTCTCTGTCTCTCTCTCAAAAATAAACAAACATTTTTTAAAATAAGGAAACAACTTAGAAAATTATAGCTGGTTACCTCTGAGGAGTGACAGATAATTGGAGGTTGGCAGGGGTCAGGCAAGAGACCGTGTTTCTCACCTAATCCTCACATCACTATCTTACTGTTTAACAGTGCCTGTAATTATTTTAAGCACAAAAGGAGCGGAGGCAGCGTGGTATAGTTAGTATTATCTCAGCCAGAGGCTCTGTGGGCTCCTGAGATGAAGTGAAAGTCAGATTGAGCAGGGAAAATGGAGAGCCCTGTACTTCCCTGTGTCGTAGATCTGTGAAAGCAAGAGAGGGGAACAGTCGGAGAGGAAAGAAGAAATGCAAAGCACAGGCACAAGAATCTGTCTTGGAGTCGGTCAGCTGGGACCTTCTAGGAGTGAGTCAGCTTCTCTCTGAACTGTTCCCAAACAAAGCTGCTAGCTATAAAACCCAGGGTTCAGTGGATAAAAAGTATTATTGGTAATAATGTAAAACACATGATGCAAAAGTGTCCAACCATAAGGGATGGCTCAAATAAAAATAGTATGTCCATATATAGAATATTGGGTGGACATTTAAGAGGATGCTTAGAAGGCTATTAAATGACATGGAAAGGTATTTACAATCTATTGAGTTTAAAGGGAATAAAAGGAAGAAAAAAGGAAAGCATACAGCAGCTTGTACAGCATGCCTTTTTTTTGGTCTAAAATTGTATATGCAAAAGATAAAAACTATATGTACATATAGGTACACAGGAGAAAAGACTGGAAGAATGCAACTGATGAGTAATGTTTTGTATTCTTTTGAGTAATGTTTATTCTAGATTGTCTATATTTTTCAAATTACTTATGTTGCGTATGCATTCCTTTTGTAACAAGAATAAAACAATAAACGTTGCTGCTGCTGTTTTAAATGTTTAATTAATAAAAGGAGTGGTACAATCTTGGCTACATTCCCCTCACTCCTGCTTCTCACTCCCCACCCTACCACCACCTTGATGGAAGAGGACTATACTGTCTCCAGCAACAGGGGAATAAAGTATAGTGGTTAATTTCCCCAGCCACCACTGCTCTGGGATAAACCGTGTGTCGCTGTCACCCTCACTCAATATGGTCATATGCAAAACCTCTCCTCACATTTCAACTTTCACTGCAATGCATTCAAATTCCTAAAGATTGGCACATTAAAAGAGTAGGACTATCATATTTATTCATGTTGGCCAACCTCCCTCCCCCAGTAATGCCTAAGGAATTGTCATGATACCAACATTTTTTAAAGTAACACTCCAAATTTGGTTGTCTCCTTCAAAGCTATCAGACAACAAACAGACGTCCAAATGCAATGTGCCAAAATGCTGGTTTCTAAGTTAAAACAGAGCTCTCAATGTGGTCAACATAGTAACTAAAAGGAGTTACTCCCTCTCCACTGGGAGGGGGGATATAAACGAGTATAAACATTTTCTAAAACAATTTGGAATTATGTTTTTAAACCTCAAAAGCTGATCCAGTAATTTTTCCCCTGGGAATATAATCTAAGAAAACAATTAAAATGCAGAAAAAGAGAGACCTTGCAACATTATGTATAATGCAGATCAGGTAAAATGTTTAATTGCAAGAGTGGGATATTACACAAATATTAAAAAACATGTTTTCAAATAATTTTATAAAAACATAGGAAAATGCTTATGATATAATGGTTGTTGATAAAAAGAATACCAAATTGTATAATCTCAAACATTTAAACAAAATGCATAGCATGGAAGAAATGACTCAAAACATTAAATAGAATTATCTTTGAATTATGTCTAATTTCCATTCTCTTATCTAGACCTATTATGTTTTCTCAGTTTTTTACAGTGATAGCTAACAGGTTGAATGACATTCCCAAGTTCACACAAACTAGTGACAATTTTTATTTAGATCATGCGTTCAGAGGTGTGCTCATAAATGAACTCTGTAAAAAAAAAAAAAAACAGAACAGGAAAAAACAAATTACAAATACCTTGATTTGAAGCATTTGCGATTCCCATGATGTAAATACTCTCACTGTGGCCAATGTCAAGCTATAAAAAGCCTGCCTCACATAGGTGGACTGGGGCAGGGAAGAGGTGAATGAACACCAAAGGCAAAGGTGAAGCTAAGAGGAATTGAGAATGAGTTATTCACTCTAAGCACATCAGCCAACCCTCATGCACATGCCTACCTCCCAACTTCCCCTTCCACTGGTAGAATCCAGCTAATGAGGGTCACTTTTGCCTGTAGCCTTGATAAAGTAAACTAGCCTAGGAGTAAGGCATGTTCAGTCCCAGAGATAAATCCCAAAGCTCTAGAAGCTCCAAAAGACAAGGCAAGCCTACCTGGGTAAAAAGCTGAGATCATCCCACCTGCAACTAAGAGCAAGTAGCAAAGAGTCAAGTATTTGGTGGAGACCAGCTGCCTCCAATCTTATTCAATCCCAGAACTGATGGTGAGATAAGGGATGGTTTAAGCATGAGGTCCCACACCTTAAGGAACATTAGAATCTCCTGAGGGTCTTGGTAAACACAGACTACAAGGCCCCACCACCGTTGTTTCTAATTTGCAGTAGGTCTAGGATAGACCAGAGAATATGCATTTGTAACAAGCTCCCAGATGATGCCTATGCTGCTGGCCCAGAGACCACATTGTGAGAGCCACCAGCCTGGACAGTTCAAGTTACCAGCAAAAAAGGAGGATGAGTTGGTGGATGGAGTCTACATGGAGATTGGAGGAAAGAAGTCGGGTTCTGTTTCTTCTAAACACACAATTACAATGGCTTTCACATCTTAGTAATTTATAGACCTCAAAGGTAATTTTATTTTTATCCGATAGACCATATATTTAGGAGCTACTATAAATTTCCATCAGTGTTCAACTTGACTTAACAGAAAAGGAAAGTTGGAAGTCATGTTGAGTAATTACATGTGCAGGATATAGTTGGACCTCACAGAAACAATGACGATATTATTGTTATCATCACCATTTCAGAAACAGAGCGCACAACCTCAGAGAGGTTCAGCTCCCCCAAACCACACAGCCTGTGAGGCAACGTATGCACAGAACAGGGGTTCCCATGCCCCCCCACAGTGTAAGCCTTCACACACACTGTCCCTCTAGTCTCACTGAAAGCAGAGAAGGGATGAAGGGATAAAGACACAGGCTCTTTGATTTCTTTGCTCTAGTTCCTTTGGCAGTCTGGAGACATCTCTGAACCTCTTCTGAGAATGTTTTTCAATGCCTGGCATGAAGTACCCAAGATAAAAAGAAAAACAACTACACTGCAATATTGTTATAAATTTTTTAAATTATTTATTTATTTTTTATTTGAGAGAGAGAGAGCGGGGGAGAGTGGCAGAGAAGGGGAGGGGGTGAAGAGAGAGAGAGAGACAGAGAGAGAATCTTAAGCATGTTCCACATTCAGCTCAGAGCAGGACACAGGGCTCAGGCTCATGACCCTGAGATCATTACCTGAGCTAAAATCAAGAGTCAGACGCTTAACAGACCGAGCCACCCAAGTGCCTCTTTATTTTTTATATAGTAATGTATAGCAATGACAGATATAACTATATTAAAACACTTAACACAAGTGGCGCCTGGGTGGCTCAGTCCACTAAGTGTCCAACTTCAGCTCAGGTCATGATCTCATGGCTTCTGAGTTTGAGCCTACATTGAGCTCTGTGCTGACACTTCAGAGCTTGGAGCCTGCTTCAGTTCTGAGTCTCCCTCTCTGCCCCTTCCCTGCTCACTCTCAGTCTCTCTCTCTCTCTCTCTCTCTCTCTCTCTCTCAAAATTAACAAGCCTTAAAAATTTTTTTAAAGGCTTAACACAAAATTTAGGAGGTGGCCTAGTCACTGACATAATTTTGAAGCGGTGAAGCAGATCATATTTTGACCTATCTGAAATAATTTCAGTGTGCTATGGAAATAGCTGTCATTTCTACTGGTGATAGTCACAGGTCTGCTAATGCTATATGGTTTGTCACCTACATTCATAATTAAAGGACATGCCAATTTTTTCTAAACATGAGCTCCTTTGTGGGGGATCCATGGACCCCGATTTAAGTCAGATTCTACAAGTCTAAATAAATCATGCCCCTCAAATTTACATCTTATTTTTCATATTCTTTTTAAAATTATGGCTACATGCAAGGCTTTTTTTTCATTGTAAAACTTGGAAGGAGTTATACTTGTGGTTCAGTAATTACCCTAGGATCTACTGTATGAAGCACAAAACACATTCATGTCTGAACAGGACTTAGCAAACGTCATCGATCCAACCTAATTTCTAAACAATATACAACACTGATTCAAAATAATCACATTTTGACCCATAGGCCCATCTTTCTCAGAATCATAAACTCAAAGAAATCTTGCCTGTAGGGTACTGCACCAAATCAGATCCCATACTAGCTGGAAACATTTTCGGCTCCTAAGGACACATTCCACTTCATTCCCTAATGGGTCTTAATTAATGTCCTATTTCCTCCACCCACAGAAAAACCATTCCACAGGCAAAAAACACTTTATTCTCTCATTGTTCTCTGTCATAAGAGGCAAAGGTAGGGGGGGAAAATGAACAGCAGAATTTATTTTCTTCCCAGACTCCATCACTGCACAGAAACATAGTGAGATAACTGGAAGTTAAATTTTTGCTTTTTGAACCCTGAGGGCATCCCTGCGGAGCATGCAATACCAGCACATTCACGTGTTTTTGTGGTTCTTTGGCAGGGGGGGGGAGTTGAGGGTAGCATTTATTTTTATTTTTTATTTTTTTAAATAGTTTATCGTCAGGTTGGTTTCTGTATAACACACAGTGCTCATCCTCACAAGTGCCCTCCATTCACATTTTTTTCAATGCATTCCCCAAGCCCCTGCCCTTTCAAACATGTATGTAAATGAGGGGGCCCAAAGAGCTATTAATGCAAATTTCTTTAAATAAGGATCCTGAAAACCAAAAGGCTGTTGGTGGCTTCAGAAAATATCTCGCAGGAAAATGCTGTGTCCATAGTGAGCTGCCGCCGCATGACCCTGGGAAAATTAACTTGTGCGAGGGAAAAACAATGAGTGGCGGCCTGTGCAAGACACCTCAGTCAGTCTCGGAGCACAAAACCCAGCAGCTGTACTGGTGGGGAGGAAGATTTTGAAAAGGAGTTAGGAGGGGCACTGATTTGTTTTCAAGGACTTGAGGATTATTCTTTAACAGGAAAATGTCTCCAAACATCATGTTTAATAATTCATTAATAAATGTGTGAAAGGGTCTTTGTTGCAGGGATGAAATCCCCACCACCCATCACTGGAAACTGAGAGCCCTGTGCCAATATTACTAGAAGGGCCTGAAACCAGAGAGAGGTCCACTGGGCTGGCCCCACACGCCCCCGCCCCCACCCCCGCCCCCACCCTGTGAGGCTCTCCCCCTCCCGCCACCAGGAGGCTATGGGCTGCTGGAAGCTGGCTCCTGGATTGGGCTACTCCAGGCTGCTGCTTCCTGCCTAGGGTTTCTCCTGCTCCATAGAGGGACTGGGCTTTGTCACTACATGGAATCTGTTGGGATTTTGCTTTTCCCTTCAAACACAATGCGTTTTCCCATCAGCGAATTCTTAGATGAAGAAAGGGTTCCTATGTAACCAAGACCGTAGGAATGTGAGAGAAGAGACTAGCAGAAGGTTGAAGCACACAAGCTTCCACTACTTAACCTCTCAGTGCCTCACTTTCTCATTCCTGAGAGGGGGATTACAGTGCCTGCCTTACTGGGTGTGGAGAGGATGCAGTAACTACCAATCCTGGGCCCGTGAAGGGCAGGCAGCTGAGCAGCTATATGGTGCATGAAGGTGCCAGTGGATTTTATTGCCTTTTAACCCTGCCTGAAACACCAGAAAACACACATCTTTATGGGAAAACATTGATTTTGTGAACACGTATTGACTGGTTGCAAAGTAAAGGGCTTTGTCCATTAGGAACAATGGATCATTTTTCCAGAAACCGACATTGCTACACTTTCCAAAGTGGTACAAAAGGAGCACAAACACTACTGGAAATCCACTATTGTGGCCTGAAACCATGGATGGGCAGCTGGTGGCCTGCAATCCTGACACCGTCGCATGTGAAGGGGGCGTGGAGAGTCCACTCCCAACATCGCCTGGTTTTGCACATGAGACACGAGGACCAGAAGCATCTCTCTGTCTACGGTCAGTCAGCAGAACCCAATCCAGAACTCAGCACGCCTACCTCCCACCCTGGAGTTTATCGACGGCTCTGCAGGGCTCTCCAACTCTAAGGTGACTCTGATTCTCCTCTCTCTCCCTCAAGTACAGTCCATATGAGTTGCTGACAGCTCAAGATGCAATTTAAACCGATGAGTTGCCTTTGAGTTTACAGCCTGTGGAAGACATCTGAACTCAGAAGCTAGAATTAGAAACTAGAAGTCAGAGGTTTGCAGGAGAAAGTTTTTCCTGAGAATGGTCAACACATATTTATTATTAAGATCCCAGTAATTCTAATTACCTCTCTCAGGTTTCACGCTTCCGTTAATTTCAGTAAATGCAACCCTAAAAAGATCTAAACGCAACTCCAGATTCTCGACTCCTAACAGCCTTTAAGAACAGCAACCCTCAGAAGACAAGGTACTAAGCACAGTTGGCCTTGACCACGTGTGAGGTTTAAATTCATAAGCAGCCCAACCCACAACCCAAACACCACTGCACACCTGCCAACCTCTAAATTCACATACCAAAGTTTTTGCAAGACTTAGGGCCCCACTGCTCACATTCATATCTGCACACTAGTCTCAGACACATAAACACACCTAGCACACTCTGTTCACACAAACCCTAGATACACATATACACACCACATTCAGTGTGCACGTGTGCTCACACAGGAACATCATATGTGTGCATAAGCCTGCCCACTGTCCCCCTCCGGGGCCCTCTGGAACTGGAACATTAGCTGTCTCTAGTAATCGCATGTCTCTAATGAACTCAATTTCTCGTACTTCTCATGAGATCTGCAACCCAGATCTGAAACAACTGTGGTCTAGCTTAAACCTCTAAAGAGCCCAAACTCTGACATTTCTCACCTGGTCAGAGGCCCAACCTAACCAACCCAACCAGCCCAATGTCCACACACCTTTTTGTGCTGCTGCTACCTTGTTTACCAAGTTGCCTGTGGTGGGTTGGGGGGGGATACGGGTGGGGAGTACATTTTCTGAGGACAGTCCCAGAGATCATAGGAACATAAAACATGCCCACTGGACGGGTGCCTGGGTGGCTCAGTTGGCTAAGTGTCGGACTGTGGCTCACGTCATGATCTCACGGTTCATGGGTTCGAGCCCCACGTCGGGCTCTGTGCTGACAGCTCAGAGCCTGGAGCCTGTTTCAGATTCTGTGTCTCCCTCTCTCTCTGACCCTCTCCTGCTCATGCTGTCTCTCTCTCAGAAATAAATAAAACATTTAAAAAAAATTTTTAAAAACATGCCCACGGGAGCCAGTTGCTCTGTTCAATTAGCCTGGAATTCTCTATCTACAAAGTGGCTCTGAGTGACCTCATCACAGGACTGCACAGTCACACTTTCTGGTAAGAATTCAAAAGGTAGGAATTTGTGCCCCCAGTCAGGCCCATCCCTACACACACACATACACACACACACACACACACACACACACACACACCAAAATAAAAATAAAAATAAAAAATAAAAAAGCCATAGGAATTGGCCCATCCTTGAATGTCTTGAACTGATTTCAGACACTGTGTTGTTGTCATTATTCTCAGAGACCAGCCCAGCACCCTGACTCTCTCTTGGCATGTTCTTAAGACAGTAGGACAGCCATCAATAATTGCCAAGGACAGCAGGAAGAATCTCTCCTGGCCTCTTCAGCTGCCCTCCAGAAGTACTGACCAGGCAGAGTGGCCCTAAAGACACCCACTGCACATCCTTGCCTTGACCCCATCCTCATTTCCCCACCATCAAGGTCTGGCTCAGGCTTCTGCACATAACTAAGGTCTCCAAGAACATAACCAACTGAGGTTTGGCCACTTTTTCCTATTCAGGAATGAAGTATTTTCATACTGTTTTGTTCTGTGAGGCCAGACAAGGGGGAGGGTAGAGGCAGAGAGGTGATCTTGGATGGCCACAGAACACATTCATTTCCAATGACACCTTTCCTGCCCACTCCTAAACCCACCCACAGAAGAAAACAGAGACTGGAGCCTGAGTTCTACCCAAGAGCCATGGGCATTTCACACACACACGGGATTCACGCACCCTACCGACTGCATTGTCATCTTAATAGCCCATGATCTCATTTTAAACCAAGCCTATCCATGGCTGTAAACAGCAAAAGGGACTTGGAGGGGCACCTGGGTGGCTTAGTCGGTTGAGCGACTGACTTCAGCTCTGGTCATCATATCACCGCTCATGAGTTTGAGCTCTGCTTCAGGCAGAGCTCTGCTGACAGCTCAGTCTGGAGCCTGCTTTGGATTCTGTGCCTCCCTCTCTCTCTGTCCCTCCCCTGTTTATGCCCTGTTTCTCTCTTTTTCCCTCTCTCTCAAAAATAAATAAACTTTAAAAAAAAAGAGCAAAAAGGACTTGGGAAAAGTAGTCCAACCCTACTCCCTTTTCTTGTTCCTGCCTCCAAGGAGGAAGAGGTCTCTGTGCTGATGTGCAGCAGTGGGTCAGGTGAGCAGCAGTGATCACCAGGACAAATGGATCACATCTCCAGATGTCCTTGACCTCTAAGTGATATGTAAGGACTCAAGAGAGACTCAGAACTGGTCACAAATAATGGATTAATACTTCACTGAATAATCAGAAACCACATTTTATTATCTGAGCTCAGAAATGAGGACAGTACTTTATTTGTATTGGTCATTGTACAGAATCTTACATGCAGCTACACATACATAGACACACATATTAATTTTAATTGCCTGTGTTCTCCCTTCTGTTCTATTTTTAAAAAAATAATTTGAGGTGACTATAAGCTATATACATTACAAAATAATATTTTTTAATATTTAATGTATTTTTGAGAAAGCGTGAGTGGGGAAAGAGCAGAGAGAGAGGATCCAAAGCAGGCTCTGTGCTGACAGAGGCAAGCCAGATGTGGGGCTTAAACCCACAAACTGCAAGATCATGACCAGAACTGAAGTCAGACACTCAACCCACTGAGCCACCCAGGCGCCCCAAGAATATTTTTTAATGTTTTGTTTATTTTGAGAGACAGAGAGAGAGAGAGAGCAGGGGAGTGTCAGAGAGAGGAGACACAGAATCTGAAACAGGCTCCAGGCTCTGAGCCATCTGTCAGCACAGAGCCCGATGCAGGGCTCGAACCCATGAACCGCGAGATCATGACCTAAGCCCAAGTCAGATGCTTAACTGACTGAGCCATCCAGGCGCCCCCCCAAGAATATTTTTAAAAAGAGTTATCAGACAACCCAAATGTCCATCCACTGATAAACAGATTTTAATTGTTGTATCCACTAAAATGTAATATTGTTTAGCCATTGAAAGGAATGAAGCACTGATACATGCTACAACATGAATGAGCCTTGAAAGCATTGTGCCATGTGATGAAGCATAAATGGCCACATATTGTATGATTCCATTTATAGGAAATTTCCAGAATAGGAAAAACCATATAGACAGCAAGCAGATCAGTGATTGCCAATGGCTGTGGGGAAAGGGAAAGGGGAAGTGGCCACTTACTGTGTAAGGGGTTTCTTTTCAGGGTGACAAAAATGTTCTGGAATTAAATAGCAGTGATGGTTGCATAGCACTGTGAAGGTAGTAAAAGCCACTGAATTGAACACTTTAAAACAGTTAAGCGGTGCCTGGGTGGCTCAGTGATTAAGCATCTGACTCTTGACGTCAGCTCAGGTCACAATCTCACAGTTTCATGAGTTTGAGCTTTGCTTCTGGCTCTGTGCTTACAGTACAGAGCCTGCTTGGAGTTCTCACTCCTTCTCTTTCTGCCCCTCTCCCACTCCCACTAGCTCTGTCTAAAAAAACAAACAAATAAATAAAATGGTAAATTTTGTGTTATGTGAATTTTACTTCAAAAAATTTTTTTTAATACTAATGAAGCATGAGAGAAAACAAAAGGCAGAAGATTAATATGGAGCCTGGGAGTTGGAATAGCGACTGTTACACATGCAAACCACATTTTTTTAAATGTTTATTTATTTATTTTGAGAGAGAGAGAGTGTGTGCACAAGCAGGGCAAGGGCAAAGAGAAAGGGAGACAGAGGATCTGAAGCAGGCTCTGCACTGACAGCAGCGAACCTGATGCGGGGCTCAAACTCAAGAACCATAAGATCATGACCTGAGTCAGACACTTAACTAACTGAGCCACACAGGCACCCCAGGAGCAGCCGATTCGTAATGCAAGGTCCCAGTACTCTCTTCCCAGCTCTGAGCTAAGCCTAAACCCATGTGTACCACTGTGCTGGACAGCTCCAACCAGAGGTCCCCAGGGCACCTCACACCCAACAGGCCCCAAACTGGCCTGTATCCCTCCACTGGAAAAACAGAATTGATTGAATCTCCAGATTCCAGATGGAATCTCTGTATTCCTTCTGTTCCTTCATTTAGTCTCTCCCAATGCTTCTTAAGGGCAAGAAGTAAAGATTTGTATACACAAAATCAGGTAAATAATACACTGGGGATTTAAGGGATCTATTAAGGGTAATTTTTACTTGGTTGATTTTTGCTACCTTTGAACTTCAGAAAATAACACACAGGTAATGTAACCCCTCTGTACTTATTTCTGCTCATAGCACTTATTACTTGTAAATGAATTTTTCTCCTTAGCTAAATCCTGAATCCAAGGTAGGGGCCATCCCCCCCACCCTCTGGAAATAATTTGTTTCTATTTTTGGCTCTTTTTTCTACTGGATGTGTCTTTTTCTTGTTGATTTGTAGTGCTCTTTACATCTTATGGATGCTGACCTGATAAATGGCATATACAATGCTATTTTATCCTTCTCTGTTTATTAATTTTAATGTTGTTTGTACCATTTGTTCATTATATTACAGCTTTTGTTACTGTTGCTAATGCCATCAAACCTGTTCATCTTTTTATTCTTGTAGCTCCAGTTTCTATAAAAGTGCCTGGCACATAGATAATTCTCAATAAACACCTCTGGATTGAACAAAATGAATAAGCAAAATCTGTGCTGATGGAAGACTTCCAAACATCACTAGAGAAAGTCTCATGTTTGAAAGTAGAAGTCTCAGGGAGGAGGGCCTTGCTAGTATAACACCTAAGCATTGCTTTGAGATTTTTTTTCTCACGAGCCCATGGGCAGCTAGTGTCTATCTTCTCTTTTCACACAACCTTGGCTTCCAGGAAAGGTGCAGACTAGAATGCCCACTGTCTTTTCTCCCTGGACAACTTGTCCATGGCTCCTCCATCAACCAAACAGAACAAATGAAATTACTTAGGTGGGGTGGAAGAGGTTGAGTGCCCTCCCTGCCTTCTGGTATCTTGGAAATCTAAAGAGTTTTAATTGGCACCACATAGAAAACACATTCTGGGACCTAAATCTTAATTTTACAAGCAATATTTTTTCTTTCTCCATTTTTCTTTCACTTTATCTGGCCGGTACTGTCCTCTTACTTGATGGAAGCTCACTGAGGGAAATAAAAGCCACCACCTTTACACACCCACAGCTTGCTTAGTTTCCAAGAATGGCTTCAGGAAGAGTATCATGCTAAGAATTGTATGCACACACTTTTAAACACTGGCTCTCACCAGCTATCGAATCCTGAAGTGACCCAACTACACTGTGACTCAGTTTCTTCAACTGTAAAACCCTGTTTTATAGAGTTATATTGAGAAGATTATCTAAGTACAAATATATCTAGTCCTTGACAGTCCCAGAAAAGAAGAAACACTTGAAACTTTTGGATATTCCAAATACACACAATTGTCTTGAGTCTTACCTGAAGGGAGTCTTCCTTATGAAGGAAGTATTAGTAGTTGAACACTCACCTGCCCACAGGGCCAATTTGGCCATTGTTCTTACTTAAAGAAGTTGTTATGATTGACCCTATTTCCTGGGGCTGATTTTAGTCGAACTGGAACAAAATAAATGGTGTAGGATTTAACCTCACCTAAACCAGGAAGGCTGGCCAGACCAAGGGCCACCTGGTAGGGCGGTGGGGGCAGGGGCTAAGAGCTCTGGCTCAGTCAATGGCTGCTCTGCACTCAGGACGAATTACCATCCGCTGATACGCAATCAGATGCTAGAACATCCCAGATGTTCCTTGTCAGAAGCCTGGACAGGGTTCCTGCTAAATGTCTGTGGTTATTTCAGCCAATCCAAACCCCTCCAGCTTTCCCCTGGGCTCCCTGGCCCTAAGGTTGTGGGTGGAGAAGAATCCCAGACAGATTTCACCAGAGCATTTTTCTTTCCTGGGTCAAAAGAGGGTTTTTCTTTCAGGTTTATCCATTTTTCAATTAAAAGTTGATATTTGACTTAACACAGTGAAACCTTACTCCCCAGAGAAATAGAAAAGTAAGCCACCCAAATCCTATTCAATAGGGTAAATATTGGAATAAGATAAACATCTCAGCTACCTTAAAAAGACCATTGTATTCCAGCAAACTGCCATTTCCTTACCTGGAGAAAGGCTCTGAATTCAGAAAGCCTAAAGCTCTGAAGAAGGGGCTGAGCTGTAGTAAAGGAAAGCTATTCTTCTAGTCACCATTTATCCAGACCTGCTATGTGCCAACTTCCAATCAAAGGCTTCATCCGCTAGTTTATCTTTGTAGCTACCCTTCAGGGTTGGTATCTGTATCCCCATTTCCGGACCACCCCCAACTCTTGATCTGTTTTCAGCAAGACTGCATAGCCACCTCCCTTCCATGCCCCAGTTAGATGGGTGGGTTGGCTCAGAAAAGCCAAAATAGTATCTTGGTTCCATTCTTCTGGACTTATAACATGGCTTTAGGCAAGTGGTACCTACCTCCACTTTGATGTCATTATTTCCATCTCTGTCTCTGAATTTTCCACCTTCTTCCTGGGATAATGTGGATCAGCAAAAACGCTAGAGGCTGCTCTTTAATGACTAACCTACCACTGGTTCTACACACTGTATATACGTTATATACTTTAATCCTATAAATTCAAAACTATTATTAGCTGCGTTTTACAGAGGCATGGGAGGTTAACAAACTTGCCTAACCCACTGATACAGAATCCTGTGTTCTTTTTTGTTGTTGTTAAGTTTATTTATTTATTCTGGGGGGGGGGGCAGGGGAGGAACAGAGAGAGAGGGAAAGAGAGAATCCCAAGCAGACCCCACACTGACAGCATGCAGCGAGACACGGAGCCCAAACCCCACGAACCCACAAGATCATGACCTGAGGCCAGATCACGAGTCAGAAGCCCAGCCAATGGAGACACCCAGATGCCCCCAGAATCCTGTATTCTTGACCAAAGTCTAAGCCAGACAACAGTTAGAAAGAACAGAAAGGCAGCCTTTACTTCTTTAAGCCAAAGTCTGCATCCATGAAAGTTCGGGCTGACATTTTTCCCAAAGGGCCTGTAAGTCTGCAGGTGTTGATCAGGCTTTGTTCCAGACTAGGGAAAGCACTTTCAAGTCTCAAGGAGTTAAAAAAGCCATTGAATCTAGAAAGTCCCTGAAAATTCCAGACGTTTCCTTTGGGTGCAAAGAGCAAGAGAAAGCCTTCTAGTCTTTTAATCAATTTGACTCAGGATAGCATGAAGGGCTTCTCTAAAATCCCTGGGTGTTTTAAGCCCTAGTACAGAGCCTAATCTTGAAAGGCCCACTGCGATGCAAGTTTCCTTTCTGAAATGTGAAAGGACAGCCTAAGGATGTTGCATTAGGCTGTCCCAGGTTGGTTTTTCTGCCTGGGACGTTGAGGTGGTAGGTTTGTTTGTTCTGGATTTTAAATTTCTCCTGAAGTTTGTGTTTCTAGATGACTATCTCCTGAGCAGTCAAGCAAATGGACAAACACATTAGAGCAAAAACAAACATTTACATAGGAAGGGAAGTTCTTTCTCCTAAGTCCTAATTCACAGGACTGTGTCCATTTAGGGATTAAAACAAGCTGGCTTTTTTTTTTTTCCTGAGGAGAGTGGATTCTTTCCAAAATTCCCATACTTTAGAGAGCAGGAGCAAACTTTGATGACAAGATTCTTTCTTCTCGTTCCACAAATGAAAACCCAATTCAGATGAGCAATGCTCATTGTAACTGTTTGCAGCCCAGTCATGCTCCAGCAAATGAATCCCAACAATTAGCCTCTTCTTTTCCATTAGACCATGTCCTTGAATTCCAGAAAGCTGCTACAAGAGCCAATCATATATATATATATATATATATATATATAATTGTTTTTAAATTAATCTAGCTGGGTTCTAGCCAGTCACTACTCTGGGAGATTAATTATTCCTTCTTCTCTTAAATCCAAAAAGCCCATGTAGATCTAAAATTATGGAAATGCCCCTTAGGGATCATCTAGTCCAGTGTTTTCGAACTGAACCATTAGGAGTCAGGAAGTCAATATAAACACTTATGATCGGCATTTTTTAAAAAATAGAAAACACAGAGAATTTCACATAATAAGGGTAATTATTTTTTCATAAAAGTATTATTTCAGTTATATATGTAGTTCTGAGGGTCACGATGTAAAACTGTGGACACTTTTCTTTTTTTTAAGTGAGAGCAAGCAGGGAAGGAGCAGAGAGAGGGAGAGAGAGAATCCCAAGCTGGCTCCCCACTATCAGCACAGAGCCCGAGGTGCGGCTGGAACTCCCAAACAGTGAGATCATGACTTGAGCCAAAATGAAGAGTTGGATACTTAACTTACTGAGCCACTCAGATGCCCCAACATTTCTTACTGTGGTTCCTGGCCTAAAATGTTTGAAAACTGTTGACCAATCTTCTGCTTTTATAGATGGGGAAAATGAGGCCCCAGAAGGGACATTGACTCACCCAAGGTTCTGCTACAGACCAGGGTGGGATACAGTCCTTCTCCATTCCCTACCCAACACACTGACTCCCCCTGGTTCTCTCCCATTGGTTAGCACACACATCAGCATACATTAAGTCCTGCCTAGCATTGTATGTGGCAGCATAAGGTTCCTTTCAAGCAGCAGTCCCCTTAGGGCCCAAGAGCACCCGGTCTTTTTGTCACCTCACAGCACTGAGCACAGTGCAGAGCTCCTGGCAGGTATTGAATACTCACTTGGTGAATCACTGAGGCGTGTGGAAGATGGCTCAGGAAAGAAAAATGGTAAGAAAATGTCCCGGAGAGCCAACTTGGGTGGCTCAGTTGGTTAAGCGTCCCACTCTTGGTTTTGGCCCAGGTCATGACATCACATTTCTTGAGTTCGAGCTCTGCATGGGGCTCTGTGCTGACAGTGCAGAACCTGCTTGGGATTCTCTCCTTCTCTTCTGACCCTCTTCCATTTAAGCGCATGTGTGCACATGCTCGCGCGCACGCCCTCTCTCTTTCTCTGAATATAAATAAAGAGATATTGAAAATGCCCAGAAAAGGAGAAGAGCTCCATGGGAAGGGTCACCATGTTTGGGAGTTCCTGAACACTACTGACAATGATTCCAAAAATAACCATCTGCCAGCTTATGTCCTATCAGGCAGATAAACTAAGCTTTAAGAATAAAATACCTCACTCAATCCTCACAAGAAGCTGATGGGATGCTATTACCCAGGACCTACAAAGCATTAGGAACTTGGGCAAGGTCATTTGGTTAGCCGAGATTCAACCCTAGACAGTTGGGTTTCAGACTCCATAACCCTCCGCTTCACTCCTAAGAAACGGCAGACAACGTCCTCACAGAATGTCAGCTATTGCAACAATGATTAGGCGCTTACTCACTTTGCTGCAAGAGTGAAAGAGTGGATGAAGGAGGAAGGATCCACTCTCGTTTGCTGAGAGGCTAAGGCTGAAGCAGAGAACTGCTAAAGCGGAACAGAGCAGGCCTAGTCTGGATAAACAAGCTAGCACAGGAGAAACCTTTTTCAAAAAGGGGGAGAAGATGCTCCTGGAATGCCGACTGTAAGGGACTTTCCCATCTCTCCTACCCGCCTGTTGTCGCCCTCTGTGCCTGCCATTGCTAACAGAGCCAAAAGGAGCAGCCACATCCTCAGTCTACGGGCCACAACATGGGTTTGTTACCCAGTGAAGAAGTGTGATGGGCCTATTCTCTAAACCAATGCCTCTCCAAAATTCCTGTTTAAAAAAAATTAATGGGAGTTTGAGCCGTGGAAGAAAAAAATTAACTCTGCTTTTCATCAGCTTGGACTCCAGGGGCTGTCAAAGACAGAGTGTCAAGTTAAAACATACAGCTAAAATAAAGAGGAAAAAGAAAAGAAAAGCCTGTCTCTGGGAGAGAGCCTTTCTTTCTATTCTTTACTGTCAAGGAGGCAAATCTGGTTTGGTTTTTCTTTTTTCTACTCCCCTTAAGAAATTCTCAATATGATTGGCAAGAAGTCAGGAATAACAAGATAGAGCAGTGATGTAAATGCCTGTGGAAACACTGGGTTCTTTGTGCTGACCTTGTCTAAGAAGTCACAAAGTGGGGAGAAAAGCTGGGATTTGGGCTTTGATGCAGAGCGCTTGCATGTAAAATTTACAGTATCCTTCCTATCGGAAATGCTTAAATACTTTCCCTACAGGTATTTACAATCTGTCTCAACATTTGGCTGACTCCTGGCTATTTTCTCCCTTCATTCACATTAACTACTTAAAGAAAAACCCCAGGACAGCATTAGAGTACCACATTAAATTAAAACAAAGGATAAATCAGCATGGAAACATTGGAGGGTCTGGAATGCAATTATCATCTAAGGCAAAACAAAACAAAACAAAAAACACCCCCACAACCATTATTCTTCACAAATACAAAACAAATTGACAAGGATCTAGAAAGCTGAGAAAGCCAGTCCAGACAAAACTGCATTTGAAACCACAATACTCTTCTCTTTCAAATTCCCAAAGCTCTGACATTCCTTTGCCCTGTCCCATTTCCAATGTAGAGTCCCTTTAATAATCATAATAGACAAAATCTTTCCCTACATCAAACTTAATCTTTCTAACTGAGGTCTAATTTGAATTGTCTTATGTCTTGTTTTCTGTAGAAAGAGAAGCACTATGTCCATACATCTTATGATCCCCCATGCTTCTGGGATCTTTGCCTGGAAGTAGCCCCAAGACTCCTGTTTTATGTCATGACTCATATACCCTATACCAATGTTATCCATGCTTGTTTTCATATGAAAGTACTAGTTGAGCTGTCATCAGGTTAAATGGATCCACTAGAAAAACACTCTGTGTTTATTCAATTGCTGGGAGAACCCTCAGCTCACCAACCTGTGTCCTCATTAATAAACCCATCTCTGGATAAAGTCTCTATTCTTTACAATGTTTTTGGCTGCAAGGAACAGCACATCTAATTTAAAGTAACCTAAATAGCGATGAAAATGTATTACTGTACATAAAATGTTCCAGAGGTGAATGGTAGGAGATTGTTTCAGTGCCTTAAAAATGTCAAGGGCCCAGGTTCCTGGCAGCTTTCAGGCCCCCAGGATCGGTATGCTGGCTAGATCCTTTGGCTTGTCTCCCCATGGGCACAAGATGGGTGTCATGATGATAGCATTCTAAATGAACACAGTAGCATCTGGCTGAAGAAAATGAGTGCTTCCTCTCATGAACCATCCTTGATTAGGGAAGAAATGTTTCCCACAGTTCCCCCAAGAAACTTTCCCTCAAGTTCCACTGGCCATAATTGAGCCACATGCCTACTATAGGATGAACATTTGTGAACCTCCAAAACTCTTATGTTGAAATTCTAACCCCCACGGTGATAGTACTAGGAGGCATGGCCTTTGGAACATGATTGGGTTAACGTACAGCCTCATGAATGGGATTATTGAACTTGTAAAAGTGGCCTAAGAAGGCTGCATCCCCACCATCAAACCCATCCACCATGGGGGCATACAGTGAGAAGACACCATCTATGAGGAAGTGAGGTCTCACAAGATATCAGATCTTCCAGTGCCATGATCTTAGATTTTCCAGCTTCCAGGACTGTGAGAAATAAATGTCTGTTGTTTACAAGCCACCCAGTCTATGGTATTGTTACGGCAGCCTGAACAGACTAAGACAGTGCCCAAACCTTAGTCATAAGGAAGACCAGAAAATGAAAAATCTGACATTTTCAAAAGGTTCTATAGTAAAAGGTAAGTTTGGCCAGCAAGGAAGTAGAAGTAGGGGCCTCAAAACCCCCCACTAGACAGGCAACCCAAAGGATCTGCCACAGAGCCCTAATCCCATTGGCCCAGTCCTCATGATGGGGAAGGGAGCCCATACCACTTTTGAACGAACAAGATTTTTCTTTTTTTTTTTCAATTTTTTTTAACATTTACTTATTTTTGAGAGACAGAGCATGAGCAGGGGAGGGTCAGAGAGAGAGGGAGATACAGAATCTGAAGGAGGCTCCAGGCTCTAAGCTGTTAGCACAGAGTATGATGCGGGGCTTGAACTCATGGACCATGAGATCATAACCGGAGCTGAAGTCAGCAGACAATGGCCATGACAATAATATGCAGTGGTCCTCGATTGAGAGCCTGCATGTTCTGGGTACTTTGCAATATGTCATGGAGTGAGCTCTTCAAATTAGATACCATCCTCATTTATAGATGTAGTAACTGACATATCATTGGAAATACATAGATTGCCTAAGTCAGATAGCTAGTGTCCCAGAAAGGAATACATCTATGCTACTTGGCTCCAAAGCCTCAACCTTAACCCTTTAACCCACTGAACTACTTCTGCCAGCCTCCTTCTTTCCATCCTGGATTCTCTCTCTCAGCCCACATGATTTCTCTCTTCTCTTGTATCTCAGAGGAAGAGTGGTTCCTCCTACCTGGTGCTAACACCCATTCCATGCCCATCAGTGCCTCCTCTATACTTCCTTTCCATCTTCTAATGGTTCTTGGATTTCTCAATTTCTTCTTCTCTCCACAACACTGCCCTGAGTCCGTCCCCACTGTATACTTCCCCTTTGTCACAGCCAGGAATGGAATTCCCTATCCCAGAAAAGCCTTCACTTATTTCCACATCCGTCTCTGCTATGTTTCTCCTTCTATGTCATCATCAATCTAGCTAGTTCCTAAACTAATTCAAGCTGAAGTGTCAATGGATGCTATCCCTTCTAAAAACTGTAATAGAAGCCTTTGAATACTTACCCACAGAAAGAACCTTACGAGAAGGAAAGTTTAAGGATATGATTTTTAAGTTAGGAAATAATAGACTAAATGAGTAGGGCCATGACACCTCTTGTATTAGAGAGACAGAGATACAGAGAGAGGAAGCCCCTATTGGACCATACACAAAGGACTCACTCCAGTTTCTTCCCAACATGTAAATACATGTCTTATAATTTGATCCTCCCAACAACCTATTTGAAATAAATATTATGAGCCCTTCTTTTCAGCTTAGGAAAGTAAGGCCCAGAGAGGTTAAGAAACTTGCCCAGGTGTCACCCAGCTGGACAGCCATATATAACTGGGACTTACACCTGGGTCACCTGACTCCACAGCCCCTGATGTCTTCATAAAACAAAACAATTTTACTAGGAAAGTCAAGATTGTACAATTACAAATGCTAAAGCAGACACAGGACAAAGCACTACACCCTTCTCTTCTAAATTTTCCCTGTGACTCCGAGCATCCCCTCCTTCCCAGACCAGCCTGAGAGGACAAATGACTGCCATTTAAGAGTTTGACTGGAGTTTGTATTCTCCTCCAGATTTCTATCTCTTCCTTCTAAGTGATACTAGATCTTTAATCACTGGAAGCCAGAAAGGCCCATGGACCAGGACCTAAAAGAGCATGGCTAAGCATGGTTCAGTCTGAGAGAAGACATAACTTTTGAATATCCTACCTGCCAAAGGGCAAACAAATGATCCAGGATTCATTTAGCCCATGTGACGGTTAAGATTACTTGAGCTAGGGGGCTCTTGGGTGGCTCAGTCACTTAAGCATCTGACTTCAGCTCAGGCCATGATTTCACAGTTCATGAGTTGAAGCCCTACATCGGGCTCTTTGCTGACAGTTCAGATCCTGGAGCCTGCTTCAGATTCTGTGTCTCCCTCTCTGCCCCTGTCCCACTCACGCTGTTTCTCTTTCCTTCAAAAATAAATAAACATTAAAAAAAAAAAAAAGATTACTTGAGCTAAATCAGGAACCCTCTAAGGAAGCTCTTTTTAAATGCCCAGGTAGCAGCTCAGCAGAATCTGTTTTCACGCAGCCTGAAAAACAGAAAGTCAAAAATATTCTTAGCATCAGTAGATGGTTTTTACACTAAAAGCAGAAGCAGATCAGACAGGTGTTGGAGCAATGCTATTTCAAGTTCATACAGATAACATCTTCAGAGAAGACTGAGTTAAGAAACCTATGATACCTTCTGTGAAATAATTGCTACTGTGAAGCCTGGGGCTATTAAAAAAAGAAGAGGAAGAAAGAAAAGACTCTCAATTGCACCAGCAAACTTTCAAGGCTCTTGCTGCCAGGTCTGGAGCCTTTGTTAGGAGGCTCATTGTTAAACAGGACAGCTACCAGAGCAAAGGAATCACTGTTGGAATTCAGCTTCCATTGAGAGGTTATCAGCAGCTATTGTTTTGATGTTTCATTTGCAATGTTTGGGGGAGGAAACAGCCCTCACGTTTATGGCACCAATTCATTAGACATATTGGCTGGCCTCTTTCCCTGGGCTCCGGAATGATTTGCCATTTATGAAATGTCCTCTCTTCAAACTGTGCAAACCCCAAGTTATTCATTCATTTGAAGTTCATGACCCCTTTTCCCTCTTATGTTCCCAGCTCTCTCTCTCTCCCACAAGTCACTCAGTGGGCCAGGCAGGAAAAACCCCAGTGAACCAAGCCATCAGCAGAGGCCTCAGACTTCCCATACTTCCTCCTCCCCAACAAACGATAACCGTTAGAGCAAATAACCCAAAGTTGCTTGCTTCCCCCAACCCCCAGCCCTCTCAGAGCCCAGCTCCTCTCCCATTCCCATATTAAGGAAACAATGAAGCAAACACACCAGGATATTCTGGGGTGGACAGTGATCTCCAGCAATAAATTACTTCCTCACTTAGTGACTTTTATGGGTCAGGGAAACCATATGGCCCATGCAGCCGGCTCCAGGTCAACTCCAGCAAATTTGATGCTTGTTTGTCTCACCCTGATCATATTAAAAGACTGTGGGGTGCCCAATCCTAAAGTTTTTCATCATCCCTACTCTCCAAATGCATGCAATTCACTCTCAGTGACCAAACTGCCTTCTTTCCTTGCTCTGTTCTCCCCCTTCTCAGACTACTGGCTGAATCATGCTTAGCTGGTGGTATCTGGTTCTCCCTCGGTAGGAATCTTTCCAGGGCATCCTGGTGGTGGGGATGGGGGGGAGGGGGACGGGGAATAATATTCCTTTAGGATTTATTGCCCTGATGTACTTCTCCACATCTTTATCCTGCCTTTTCATCATCTTGGTGACAGAATTATGTAATATACGTTGCCTCTAGTACAAATTTGCCAAATTAGGCAGGGAGAGGCTGACCTGGGTCTACTCACCCCTGTTCTCACCTTGGTGCTGTGGGTGTCCTGGGAACCTCCCCTCCCACCCCCACGTTTGTGACATAGCATTGAGTAGGGCATCACCTCCAAGCCCACTGCCACTCAGAATGCACTTAGGTTGTGTTTCTCAAAGTGGGGGCATGGAATCCCCCCATGGGTGGCTGTGAGGGGTACCTAGGATGGGAGGACCCATGAAGCCCAGGATAAACCAGCCATTTCCTACTGGCATGTCAGGTAGAGAGAAGAGGGCTAAAAGTAATTTAACTGGTAGGTAATTCAAAACATCTTTACATTCAAATAGGCTTGAATTTACCATAGACTGGAAAGCAAAAACTTGGTAAGTTTAGACAAACTGATTTCTTGTTTGCAGGGGGCCACTGTGGATCACCACCCTCCCCTAGACTCCCACCCTCAGGATAATTTCCCTCTTCTGTTTCCAGAAGTATTTTGGTGAAAAGTATGAGAATTGTGCTAGGTGGAGATTCTGAATGCTATTTACAAAAATAATAATAGTTATTACTGCTTTCTCCGAGATGATTTTTTCTCAAGCAATGTTATCATTATATTTCTGTGCATGGATTAATAATAATAATTAAGTTTCTGCTGTGTGCCTTCTCAAATAAGTTATTATTATTCCATTTGACATTTTACAGATGAGCAAACTGAAACCCACAGAAATTAAATGATTTGCCCAAAGTCTTTTAATTAGTAACTGGAAGAAACAGGATATGAACTCGTATTATCTGGTCCCAAAACCTCTTCTTATTGCAGCAAAAAGTAAATGATCAAACTTTTAAAAGAAACAAATGAAAATCTTGAATATCCAAAAATTTCAGTATTAAAAATTACAATCTACAATTTATTGGGCACTGACCATGTGCTAGACATTATTCTGAGCATTTTATATATCTCATTACAGGCACAACAATCTTGGGAATTAGAGACTATTATAATATTCACTTTATACATGAAGAAACTAAGGCAGAGGGTTGACATTTTATGAGGAAAGGAACAATATCTATCTTGTTCACTCTTTTATCATAGCATTATACTGGCATATAGTAGGCAATGGTTGAGTGATTTGAATGTTATAGTTACAAAATACCTAACTGAATATTAATGAGGGGATAGGTCAACCATATCGTCTATCTTGTTCATAATGTGATCACTAGTATCTACCATAGTTTTGGCACATTAGTTGAATGAATAAACTAAATCTCATATTCATATAATATTAAATTTACTATTAACATATTGAATATGTGACATCGACCTGTTTAGTATTAGGTACATATATGTGGTTTCTGGTTGCAAATGACAGAAATCATAACAACACACTATAATAAAAGAAAAAAAAGGGGAAGGAAGGAAAGAAGGAAGAAATTGGCACATGGAACTACAAAGTTCAGAGTTGGACTTCAGGTAGGACTGTATCTAGGAGCTCAATCAATAGTACTTAGCAGTTTTCCTTTCACAGACTCTTTCACATAGTGGCAAGACCCTGTAGGTTATATCAACCTCAAAGCTAATGGTGACAGAGAAAAGTGGCTCTTTCCAGAGAAAAGTGGCTCTTTCCATTTACTTCCAGCACAAGTCCCAGAAAGAACTCAGATTACACCAGCTGGAGTCACAAGTCCATTCTTAAACTTATCACTGAAGCTAAGGGAATGGTGTTCTGATTAGAGAGGCCTCTCTCCTCTGGAAGGGAGAGAAAGGCCACTTTCCCTCCCAAGTTATGTGGAATAGGTTCCCTCTGAAAAACAAGTTTTGGGGGAAGGGGGGTACCTGGGTAGCTCAGTCAGTTAAGCATCCGACTTCAGCTCAGGTCATGATCTCATGGCTCATGAGTTTGAGCCCTGCATTGGGCTTTATGCTGACAGTTTAGAGCCTGGAGCCTGCTTCAGATTCTGTGTCTCCCTCTCTCTCTGCCCCTCCCTCACTACTCTCTCTCTTTCTCCCTCTATCTCTCTCAAAAAGAAATAAACATTTAAAAAAAATTTAAACAAGTGTTGGTTTTTAGATGAAATGGGACCATGTTGGGCAAAAGCTCTGGCTGCCATATTGGTAAGAAAACCCATGACTTTCCCTCATGGGTTCTGGCCCCAAGAGTGAGACTCCCGAATCTATAGATTTCTTCCTATTACTTTCCTTCAGCCTGGGCTTCCTGGGGATGCATTCCTAAGGATTAAAGCACCTGCAGGCAAGCCACTTTCTAGTCCCCTCTCAGCCCCAGGCCCCCCCACAGACTCCTAAACAGGGTCTTCCTTTGGTGTGCATGTAATTGTATTGGACAGGGAAGAGGAGCCATCCAGGCCCCCCAGCTCATGACTCATTTGTCCTACTCACATTTACACTGTATTCCCCAGCTTTCTGCTCCGGATACAAGTTGTTTCCTTCTCTGATGCCATTTTTCAGCCCTTTATAATGGGCCTTCCCCTGCTACATGCCAAGTGCAAATCTAAATGTGCAAGAGCATCAATCATGGTCTTGATTGATGCCATGGGGATGAAAGATGGCCTCAATTCTCACTCATCATCACAAAATCAGTAATGTGTGCAGAGAAGTCAGGCCCATTTATGAAAGGCTATGATCTGTAACAAACCAAATGACACATCTCCAAGTGCCCCTGCAGGGCTGTCAGGAAGAAGAGTGGCACCCGAGTCCACGTCAGCCCTGGGTCCCTGTCCCCATGCGTGGATTCTGACAACCACAAAAACAGAGTACTTCAATTGCACAACTTTTAAATCACGGAGTAACACAGGGCTTAATTTTACTTTCAGTGATGCAAGAACCTTTAGGGTTACTTCCAAATCTCTGATGCACCCTCTGATGAAGAAACTGCTTATCAGGACTTATAATCCTGGCCCAAAGAGTTATTAAAAAAAGAAAGTACAAAGCTTCTGATCCAGCAGCTAGCTGGCAGCCCTTAGGCTGACTATGATTCATATGCATGTTTTGCGGGGTTCTGGGAGTACTTACCAATAAGGAAATTTCACCTTTAAAAAATCCAGAGTGCTGGGGCACCTGGGTGCCTCAGTTAGTTGAGAGTCCAACTTCAGCTCAGGTCATGAGGTCATGTGGTTCATGAGTTCAAGCCCCACATAGGGCTCTGCACTGATAGTGCGGAGCCTGCTAGGGAGTCTCTCTCTCTCTCCCTCTCTCTCTGCCCCTTCCCCACTCATATTTTCTCTCTCTCTCAAGATAGATAAATAATATTTTTTAAAATCCAGAGTCCTTATTTATCATAAAACTCAAAAGATCAGACAAACTAGGACCACAATCAGCAGAGGCAGAAGCTGTAGCTACTCCATTTAGCCAGGTGGAAACTCACCAGTTCTCCCTGGTCCTTACCACTCCCTATTGTCTCCCATTTGCATTACCCACTGCACTGCTCATGGGCATTTAATTCTGCAGCTCCTGACTGCCTACACCTCTCTTGTCCCAGCAGATTCCAAGGAGATCCAAAATGGTGGAATGGCTTGCTCAGTTCAGACTGAAATTCTGTTTGTTGTTATTTTAACAATATGCTGACTTTTCCTCCTTTTTGAAAAATTATTATGCAGTAAAACTGTTTGTGTATATATACACATGTATATATTCACATGTATATATACATATGTTTAAATTCATGTGATCTCCCCCACCATCAGGAAACAAAACAGTCCATCACTTCAAGAAACTGTGTCACGTTGCCCGTTTATTGTCACTCTCTTCTGCCATCACTACCCCCCAAGCAACCACAGAACTGTTCTCCATCACAATACTTTTGCCTTTAAAGTCTATCAGAAAAGTGAAGTTATACATCATGTAACCTTTTAATACAGTCTTCTATAATGTCTGTGAGTATCACTTGAGGTTTGGAAGACCCATAGTTCATTCCTGTTTATCACTGTATGCTGTTCCTCTGTATAGATATACCACAATTTATCTGCAGACTGACATTCCTGATTCAAAGTTCAGAGGGATTTTTTGAGAGGTGGGGCAGTGGGGTGCTGCTTGAAACTGGCTGGTGAGAGCCGATTGTTAACTTTTCAGAAACTGTGCCAGCTGGTTGCTAAACACAGCCATTAAACAGTTAACTGAAGAGTAAAGGAACTAAATACTCAAAGTTCCTCACTGTAAAATTATGTTACTAGATTCTACGATTATCAAAGATCATGAGGTTATTGCATCTATTGTATCTGTATGGTGGGAGTACTGTGTAATGATGGGCAGCTTCCCAGAGTTGTGTTCGGTGGCTTCATGTTGCTGCCATTAAATCTGTCATGACTATTTACACCATGGAAATCTGCAAATGCTACAAATCAGGTACCTGACTCCTTCCTCCCTCCCTCTTCTTTCTTCCTTCCTTTGTTCCTTCCTTCTGCCTTCCCTCTCTCCTTCTTTCCCCCTTCCTTCCTTCACTCCTTCCTCCTTGTCTTCCACCCTCCATCCCTCCTTCTTTCTTCCTTCCTTCCTTCCTTCCTTCCTTCCTTCCTTCCTTCCTTCCTTCCTTCCTTCCTTCCTTCCTTCCTTCCTTCTTTCCTTCTTCCAGACAGCAGTTGTGAAACACATACTAGCACACTGAGGGGTGGGAAAAGTTAGAAAGAGCCTAGATCCTCCCTACAGCAGAGACTTCACCATTGTCCTCACTGACTCCCACGTTACTGGCTGTGCCCCAGCTTTTCTCATAGGTTCTTATTTGAGTCAAAGTATATCATCCCCTGGGGAAAGGATGGGGGAGGGGGGGCACTAAACATGGTAAAAGCCTGACAAACTACACTTGGCCTAAAAGTTGCCAGAAGCAGTATGTGTGGTGGAAAGTACCCAGAGCTGAATGAAGATGCCTGGTTACTGCTCTGCCTCACAGGGGCATGGAGCCTGATTCTTTTTCCTACCTCCCCAGCTTTTCCCACAGAATGAACCCCACCTGGGAAGTACTCCTACCCAGGCCCACTCCTCATCCAACTCCTCCCCCACTGGACCTCCTCAGTGGAAGGAGGGAGCTAGGTGGAATCAGAGTTTGCAGAACCCAAGGTTCAAAGGCACACCTCCCAGGGATCACCAGGATGCAGAGGCTGGGACAAGAAGATGGGGGGTTCTGGACCCCCCACCTCCTACTTCAACTAAAGCTCCTTCACTTTTATGTTTCACTTTAATGTTTTATAGATGAGGGATCAATGTAAGATTTTCTTTGAAAAAGGGTTTCTGTTACTAAAAGAGAGTAAAAACTCCTTGAACATTAGTGTTTAACCCTAAAAATCCTTCATCAAAACTAGAGCAAGAGACTACTAAATGGTCTCCACTTTCCACTCTAGCCACCTCCCTTCTCCCTTCCTCTCTCCCACCCCAACACGCAGCAACAGCCACTGTGATCCTGTTAAAGGCAAATCAAATCATTTCACTTTTCTCCTCAAGATTCTGCCATTTTCCCATAGCAGTCAGGATAAGATCTCAAGTCTTTAACATGCCCCATAAGATTCTACAGGGTCTGGCCCCAAGCTCTCCCTCTGACCTCATCTTCTCTCACCACACTTACCACACACCTGGCCTCTGTGTCCTTCCTCACAGGTGCCAGTCATGTTTCAAGCACATTCCCACTCCAGGACCTTTGCATAGCTTTTCTGGAATGCTCTTCCTCTCAGTGCCCACATGGTTTGCTCCCTCAAAGATATGGCCAATGTCACAATCAGTGAAGCCTTCCCAAATTCTCCGGTCAAAACGGCTTCCTTTCACTATAGCTTTTTCTCCCTCTCCTTAACCTAAAATATGTGTTTTATGATTTTAAAAAAACTAGGCCATGTTTATTTTAGAAACTGGAGAAAAATCTGAGAAAACATAAGTAAGAAAATATAAATTCATTACCATAAACCCAGAGATAAAAACTAACATTTTGCTATATTTCTTTCTAGTATTTTCCTTTCCTCTCTTTTGGTCTGGTTCTTCTTCAATGTTAATTGTATACAAAGGTAAGTAGTCAACTAGATCCATTATGAAAAGCAGCAACTTCCTACCTCTTCCATATCCCCTACCCAAGCCAACCACTTTCAACAACTATAACTGATTTTATTTGTCATTGTTTCCAAATCCACAACAAAACAAAACAGAACCAAAATCCTTATAGGCATTATCACTTGATTTTCTACTATGGAAGGTGAGGATTTTGACTCTCTCTTCCCTCTGCTTTCACACATAAGCACACACTTTCCATCCCCCTGTCCCCTTAATATACAGAACGTTAGGATCAGACAGCATTCAGTGTTACATAACAATGAGTATCCAAACACAATGAATCATGTAATATTATATCACTATTTTTTCTGATTATTTCTGTTTGCCCAGGGTTACTAATTTTATAATATCCTTTTTTATGGTTTCCTTAGTTCTGTGTCCTTATCAGTAAAAAACCAAAAACCAAAAAACAACAACAGACTTCACCAGTTGCCTAAATGTTCTCAACAGGCATTCAGACACATTACATCTAAATGTGTATTTTAATTTCTTGGATACTCTCCTTCCTCCACCTTCTGACATGATCCAAACTAAAATGGTATCCCTATGCATGTGGGACATTGCTGACTTCTGGAATTTCTCTTCACCATCATCTTAGACACCTTCTGTTTCCTGACTCCAACGATCTTTCTCTTCTCTTGGTTTACTCTATCATTTTAATAGAACGTATGCACCAAAATCTTTCCAAGCAAGGCTGCATGGAAGACCCATTTCTTTTCTTCTTTCCTTTTTTTTTCTTTCTTTTTTCCTTTCCTTTCCTTTCCTTTCCTTTCCTTTCCTTTCCTTTCCTTTCCTCTTCTTTTCTCTTCTTTCTTTCTTTCTTTCTTTCTTTCTTTCTTTCTTTCTTTCTTTCTTTCTTTCTTTCTTTCTTTCTTTCTTTCTTTCTTTCCTTCCTTCCTTCCTTCCTTCCTTCCTTCCTTCCTTCCTTCCTTTCCTTCTTTCCTTCTTTCTTTCCTTCTTTTTCTTTAGACCTTGCTCATCTGAAATTGCTTTTGTTCTATCCTCACAGCTCACTGATAATTGAATTCTAGGTCTGAAATCATTTGCCTTCAGAATTTGGAAAGCATTATTCCATTGTCTTCCAGCTCCTGAAGTTTCTTAATAGAAACCATTCTAATTAATGATCCTTTGTAAGTGACATATTTTTGCTGTCTGGAAGGTTTTAAGCCCTTTCTTCGGCTTAGTGTTCTGAAACTTCACGATGATGTGAGTGTGGGACTATTTTCACCTGTTGTGCAGTTGTGATGGGCACTTGGTGGCCTTTTCAATCCGGAAACGCTTTTTTCAATTCTGGGAATTTGTATTGAATTCTTTCTCTGACAGCCCTCCCTCTCCTTTCTTGTCCCTCTTCTCTTTCTCAAATCCCTATTATATGGACCTCCTGGGCTCCTCTTCTAATTTTCTCCCCTACTTACTCACCTCTTTGTTTTTTTTTTTTTTTTATTCTACTTTTGGAGAGGTTTATTCAACTTTCCAATTATTCTACTGCATTTTTCATTTTTGCCATCACATTTTTTATTTCCAGCCTCTCCTTTTTGTCCTCTGAATATTACCTTTTTATGTAGCATTCTGTTCTTATTTCTGAGTTGCAATATTTTTATCTCTTTAAATAGTTAATGAATTATCTCCCTTCCTCTCTCTCCCTCTTATATAAGTTTTCGTTTTCCTATGTAGTCTGTTTCCTCCCAGGTTGCTTTTTCCCATGCATTTGGTTTTTGTTTGGTCTTTCTTATGAGACCCTCTCCTCAGATGTCTGGTAATCCTTGGCCATCTGGTCCTCTGAGGAACAGGGAACAAAATGCTGATTGATAGCTCTGAATAGACAGGTGGGGCTTGCTAACTGCGGAGTTTCACTATATGGTGTGAACAGTTTGCACTACTTGGTTGGAAAACTCCAATGTCAGTATCTTTAGGTGTTTCTCTCTTGAGATGGTCAGGCTCTCCAGAGTTATTTCTCCCTACTCCTGCTGGAGGGTATAGGCCTGGCTGCCATTATCCTTGGAGAAAGGGAGCCTCAGCATCCAGTACACATACACTAATTAATCCCCCGATTTGTACCAGTCTGCCATTGTCAACTGAGCAGGAAGTCTTCTCCAGAGAATAAGTCTCCAGCATCCTGCCAGACATGCTCAATTCTTCTCTATGGAGAAGAGAAGAGGATCTGGAGAGCTAACTGCAAACTGGTGATCGCTATTTTATCTTCTCTAGACACACACACACACACACACACACACACACACACACTATTCCAGATTCACCTGAAACACCACTTCCTGCACATTGGAAGGTGATGCATGTACATGGAGTTGGTTCACAGTTTTTTCCTCTGCCCACAGAGGATACAAACTTCTCAAGTCTGCCTTCTAGCTCCACCCTCAGCCCTGTCATCTCCCCATCCATTTGCCTTATCTATGAGTATTTATGCCTTAAAAAGTGCCTTCATTTCATTCTACGGAGTCTCAGGAGGTAGTAAAAGCAGATCCATTTTCAATCTTACATCTGTATCCAACAGCCCATCATCTATCTCTGTCTCTTTATTTGCTGATTGCCCTGTTCCCTCACTAGAATATGAGCTGCATGATGGAAAGAACTGGTATGTTTTGGTCACCTCTATATCCTCAGCTCCTAGAAGAGTGTGTGGCACATACTAGATGCTCAACACTCGATGAATAAATGGATAAAAGTAAGAAGGAAAGAAGATTCCTCAAGCTCTATTTCTATTCTGTAAGTTTTGACTCCATTTCCCAAATTTATCCTAACTTTCCTTCTCTTGAGCCATGTCCCTTTAACCCAAAGAACTCCCACTTCACTGTTCACCAACCTTTATTCTTTCCTGGCAGTCTTTTTTTCTTGGCTCATTCCTACCTCTCCTCTCTCTTGCTACTACTTGGCATCAATATCAGCCTCAATTTCCATGAGGGAGACTGAATTTTCACTCAGTAAAGCACACCTCCTACATTTGTAGGAGCTGGAGAAAAACAAAGAGAGAAGACTTGGTTCCTATCTTCTCTGAATAAACATAATTTAACTAACTCTCTTTTAAAAATCAAGATTCCTTTTGAGACTCTAATTCAAGCTAGGGTTTAAAAAGAAAAACCCAAAGGAACATCAAATTACCAGAGAGCCAGGAGCAGATGGGTTAATAAGAAAAGATTTGAGGATGGGGAATTTGAGGGATTACTGGAAGAGAAAAAGGGATAAGCTTCTAGACAAAGAAAAGCCAAATTAACACTCAGAGTGTTCACATTCACCCTTATCCTTCCAACCCTCCCCTCGTCTCTTGGTAAAAATCACAGCTAAATTGAAAGGGAAGAAAATTACTAATTTTTTCTTTAAGAAAGCATTGAATTTTCTATTATGTTTCAGCACTAGGTGAAGAAATCATGTGTGGTATCTGCTCTTATGAAATTACAGCCCAGTGAGAGATTCAGACTACAAGCAGGTAAACAAATAAAAGAAACAGTATAATCAATCAGTAGCAGTTGCTTTGAGGGAAGTAAGTAGGGTTCAGTAATAGAAGGTAACAGAGTTAAGACTTCCTTAGATGGGGGTGGACAATGAAGGTTCCCCTGAGAAAGAATAATGAACATTTTGTTGTTGGGGTGGTGGTGGTGGTGGTGGTGGTGGTGGTGGTGGTTGAATTCCAGTCATTTGTTTTCCACTTTTCCCACCCAAATGATTCTTTATCCTTTAGAAATTTAAACTCTTCCTTATATGCAGATATGTTGTTAGGTTATGTGTGGCCCCATCCTCAGCTTCAAAGAAGGGTCTGTTCATTTAAACAAGTGCTTAAGTCCTCCCTACTGTCTTCATTTCTCTCCCAGGATGATTGGTTTAGACACTGATCTGTGATACAATTTAAGCCAATGAGAGAAATGGAACCCCTGGAGTTGAACAGGAGTTACTGGAAAAGACTTTCTCTCTTCTCCTGGAGATTATGATGTGATGATGTGAGTCTAGAACAATGAAAGCCATTTTTCTAGCCATGAGAAAAGAGCTTCAGCTGTTTAGTAAATGAGAGAAAAGGGTCCTTGGTGACATGCATCAAGATTTTCTTGAAGTGGAGCACTCTTTCTGGACGTGTTAGAGTCAAGAAACAATATATTCCCTTTATTGTTTAGGGTAGTTTTGAATGGGATTTTCTCATTTGTAATCAAAACAAAATAATCATAACTAGAGAAGTGACATTTAAGCTAAAGCTTGAGAAAGAACTAATCAAGAGAGAAGAGGAAGTAAGAGCATTCCGGGGATAGGAATCAGCCCTGAGAAAGCCCTAGGGAAAGAAAAGTCTTAGTGTGTTCAGGAAACTAAGAGGAGGCTAGTGTGGGAGCCACGGGATAGAGAGTGAGCTCAGGCCAGATTGGCAGGCGGAGGGTCATGGGAAGGAATTCAGATGTTTGGATTTTATTCTAAGGAAATAGGAACCTCCACTCAGATTCATGTTTCATAATGATGTGTTTGCTGAGTGGACAGTGGATTGGATATGGACAAGAATGGAAGAGGAATATAAGAAAGGATCTACGTGGTTGTCCATAGAAGGGAAGGTGGCTACTTGGGCTAAGGTGGTAGTGGTGGGGATGGGATATAACAATAAACTGTATACTTTTTAATAGTCATTTCTTTCCTTTACTTGTTCAACCACAGGGACAAAAAGTCTCTATGTACCACTGTATTAAAACTGAAGACCTAAAGGTAAAAATACATGTTCTGTATACACAAAGAAATTTCCATTAATAAGGGAACAGCCAGGCAAATGACCATAATAATAAAAAAGAACTGTGATGGAGGTAACTACAAGATGCATGGGAACATTGGAGAATAAGCACCAAGTTAGTCACAGAAAGTCAGTGATGGCATAGAAAAAACAGAGACTTGAGTTTGTAAGCATATGTGAGATCAGCAAGAAGTATATTCTAGGCAGTGTAGAATGCCTTGCTGGAAAGACATGCTGGATTTAAAAGAGTTTGTACTCAGGGCGCCTGGGTGGCTCAGTCGATTGGGCATCTTATTTCGGCTCAGGTCATGATCTCGTGGTTTAGGAGTTCAAGCTCTGCATCAGACTCTGTGCTGACAGCTCAGAGCCTGGAGTCTGCTTTGGATTCTGTGTCTCCTTCTCTCTTTCCTCCCTCCCATTTGCACTCAGTCTCTCTCTCTGTCAAAAATAAATAAATGTAAAAAAATTTTTTTAAATAAAATAAAACAAAAGAGTTTGTACTCAGGAAACAAGTAGTCAGATATTTCCAGAATTCCAGCTGCAAGGAGGGAACCATAGTAGAAACAGTAGTCCCCACATTTCTCAGTCCCCTTGCAATTAAGTGATAAACTGGCCAAAGTTCTATGGTCACTTTCAGGCTGAAGCACAGAACTCATGCTCACCTTCCAGCTCTCTCTTTCTCCTCCATGGCAGTTGTGAAGGAAACCTACTGAATAGAAATGCCACATTGTCATGGCAGCTGGATCTCTGAGTCAGTGCATAGAAAATAGGTCCTCTGGAGAGTCACCCAAAATTCCAACACACTTTGCATGAATAAGAAGCAAACTTTTGTTAAGTCATCATGATTTTGGAGTTGTTTTTTTAGTATATCATAACTTATCTTGACTAGTATACAGGATGATGGGAATAAGACTAGGCAAGAAGGCAGGGGCCAGACCACAGAGAGACTTGGTGGTCAGATGCCTTGCTCAAAGACTAGACTTTTATCTTGTAGGGATTTAAGAATCATCAAAGAGTAGATATGAGAATGACATGAGACCATTCTGGCTACAGTGAGATGGATGGATCGATGGGTGGATGGAGGATGGATGGATGGATACTTGGATTTAGGACTTGCGGGGTAGAAGTAGTTTTAAAAGCAGAGCAACTAGAAGAGAGGTTGTTGAAATAGAGAAAGATGATGACAACGTGAACTAGGACAATGGTACCAGCATAGTGTATAAGTTTGACATATGTTTGAAGGGAGAATGCAGAAAGACTGTGAGTGACAGAATGTTCTATAGGGGCAGGGATGAGAGGAGAGGAGGAAAGTTTGACTCCTTTAACATGATACTTTCTTAGCCCATCATTGATAACAGCAACCTTAATCACAATGGGTCCAAACACTCTCAGCACCAAGAAAGGACCAGGAAGAAGAACTGAAGGAGAAGGCTTCCTGGCAAAATGGAAATACCCTGGATATGAGCTAAGAGAGCTATGAGATCAGGTCTGATCCTTCTGACTTGGATTAATAGTTCATTGATCCTCTCTGGACTTCAGTTTCCTTACCGTAAAATGAAGTCATTGGCCTTAATGACCACAAGGTCTCTTTCCATTTTAATGTCATAACTCTCAAAAAGGAAACAGAGGAATGGAAAAAGGAGAGAAGAGTAAGAACATGAAGAAGGTGGATGAGGAAATCAGCAAGAACCAACAAGGAAGAAAAAGAGAGAGGGAAAGAGAGAAAAATGAGGTGTGGTTGTTCCAAATGAGATCCTTGAGCCCCTGGGTTATCCCAGCATCCCATCAGTTCAACTCAGGCAACATTCAGTTTCATGGTGTCAGTAGGTTTCGTCTCATTTAACATGTGTCATTGTTCTTACTTATTAAATTTGTACTTTCAGTTACTAATACTATGATTAACCCTAATCAACAAAAACAGATAACAGCTCAAAAGTGGTAATGATGAAAATAGTAATGTAAATACCATAACTCAAGATAACATCTTAAGTATAAAGAAGGGATTCAAGGACAAATAAAGGGAGGTAAAGCAATATATGCTGGGAGAAGTGAGACTATGACTATGATAATCAAGCTAACAAAAATGTAACTCTGTAAGAATAAGAAGTATGACCAGAAAAATCTGAAAACTGGATGGTAGTGGACTGGCAACGCATTTTCCCCTTGCCCTCCAGGGTAATATTCATTATAAAAATGATTTCAAATAACAGCAGGAAGCCATGAAAGCTTCAGTGTTATTTCCAAACAAAGTAAAATGACTTCTTTGATAGAACGATAAAGTTTTTCCAGAACAACTGCAAACATTATAAGTGCTTCCCAACACAAAATTGATTAATTTTATTACAAAAAGTGATGGAGAAACCAAAACTACAGAGGTGTCATAAAGGAGGCACTCTTCACAGAAAAACAAGGATATGTTGCACTACTGCCAAGAAGTTTGTAAAACCAGCTATGAAGGTAATGATAATATTATGTTGGGGAAGAAGCAGAACATCAGCAAGATTTCTTTATCAAAGAACATTGGTAGATGTTGCATAATGTCAGTTGTATGTACTGTGGGGAAAAGTGGGTATCATGTCTGTACAGATATTTCACTTTCTATATGAATAAAATTCAGTTCACTAAGAGGGCACATATATGAAAGAGAGGTACTCCCCCCAAGACTCTTTTTAAAAAATACATAAAAAATAAAATAAATAAAATAAAAACAGCTTTATTGAGATATAATTTACCATATTATTTACCCACTTACACAGGTCAGTGGTTTGGAATATGTTACATTATTCATCTTTTTTAAGTGTGGTAAAAATATATACATAAAATTAGCCACTTAAACCATTTTTAGGCATATGATTCTGTGGCATCAAATCCATTAAAAAATATATTTACAATGTTGTGCAATCATCACCACTATCTACAGGACTCTTTTCACTGAGATATAGTCTATCTGATGATGGTTTATCACTAAAGAATCCATGCTTTATGTAAAGATGATTTTCAACACTTATTTTGTGAGTCATGATGTAAAAGTGGGGAAGCACATTACCATCAGTTTTAGTGAAATTCCATCTCTGTGCTTCAGGGAAGGAATTCCCAGTGAGTTGGAGAGGGTATTGATCTGAACAACAATCTATTCACTGCTTCTGTCAAAAATATCTCTTGGCCATATGCCTTGATGGTCTTGATTCAGTTTTGAAGGTGTTCCTCCATGAAACAGGCTCTGAGGTGGGGATTAGCATACAGGATGTATATCAAAGCATATGCTTAGGATGGATACCTGCTGAAGGGAAAGAAAAGATATGAGACTGACCAGAGGGAGAAGATGAGCTGCAATACGCCAAGAAAGTCCTCAGCCATCCTCCAGGGAGCTGTGGATCTAGGAGATAGCTCTTCAGGGCTTAACTGAATTGAGGGGATGGGACTGAAACTTCATACTCCCTTATGGATCAGTCATTGGATATAGGCTGTCCCTTGGGCAAGGAAGTTTCTTTAGCCAAGGCAATCACCCAAAAGAGCTAAAAGCTGAGAGCCATCTTCCAGCCACATTCCCAGCAGGAAGAATTTGTCCTTCAGCCTTAAGGAAAGATCTGGGAAGTACATCCTAGTATCCAGCAAATTCCACGACTTGCTCAGCTCAGATCCATCTCTTCACACGGCTCTGGGAGCAGCTTCTACATATTTCTGAGGGAAACCTAGGAGAGGAAGTTTAATGAGCTAAATTATAGGCCCTCTCACTGCAGTCGCTCTCAGGGCTATCACTGATACTTGTCATTTCCCACCTCTACAACTGGTTCTGAATTCTTTTCCCCCTTAGTTAGCACATTAGTTACTCTCACTGGCTTTCCTGGTGACATGACACAGACTCTGTCATGTGAAAGGCCTGAGCCCCTGGTGGCCATGCCCTTCCCAGGCCAGGTGGCTGAACTTGTCCTGCTCCCATCAAAATTAGATAAGGGAGTTCAAAGACGTACCCAAGTGGATCACCTGAATGTCATATTCCTCCCTGGTTTCAATGTATAAGAGCAGCTCTATCTCTTCCTCATGATTAGGACCAAATGCCCCTGCCAAGATGGTGACTCCTCTTCTTGCCAGCTGAATAGGTAGCAGCCATAGCTTTTAGTTCAATGGTATTATTGCTCTGTCCCCTGATGTAAGTGTTTATGGTCCCATTTAGGAGCTAGGATCTCTCAACCATAAAGCCCAGAGTTCTGGAGATGAGAAGCACAAATATACTGTTGGGCCAATGCACAGCCTCCATCCTGCCCACCATGGCTACTTCATTCATGTCCCACTGGGTCAGCACTGGGGCAGTTGATGACAGAGGATGGCGGATGTTATCCGGCCAAATTGCTTTGTCTATTTCGTTGTTTAGTGCCTCTTCCACACTAGATGCTCTCTGTGAGTTTTATCATGAAAAACAAAGATCTCTTCCCTTGTTTCCTACCTCCATATGTCCATCCACATGACTCTACCTCAGAAGTCCTTGTTTCTGAGGAGAAGTCCTTAGAGTCTCACTCCTTCCAGGCCCCTTAATAACCCATTCACCATGATCTAGAGCCTGAATATATTTTAACCTCAAGGTCACCTCTTCTACACAAAGGTGCACCACTAGCAGCCCTATTCATTAGGAGGATTTTCCATCCCCATTTTCTCTCAAGGTTACCCTGGGGAAGGCTATAGTACAACCACTGTGATTTTCAGTTTAAATATACCAAGTCAAGCCATGCACAAACCAAGATCAGAATTTTTCCTCTTCTATCAGTAGGTGATAGAAAATCCTATGTAGTCATAGACGTGAGCTGAGGGAAGGACACTGAGGGAAGGAGTCCAACCACAATAAATGACACGTCGCTCTGGACTTCCTTTCTCGGCAGTTTGCTTGTGCCCTCTGTTCCTATTCATGCTCAGTCTATGTACCAATTTTATTTTACTATGGACTATGATTGGGCCTTCTCATCCTTAGGAGTCTGACAGAATTCAGCTCATTATGGACACTTCTGGACATATGGTCACTTGATGTACCATGATGGTCAAGCACAAAGTCTCTACTAAACCCCACAGGCTATTTTTCAGAAGGTATATAATTCTCACTGCAGATGGCATTGCCTTGTACCAGAAACCTAAGAGGTCAATATTGTAATTCTCCTACTGGGTTTTCCATAAACTCCATAAGGCATATCTTCCCACAGCTGATATTTCTAATACCATAGGGCCTACCTGGTCATATGGCCTATGACTGTACCTGCTCTGAGTACCAGTCCAAGCTGGCAGTCTTCCATGCCATCTACTTTATGAATTAGAACAGTACACCCATATATGGAATATACTGCCTCCAGAACCAGAAGAAGCCTACCAAGAGTTGTGTTTTATGCTTTCTTCTTTGTGATGGGAGGTATATGATGCAATAATTTGTTCTTTACTTTTGAGGGGAAATCCTGGCATTCCCCAGAGTAGGAGTCCCTAAATATATTACTGATAATATGGGTTCCTAAATATCTATATGGCTTATCTCCCACTCTCTGAAGTATATGCATTTTACCAAAGTAAAGACTTACCCAATCTGATTAGCATGATATCATTGAAATGGTGAACCAAAGTAATATTCTGTGGCACATCCAGATAATTCTCACTATTTTTGACAGAGGGCAGGAGAATTAACATGGCCTTAGGACAAAACCATAAATGGGTATTTTTGTCCTTTCCAGTCAATACAAGAAGTTTCTGATCTTCTTTTCCAATAGAGTTGAAAAAAGAAAGAAGTAGCCAAAGGAATGACTATATATCATGTACCTCAGGCCATGCAGATTTGTTTCACAAAGAAGTTGCAGTTGGAGCTACTAGTTGGTTAAATTTACAATGGCCACTGTCATCTTTCAGGATTGATCCGCTGTGTTCCAGTGCCACACTGATATGTTAGGTGTGACATGATTTGGACCACCATCTGGCATATCTAAGAGTGGTACTAATAGCTGCTATTACCCCCAGGATGTAATATTATTTCTGACTTCTTTCTTGTCAGTGGGCATGGTGGAGAGAAACCATTTCAGGAGCTTCCATTTGACCTTCCCATTACTATATCTTTTACCTCATAGGCCAAGAATCCCATGTGGGAGTTGTGCCAACAACTAAATTATCTACTCCAATTATACATATCTACTGTATCTACTCCAATTATACATTTGGGACTGGAGAAACAATTATCAGATGGGTCCACAGATGCAGTGAATTCACTGTGAGCCGTAACTGATCTAGAACTCCATTTATGATAGAGTTTTCATATACCCTTATTATCAAATGGGGCCCATGATGGTGCTTTATGTCTCCAGGTATCAGTATCAACCCTGGCTCTGTGCTTAACAGTCTTTGAAAATGTTGGTATTCCTCTTTTCTCAATGTAAAGTTACCAGAGTAAGTGACCACTCTCCCTTTGGGGGAGAATTAAGGGATTCATTTCTGAATACACTGAGATGCTTTGGGATCCTTCCTCCTGGGAACCTCCTTCAGTAGATGGGTTCCTGATCCAAAAAATGACTCATGCCCAGAAATTGGGCAAGGGATCATGAATTTTTATTGAAATGATGGCTCCTGATCATCCATCCATGATTCCTTTAGAGTAGACACTTATAGGCTGCCCAATTATTTTGCATCTAAGGACACGACTGAGTTCTATTACCTATCTCTACAACCCTGTGAGTCAGGCTCTCTTGGATGCCATTTGACCTTGCTGCCCATTACAATAATTGTCCCAATCTGGATTCTGACAGTAAAGCACTGCCAACATCCTCTACTGTTTTTGGATTCTTTTGATCTCTGATGATATCTGTGAACCCAGTTCTGTAATAGCACCTCCTATTGTAGGACCTGGGATACAGAATACAAGCACCACTGAGTCTCTTAATGATACACCAGTATTCCTTATTGCTTTGGTCAACAGTGTGTCCTTCTGGCCCTTTCATAGAACATAATCCTCATGTGGATTTTATACCCTTACTTAGTATGTCCAGTCTCATGTGCCCATTTCTCTGAGCCTTTTAATTCCTTATTCCACCATCTGCCACAGAAATTTTGTCATTTCTACTTCAATCAGTATAGACCATCACTTTTTCCAAGCTTCTAAGGCCATTCTAGCCGCATGTTTGTACCAATTCCTGGGGGCCTTTACCAAGGTGTTAAATCCTATATCTCAGGAGAGTATTCCCATGTCAGTAAACTCTTTTATCATGTGTATGTTCTGCCCTTCACAGTCCTACATCCTCAGAATCTAGTGCTTTCCAGGGTCCTGTTGGTACAAGTTGGCTAGGTCCTGCACTTCCCTCCCATGTCCTCAGCAGGGTATGTTTTGACTTAGCCCTAGTCATCGATAAAAATGGACAGAAAAGGAAGGGATGGAAGAAATGTATGTTGTCTTACAGGGAAAGGTCTCTGTGTTATCGTCAGGTAAATGGGAAGAACAAGCCATTAATAGGAAGATTCAGACCACCTGTGCAGGTTCAGACATTCAGGTGAATCTCAGAATTCAAAATATTTGGATATATCAAGCCAGGTGTCCCAAGCCCATGTCTCAGTGTCCCATTTTTCCCCAACCAAGGTTTTAACCTTATAATATCGGACCAGCCTTGGCTGGGGATTGTAATACTTTCTAGAGCTCGGTTACTCTTAAAATTAGATCCTGGGCCAGATCCTCAGCATTCTCACCTATTGAAGGAGACGAAAACCTCTCTGTATGCTACCAAGAAGGCCCTTTGAACTTCACACTTAAATTTTAACTACCAGTTAATGACTCTTATATTTTGGTCCTGTTTCCAGAGTGAAGTTTAGTTACAGCTACCAAATCCCACTGTCATTAAGGTTACCCTTATTTCTCAAAAGCTTAATACATTGCATGAGCTCTCACATTGTCTTCATCTCTGTATCATCCCAGTCCACCTCTGCTAAGAGTTTCAGTTGTGCTGCCACATTAAATTAAAGGCTATCTGTGCCTCCACCTACACCAGTGATGGGGTTACTGCCAGGCAGCTTGTGACCTGGACCCAAACTCCCATTCCAGTGACTGCTTTCTCCTATCTCTTCTGGTGCCAGCTATTATAAGTTGGATTCCCCAGAAGCAGACTTGAAAGATGTTAACGTGCAGGGCATTTATTAGGGCTTACTCCTAGGATCAACACTTACAAAAAAAGAGAGAAAGGAAGCAGAATTGGGCAAAGGGAGAATTTGAGCTGTGATCTAGTCCTAAATCAACCCCACAGAGACTTCTGAAACTGGGACATCCCTTCAGAATTGTCTCCCATTGGAACAAGAGATGGAGCCTCTCTATCCCCACACTGATCAGTCTGCCTCTAGAAGGAGATATGACCTTGCGTGAGGCATTTTTCTTCATTATCGGCATCCTCAATGAGGGCTGACAGCTGAGAACCACTTTCTGATTGCTCTCCCTGCAGCTGGGAGGTGTGGGGGACAGTGAACAAGTCTTTCATTTCTGGAGGGAGATCTGGGCAGTGGACATCACAGCACCCACCACAGAGGAAATGGTGAAAATGGAAACAAGACGAAATTGCAGTCACTGATAGATAATGACATATGTTGGCCACTCACAAGGAAGGAGGTTTTGAAATGAAAGATGAGATAAAAATAGTTTCTTCACGGCATTACACTAAGTGAAACAAAAATGACAAACACTGTATGATTTCTCTTATATGTGGAATTTTATAAATAAACAAACCAAGCTCATAGATACTGAGAACAGATTGGTGGTGGCCAGAGGCAGGGGTAGAGTCATTTAAATAAAGTGAAAGTAAAAAAATAAATAAAAATAAAAAATAATAATTTTTTCATGATCATTTTATTTCCAGGGGCTTACCATAAGGTATATACATCACTGATATATTCACCATCATCAATAGCCCCAACCCATATGGATATATGAAGGATAAGATATATGGATTTAAAAAAAAAAAAAAAAAGACTGAATCATGGTGTAAACAGCTCAAAAATTAAAAAAAATTTTTTTGGTTCATTGCCAGGATTCAACAGCTTTCCTCACTTGTTGGAAAGCAAATCCCATTATATAGAATTTTATATATTTAAACACACACCTGAGGCACCTGGATGGCTCAGTTGGTTAAGCATCCCACTTAGGCTCAGATCATAATCTCGAGGTCTGTGAGTTCAAGCCCCACATCGGGCTCTACACTTGTGGTGCAGAGCCTGGCTGGGATTCTTTTTCTCCATCTCCCTCTCTGCCCCATCCCCACTTGCACTCTCTCTCCGCTGTGCTGACAGCTCAGAACCTGGAGCCTACTTCCAATTCTGTGTCTCCCTCTCTCTCTGCCCCTCCTCTGCTTGTTCTCTGTTTTTCTCTCTCTCAAAAATAAACATTTAAAAAATTAAAAATAAATACAAACTTAAAATAATAAAACACACACACACACACACACACACACACACACACACACCTGACTGTGGCAATAGGACATTACTAAGTACTTTCCAGAGCCAAATGGAACCCAAGAATAGACTAGAAATCTGTTTGCCATTATCTCTCATGATTTGCAGCACCCAACTCTTCCACATTTGAGTGTGATAAATTCATCTGCTGAGCATCTGACAAACATCAGATGCAGTCTTCAGAGAGCACTCTCACCATAATGTCTGGATCTGTGTATGACTGAAATATCCAGAAGTAAATATATGTGCTTTTCCCCAAACCTTCTAATTGTGAGACATCAGTTTCTAATTTAATAAAATAGGAAATAAATGAAAATATTAAAAAGACATAAGAAAAGAAAAAAGAAGCGAAGTGTAAAGGAAGTGACCTGGTGTAGCCCGGATTGATACTCAAGTGGTTGATATAAACAGATTACAAATGCTTTAATGAAAGGTTGCCAGCAACATCATCCATCTCATTGCAATGAGACAATTATCATTTGATTTTTAACACTGCATCTTATTTCTATTTTGTGATGAATATAATTTTGTAATCAATTTGTTATAATTTATCTAAATTGATGGATAGGGGTCTGACACTCCCATATATGTGTGTGTGTGTGTGTGTGTGTGTGTATACATATATATATATATACACCCTCATATATACCCTATATATATGTACATAAATAATATATATATATATATATATATATACACACACACACACACATACCCTCAACCAGAACAGATATACTTTTACTTTGTTAAATGTTAAAGTTTCTCCATAGAACATGTATTTTCAATTGAAAAGATATAGATACTGTTGTTAAAATCAAGTTTAAAAACCACAACACTAAATTATCTGGAACCCTTTTTTGGGCTATAATTTATCTAATTATTCTGTCTGTTTTTATTATATTACCCCGTTTTATTATTTCTTTTTTATAATTATTTTTAAAATCTGAGTATAGTTGATACGCGATGTTACATTAATCTCAGGTGTATAACATAGTGATTCAACAATTCTATACATTATGCTATGCTCACCACAAGTGTAGCTACCACCTGTCATCATATAAGACTATTGTAATACCATTGACTCTATGACTATATTCTCTATGCTGTACCTTTTATTCCTGTAACTTTTTCATTCCATAACTGGAAGCTTGTATCTGTCACTCCTATTCAACTATTTTGCCCAACCCCCCTTTCTCTTCCCTCTGGCAACCATCAGTTTGTTCTCTTTATCTATAGGCCTGATTATGCTTTTTGTTTGCTTATTCATTTGTTTTGGCTTTTAGACTCCACATATAAGTGAAATCATATGTTATTTCTCTTTCTCTGTCTTATCTTATTTACCATAATACCCTCTAGGTCTATCCATGATGCTGCAAGTTTTACCATGCTTTATTATCTTCACTGTCATTATCATGTATGTTTGTCTATTTGTTTGTTGCATATCTTCCTGATTAAAATATAAACTCACTGAGTACAGAGACCTTGTCTTTTCACCCTTGTATCCCCTTCACCTAGAACAATGCCAGGCACAAAGCACATACTTAGTAAATATTTGCTGAATAACTAAATGAATGACGCTTTTACTTATCCATCCACCCATCCATCTGTCTTTCCATCCATCCATCTATTTATCCATCATGTACCTATGCATCCATCATATGAGAAAGTGAGTTAGTTTTGTTATCTACTTGAAGGGCTGAATAAGTTTTATATTTATGTGAAATAACATTCTGGAGAAGTCCTAAGATGAAAGTCCATAGACCCAACAAAATGATGACAGAGAGAGTCATCTTTGACCTTCATTTCCCCAGTTCTGCCAGGGGGAATGACAGGAGGACAGCCAGCAAACAAAACAAGGAAAAGGACCTGGAGCAGGCACTGATAGGAACTTGTTTCATCAATCTTATTATGCTTTGTGCTGGCTTCTTATTTTAATAACCTCCTCCCCAATACTTTGCTAACCCAGCCTAAATCACTCCTTTGTACAACACAGTACATATGTGATGCCCAATAATATCTTCTTTGTTTTGCCTTCCCTCTACCCGTAGAGTTTCATTTATTATCTAACCTCACGTACGCATTTTCAGTAATCGTTTCATGTTTCCCCACGCACATTTTCTAAACAGCCAGCTGTGCAATTCAGACCATCCCTGGAGATTATTGACCAGGTTGGATTTGCATTTATGAGCACATAACTGAAGCTGACATGGCCTTTAGAAGAATTGATAGCTCTTGGAACAATTTGCCTTCACAGCATTTTACAAACAGCTTCATAATACATCTAAGGGCAAGGCAGGTTTTAATTAGTGTCACTAACAGCTAAGTATCCCAAGGTGAAATAATTAAGTGGCTAGACCAATAGGAACAAAGGATGGAAGGTGAACTTGAAGTCTGTGCAGGTTTGAGATGGTAGAAGTTTCCACCTATCTCTAGTGTGGTGTTGGGGAGCCGTTGTTCTCTTTGCTGAGATGACTCTTCTGTTAGCACTGATCAGGAATTACTGCTGGCAAATTTGGTTGCTCTGCATGCAATAACATTTTGAAACACACTTTTGCCCACCCTCTCTTTTTATTTTCTCCTCTCATTTAATTTTGGTTGCTCTACTTTACAAGCAAAGCAGCTGCCTGTGGGGAGAAGAGGTGCACCATTCAGATTCATGGCTTACAGTTAGCTAAATGTAAGCCTGCCTAATCCTTTCATATCATTGGATTACTCTCACCAAGCAAAATTTCCCAGCTTTCATCATGAGAATGGGCTCTCTGCCAAGAAACCACTCATCCCAGCTCAGGTCCACCTGGTCTTTCCCAGATTGTCAACTCCTTCATCTTCGGCCATTAAAAGGGCTTTCAGACCGAATATTTGCACAACCGTTTCTGAAAGCCAAACACCAAATCTTTGTGCCAAAGAGTCACTAATCTCTATACAGGATTCTGATCTGAATTATTAGAAAAACAGAGAGAAAGAGAGCCTTTGATCATTAGGTCAGTTTTCCCTTACTATTATCTAATTAGATAAAAATCAATTTATGTAAAGTTTAAATAATAACTAAGGTCAGATCAGATGCTTTATAAAACATGATATAACTATCAGTATTAGCACTCTCTGCAGGTAGCCATATTCGAAAGCTAGGTTAAGAAAGCCATCCTAAAATTCCTAACTGCTCCATAAATGCTACATCAATTAAAGTTTTAATGGATTTTTTTAAAATTCATGGTTATTTGTTGCCTAATTTCCTCCACAGGTTCAGAGAAGGGGACCTTCTTGGGTTTCAAAAGGAATGAGTTCTTTGTGGCTGCAAAACAGAACAAGGGGCTTGATTCACACACTCCTGTCAATCATGTCTGAAATTCTGAGCATGTATAAACTCTTTCACAGAGCCATACAATAGCACCTTGCTATTCAATCACTAATTTTGATCCATCCTCAGCTAAACTTGAACAACTGTAAGCAAGCAATTGGCAGGGGTAAGTGTGGGGAAAGGGCCCCTTTCCAATTTAGATATCCTGACTCATGATATTTCAGGACCTAAGCATTTTACAAACGAAACACCCAGACATCCACTTTGAACACTAAATCCATTTAAACTATTATGAAAACAAAAGGTTCTTCTGTATCTTTTCTACTTTTTACTTTCAGGAGTCTGAGTGAATTCAGCATTCAAGATGTTGAATGTACACTAAAGAGCAAAATGCCGGTTAGGCTTCAATGATGTTATATTATTGATTTACTTCAGCCCAACAAGTCAAACGTGGGAAGACAGAAAAATGCATTTTCTGTGGCCCAAGACCTCCTTTCCATATTCTCTGGCCCTTCCATTACTTTCCAGAGCCTCCACAGCCAAAGGAGGTGGAGGGCTAGGGAAAGGCACTGACTGGGAGGGAGGGACCTTGCCCAGACAGGATAACAATCAAAGTTAGACAGAGCTCTCTCACCTTTCACTACTCCCTTTCCTCCAGTCTTCTAGAAAACACAGGGGAGAGGGTCAGGAAGGCCTTCCAATCCACTCTCCAAGGATGGTACCTCTGGTTTATATAAAGTAATCTGCATGAACACGGAACTTTGAAGAGAAGAACTAGAAAATGCCTTGCCATATGGCTGATTGACAATATAACTTATTTTTAAATGTAAGTTCCTTAAAGACAAGAGATTGTATATTTTATGAAGAGTAGAGGGTGATATCTAACATATGGTGATAAGAAACTAACTGGGACCCAGCTTCCATTCATAGAAGTCTGTTTGGCTTGAAACGCACTCACACTCCCAAGTTTCACTTTGCGTTTCTGGGTTCATCAAACGCTCAGATTCAATGTTGAAAGTCAAAGCGAAACCCCCCATGAAGAAAACCACACTGATTTCTACCTGCTTTAATGTCAATGTTTTGAGAAACTAACATTAAATCAGTCCACTTCACTCCACACTCACCTTTTCGTCCATATACAAACCTTCAATGAAGTGTCAGGAGGTTTTTTGACTTTGACTTGCCTCAAAAATGCTTACCAGTGAGAGGGTTTTTAATTAAATCAAAGACTTCACATTGATTTTAAAATGTTTAAAGATCCCTGCAAGAATGTCTCATTTCAGTCAAGTATTTAAGGGCTGAGAGAAGAAGAATTAGGCATTTCTAAATTTCAACCTATTGTAGGTGCTTTGTAAAACCTTGAATCTCCCAAAACAAATGCCTAAAGTAACTATGCAAATTTACCATTAATATGCATACAATGACACTGTCAAAGAGAAGAAGAGAAACAGCTCAATGAGTGAGGGGAGAAGGAAAGAGAAAGGACATAGGAGGGGGAAAAAAAGATCCAAAAATTGATTTCTTTTTCACCCATTTCTGGAACAGGTAGAATTATACCTTTACTAGAAAAGGTCTGATTGGTAATGCTCATCTGATTTGAAATACTCAAATTAGTCTTAGGGACAAATTGGTCTGCAGCTGAATTTATTTGGTTCCTTTTACCTGGGGCCATCTTCATCATACTGGACAGAATTTCTGGGTACTTTTCTGTACATCCCTCTGAAAGTATAGGACAGAGTCCAGTTTGGTTTCTGTGAGGCCTTTGGGGAGCTGAAAGCTGAAGAACTGGGAAGGAAGCCAAGATCCTAATGCTGGGAATGTACAAACAGCAAAGCAGGAGTGGCCAAGTCAAGGACCTGTCACGGTCACAGAGCCGGAGCTGCTCAGGTGGGAACAGGTTGGCTGGGACGAAGTAGGAAGAAGTCAGGAGCAGTTCTAGAAGACTATCTAATGGGAACATTTGGAGGCTTCACAGCCTCTTTTAAAAAGGAAATGATAACCTTAGGCTTTAATTTTTGTTGTCTTCACTGATAAAATTCAAAGGCCCCCAAGTAGGAATGCCTCAGAGTGAAGATGAGGAGAAACAAGGTCCACTTACTCCTCTGCTACCCCAACTAGTGATGATTTTCTTGTGGGCACTGGCTTCTATCTCTCTTTCCTTAGGGCTTAGTCCAGTGCCTCGCATTTGATAGACATTAAATAAAAGTGCTCAACTCAATGACTAAGTGGACAGATGGTCATGGATAGACACTACTTGATACTTTCAACTTGGGCAGTCTTGGGATATTTGGAGGCATTTGTTCCCAGGTCAATTAAATATCATCAATTTCTAGGAAGCCCCATGAATGCTACCCTCCACTCAATTTGCCTTCTCTACAATGAAAATATCTGTTTTTTGTTTTGCTGGAAATACACAAGGAAGTATCTTATGGGCAACTAATCTTCCCGCCTTTTTGCCTGTGTAACAGTCTCTCTTTGCCCCAAAAATATAGTATGTGTGTTTCCAAGCTGTAAAGAAACCGTTGAAAATTAAACCACAAAACAGCATTTTAATGAGAACATGATTACCTAACACCCCACTGTGGTTTCAGATGGCCTTATGCCAACTTTCCTAAATGCTACCAGAAGCTCAGAGTAAAAAAAAAAAAAAAAAAAAAAAAAAAAAAAAAAAAAAAAAAAAAAAAAAAAAAAAAAAAAAAAAGAAGAAGAGAAAAAAAGTGATTAGCATCCCTTAGTGAAGGTAGCTTTCTTGGATGGCTTCCAAAAAGATCTCTCTAGAAGGACGTAGGTTATTGGTGTCTGAAGTTCAACAAAACTTTCTTCCTGTTTTGAAAAATTTGAGAGAGAAAAGGGGGGCCCACCTTTGAATTGGTACATGATGTCCTGAACGAGGTGTTTTCAGCACTGAGCTCTGCTGTGAGCATCTGTACCCAGCACTGTCTACCTCATCAACTTGACTTCTGCGCACCCACTTGCTATTTCTGTAGCCTAGGTTACAAGACTGCAGGTGTTGATGCTGTGGAGTGAAAGCTCCACTGGCCCCTCAGAACAAAGCCCCAGGGAGCACTGTTCCTCCCTAGCTGGCAGCCTGCATTGTGCATGCCTGGCACGGGGCACAGAGAACAGGATAGAGGTGCTGGGGCTCACGTTGGGGTCATTTCTTAGGGACATCCTTTTCTTGATCTCCAACTGGCCTAGTGCTTGAGCATTTGAGGCTGCGGTTTCATTTCTATGTTCAGTTTCCTGACTTAATACCTGAACCGCCTTTTGCAGTTATCTTTCTACCGGTTCAACGACAACCAGATGGCCCCGTGTGGCCACAGGAGAAAGCGAATTACAGAGCTGGGAGACCCTGTAGTGGAATCCCTTCATTCCACGGATGGAGAAATCAAGGCCTGGAAGAAGTTTAGAGATTCACCCAAAGTCACACAACCATTCAGCATCCTGATTTCCAGGCTGTGGGTATTACTGCCCAAGTCATACTACCTGAAATTTCTTTCAGTAACATGGCAACTTAAGCAACCTGATGGGCACAGAGTAGGCAGAATACATGCTACTGTCCTTCCTTGCACAGTATTTAGCACTGCACTAAGCTCCAAGAAGGATGAGTGGGAAAGTACCGAAGACTTTCGTCTTCAAGAAGTTACAATATTTGGGGGGCATCTGGGTGGCTCAGTTCGTTAAGCATTTGACTTAAGCTCAGGTCATGATCTCACAGTTTGTGAGTTTGAGCCCCACGTTGGGCTCTGTACTGACATCTCAGAGCCTGAAGCCTTCTTCATGTTCTGTGTCTCCCTGTCTCTCTGCCCCTCCCCCGCTCACACTCTGTCTCTTTCTTTCTTTCAAAAATAAATATTTTAAAAAATTAAGAAGGGATGCCTGGGTGGCCCAGTCGGTTGGGCATCTGACTTTGGCTCAGGATCGAGCCTGGCATTGGGCTCTGTGCTGACAGCTAGCTCAGAGCCTGGAGCCTATTTTGGATTCTGTGTCTCCCTCTCTCTCTGCCCCTCCCATGCTCATGATGTCTCTCTCTCTCAGAAATAAATAAAACATTAAAAAAATTTTTAAAAAATTTAAGAAGTTACAATATTTTGAAAGCAACAACAGGTACACATTAGGCATACAAGGTATAAGAAGATGTTGTAAGTGTGAGTGTAATGAAAAATGAAACACTCTTCCCTCTTTACTCCTTTTACCTGGTTAAGTTACTAGTTTTATCTTAGCTTTGAGCCCATCTCTTTTGGGAAGGCTTCCTGGGTTTAGTTCAGGTTGGACTGTAAGTACCTGTGCACTTGTCTTGGTCCCTGTGAGCTCTATGAGGACAGGTTCCTGGCCAGCCTTATACACAGCTGTATTCCCTGGAACATAGTTGGTGCTCAGTAAACGCCTGCAGATGGAAAGAGCTTCATGTCCATTGAGAACCTTTTATCCAGCAGCTGGGATTGAAAATGAGCTCTAAGTTTGGAAGGATTTGTATCAGTGAAGAAGGTAGTTCAGAAAGAGGTGAATAACACCCCTTCTCCATAGAAAAATTACCACAATCTGTGCCACTAAAAGGTCCATTCCCATGGATGGAACAATCACCTGTGATGAAGAGGATCAAGAAGATGCTACTGGGTAGACCAGTGAAGCAAGCCTCTGGGAGGCTAGGGCTACAAAGAAGACGATGGCAAACAGAAGAAAGATGTATCACCCTTTAAAAGGGAGGGAATTTAGGGGCGTCTAGTGGCTCAGCTGGTTAAGCTTCCAGCTTGGGTTCAGGTCATGATCTCAGGGTTGTGAGTTCAAGCCCTGCATCGGGCTCTATGCTGACAGCTTGGAGCCTGGATTTTCTCTCTCTCTCTCTCTGTCTCTCTCTCTGTCTCTCTCTCTCTCTCTCTTTCTCTCTGCCTCTCTCCTGCTCATGCTCTCTCTCTCTGTCTCAAAAATAAATAGACGTTAAAAACAATTTAACTCAATCAATCAATAAAAGAGAATTTAAAAATCCAAGCCACAAGAAAGCTGCACACAGCAAACCACTCACTCAGTTTTAGAATCTAGTTTTGAGAAACATATTCCTACATTTGCAAAGAAATCTTTGGGATTTCCCTTTGATAGCTGGGCTTTTTTCACTCCTTCTCAAAATTAAAGTTTTGACTCTTCTTAACACCGGAAAAGAAGCTGAGTTTCACCTTGGGAAAATGCAAAATAGTCAGCTGCAGTGAAGAAAAAAATGAATTGCAATCTCAATCGCAGATTTCTTTGAAACGCTGTGCAAAGGGAATTCTAAAAGGACCACTAACTTATTTCAGCCAGTAAACCACGGTGAACATTTAATGTGGTGACTCAGTGACTAAGGAAACTACTTCTCTTAAGAGAGCTATTGGTTGTGACTCTGCTTATCCGGATGCCTTTACCAAACAAACAAATATCTTTCACTTGGGGGCACCTGGTAGGCATTTACAAAAAAGAAAGGAGTTCCGAGAAAAAGAACTATAATTATCAACAGCAGCGAGGGCTCGGTTTCTGCTATCTTAAAGCTCATCCACAGGATTATCGAAATCAAGGAGCAAAATGATTTATCTGAGAAGGGGGTGTGAAGGAGGAACAGAGTCATAAAGGTCAATAGAATGGGGATATAAAGTATGCCCCTCCTCCACGTCCAAGATGGGGGTGTTAGCTTGGGGTAAAACATAGCAGACATCTAATGTCAACTCATATTATTTTCTAAAGACATTATTTTGGAGGAAAAGCCGGGAAAATGAGAGTCTGGAAGAAAGAGGGAGCATACTCTTAAGGACACCTAGCAGCTAGGCAGTCCTGGACTGTTTCCAGCAGCATTCAACTCCAACCTGGAAAAGACTTAGTAGAAAGGTATGACTTATTTCTAAATAAGAGCCCTAAATAGGCTCATGATAGTTCTGCTACTCCCCAGAGAAGGTCATCTGGAGATTATAGGTTTACAGACCTCAATAGTCCCATGGGCCAAGATGTCATTGCACACAAGGCAGCAAAGCCCCGTATAGATGAGGATATATCATGTGATTATCCTCACCATAGGAGCCATCACTTTCTCTGGGCCCATTTGGAAGTGGGCTTGAACTGCTATGTGGCATCTGAAACAACCCAAGTCCCAGTGATCTTTGGGATCCCTGTGACCAAAAGAAGAGTCTCTCCTAAAGAGAAGTCCACTCCTCAGGGACCACGTAGGCAATGTGGGGGGTGGGCTGCTCCACCGGAAACAATCCTTTGTCATACACTGCAGCAGCCATAAGAAATGGTGGCTACCATCTTCCTGCTCACCACCAGCCTCTGGGGGAATCCAGTGAGGCACCCATCTACTAGGTAGTGCAGGAGAGAGCATGCAAACATCTGGCTTCACTGGCCTTACACTCCTTCACATAAAGAATGATGTGAGTTTCTCAACAGAGACTCTTAAAAATATGGAGAACAAACAGAGGGTTACGAGAGGGATGGTGGGAGAGGGGATGGGCTAAATGGACAGGGAATGGGCATTAAGGAATCTACTCCTAAAATCAATGTTGCAATATATGCAATGTATGCTAACTAATTTGGATGTAAATTAAAAAAAAAAAAAAAGAATGATGTGAGTTTCTGATGCCCTTGTCCTCCTCCTTTCCCTGAATCCATGACATGGGTTTCTATCAGCTTCTAAAGAGTAGTATCCTCAGCATAGGACTGGCACAGAGCAGGTGTGCCATAAATGTTGATGCTGATGGCTCAACTCATGGCAAGAAGTAGGTACCACTTTGCATTATATCCATTTTGATGAGGAAACTGGGACCCTAAAGACATTAGGTAACTTGCCAAAGCGCCCTTGGTTAGTGAACCCAGGTCTCTTAGCTCCAGACCCAAGCTTTAAGCTGATTCTGCTCTGGTTCCAAAGGTAGACTGCACACACAAAGAAATTGGGTGTGTCAGAAGCTTCTTGTGGAGTACTTCCCCTCCCTTGATTTCAGCCCCATCAGTCTCCTACTAACAAGCCAGTATCTATTTTATGTTTGCCAATTTCAGTTGTGGGTTCAAGGACACAACTGTTTGTCCCTCCTCAAGAGCTCGTCACACCCAGTGTTCCCTGGTTTCATTTGTACATTGGGGTTCCAACTGTCACTCCCCAGCCTGCGTGTTGGTTTCACTTCCCTGGGCCCTAATTCATTCGTGTTTTTTTTTTTTTTTTAAATAGGGATCTATCTACCAGGGTGGGTGTGAGAAGTAAGAAAAGGGGTGTAAACATAAAGCCCACAGGGGCCTCACCATGACGCTGTTCATGCATTAGTGAGCACTTAACAAACAAAAAGAATTATAATGGAGTATTTTTGTCCTTTCATGGCAGTCTTGTGTCTCAATTCTGGCTGACATCAGAATCACCTGGACCATTTTTTAAAATACAAATGTCAAAGGCCCCACCTCAATCCTACCCAATCAGAAATCCCAAGGTTGAGGTCCAGGGATCTGAATTTTGCCTAATAGTAAGGTCCCTGGGATGCAGCGGGGTGGGGGAGGGGAGGACTGAGCTAGATGTTTACCTTTCCAGAAGGTTCCATAGTGGATTCCTTCTCAGGGTGGGAGGTAGGTTTAGAGGACCTAGAAGCTGTCTTCCAAATAACAACCCTCTTATTGGTAGCTCCCTCCTGCAAACTGTGTAGTAAGTGGTGTACAGAGAAATATGCCTTCCATCCCATTCCATGTTGGTTATCTCCTCATCTCTCTCTCTAGTAGCTCCAGAATGGGTAGGCTCTGGGCACAAGACAAAAACTACACTTCTTCCAGGGCTGCCTTTCTTCTACCAAACAAGATCACTTTTAACAACCACAAAGTTTCATGAATCACCATATGAAAGCTGGTCATGCTGTTAGTGTCTGTTAATGAAGAACATTCTTAAACACACACACATCCAAAAACCAAACTAACAAAACTCTTAAATTCAAGACAATTTCAAATAAATTTTGGTATTTTATTAATCACAAAGCATCCGTATGCATCTCAAAAGTTGTGGTGCATTATTTATTCAGTCTGAAGTAAAATTTGGGACTTGAGACTATGTATACCCTTGACAATAACTTCCCTGGGGGTCCACTGCCCAAAGATTGGGAAACAGCATGTGCCACCCTGTCAGGGTCAAAGTCCAGTGGCCCATCCATCTGCACTCACTTGTTCCTGAATAGTAAACATCACTCAAAGAATTCAATTCTGGAATAGCAGTGTTTGAAATGAGCCTCCAGTGAGTAACCAAAAGGCTAGAAACGTGATCTAAGGTCAAAATGGAATGAGAAAATGAATCTAAGAATGAATTCTCCCTATAGCTTTCAGCCACACTCTGAGAACCAAAGTTGGACACCCAAAAGTAGACCAAAACACTCAGCAAAGCCATTATTGCAATGGAGTAAAGAGAGAGACAGAGATATAGAATCCAAAGCAGGCTCCAGGCTCTGAGCTGTCAGCACAGAGCTCGATGTCGGGCTCGAACCCACGAACTGAGACATCATAACCTGAGCCAAAGTCAGACGCTTAACTGACTGAGCCACCCTGGTACCCCTACACCAAGTTCTTTTCAAGGTCCTGCTAAAGTCTATGTTTGTAGCTAAGGATCCCTGGAATTATTTTAACTGCAGGTGTCCTGGGTAGGACATTCCAACTATATGCCTAACCAGGAGGTGAATGCACACTGGTATTGTGGATTCCCTATAAGGTTCCATCTCTTCTGCAAAGCTTTCCCCAGGCACATTGGCTTGAAATGTCTCTTTCCTCTGAACTACTGTGCCCCAACACAAAGAGTCTGATTCTGCATTGTAACGAGAGTGGGTGCCATCAGCTCCTTGTTTTCTGTAGAATTCATCTGAGACCATAAAAGTTACAGACATCTGTATGTGAACTGTTAAGTCTCTTCAGACAGCTGCATCCTTTCCTTCTGCCTCTTCTCCTATACTTCTTAGCACAGTAGGCACCTCTAATTGGTGTGTAACAAACTGCATATCAATTTGCTTTGATCTGACATTGTGTCCTATTCCAGAAAATCCACTCCAGATCATACCCAGGCAGAGAATTTAGAAGCATAAGGGGAGGATCTTGAAATCTACCCTTATTTTTTTTGTCTGCCAAGTTTGGCTACCTCTGATGGTTATCTTTTGAAGAGGTACAAACAGATGAAGTCACCCCAATTACATCAGTAACAGGATATCATTGGCTTCCCTGTGTTGCACAAAAGCCCACAAGCCAGACGCAGGTATTGGTAAGAAATCAACACACAGACTTTGAAAAATAAAAGGAGAGCTTTGAGCCTTTCACTCCCCTCCCTGTGTTGTACAACAGTCCACAAGCCAGACGCAGGTATTGGTAAGAAATTAACACTCAGACTTTGAAAAATAAAAGGAGAGCCTCCCTTCCCAAATAGCCTCTCTCCCTGACCTCTTCATCATAACCTAGCTGAAATTCCAGTCACTCTGACCTCCTCCTTTTTCCTCAACCCATGTCAGTGAGTACCAGATGCTAGTTCCAAGATCTCTTCTATTTATCAGTCTTCCACTACCCCCCAGCTAGTTCAGACCTTTACAACCCCTTGCCCAAGCTACCCATATAGGTTTCTGCCCGTTCCCTCCAGCTCAGCTTTCTCCCTCCAACCCATTCTATACTCTACCTAATATTAGTTATTCTAAAACATAGGTTTGACCATATTATATCCCAACTCAGAATCTCCACAGCTTTCCTTTTATTTTACATAATACAGTTCAGATCTAGCCTTGCCTATAAAATATCTCTGCTCTAGCTTCAACATACCTTCCCAGATAGAACTCCAACTATATTCCAATCAAACTGGTTGATCCCTGTTGCTGGCTCCAAACTTTTATTTGTGCTTTCTTATTTTGCTCAGAATGTCCTCCTTCTGGCCCAATTCTCACCACGTCAAAATCCTACTCATTCTTCATATACCTCTGCCTGTGTGAAAGATCTCTTTGTTTCCTACTGTACCTTGTTTCTACTCTGCTTACATGCTCCATCCTAGTCTAGCCTGTATTCTAGTTATCTATGTTCCTATAATCATTCCCCATGCTGCACTTGTGTCTTGAGACTAAGGACTATATGTTATTCATGTATTCCAGTGCCTGGCAGCACTTCTGCACATTGCATGCATTCAAAATAGTTTACAAAAGGAAGGGGTGGGGGGTGCGGTTAAGGAGAGGAGAAGGGAATGAAAAGATCTCAGAAGTAAAAGAGAAGGTGCTCAGAAGGGGCCAGGAAGAACTGGAAGAGAATCCACTAAAGAAGGAGAAGGCAGGTCCTAAAGAGAAATGGAAAAAAATAAAATGCTGTGGGACAGATCCTGGGTAGTAGAGAGACTGTGTGTTCCAGATTTGCAGGGGAGAAGAACAAAGAACATTGGCCTGCACCATGAGTGGACTTAAACACTCAACCTTTATTTGATCCCAGTAGCATATAACAACATTTCCTTATCTCCCCACCTCTCACAGCAGGGTTGGGGTCTTCAGGTCAAACCCAGTCCTTGTGATTTATGAATAGAAACTCACCTTTGTCTTAAACTTCATCTAGACTTACTCAAAACATCTTATCTCTTCAATAGTTAACTTTTAATTAATGTTGTTCCTGTTTACAAAGCTGTCCGATAGATCACTTTGTATGTTAGTCATATCAATCCTGCAAGATAGTTAATAGAATTCCCTCGTAGGTGTCTGGCACTTTAGAGGGTGCAAAGCTCCTCATCTTACCTGGTCACCTCATTTGGTATTCACTCACATTTCTGTTACTGCCTTACTGCCAAGTCACACTTGGGGAAGCCCTTCTATTACAGTTTGTAGGACACAGCCTTCATGTCTTTGCACATATGGTTCTCTGGGTAGAATTCTTCTAGCTCTTCACAATCTTCACCTCTAGAAGCCAGGTCTCAGGGTGGGGGAAGACCATGGTAGCAGCACCCAAAGGACTCTCCAGATTCCTCTCTGGGGAGATGGAGATATCCATCACCCAACAGGCATACCAGGCATTTTGTGGCTGCCTCGGCTTCTGTGGAGGTTCTGGAAGAAGACTCAGGCCCAGGGAGATTATGGGACCCACAACACTGCCTCTGGCCAGTGGTGAAACAGACATTCATATATACGCATCTGTCCCTGGCAATACAGAGAAGGGAGAGCTGTGTAGTAAAGTCCACTTCCCTTGCACTCAGGAAAAAAGAGGAGAACGGTTTATACATAAAACAAAGTGGGACAGTGGTTGTAGGGGGAGAAACTCTGATTTTGTATTGGTTTATTTTTGCCAGTTTCTGATTCTTATGGAGGCCTCACACATCCCTATTTTCAGCTGTTTCTTCTGCAGAATTTATTCAAAACAGTTCATTCTATTCACAGGGGACACAAGGCAAGAGGCCAGAGACTGCAGATGACAGGTCAGAAGATCCGCGCATTCTAAGTGGTTCTCTGTGACTCCAGGTGGGGATAAAGCAAAGATTTTCAAGGAAAAGCAGCGCATAGTTTGAAAAAAATATACCTAATTATGTATTTTTTCAGATTAGGATAACGAGTTTATTTTCACAAAACAAATGTCAGAAAATAAGTAAAGTTCAACAAAACTCTTGGCTGATAGAGAATAGGCAGAAGTATCTTGTGTATAATCATACTTTTGAGGAAGAGGCCAGAGATTGCTCATGGAACCTATCAGTAATGAGGGCCAATTAAAAGTTTGTGTTTAGCATAATAGGGCAGAGGAGGCCTTGGTCCACCAGGAATCAGGGAGTTCTTTTCAGTGTCTAGGCCAGTCTTGTGACCCTCCACACCCAAACTCTTAAATAGAAGCCTAGAAAGAAATTCATGGCAATGCTGGAGTGGGCCTTTTCCTTACTAGAACTGAGGATACAGGGCACAGAGCAGACATATGACAGAGAAGAGAGAAAGCAGGAGTTGCTGCGACATCAAAAATCCAGAAACACTAGAGAACTTGGGATGGTGGGATGGTTGGTGATGATGATCATGATGATGATGATGATATGTGTGTGTGTGTGTGTGTGTGTGTGTGTGTGTGTGTGTGTGTGTAGCTGGGTGCAAGGGTGGGTGTGTTGGTGTGTGTGTGTGTGAGAAAGAGAAGTTGGGGAAGGGACTTTAGTTGAAGGGCAGAGTGTTGTTCTTTAATTCTTTATTTGTTTTTAAATGTTTATTTTTTTATTTTGAGAGAGAGAGAGAGAGAGAGAGAGCGCACACGCAGAGAGAAAGAAAGAGAATCCCAAGCAGGCTCCATGCTATCAGTGCAGAGCTTGACAAGGGCTCAATCCCACAAACTGCAAGACTGTGACCCAAGCCAAAACCAAGAGTTGGACACTCAACAGACTGAGCCACCCAGACACCACTGGTTCTTTTTTTGAAGGTGGCAAATGGCCAATTTATTGTAAAAATCTGAGCATATCCCATATGGTATGGCAATGAAAGACAGGAAAAAGCCCTCTCAAAAAAAAACCCAACCACCAGGACCCTAACCCTGATGTGAAAATTTACTTGGCAGAGAACAAATCCTAGTCAGTTGTTAAGAAGCTTAATTGAAATCAATTTAGGAAGAGCTTAACAATGGAGCTGGAAGCCCTCCCATATATCATCAAAGATAAAGCTTTTAGCAATCTGGACTTGAATGGGGAACTGTTTGTGGAAAGGATTCATCCAAGTTGCTCCAAGTAGTTCAAAGTATTGCTGTAGGGGCGCCTGGGTGGCTTAGTTGGTTAAGCGTCCGACTTTCGCTTAGGTCATGATCTCGCGGTTCGTGGGTTCGAGCCGCGCGTCGGGCTCTGTGCTGACAGCCAGCTCAGAGCCTGGAGCCTGTTTCAGTCTATGACTCCCTCTCTCTCTGACCCTCCCCTGCTCACGCTGTCTCTCTCTCTCTCTCTCTCTCTCCTAGAAATAAATAAAACATTAAAAAAATTAAAAAAAAAAAACACACACAAAGTATTGCTGTAGAGGTCATTACCTTCTGCCCCCAAACATGCAATAAAATATCAGCACATGAGCCAGTTTCCAAACCATAAAGGGACAACAGGGGCAGATGTGAGCTATTCAATACCTTCTCCCTCTGAGGGGCTGCCCCAACTTATCTCTCAAAGGCAAGCAGGACCATGGAGGGCAGCACTCAGCAAATTGGACCCCAGTCAACAAATGTACCCCAGAGGATAATTCCACAATTTGTTCATCACAGGAATAAAGGAGTAGAAAAACAAAGAAGAAACCCTGAAACACATCACCTTGGTATATTTAAATGACTCTGAAAATAGTTTCATTTCCTCTGTTTGAAAAGAAACTGCTCCAACACGAAGCCATCCTCGATTCCAGGAAATGCCGTATGTTTTTGATAGGAAAGAGTTGGAGGGCAACTGGATAATAAAGCAATGTTTTCTCCAGGTACCCCTCAGGACTTGCTAAAAAGAATCCCATTTAGGAGTGAATCTCCAGACAATTTTTTTAGGGATTCATTTTAACCTGGTTTCCCCTAATGTAATACCAAGCAAAGATGGGGTTAAATCTTGCTCTTTATTAGCCTGCTTCCAAAGCTGCTGCCTCCCACATTTTCTCTCCAGGCAAGTACATCTGAAAGTCTCAGGAGGCCTTAAAAAGTCTAGCACTAAATCTTTTGAGTCATTTAATCCCCAAATCTTCCATGTTTAGAGATAATTTCCTTTATGAAAAGAAACCCTAACCTGGTCCAATTCCCCTCTCAAATGTGCTAATGGAACAAAGAGGGCTCTCATTGGGCTCATCCTTGTGGCTGCAGAAATAGGTGTCTGGAAGTGTAGGTTTTGGTTTAGCCTGGGGATGGTTTTAGCTGCAGTTATCTTTGGCTTCCTCTCATGGCATCCCATCCAGCCAAGCTCTAGTTAAACTAGACCTAAAGGATAGAAAACAGGGGAGACAGGTGCCTAGAGAAAAGGGCTGTCTAGTGCTCAGGTTCACTCAGCTGTGGACATGCTCCCTTTCTGAGGAATGGACTGCCCATCCCTGGGAGTGTTAAGAGGTGGGAGCATCCCATATGGTTGTAGAAGGAGCTCCTTGGAATGGAGACCAAATGGGTTCAAATGTCCCTTCTAAGCTTGAATCTGAGTCCTCACAACCACAGAAGAGGGCTTTCAAGGCATGTATGAGAAAATTCCTTCTCTTTCCTTCTCCCATCACATATGTCTTCTGCCCCACAATTAGAAGTAAGAACATTTCACACTTTATTTAAGGCTCCACTTCCCTTTACCTCACTTCTGAGGATAATGGGAGAGAAATCCATTTGCCTGGTTAATCAGAGCCCTCCACTGACAAGGCAAACTTTTTAGCAGTTGAGACGTGAGCCTATATTAATAACAGGCAATGTTTATTGAGCACTACAATGAGTCCCACACTGTGCTATAGAATTTACATGCATTATTGTATTTAATCCACCTAACAATCCGAAAAGCGAGGTGTTATTATTATCTGGATATTACAGCTAAGGAAACATCTTAGAGATATGCCCAGGTACCACTGTAATGTCCCTGAATGTAGAGCTGGAAGACACACATAGTCAGCAGCTCAAAGTCCCATGCTCTAACCACTAAAGCTACTCTATTCAGCGAGCTAACCTTCTTTCTACTATTTTAAAGAGAAGAGAGAGGAATATTCCTCTTCTTGAAAGATGTTGTCCTACAAAGCTAAAAGAAATAACAGCCCAGTGCTCATGCATTGAGGTAACTGAGAAGGTTGAGAGCCTGAGGCTGGAGAAGAGGTTGAGAGAATATAATAGAGCCATAATGGGACTGAGTTAGTTGTCTTCAGGGTCCCAAATATTAACCTGAGTACAGCTGGGAGCCAAAGGACCAACGCAGGAAATCCAAAGTGATTCATTTCAGTCTCAGAGTGATGGACAAATTAGGGTACGGAACTATCCTAAAAGAATTCTGCAGCCAGTTCTGGCTGTTTCCATTGCTGCTTTTTATGTATCTCTTCCATCCAAGTCCTCCAAACCCCCAATCTTTCTTTTAATTCCTAGTATCAACATCTTAGACCAATATAAACTGGAATCTCATAGAGTTTTGTTTGTTTTGAATCAACACTTTACTTATTTACTTATTTACTTATTTATTGTTTATTTTTGAGAGAAAGAGAAAACAAGTTGGGGAAAGGCAGAGGGAGAGGGAGACAGAGGATCTGAAGTAGACTTTGCAATGAAAGTAGAGAGCCCAATGCAGGCTCCAACTCTCAAGCTGCGAGATCATGACCTGAGCTGAATTCGGACACTTAGCCGACTGAGCCACTCATGAGCCCCTTGAATCAACATCTTAAAGTCAAGAGATTTCACATTAAAAATTGGAAGATATGGTGCAAATTCCTACATAGGGCAATCAAGGGTAGTGGCTACCCCTTTTGGACAGGGCATGCCTCTCCAATTCTCCACAGTCCTCTCCATACCCTATGGCCTCATTTTATTTATAATATCTGCAGGTTTTTAGTGTTTGTTACTTGTGCCTTATTCCTACAAGTAGCTTCAAAGGCATAATCATGGCTCTGAATTTAGAAAATTGCTCTTGCACAAACATTGCATGGATCCCTTACACACACACACACACACACACACACACACACACACACACACACACAATTCCCACCCTGTCATTCTGCTAATAGAAAACTTGGTAGAATGACCTCGGCAAGATCACAAAGCCCATCTGTATGAGTGATCAGATCACTGCATTTCTGGCCATACCCTGGCTCTGCCATGGGATGCATGGTTCTCTTTAGAGAGCAGACTGTCCACAGGGCTCTCTAGGCACTTCCTCTTGTTACAGAGCTGCCTGAGGTCACCACCAGTAAATTACTAGTTTAAGGAAAACAATGACAAGTCTTTTCCATGGAGAACAGAGTTTGCTCACTCAATTATTTCCTAAAGTCGTGCCCTCTTTCCCAGCTTGACACCATAAGTTTTGAGGCAACAGCACTGAGTCTGTTGTTCTGCAGACACACAAACCTACACTGAACCTGCCACATGAGCACAGCAGACTTTGAGAGTGATGTGTTCTCTGCAGTGGAGCTAGTTAAGTAAAGGATCACTGCATTGTTAATTAAGTGGCTGTTTTGTTAAAATGACTTACCAGGGTGACGCTAAATTGTATTTGTTTACCAGACGAGCTTTTCTCTTCGTACAGGAAATTTTGTTGACTCATCTTGACTGCTACAAAGCTTCAATGGAAATCACTAATAATCTCATTTTAGTGAAGTCAGACCTTTTAGAAATTCAAGATACAGCTTAGACTTAAGATAAAAATGGTAGCCAGAAAACCAGTAATAATTTTCCTCAATTTGGTTTATTTCCCAAAGTCATTTCTCACTTGTAGCTGTAGAGACATAAGGTGTTGAGAAAGGAGGAGTGGGCCAGGTGCAGTGTGGGGGGGACCATTTCTTCTACCTAACAACCACCAGCTTGGAAATAGCTGACATTTGATAGCATTGTCTCTTTGAGATTTGTAATCCTCTGGTAGAATTACATGCCCCTTGGGGAATAGCCTCCTTTTTTTTTTTAAATCAGTTTGAGAAACATTAACTTTGTCCCTTCGAGTATTCCCTACTGCCATCAATGAAGTTTGTGTTTTTTCTTTTTCAGAAGCTAAAGTGGTCATTTTTCTTTTAGCAGACAGGGGAAGAGCCAGTGAGGGGATGGGATGAGGGTGTGGGGGTCTACCTGGTGCATTCAGAAGGCCTTTAATGCTGTTACCTCCTACCATCCACCATCAGGAGGAGGTCTGTCCCTAAGTTTTCTGCCTGACTGACTTTGAACCTATCTGGGGACAGAGTACAGCCTTCTGTCATACACACAACATGCAAACACACTCACACACAAATCAACCAGCTGCAGAACGAGCAACAGGAGGTGGCAGAATGCTTGCCACTGTGGCACTGGATTTTTAAGCATCCCCTCCAAACCATGGCCAAAGCTAGTTATTCCATGGGCTAAAGCCAGACTGAGAACTTGGGGATCCTGCCAAAGCCCAGACAGCCCCTAAGCCTAGCTCTGTTGCCAGAGCCACACAGGAAAGTCATTAATTCATTAAATAAGGCTTCAGTAAATGATTAGGGAGCCCATTATTTGTTCATCAATGGGCTAGCGCATAGAGGATATCTGACCATTCACTTTAAGGAACACAGAATATTTAAGGAAGAGGAGAAAACACATATACTCATTTAAAAATTCAATAACATCACAAGAGATGCCACTCAAAGCAGTATGTAAGTAAATGCCAAATGACCTTTCAGAGAAGGGAGCTTTCAGAGGGTGAATAAGCAGCCATTAGAGAAAGAAGACATTGTGATGTAGTGAAGAGAGCCTGGACTTTGGAGCCAGACAGACTGGGTGCAGATCTTCACTGTGCGATTTCCGCCAAGTTCCTTGCCCCCTCTGGAAGTCAGTTTCCTTACTGGCAGAACAGAGGTGACATATTCCTTGCGGAGTGGACAAAGGGATTATGTGAGGTCAGGTGCACATCATCACAAACACTCAACACATGTTTGAGATTTTGTTCTGTTTTCTTTTTGAGAACATCATAGAGTAGTTGAAAAAGTAGTTTAGGTAGGTTTGGCTCAGGGTAAAATAAGAAGAGACCATTCCTTAGAGGAAACGAAGACTATTATGGAAAAAGTCGTCCTATCTAGTGAATACTATAGGAAGCGGAAAGGTATGAGAAGGGAAGCATTCTGTTTCCTTTTTCCACATGGACCTTTTTTCTGATATGAAAATGTTTCATGTTGATTATAGAAAACTTGGAAAGCACAGAAAAATGCAAGGAAGAAGGTTAAAAATCAGATGTAATTCTGCACCCAGTGAAAACTCCTATAAACATTTTGGTTTTTCTTCCGATCTTTTTCTAGTACATATTTTAACATAACTGAGACCACACAAAATTATATACATAATTTTGAATCCTACTTTTTGCACCTTATGTTCTGTAAGCATTTTCTCATGTCACTAAAATTCTTCTTTTTAAAAATATTTTTACATTTATTTATTTTTGAGAGACAGAGAGAAACAGAGCACAAGTGAAGGAGGGGCAGAGCAAGAAGGAGACACAGAATCCGAAGCAGGCTCCAGGCTCCAAACTCCAAGGTGTCAGCACAGAGTCCCATGCGCGAACTCACAAACCCGTGAGATCATCACCTGAGCCGAAATAGGAAGCTTAACCGACTGAGCCCCTCAGGGGCCCCTAAAAATTTGTCTTCACAAACGTCACTGGCAGTAGCCATATGGAATTTCACATATGAATAATTTCTCAACTGTTTCACTAATGGTGGACATTTAGGTCTGTTCAGACACTACTGTTATAAATAATGCCCCCATGAATGCCTTTGTAGCAAAATTCTATTTCCTCAGGATAAGTTTCTACGGGTGGAATTACTGTTCTAAGTTCCCCGCTGATTACAGACAAAGTGCTCTCCAGAAAGGATGTTCAATCCACATCCCCACCAGCCACACTGGAGACACACCTAGTCTTATCTTAATATCCAAGTATTATCTTTGCCTAATTTGACAGTCAGTGAATAACATTTCATTGTTCTCTTAATTATCTGCTTTCTTTTAGCAGATATACCTAAAAGGATCTAAAGGAGTCCACAGATAAAGGAAGAGCTTTCTTTTGTCTGCAATCAACAAAAATGTATTGTGCAAATCATTTTACTCTGGATTTATCCTCGGTCCCCTTTTTGGGCGGGTTTGGAAGATTCCCCCTTTCATGTTTCCGTCATTATGAAGAGAAGTTTTTAGGTACCATGCAGCTGACATTCTGGGTCAAAATGTACTGATTCTGCCACTCCTGAGCTTCGTGAAAAGGAAGTCATGGAACCTGAAATTCTGGTCCTTCAATATGGCCTCCTGTGCTAGGATAGGATCCCAAGTTTTAGTCAATGACAAAATAAAAGTGCTTTTAAAAGTTTCTTTTAATTCTACATAATGTAATATCATGGTTAATTTTATTTAGTCATTATTGTTTCTTAACTTGGAAGTTTCTGAGTCCCACCTCCTGATCCCAGCATCAGCTTTCAGTAGATGAGGACCCTCACCAACAAACATTACGGAAAGGGTGCAGACAAAAGAGAAAATTTATGCTCCGTAGAGGAAAAGTTCCCAGCCTCCAGAATATCTCTGGAACACCTCCAGACGGAAATGTTTTATCTGAAGTAAAGGGATTTGGTGTTTAGGGTCCAGTCTGGATAAGTCCTCTTAGGACCGTCCCGCGGGTGCGCTAAAGCTCACATCTCCATCCCCAGCGGTTACCGGCGCTGTCACCCGCCAGCGGTCACCGGCGCTGTCACCCGTCAGCGGTCGCGCCCGTTCTCGGCCCCGCCCTTCAAGCGTTCTCCTGCCCCACCCAGGCTCCGCGCCGGCGGGAAGGCGCTCGAGGACGGAGAGCAGGGTCTCGGCGCCCACGGCAAACTCTAGCCGGTCGTGGGCTCTTTTAAATCCAGCCCCACCCCCACTCCACCACGCAGTTCTTCAACCTAATTCTTTACCCCGGCGGACGCTTGTCCTCCACATTGAGTCGAGGAAGACGCTGGACCTGGTGTCAGAAGACACAATAATGACTAGATAAAATTAATCATAATATTACATTATGTAGAATTAAAAGAAACTTGGGTGCCCCGGTAGCCACTGCGGGTTGAGCGCCAGCAGTTACCATGGACAGGTTCTGTGTAAGACCAGTTTCAACCTTTTTCTTAAAGGTACAAACTCTGTAAACTTAGAGCGAAACCTCTCTCCGAACGGGCAGATCTCGGTGCAAGTCCGGCTTTGAATCCGGATCCAACCTTGTCATTTCATCTGCGCCACTCGGCTTTCTGTTTCCTCCGCGCTGGGGCCTTATCCTCTGGTTCACTGCCGTATTCCCGAGTGTCGGGAAAAGTACGTCTTACGCACTGGCCCTCATAAATAATCTGTTGACTAAATACATCGCTGTAATGGTAACACCCACAGGGTATTGTGAATGAATGACTCCGTGCAAGTTTACCTTGTGATCTGTTACAAAAGTACTATTCGCTGAATTTCTCTAATAATAAAGCACACTTAACATAATTTTTAAAGTACTATTCACGAATTGGTTGCCCCGAAATACAAAGCTCCTTCTCCATTACAGTCTCTCTCCTTTATGCCAAAGAATCCTACCCTCTCCTGAAACTGTTTCCTGATTACGTGTACCTGACGCTGGTACTATTACCGTGGGTGTGCATGTATGGTTATGTTCTGTGTAGTTGTGCTCTGAAGAATCTTTATACTTATTTTATTTTCCGAATGGACTGCGTCTGCTGAAAACGCAGGGAATGGAGTCAGATGCTGGACCCACTTCGAGCATTGCCGCCTACTGGCTGGGTTATTCTGGCATGTCACTTCCCTCCTCTGGGCCTCAGTGTCTCCATTTGTAGCATTCCCGGGTCTGGAATCCCATCCACGTGAGCAAGGATGGATGCCTCATACAGGAACGCGCGGGTCGCCAGTGCTTCCACCTCCCTTCAAGCGCATCCTGCTTTCCCAGGTTGGGGAACGTCTCTGGGATGCCCTCCACAGCTTAAGACTCACAAGGTGACTTCCAGCTAAGCGGCCGCTCGGGGTCTTCCCAGGCTTACCCCAATTAACCTCACTGGGACTGCCCGAGTGCTGGCTCCTCATCCCTCCCTTACTCCCCCCCCTCCCGTCTCCTCCCCGCCCCGCCCGCCCACGCTGCGCATGCGCTACCCGCCGAGAGTGTTTTTATAAAAGTCCAGCTTCGCCCAGAAACTTCAGTCTGTTGGCTGCGGCAGCAAGTAGCAAAGTGACCCAGACGACTTGGGTGCCCCGGTAACCACTGCGAGTGGAGACCGAGCAGTTACCATGGACGCGTTCCGTGTAAGTCCAGTTTCAACCTGCTTTTTCTTAAATGTACAAACTCGTAAACTTAGAGAACGCAACCTCTCTTCCAAGGGGGCAGAAGCGACCAGAATGTGGGAGGTGTCGGTACCCCAGAGGAGATGGAAAGGAGTTTTCGTGAGCATGGTACCACTGGGGGAGAGGGAGGGGGCGGTCAGGATTGGAATCTTTTTCTCTGTAAGTGGAGGAGAAAATACTGGAACGACCGTTTTGGTGGCTGCGTGTGTCTCCCCCTTGAGTCCTGCGGTGCGCGTAAGGCTTGCACGCTGTTTGCAAACATAAGAACATTCTGTGCACAAGTGCGGAGAAGGCGTGCGCACTGCCCCTGGACTCAGACCAAGGGTCTCCCTCAGGGGCGCGGGGGTTTATTTGGAGTGAATTACATGATCTGAATTTAGAGGTGGAAGGCGTTGCGCCCGGGCCGCGTTCCCGGATCGAAACCGTGCCCCTGGTTAATTTAAGGCAGAGGCTCCTGGGGACCACTTTTGCGGTTGGGCGCGTGTTCGATAAACTCTGCACAGTCGGCGGAGCTGTGTCAGTACCCCCGCACCGTGAGCAGAGGGCGGGAAAGGCGGGTGCACCCAAGATGCTGCTCGCCTGAGAGAGTTCTGAGAACTGGCCGCAGCAGGGAGGGGACCAGGAGCAGCCCCCGCGCCTAGGAATTGAGGGAGACACCTCTCCGGCAATGGAAGCTCCTCGAGTGAACCCCAGGGTTCAGTAGTTTGGGATCGTACCGGGGGAGTAGAATTAAACAGTGACTGCGGAGCAGCACCCCGAGGTGTGCGCGGCGGGGACTAAGAGTGGGGTTAAGGGCTTGGGAGGGCACCTGGGCTGCCGGTAGTTGCGGCGCAGACGGGGCAGGTGCAAGTGAGGAGACCGTTTGGCTCTCACCGATCCCAATTGCGCTGTTTAACCGTTGGTGGTTTCCTGGAGACTTTTGAGAACCCCTTACCAAGAAGGCTTTTCGTTTCCCCCCAGCGGCGCGCAATTCAAAGGCGCTTACGGAGGAGCCGCCCATTCTCTCCCCAGCACCCTGTGGGACTGAACTTGGCGTGCTGCCGGGCGGAACCTAGGGAGCTGTAGCTGCTGGAAGTGGGCGTGGGCGTGGTGGGCAGCCGCGGAGGTCCGGAGTTGGACCACCCGGCCCTCAGTGCGCCCTCCGCCTGGAGGCTTCCAGCTGCAGACCTCCGACCCCATTTACTGGGTCAGTGGCGGGGTGGGAAGCGACCCGGGCAGTGAGGAAATGAAACTTGGGGCGAGGACCATGAGTGCAGACCCCGTGACCTTCCACTCCCAGGAAAATGCAGCACTCCCTAACGTCCCAAACGCGTCAAGAGATAAACATAGGAGGACAGAAAGACCCAGTCCCCTGAGAAGCGCCAGCTGCAGGGGTGTGTGTGGCGGTATCTTTTTCTAAAACCCCTGTTTAATACCCCAGGCTCCAAAGGCCCTTTGCCGAAGGCCAGTTTCTCCTTCCCCACTACATGTTGCTTGAGGTACAGAATGGCAGAATGGTTTGTGTTTAGACAAGCTTCGGGAAGGCAATGTTTTGTGCCTTGGGGGAAAGTCTTTGGGTCACCCCTTCCCACCCCCCAGTGCTCCTTCCTCCTATCTTCCCTGTCCTGGCGAATCTTCATACCGAAAGTTAATCCCAGCTCTTCAGAACTGGAGATTTGGCCCCCACTGCCCGCCTGCCCCCCGCCCCCCCCCCCATGTCTAGGAGTGGCCTCTTTGTGTTTTGTTTTGTGTTTTTCCCTCCCAAGTTTTTTTTCTTCCCCCTAGAGGGCGGGGTAGGAGTTAGCAAAGATGTGACTTTGAAACCCTCTGAATCTCAGCGCCCTTTTGTTCTAAACAAAGAATTTTGTAATTGGTTCTACTAAAGAGGGATATAATGAAGCGGTTCTGGGGGAACATGGGGAGGAGGGTTGGGACAGTCTGTAATAATTCTCTTGTGCCATTCCCTCACTACTTCAGTGGGAGCAGAATGTCCTGAAGAGGCCTGGGCTGAGTTGGGTTTTATTAATTGCTTTTTAAATATTCCAGAGACCACTTTTTCAACTTGGGAGATTGCCAACTGAACTTGAAAGTTAATGTCCATTCCTTTGCCTCTTTTGCAGATATACCCTTCAGAAAACTACACCGAAGATGACATTGGTTCAGGTGACTATGATTCTATGAAGGAACCCTGCTTCCGGGAGGAAAATGCCCACTTCAACCGTATCTTTCTGCCCACTGTGTACTCCATCATCTTCCTGACTGGCATAGTGGGCAATGGACTGGTCATCCTGGTCATGGGTTACCAGAAGAAACTGAGAAGCATGACAGACAAGTATAGATTGCACCTGTCTGTGGCAGACCTCCTCTTTGTCCTCACACTTCCATTCTGGGCAGTTGATGCCGTGGCAAACTGGTACTTTGGAAACTTCCTGTGCAAGGCAGTTCATGTCATCTACACAGTCAACCTCTACAGCAGTGTCCTCATCCTGGCCTTCATCAGTCTGGACCGGTACTTGGCTATTGTCCACGCCACCAACAGTCAGGGGCCAAGGAAGCTGTTGGCTGAAAAGGTGGTCTATGTTGGCGTCTGGATACCTGCCCTCCTGTTGACTATTCCTGATTTCATCTTTGCCAACGTCAAGGAGGCAGATGGGAGGTATATCTGTGACCGCTTCTATCCCAGTGACTCGTGGTTGGTGGTATTCCAGTTTCAGCACATCATGGTTGGCCTTATCCTGCCAGGTATTGTCATCTTATCCTGCTATTGCATTATCATCTCTAAGCTGTCCCACTCCAAGGGCTACCAGAAGCGCAAGGCCCTCAAGACCACAGTTATCCTCATTCTGGCTTTCTTTGCCTGCTGGCTGCCCTACTACATAGGGATCAGCATCGATTCCTTCATCCTCCTGGAAATCATCAAGCAAGGATGTGAGTTTGAGAGCACTGTGCACAAGTGGATTTCCATCACCGAGGCCCTAGCCTTTTTCCACTGTTGCCTGAACCCCATCCTCTATGCCTTCCTTGGAGCCAAATTTAAAACCTCTGCCCAGCACGCACTCACCTCTGTGAGCAGAGGGTCTAGCCTCAAAATCCTTTCCAAAGGAAAGCGCGGGGGACATTCTTCTGTTTCTACCGAGTCCGAGTCTTCAAGTTTTCACTCCAGCTAACATTGATCTTAAAGACTTGTATACATTAAAGAACTTTTTTTTTTTTACGTTACACATTTTTTCACATATAAAAGACTGACTGCTACTGTACAGTTTTTATTGACTGTTCGATTTTTTTTCCTTGTGTTTCTTTAGTTTTTATGAGGTTTAATTGACTTATTTATATAAATATTTTTTTGTTTCATGTTGATGAGTGTCTAGGCAGGACCTGTGGCCAAGTTCTTAGTTGTTGTATGTCTGGTTGTAGGACTGTAGAAAACGGAACTAAACATTCCAGTGTATAGTGAATCACTTAAGCTAGAAATGATCCTCAGCTGTTTGTACATAAATAATCTCTCCATTCCGATGGAACATTTTCTTTTTCCTGTTCTTAAATTGTTTGGTTACTATGTGATTTTGCTGTAGAAGATGGCACTTAATAACCAAAGCCTGAAGTGGTGTAGAAATGCTGGGGTTTTTTTTTAGTTTTCAGAAGTGGATTGATTTCAGCACCTACAATGTACAGTCTTGTATCAGGTTGTTAATAAAAAGTTCATGATAAACTTATTTGCTGTTATGTTCTGATTTCTGTTGACATTCCTTTGGCTGACAAAAGTAAAAAATATCAGTACATTTATGGCATGTCAGGTCTTATCCTAGTTGTAATATTTTACTTAACCCTTATCACAAATCTATGATAGGAACTCTGGCTCAATTAATAATAATAATACTATTATTATTAATAGAACTACAGTTTTCTTAAGTTTAAAGTTTATGTATTTACTTTGAGAGAGAGTGCAAGCAGGGGAGGGGCAGAGAGAGAGAGAGACAGAATCCCCAGGCTCTAGGCTATCAGCATAGAGCCCAAAGCAGGGCTCACACTCACAAACCTGTGAGATCATCTGAGCTGAAACCAAGAGTCGAACGCTTAACCGACTGAGCCACCCAAGTGCCCTGATAGAACATTTTGTAGAGCAGGGAACTGAGGCACAGAAATCCTTAGTGACTTGGTTGAAGGGATGTGGCAAGTAGCACGGCCAGTATTCCAAACCAGGAATCTGTCTTTGAAATCTGAAGTCTTAACCACTTTCAACTCCTGCTAGATGTTTAAGAAACATCCAGCCAGTTCCTGTTCCTATAAAAAGTAATCTTTCTGAAGGAAAAATGTGTAGAAGAGAAAAGATATGCATTACCATGTTTCAGGTTTTATTACAACTGACCCCTTGTATAATCCAGGTCTGTGCTATGCCAAGCATTGCAAGCTTTTCTCCTCTGCTCATCTCAGTCTAGATACCATCACTCCTTTTTCACACAAAGAAACAGATTCAGAGACTTTCCACAACTTGCACTTTCAAGGGGACAGACCAGGAGTTGATTCCATTCATCCAGCCCTTGCTTTTCACCGTACCCACTGTTGTCCCCCAGAGCACCTGGTCGTAAGTCACCTGAACTATTGTTGAAAATAAAGCCAAAGTCAATGTTTTCTTCATAAAATGAACCATGCCCAAAATACCCCTCTTGCAATATCTTCTATGCAAATCTCCACACTTAATCTATTGCAACACATAGCACCTGAAGGGATTAGCCAAGCAGATAAAAGTTAAATTGGTGCTTTCAGAGCTCAGAAGAAAGGTCCACTGAAGCAGCTCCTGATTGCCCATATTTTGCACATGCTTTTAGAGTCTTAAGTAACAACACCCACAGCTATTTACACTAGCATTGTGCAAACGCCAGGCTCTTGAGTAAATTTCAGCTCCAGTCTCCGCTTAAAGATAATTTCTAAACTATAGAGCAGCCGTACCTATCTCATTTTGGGACACAAAACAGGGCACTTCAGGCATGCACTCATAGATAATAACCAGGATATAATTAAGGCAATATTTGGTCTACTTTTCGTAATTGTTTCTGGCACAGAAAATCTATTTTGGAGGAAAAATTGCAATGTATTATCTTTCTGAGGCAAAACACATTTGTCGAAGGCAAATTATAGATCCTTTGAAGGGAAATAACTTAATTACTTAAAATAGAATCCAATTTGGCTGTACATTTCTCCTGCAGTATATGGATCTGGAATAATTCAGAGTGGTACTCCTATTCCACTTGAGAACACAATTAGATTTTATATAGGAAATTATCTTGAGGTTTCTTGGTTTTCCCTGGGAAGCCTAATTGGATCACCCTTCATTTAAGCATAGTTTTACATGTATTCTTTCAAAGGCTTAGTCTTAAAACCATGACCATTGTAAAAGACTTCACTTGAACTTTCTCTATAAATATTTATTCTTGAGACAATAGAAGAAATCCTTGGAAGGAATTCGTTTTTTCTCATCTTGGCTTGAAACCTAGTCACCCCAGATTCCTCTCCTTTACCCTGGAGTCACAACAAAAGGAACCGAGCTGAAACAAAATTCCCAGTGTCACCAGTCTTAATGGATATTTCATTCTCCCTTAGAACAAAGGTGGGATAACTCTTTTTAAAAAAGAAAAAAAAAAAGGTTTGGCACTCTCCCAGCCCTGAAAGCCCCACCCCCCCATCATTCTCTGTCCCCACCCTGCCATGTTCTGAGCTGCTCCAAAGCATGCCCTATGTCGTGGTGTGTTCGACAATGCTGGGAAACCCAGTCTGCTAGCCAGCCCTTGCATGAAGTAGCTGATTGTTCCCTCTCCTCATCCCTTATGAATGGGGCCCTTGAAGGTCAGTAATGTAGATCCAGTTGTATAATGGAAGCTAAAATATTTAAATTGTATGCATGCTGCCACTAATGGCATAAATATGACATCTGAGTTATTAATGACAGTAAGCCTGTAACTGGGGCGGAAAGAAGACGTTTTTATCTTGCAAAGCCTTTGTTTTCCTAAAATGCCACTTGGCAATTCACCTCCCCCTACTGTGGGCTTCCCAGCCTCCTTTTGTGGTTATGCCTATGTTAAAATAATAATTCTGGAGTACTCTCTTAGGAGGATAACCTACAGATTTTATTTTAACAATTTAACAAGCTTTACCTCTCCAAGCTTACTGTCGACAGTAAAGGCTCCACAAAGAGAAGTGAGTTGTCATTATTTCCATGTAATACTCACTTAAGAGGGGCATGGACCACTGAAGGCAAAATTTACATTACCTTAGAAAATAATCTAGGCATCCTCAAAACGTGCTATTTCATACTGGCATCAGAGGGCATCATAGCCAGGCAACTTTGAGGAGGTCTTCACTTGGCTGTCAATGTAGCTCAGCCAGTCGGTGCTAGAGATCCAGAAGTTAGCCAGAGGAATGACCTTTCCATGAGCACAGCCTACGAGAAATGTTGTTGAAATGAATCCTTTCAAAGCAGCAGCTCTCAGCTGGAGGGTGATTTTGCCTCCCTCCCAGGAAATATTTGGTAAACTCTGGGAACATTTTGAGTTATAATACTGGGATGGGTGGGCAGGTGGGTAGGTAAAGTGCTACTGGCATCGAGTGGGTAGGGGCCAGGGATACTGTGAAATACTTCTACAATTTTTCAGCCTGAAGTGTCCAATAGTGCTCAAGACTGAGAATGCTTTTTCAGGATGGGATGATGATAATTATGAAAATAAGGATTTATCCACACAGTGTAATCCCATGAAATTATCAACGGGCAGAGTTCCAAGCCTCCCTTCAGCACCTCTATGGGGTCTCATTTCAGTGTGCTTTCATTCCCCCTTACTCCACACACACCATTCTCTTCCACCTTTACTTCAACATCACTTTGTGGGAGTGAACATGTCATTCTGTTTGTCCTCTTTTCGTGCTATGCTAGGAACACATCCTGCAAAGGGAAATAAATGGGAGAGGGTGACTGCTGCAGATTCTCCAGCTCGCACCCAATATCTGTCTCCCCAAAGACCATAATGTTTACTCACTTAATCCTCACCACAGCCTGTGACTCAATTTGGAACACTTCCCACTTTTCTCCTTTTATTTAGAAAATAAACAAGGAGTGATGAGGTACCAGGCCATTGTTTCATTGTCTGCAAGTGACTTGGATTAATTTAAATCAATCCTATTAAGTCCAACAATTAAAATCTAAAACCTTCCGAAAATCCTTCTTTCAACTGAAAATGCAAACAGTTTGCAGGCTTGAGTGGAGGGTTCCATAGTGTTAAGAAGCCACAGAAGGGGGAAGAATTTTTCAAAATCAAACAAATAGAGGTGCCCAACCAAACCATAGCCAGGTGCCGGGTGTTTATCTGGTAGAGCCAGTCCGCGATTAAGTTGATTTACATATTACAGTTCAATTAACTAGAACCCAACTCATCAACACTCTTAATTAAAGGGAATTACTTCCTCCTATTTGATTCTGTCAGAAGGAAAGTAATAGTTATTGAGAGCTAACTGAATTCCAGGCACACTCAACCATGTGCTCCTCAGAACAGCCCTACCAATTAGATATTACTCTCCCCATTTTCCAGCAAAAACACCCTCAAGAAGTTAAACTACAAGAAAGGAGTTATGTCCTTTCTCCTATGCATACTATAAATGTCATTGAAGCAGAACCACCATGTTCTGGGGCATGTCCTCAAGTCCTCAATATATTCAACCCAAAATGCCTCCCTATCTTTTCTAGGTTAACTTCTGTGTGATAACAAAAACAGTCACCATACATCTTGAGGGCTTTCTACATGCCAAGGTACTTTGATTATTTGATCTTCACAACCACCCTATGCAGTAGGTATTATTATATAACTATTTACAGATGGAGAAACCAAGGCAAAATTTATGCAACATCACGTATGTATGAGTGGTAAAGCTAGATTTGAACATGGGAAGTCTGACACCACAGTGTGCCTTCTTAATCACTACAGTAACGTTGTTATTTTCTATCATTTAGCCAGGAGAATAAGCATGAGATCAAAAATATACTCTATGATCTTCATTCCTCTTCAGGGTTCAATAACAGACACTTGTGTGATTGTACTTTGTAAAGCAACAAAGCAGACACTGATATTTTAGAAAAATTTTCACTGTTAGACACTGAAGTAAAATGGGGTTAAGTGCCTAGCACATAGTAGGAGCTCAATAAATATTTGTTAAATGAACAAATAAATGAACAACCTGAACAACCATGAATTTATATTCATAATAGCACACCACACTGTAAACATTCTGATTAATGCTTGCATGACTTGACCTCCTTCCCTCATTTTTTCAGGCATTCTTTTTTTTTTTTACAAATTAAGCATTTTTTTAAATTTATGTATTTATTTCGAGAGACAGAGAGAGAGAGAGTGTGTGTGTGCATGTGCAGGCAGGGGAGGGGTGGAGAGAGAGAGAGAGGGAAAGAGAAAATCCCAAGCAGTAGGGAGACAGAGAATCCCAAGCAGTCTCCCCACTGTCAAAGTAGAGCCCAATACAAAGTTCAGTCACACCAACCGTGAGGCCATGACTTGAGCCAAAATTAAGACTTGGATGCTTAGGCAGCTGAACTACCCAGGAGCCCCTTTCATGCATTCTTTAATTGAATCATTTATTGAACAACACCCTAGGCCAAACAGGTACGGAAGCTGCTCACAGTATAATAGAAGATGTAATCCTTTTGTGTTCTAGATACACTTCAAAGTTAGCTAAAAGACCTTCAGACTTTCCAAACTGCCTTACATTTTAAGATCTCAAAGTTTCCACCCACCCACCCAATTTTTCTATTATTTAATAACCCCTCACTCCCAGTCTTGTTTCCACTGATTCCTTATTTTGGGAAGAGCACAGCCCTGCCCACCTCACAATCTGGTTGAGAAGCTCCCAATCCTGGTCTTCCTGTTTCACCAGTTTAATGGTGGCTCCCTGTACATATCATGAGGATAAGAGCAGAAATTCTGCCAAACCATAGGATATCAGAAAGAGCCTTAAACACAATTTTTTGGCCATCTGTCCACAGGAGACAACTTGTTAGGCTCCAGGGATTGAAGAAGGAAATTAAGGAAATTAAGACCATCATTTTGGGCCACATCCTACTTCCTCTGGCAAGCCAACTCAGTCTCTATCAGTCCAAATTGAGCTTTTTCATCATAAGTTCTTAGCACATGAAGTCTGTCGCATGTAAGCCAGCACAAATAAAAGACTTTTGAAAAGTTAAAAGCAGCTATTGTCTGTCATTACCATTATTCTTGTTTCATTTTTAAAATAAAATTTGCTTCTTAACTACTTTAATGTCTTAAGTCCAGAGACCTTTGCAGTCTAACATAGTTAATTCATAGATTTCATTTGATTTGACGAAAAAATAATCAGATTTCATAAGGTTGTACCAATGTTAGTTAAAATTATATAATGTTAGCTCAGTTGTTAGAAGTGATATTTCTAGGGGTGCCTGGGTGGCTCAGTCAGTTGGGCATCCAACTCTTGGTTTTGACTCAGGTCATGATCTCATGGTTCGTGAGTTCAAGCCCTGCCTTGGGCTCTGCACTGGCAGTGTGAAGCCTGCTTTGGATTCTGTCTCCTTTTCTCTCTGCTCCTCCCCCACTTGCTCTCTGTATCTTTCTCAAAATATATTAAAAAATAAACTTAAAAAAAAAAAAAGAACCGATATTTCTAAAGCCACGATCAAGGGTGAGTTCCACTGGAGTCATCTCTAAGGTAATGATACACATAGGTGCAAGAAAAATGTCTATCTTATTTATAGCTGTAACTCTAGTGTTACAGGAGTGGAAAGCTTTTTCTGTAAATGAGCAGGCAGTAAATACGTTAGCCTCAGCAGGCCATACAGTTTCTGTCAAAACTACCCAACTCTGCCATTGTAGCAGGAAAGCATCCAGAGACCATACACAAATGAATGAGTATAGCTGTGTTCCAATAAAACTTTATTTGTGGATGCTGAAATTTGAATTTCATATGCTTTTTAAATATCATAAAATATTATTCTTCCTTTGATTTTTTTTCAACAGTTTTATAAAAATGTAAAAGTCATTCTTTGCTCTCAGGCTATGAAAAACAGGTGGCAGGTCAAATCTGACCTGTGGGTTATAGTTTGCTGACCCCTAGTCTAAACAACACTTAAAATAGAGTAGAAATTCAATAAACATGAATGAATAAGTGAAACTCTAAATATAGGAAAGTTTACTCTTTAAGTTTAAGGAACCAAGAAGAAACCCAATGAACCAGTGACTTTGAACTATTTGCAAAAATATGACACCTACCACTTGTGAAGCCCTTTATCATTCACAAAATACTTTCATAGGTGGGACCTCACCATGGGTCTGCGTGCTGCTTTGTGTCATATTGGTTGGCAAGGTCCTGCTGTCTCACTAGGTCTTTTATTTAGGAAAAAAAGGTCTGGGATAGCAGAGTTGCCTTTTTTATCCACTTTTGTCTTCTACTGCTCTCATTTTCCAGAGTGTGGGCGAAGGTGGCATCTCCTTTTATGACTCCCTGTAGTTAGAACAACAACAGTTCACCAATAAAACCTGTTGGGGTGCTGAGTAACCTTTCTCAGGGGTAAGCAGCACAGGCTGTGCTTCTCCAGAAAGGATAATTACCAGTCACAACTTTTGGCAGTGGCTCTCCAGTTAGTAAACAGAACAAAAGAAAAAGCCATAATCCACAGCATTGAACAGTGTTTCATAGCCATAAGCTGAGCCACAAAAGCCCCAGAAAAATCAATGGTGCATAAAGCATTTTTGGAACTCACCCCAGCTTTTGGGGGAGTGTGGATACTTCTGCTCTTCCCATTTGGCGTTCAGGTGCCTCATGGGAATGTCAGAATTAATCTCCAAGTGGCTGCCACTATTATGTCTCTTACTAAACATGTCCCCAAGTGAACTTCCTTACTTTATAGAACATTCTTCCCAAGATGAGAAGCTCAACTTCTGTCTCAGATGAGAAAACTCCAAGAGCTGAAGCAACTTTAAAGTACTTTTTGTTTTAAAGTGGGTTATCTGTTCTATCTGCATGACAATACAAAAATGACTGGTCAGTCATCATGGTCCAGAGTGAAGGAAGACAAGCTATACTGGCTAAAGTGGCCTTGGGGGAAAACATCCATGGCTGAACCAAAATCCTATCAGTATGGACTGAAAAGAGAGAGAAAGAGAGAGAGACGTGATAAATAATAAATAAAATGAGAAAGGACACAAAGTGCCAGTTTATAAAAGAGGAAATAAAACTGATAAACAAAAATATGAAGAAATGTTCAACCTCACTGGAAACCAAAAAAATAAAAATCAAAACAATAACATAATACTTTTCACCTATCACTCTAGCAACATTTTCAGAGTAACAATGTCCCAAGTGTAAGGCTCTGTGAACCAGGCATCATAAAGTGCTATTGGTCAGGTGCAAATGGACCAGACTCTCCCAAAGTCACTGCCACGTGCTCCAGAGGTTATGATGCCTGTTCCCTTTGACAGAGAGAAATCATTTCTGGACACTTAATCTCAGGAAACAATCCTAAATATTAAAAAAATGTTTTGTGTACAAAGTTGAGTTTTGCATTTAGAATTTTTTAAAAGGGCAGGAGATTGAATAAATATCTGGCAGCAAAATGAGGATTAAGGAAGCTATGGTGAATCTACTCACTGGAATATAATGTAGCTTCTTAAATCATGTTTATACAGGCCACTGGAATATGTTTATGATGTGTGAAATGAAAGAAGCAGGATACAAAATTGTGCATGCTGTCTGATTATAAATGGTTTTAAAAGTCTATGCACATTTTTAAAAAGAGAAATTAAAATGTTATTAGCAGTAGTTAAGTCATAGGCTTTTTGGTTGATTTTTACATCTTGGTTTCTCTGTATTTTCCAAACTTACTGTAATAAATAATGAAAAGATAATCAGCTTGTTTTAAAAGATATAGGGCAGGGGAAGAAGTGTATAAGCTCCTTCCTAGGCTATAAACACTCCAAGATAGGAACACAGTCTGTTCCCTTTTTTTTTGTTTAGTTTTAAATCATCTCAGGGCCCAAGTAGGTGCTAAATAAATAATTGTTGACCTGAAGTGAACTTGAATTTTGTAGTGTTAAACTAATTAAAGGAGAAGGCTAGTATACTGAGGTGGTTCTAAGCCACCAAGGTCGCCAGCCTACTTAAGCAAATCAAAATCTAAACCTGTAGTAAATGCCTCAAGGTTACAAAATCAAAATGCTAAGGACAAGCAATCACAAATAGCCAACAGGCTTTAAGGTACAGCCAATCAAATAACTTCCTTTCTCTACTTCTGCATCTTTTCTGTGTAAGTCTTTCTCCCAGCTCCTATCAAGGAGCATCCCTAACCACTGCTGGTTTGATGCTACCCTATTCTGATCGATTTTTGCCCAAATAAAGTCTTAAAACTTTTTACCATGCCTCAGTTTCTCTCTTAATAGTTTTATAATTTTTTTAACAAATCAGACATGTACATTACCCTCAAGGTATTTAGATTCTAGTAGTAGAATTTATTAGTAGTAGAAATCTTAATATTATATTCCCAATAGAGACTTGGACATAATCCAGTGTTCCTGAACTGACAGTCATGATCTCATGGAAGCATTCTAGAAAATTCCACAAATAGAGGAGAATGGTAGCCACAAGCCAGACTATGCTTCTGGTGAGAGAAGTGGTTTCAAATCAATACACAGTCACGGCACCATCTTTACAAGGCTGGCCAGTTAAGGCTCTCATAGAAGTGATATGCATCTGGGGTCTCTCAAAAGATTTCTCCCAGAGAGGTCAAGTCTTTCATAACCCACAGGAAAGTAAACATACTAGAAAACCTTAAAGGAAATCTCTAAAAGGGTTAGGCATTCATACATGACGGCAATACCGTGGGGCCTGAAATGGGAACAATGTATAAGTGGTCAACCCTAAATACTCCATTTTTGTATTGTATTAGAAAGGAAATGTCATGTTAGGGAAGAACTTCCTTCATTCTAATAAGTCCCCAAAATATAGCAGCACACAACAATGGTGGTTTACAGCATGTAACATAATGCAAGTTTCAGAGGTGGGAAATGCCAGCAGAAAAAGACCAATATTCACTTCTGTGGAGGGCATATCACAAGTCCATTACTTTTATTACTTGTGATAGACTCAGGAATTGGGCAGATAACAGGGACTAGAAAGGAAAAATTAACATTTTTCCTCGGGTTAATATGAAATTAATGTTTTAATAAGTAATAATCTCATAATTTGTATCATTCTGGGAAACAAACTGTCCTACCATGAATATAAATTCTCTTCAAAATATATGTGTTTTAGTGAGAAAGATACTATCTAATAAGATTTAGATTTAGAATCCAAAGGGTAAAGAAATTTCCATTGGTAATTTCAATCACATGGTTTTTAATGAGTTGTAACTTGTTTCTTTCTTATGATGTGTAATTTACTTAGTCAAGCATACAAGTCCACCCAGGAATTACCAAAGAAATTTAGCCTCATCCTCATTGTCTGATTTTTAGATATACCTATATAACTCTTTGGCTATAAATCAGACATTTGCCTTGTTTCATATGATTTTTATTTTTTGTATTATTTTACTGTATTTTATTTCTATTTCCATCTGCATCCAACACAAAGTAAAACATCTTAAACCAAAGAGTTGCTTATTGGCATGTTTTTATGGGCCTCTGTTATAGGCTAAATTGTATCCCTCAAAATTCCTATGTTGAAGCCCTAACTCCCAGTAACTCAGAATGTGACTATATTTGGAGATGGGGTCTTTACAGAGGTAACTGAGGCAGGGGCGACTGGGTGGCTAAGTCAGTTGAGCATCCAGCTTCGGCTCAAGTTATGATCTCACAATTCATGAGTTTGAGGCCCGCATTGGGCTCTCTGCAGTCAGCACAGAGACTGCTTGGGATTCTCTGTCTCCCTTGCTCTCTGCTCTCTGCTCCCCACTGGCTGGCTCTCTCTTTCTTTCTCTCTCTCTCTCTCTTAAAAATAAATAAACATTTTTAAAAAAGAAGTAACTGAGTTAAAATCAGGTCTCTGTGGGCCCTAATCCATGACTAGTGTCTTTATGAAGAAATTAAGACACAGATCCTTGCAGAAGGAAGGCCATGTAAAAGCAAAGAAAGATGGCCATTTATAGCTAACAAGAGAGACCTCAGAAGAAACTTAATCCTGCTGACACCTTGACTTCAGACTTCCAGCCTCCAGAACTGTAAGAAAACTAATTTCTGTTGTTTGGCCACCCAGTCTGTGGCTCTCTGTTTTGGCAGCTCTGTGAAACCAATATAGCCTCTATCTAAAATGCTGTACGGTATGGTATGTCTTATTCTTGTCTCTTCATTAATATAAACAAAAAAGTGGTTCTTAAGATATACATTCAGGGGCGCCTGGGTGGCTTAGTCGGTTAAGCGTCCGACTTTCGCTTAGGTCATGATCTCGCGGTTCGTGGGTTCGAGCCCCGCGTCGGGCTCTGTGCTGACTGGCAGCTCAGAGCCTGGAGCCTATTTCAGAGTCTGTGTCTCCCTCTCTCTCTGACCCTCCCCTGCTCACGCTGTCTCTCTCTCTCTCCTAGAAATAAAATATATATATATATTAAAAAAAGATATACATTCAATCATTTAACAAATATTCATTGAGCATGTGCTACGTGTCAAGTGTTGGGATATGACAGAAACAAACAAAATCTCAGGCCTCGTGGAGCTTACAGACTAGTAACAAGAATTATTTCTTCTGGAATTATTCTTCATTTCAGAAATGGGCATTGAGTTACTAAAAGTCTTCAGAGAGAATGAGCTAGGAAAGGAAAATTGAAAAAATCAAAATATATAAAATCCTAACATTTTAATCTTATTAAATTACTAGAAGCCTTCTATGTTGGCTGGATGTTTTGGGAAGCAGATGTTGAGAGACAGTTAGGAATGCAACAGATCTATTGGAGGGGATAGCCCAGGAAAGATCAAAGGGAAAGGGAGGGAATTGGGAAGAGAAAGCCTCAGACTGTGTGATCTTAGAAAGGAAGCGAGATTGGGTAGAGAGCCTCCGACCACAACGCAGACTCAGCAAACCAGTTTGCCAACCCAGCTGACCAACCCAACTGGGAGTTCCAGGGGAAAGGTACCTACAAGAGAAGCAGAAATGGGCAGAAATGGCCAGGTCCTGGCATTCCAACTTTGCTCAATCATTTGCTGGGGGCTGCCTGGGAAGACCCAGCATAGCAGCCTCTGCTAGGGAGCTTGGGTGTGGCCTAAAGCCACTCACAGCTGTAGGCTGTCAGCTAATCAGGCTCTAGGCAAGTTCTTCAAGGGAGTTCTGAGCAGCACCTCCATGGCTACTGAAGCCCTCAAAAGGCAAAACAGTAACCTGGTTTGCTAGAGAGGTTTTTTAAAAGTCAAGCAATTTCTTTACTCTTGAAATATAAGAATACCTTTTGGCAAGTGCTTTAATAACCCAATTAAAGTCTTTAAGGAAATGCATTTTTAATACCCAATATAACTTGCCAAATACACAGTGGGAAGATTTAAATTTTAAATTTTTGTTAAAGTGTGATATAATCCTATAGGCAAAAGCAGCATTTGCCACTCCCCTGTCCCCAAAAAGTTGTGCTTTAGAATTCAACATTAGAATCTGGAATCTAAAGAAGTTAAATATTTGAATTATGGCTTTTATTCATTCCTTCATTCCATTACTACATGCTAGGTGCTGTGCTAGGTGCTGAGCACAGCAAGGCATACACAGGCCCTGCTCATATGGACCTAGAGTAGGAGAGCTAAATAGTAAACAAATATCCAAGGCAAAAAGTGCATATTAATGAACTGAACTTTGTGCTCTGAAAGAAACAAAGGAACCTGACCTAAACTTAGACCTAGGTCAGGAAAAAAATCCTTAAGACGTGTGGACTCTGCTGGCATCTTAACGATAAATATGTGCTTGGAGAGGGTTAAAGGTACAGGAAAAGACAGCATGAAGGACATATGTAAAGCCCCTGGAGCAGGAAGAAGTCAGCAAAACTAAGTGTGGCTAGATCTTCAAGGCCAGGGGGAGAGGTGGTGCCAGATGAGGCTAGGAAGTCAAGGCAGAGGTCAGATCCACCTGAACGAGCACATATCATAAGGCACATCAAGGACTTTGATCTTTGCTCTAAGAGCAATGAAAAGTGTTTTAAAGCAGGAATAGATAACACATTCAGGTTTGTGTTTTGAAATAACTGACTACAATGTAGAGAAAAAAAATAAAATAAGTCTGAATTGATTTGGACAGACTATTGAGCCAGAGAGTATGTATGTGGTCCAGTGAGAGATGATGGTCCTAGTCACAGATTACCATATTTTTAACCTCTCCAACGTGCATTCCAAAATGGACCCCTTGGGAAGGCACTATTCCACAGCATGAAAGAGGAGACACTACCTTGTCCATCATTGAAATGAAAGTCATGGGCGCTACAAAATAGACAGGTTTACTTGCCAAAATTTTAGTTTTCCACTGTCACTTCAAACCTAGCATGTCAAAAAAGAGTCCTCTATAAACTCTATTTTGGTCCAAACCACCTTTCCCCATCTGCCATTCCATCCTATCTCCTTGTTATTTACTTGTGAAATCTGAATGCCATCAGTGGCACGTCCCTCTCCTTCATCCCTGTGTTGCTCAGTTACCTGGGCAGGACAGAATTATACTCAGATCTCCTGGCTCCTTCTACTATGTCCTGTGTCCCTGCTCCAGGGGCAGGGCCAATTCCACATCTCTGTCTACAAGAACTATAGTTTATAGGAACAAAGACAATTGAACTTTGTTTTCTCATTGTATTTCACAAATGTGGTGAATAGGTTTAACCCTCTTCTCTTTCATGTAAATTTCCTGTGCTGCTCCGGTTGGTTTGTCCCCACATTCTTAAATCCAACAGTCCACACTATGTAATTTACTTCTGAATCAGTGTCTTGTTCTTTAGTTGGCTGCAATTTCCTGATCAGTGAAATGCGAGATTTAGATGAGATTTATAACAAAATCAATCTTCAAACAAAATCTTCTGTGGACAACAAGCATCTAAAACATAAAATTGTAATTGTTCTGATTATACAAGGGGTGGTAGGCCTGGAAAACCTTCCTTATGCCCCCCTCCCCAGCTTTCTAGCTACCCCTGAGGTACCTTATTTGAAGGATAAAAGAAGCTTACCTTAAAAATCACTAGGCTTGAGGCCTCTAAGGTCTCTTCCAGGTCTAAAATTCTATGGCCTATCATTTCTTAATCATGACCAATTGTCATTTGACCTTATACTTTCCACTTGATTCTCAATGCAACATAGGTTCGGTCTTTTTTTACCTCCTGCCTGGAATATTGCAAACTGGTTTCCTTATACCTCCAGCATACTGGGTTGAATAGTGGCCCCCCAAAAAACTCATGGAGCCTCAGAGTATGATCTTACTTGAAAACAGGAGCCTCAGAATGTGATCTTACTTGAAAACAAGATCTTACTTGAAAACTAGACATAATTAGTTAAGGTAAGGCCATATTGGAATTAGCTAGGCCATAAATCTAATATGACTGCTGTCCTTATAAGAAAAGAAACACGAGGGGCACCTGTGTGGCTCAGTTGGTTAAGCATATGACTCTTGACTTCAGCTCAAGTCATGATCTCATGGCTTAAGAGTTTGAGCCCCACGTCTGGCTCTGCGCTGTCAGTGTGGAGTCTACTTGGAGTTCTCTCTCTCCCTCTCTCTCTGCCTCTCCCCCACTCACTCTCTCTTGCTTTATCTCAAAATAAGTAACTAAACATTAAAAGAAGGAGGAGGAGTGGGGGTGGGAAGAGAAGAGTCACAGGACACCAAGGGAGAGTCCCAGTGGGCAACAGAGGCAGGATTCAAGTGATGCTGTCACAAGCCACAGAACTCTAAGGACTGCTGGCAACCACCAGAAGCTGGAAGAGGCAAGGAAGCATCCTCCCCTAGAGACATGGCTCTGCAGACATCCTGGCTTCAGGCTTCTGACCTCTATGACTGTGAGAATGAATTTCTGTTGTTCTATGACCCTTGGTTTGCAGTTATTTGTTAGAGGAGCCCTAGGAAACTAAGGGTCTCTCTTCAGTCTCTTTCCAATTAAAATCCACTTTACGTATTTCTCCTATATAAACTTTCCTTCATCTCTGCTCTCATCATGTCTCTCCCCTACTTATTTTATTTCAGAAGCATTTGATTTATTGAGCAATTGCTGTGGGAAAAGCACCGTGATAATGCTAGGTGTGTGGAGGTTCTGAACAGCACTAGTATGGCCCCTGTGTCCAGAGAGCTTCCAGTTTATGGGAAAGACTGACGTGCAAAAATTGAGCCTCTGTCTAATATATAACTGTAAATTGTGATGTACTATACATGAAAAGAATAAGTTGTGATGAAATACAATCAGAGAGGGGTGCCTAGGTGGCTCAGTTGGCCACTTCAGCATCCAACTTCAGCTCAGGTTATGATCTTGTGGTTCATGAGTCTGGGTCCCACATCAGGCTCTGTGCTGACAGGTCAGAGCCTAGAGCCTGTTTCAGATTCTGTGTCTCCCTCTCTCTCTGTCCCTCCCCTGCTCACACACTGTCTTTCTCTTTCTCTCTCTCTCTCTCTTTGTCCTTCTCTCTCTCTCTCAAAAATAAATAATAATAAAACATTCTGGGGCGCCTGGGTGGCTTAGTCGGTTAAGCATCCGACTTTCGCTTAGGTCATGATCTCGCGGTTTGTGGGTTCGAGCCCCGCGTCGGGCTCTGTGCTGACTGCCAGCTCAGAGCCTGGAGCCTGTTTCGGATTCTGTGTCTCCCTCTCTCTCTGACCCTCCCCTGCTCACACTGTCTCTCTGTCTCAGAAATAAATAAAAAACAAACAAAAAATTAAAAAAAAGAAGACATACAATCAGAGACCTGAGCAAGAGGGTTAAGCCAATACCTTCAGGATGAGTAGGAGCCAACCTGACAAAGAACTGAAGGAGAGAACTTTCCTACACAGACAACATGTGAGCAGAGGTGTGAGGTGTGGAAGAGTTTGGACAGTTTGATGAACTAAAATGGAAAGAAGCTCACTGTAGCTGAAGATGGGTGAGCAAGGAGATGATAACACAGGATGAGGTTGGGGAAAAAAGCAGAAACCTGGTCATAAAGGGTCAAGTTCAGAACAAAGGACTTTATCTTAATAAAATGAGAAGGCTCTGAGAGGTTTCAAACAGGAATACGACATGATGTGCTGAGTTTTTAAAGCTATCTCTGGCTGCAGTCAGAAGGGCTATAGGGGGCCAAAACCAAAATGAGGTGATCAGTTTGGAGGTAGCAACTATGAATGAATTTGGTTTGTGGATGGATCTGCAATATATATATATATATTTATTTAGGTACAATCAATAGGACTTACTGATAAATTGAATTTGAAGAAAAATGAGGAATCAACAGGTTTCTGGCTTAGGAAATTAGGTAGATGAAGACACTACTTGCTGAGATGGGGAAGACTAGGTAGATTGGTTAGGGGTACAATGTAAGCTGCTATGCAAAATGGTTCCTGAGCATAGTGGCTGAAAGAGTATGGAACAATTTCTCTCTCACATAATAAGCCATAGGTAGAGAGTCCACAGTTGGTAGGATGGCTAAGCTAAATGCAATGTTTTTATTTCTGGGTCTAAGTTAGCAGTTCTGCCTTCAGCTTTCCCAACTGCATGCTGGCCCACAAGAAAAGCACAGTTTTGGAGCCACCAACTGGAAATGGCACACCCCACTTTCCACTTCGGTTGACATTTCATTGGTAAGAGCCAGCCACATGACCACACCTAACTGAAATGGAGACCATAATATAGAGCCTTTGGCTGTATGTTGAGCTAAAATTGGAAAGTTATTTTACTAAAGAAAAAAGAGTCAGAAGGATGGTGGTAGACATATGGGGGACTGATCAATATGGAAGCAGGAATGATGAATATGTAAGTGTGTGGGGTGGGGCGTCCCTGTGGGAGTATCTGAGTGGAGATGTCAAGAATGTAGATGGAAATAGGAACCTGAGGAACTCAAGGGATAGGATTAGGTCATAGATATGTACTGGGGAGTTAGTTACCTCCATGCAGATGGCATTTAAAGTTATAAGGCTAGATTAACTCAAGTACAGTAGATAGAGAAGAGAGCCAAGGACTGGACCCTGAGGGCTTCCAATACTTAGAGGTTGGGTAGAGGAGGATGAGCTTGCAAAGAAGACTGAGGAAGCCAGTGAGGCATAAGGAAAGCCAAAAAATGTATGGTCTATGGAAGCTAAGAGTAGAGAGCATTTCTAGAAGGATGGCCCATTATATAACATCTTAATCAGAAGCTTGGTAAGATGAGGACAATGATAATGTTTCTCTACTACCTTTCCTACCTTCTACTTTCCTTCAGCTTTAGAATCTGCTTTTAGTCTATCTATCCAAATGTGTTTCTCTCTACTTCCCATTCTAAAATCATGTCCATATTCTCAGAGTCTCCAAACATACCCACTGGTTCTCACCTTTGATCATACTCTTCCTTCAACCTGGATTGATATTTCTCCCCATTATCTAGTTACCCAAGTTAGCCTCATTCTCCAAGAGTCCTCACTCATGAAGCCATCTTTAGAGGCCACAGTTGAACAATAAACTATTTTCTCATTGCATTTCATGTGATATTTTTTTCTTTCTAACTCCTAAGGGTAGAGACCATATTACATTTATTCTATATCCCCAACAAGCTAATGGATTAGCCAGGTACCCAAGCTAATGGGTACTCAATATTTATTGACTAAAATACAAATATAATACTCTCTGCATACAGTAATTGAGAATAGATTCTTGGCATGCTAGATGTGGTAGGACCTTTGGTATTATCTGATCCAACTTTCCAACTCACACATGAAAAATCTAAAATCAAAGAAACATGAAAATGTTTTCTCTGTATTTAAAACAGAATGCAAGTTAATATTTAATCATTTCCTCATCGATGAGCACGACCGAAACACCATGCCACACTAATTGCACTTTTCACTAACATCCCTTTGCTTCAGTTCCTTCTATAATTCCCTATCCAGCATCTATTAAGCACCTGGTATGTGTCAGCCTCTGTGATTATGAACAAGATGAAGTCTTGCCCTTGGGGACTCTGTAGATATAGAAGCTGAATCGATTTCTCCCTTCCTGATGTCCAGCTATCCAAGGAACAGTGAAGTATAGGCATAGACATAGTAGAGCCCCATCTTGACTGTTTCAGTTAACAAAAACAAGTTCACCTGCATGAGCTGAATTTTACTTACTTCACTACAATCCCTCCACTCATATGCTACAAACTGTGCTGAATTTTGTATAAACTATATTGGGTAAATAAATATATTTAATATTTGGAGGTATCAAGCCCTTCTCTAATTCAAAAAGCCCTCTATGCATCTTACTGAGATATGTCAGTCATCCATATGATGAGTTACACAATAAATGTTTGTTGTGAACCAGAGATGTTGTTAACCAGCTTTTAACCTCTCAGTGTTGGTTTTCAGCACTGTGGAAAGGCCACTGAAGGGTAGGATGGGAGAAAATTTATTTAACACTGAAAAGGTGCCAAGAAAGGGTCAAGGAATCTCCTTTCAGGGAAATCCTTATGAACATTTTATGAAGCTATTCTAACACTGGGTAGTGCCAGTTTGGGCTGACCTGGCTGTGTAGTTCACAGAACATAGACAGGAGGCACTTTTACCCAGACCCCCAAAGCTGACCCAAGGTAGGCCAGCTCAAACCCTGCAAAAGGAACTGAGTTATAAAAACTCCTTGTGCTCCGTGATGTATGACACTGCATGACTAATTCCCCATGGAGTGGCTCTAGCAGGTAACAGCTGCAGCAGAGAGTCTGCCAAGGAAGGGGCATCCTGAGATTCACCACTTTGCTACCTCATTATTAGTGAGGTGGAATGGACACTATCCGGCTTGGAAGCACTTGGGATGTGGGTCTTGGTTGCCGGCTCAAAGTTACACATTACTCTTCATATCCACTAAGCCCTGTCCAGCAAACACAAATTCACTGGCAAAAAAACCCAAAAAAACAAAAAACAACCTCCCAATGGGTCAAAGATGCAAATGTTGAAAGAGTCATGCTGTGTATCTGGAAAGGATACAACAAGCTCACTGCCTCTTGTCTCAATACTGCCTTCAGGTTTTTGTGTGGGAGAATGTTGCTTGCATGTTTGTTTTCCTACTATTTTTAAAAAATTTGTGTTTTAGAATTTAAATTAGGCGTTTGAACCTCTTACTTTCAAAATGAATTTAAATTCTGGCCAAGATGCTTATTCTGCTATAGTTGGGGGCAGCATATCATCTTTAGCCCCTAAAGGAAGTCTTCTAACTGCTCCATCTAAATAATAATAATTTTAATAATAATGACTATTATTATAACTATTATTATATAAAAATAGCTACCTATATATTCTTTGTTCTTTCCCCATCCTTCTCCCTCATTTCCTTTCCTCCACTGACTCCATACAAGTGGCTAGAGTGCACATGCTAATGAGTTGCCCAGACACTTAAGGATCTTAATCCCAAATCATAAAGACCCTAAGAAGGACCTCAGCTGCCATCCATAAATTTTTATTTAAAAGCAAGATAAAAGTGGAATTAATTCAGCACAGAGCCAGCACAGTGAGGGGAAAAAAAAATTAAGTGTCAATTCAAAATACTTATGTGTGTCCCTACCCTTTCTCAGCTCATAACTTCCGCACATGCTTAATAGGTCATGTCACAGTTAATGCATCTTCCTTCTAAGAATGGCTTCATAAACCCCCCTTAAATCCAGTTATCACAGATGATTGGGGAATCGAAACACGGAGGCAACTCCCTACTTTCTCTAATTGGAATGGCTAATTCAGTCATAACAGCAGTTCCATCCAGATGCTCAGATTGGTTCAGAGTATGGAAATCTGTAGTGAGGGGATTTACTCATGATGCTGAACAAAGAAAGCCATCATTATCTGTGGTCAGAAAAAAGTATTCTAATTAGTGTTAATATCCTCCTGCTGAGCTTCCTGTCATCCACATTTTGATCCCTGTCCTTGGGCTTTTCATGATCTGATATCTTGGCTATTTGCAAACAAGGGTCAGGGCACCGATAGGAGAAAATGGGAAGCACTGGCTGGGTGTGCTGTCCAAAGCAAAAGAATTAGCTTAAAAATGCCACCTACATTGACTTTCTGGATTAAGATCTTTATAAAAATTTGCTCAGTAAGTGTAAGTCTAATGCAATCACTTTATAAACCCATAAAAACAAGACTAATTGAATAAAAGCATGAGAAGAATTCATAGAACATTGTCTTCAAACATTTGAATTGCCATTAAGGTTCATCTGCAATTGAATCTGAAACACTTGGGTACCCATGAAGGTCTGAGATTTCTCAACAATAAATTTAGACTCCAGGGGAGATTAGGCACAAGTCAGTGCCTAATAAATCCCTTTTGACATGTCGATGACAGGCAGAGGTGCAGGTGGGCCTTCCTCTGGATTCCTTTCTTTTCACTCACCCCCTGAAGTCAATGCCCTGATGGGCTGATGTGAAACCCAAATAAATGGCCCCAAAAACAGACTAAGGAAAAAAGAATGATGTGAAAGTGCCACATGGTAATGAGGAGTGAAAAAGAAAGATCCTAACAAACCATACATATGGAACTGGAAAGGGAACTGGCATACGCTGTCTTTGAAAGACAGAAATTTAACCGACCCAGCTGAATCCCTCCATAAGATGTTTTATGAGTACTGGGCACTCAGCCAGTCACATATTTCATGTCACATTTGACACGTGTGGCTCATGGTCTGAGCCAGGCTTGAAGAGAAGCAATGTTGGCAGTTATCTAGGAGGGGTAATCAAAGTGGCAAAAGGAAGTTTCTTCCCTACCTCCCTTTCCCTACTCCTAAAGTAAAAATAACTATAATCTGTGACAATGCTCAAAATGTCTGAGGTGTCTAATGATGGGATTCAACACATAATACCCCAAAATATGGCACCTGGGCACATTAAATATTTTAAGCTGAAGAACTGTGAAAAGACAGCAAATGCAGAAGGGTCACTCTGAACTCCACTTCCCCTTCTCCCCTGAAGCAAGTCTTAAAACCCTCATATGAGGGGTGCCTAGGTGGCTCAGTGAGTTAAGCCTCTGACCTTGGCTCAGGTCATGATCTCATAGTTCATGAGTCTGAGCCTCATGTCTCTCTGCTGTCAATGCAGAGTCCGCTTTGGATCTTCTATCTCCCTCTCTCTCTCTCTGCCCCTCCACTACTCTCTCTGTCTCTGTCTCTCTCTCTCAAAACTAAACAAACATTAAAAAAAACAAACAAACTCATGTAAGAGGTGCCTTTCCTATCCCCAGGGCCACTGGGAAGAAGCCAAGAAGACAGGTCTTGCTAAGTGTCCCCCAGTTTTTTTCTCTTACCTCACACTCTAACCTACCATGTTCTGGTCACTGTCCACTCTTCATCTAACATAAAAATACTAACATAAAAATACTCAGGCTTAACTGTTTCTTTGCATCTTCATTTCTTTATGAAGGTTCCATGCCATGTAAAATTTCTATTAAATAAATCTGTATGCTTTTCTCCTATTAATCTGTCTTTGCCCATTTAATTGTCACTTAGCTAGGGACCCTAAGAGGATGAAGGAAAACTTTTCCTCCCCTACGCTACACTACAAAGTAATCTATTCCTTGACTTTTCAGGAACCCTAGACTCTTTTCAACCCTAGAAGCGGAAGATGACAGACTTATTTATTTATTTATAATTTTTATTTATTTTTTTATTTTTTACTAATAGTTTATTGTCAGGTTGGTTTCCATATAACACCCAGTGCTCATCCCCACAAGTGCCCCCTTCCATGCCCATCTCCCCCCTCCCCCCTCCCACACCCATCAGTCCTTAGTTTGTTCTCAGCATTCAGGAGTCTTTCATGGTTTGCCTCTCTCCCTTTCCCCCACCATTTCCCCTTCTTCTCCCCCATGGTCCTCCGTTAAGTTCCTCCTAATCCTCCTATACGTGCAAACATATCATATTTGTCCTTCTCTGCCTGACTTATTTCGCTCAGCATTACACCCATTATATTCAATAAATATTTGGACAGCCCGCAATGTGCCAAGAACTGCTCCTGACTATAGGAATTGAAAGATGAGGAAGAGAGACATGATCTCCTCTCCTCATGGAGCTTACATACTTGAAAAGGAGATAGTAAACAAATAAGCAGAACAATAAGGGAACAAGATAATTCTGCTTGTGGTAAGTGTTAGGAAAAAAGGAAAACAATACTATATTAGATAGTATCTGGGCAAGCTAAGACTGGTTGGCATTTAATCAATAATCCATTTATCTCTCAGCAAATATATACTGGGTGCTTAAATCAATTAGATTTTATAGCATTACAAACCACCTTAAATTTAGTGGCTTGAAACAATCATCATTTCCTTAGTCATATTTCCTGGGTGACCTTTGGGGTTGGGCCCAGTGGGAAAATTCTTCAGGTCTCAGCTAGACTCACTCATGCATCCATGATCAGCTACTGATCATCAAGGTCACTATACTTCTAGAGGTTTGCTAGTTGTTAGCTGGGTTGATAAAAGTGAGAGGGCCTATATGTTCTTTGCTTTTCAGCAGACCAGCCCAACCTTGTTCACATGGAGGCTCTGCAGCATTCAAGAAGGAGAGAAGTGGAGCACCTGGGTGGCTCAGTTGGTTAAGCGTCCAACTTCGGCCCAGGTCACGATTTCACGGTTCGTGGGTTTGAGCCCTGCATCCGGCTCTGCTGACAGCTAGCTCAGAGCCTAAAGCCTGCTTCAGATTCTATGTCTCCCTCTCTCTCTGACCCTCCCCTGCTCATGCTGTCTGTCTGTCTGTCTGTCTCTCTCTCTCTCTCTCTCAGAAATAAATAGAACATCTTAAAAAAAAAAGGAGAGAAGTGTGCAAGGACCCTTAAAGTCTAGGCCAGGAACTGGGACCATATAGCTTCTGCTATACTGTATAGCCAAATCAAGTCCCAAGACCAGGAACTGCAAAGTCATATTGCAAAAGGCAAGAATAGAGGAAGAGGAAAGAGTACTTGGTTTTTCTGTGGTCTAACACAAATGCTAGGGGTAAGCCTGGCAAATGAGAATACGGCAGTGAACAAAACAAGAATGACCCCTGTCTTCTTGGAGCTTACAGTCTATTTATCCATGATCTGTGCTACTCAGGCAAATGCCTGCCTACAGCCCCATAGAGCCATAGATAGAAAATGGTTGTTTACCTGTGGGACCTGAATGTTGATCTCATTAATTGGCACTTGGCACCTGAGGCAGGGGATTCTGCCTGCCCAACATGGGATCTATTAACATGCCTTATTGTGAATAGAACTAATTACTAAAATTGGATTCTAACCAAGCCACTCTCAGTCATTTCTCTACAGAGTGCCAATCCTATTGAGCACAGGACACTCTCAGTTCTGTTGAAATCTTACTTTCTTTAAAGACAAAGTCATTTGCTCATTTGTTCATTGCCTCACACTCCCTATTGCATCTGGTGCCCCTGGACCAGAATTATTTGTCCAGAAGGTGACCTTCACCACCACACTTTTCTCCAGAGAAGCGGCTTCCAACAAACATGCGGCAAGCTGAAGGGCCAGGAGGCCCGGCCAAGGCCTGTTGGTCGTCCACCTTCCAGATGTCAGAGCCCAGAGACAGAAGGTGATTGTCTCAAATGGCCTCATCCTTTGGCTCTGCAGGGAAGCAACCATGTGGTAGACATGACAGGCCCCACTCTGCCAAGGCCATGCAGAGCTCGCCACAGGGCCGAAATTCAGAAGAGAGACTTGTCAAATTCTGGCAGAAAGACTAATAAGCAAAGCTCTTCAGGTACTTTGCCTCAGTTTGTCTTCCTGGAAAATAGGGCTGTTACCACTTTATTCCTATTTCCAGATTTTTCAGAATATATGTCCTTATGTGTCCACATTAGTGCTGTCAGTTACAAACTTTTATGGAGCATCATATTAGGTTACAAGAGTAATTAGGACCCAGTGCCTGTCCTCAAGGTACTTGTTGGCCTGTAGAAGAGTACCATGAAACTCCTTAGGGTCAGGGGCAGAAATTATAAAATGGTTTTATTTAGTGTCACACAGAAAGAACAGACATAAAAAAAAAGTGCATTGCTAATTATGATGTTAATGCTTTTGTAACTTAAAAGGAAAGAGCTTTTTTGGACTGTAGGTATTACTGTTTCCACTGTCGTCTTTTTATGCCAAAATTCTTCAGCAAGTGGGGTAAAAGCTTTGGAAAAGCCCAAACATACAGAATTACTCCCTCAGAACCAGGAGACGAAGGGCAGATCTTACGCTAAGAAATGGAATTCTCACGGCTGAGTGAGATTTTATCCACCCCCTGTGGGAGGCAGGAAAGACAAAGACAGGCTGGCTCTGTCCATTCTGGCACCTCACCCTCCATTGCGCTTGGTCCCCACTTCTGCGCCCTTGTTGGGGCCATTCCCTCCACTTCCTCTCTGCATATCCAGACTCTAGCTCTACTACAAAACTCAGGAGAAAAAAAACCTATCCCATGGAGCCTTACTGATAGAACCCCATGAAGTCTAACCTGATCATCTTGCCTGATAGTGACAGCTCTCTGAAAGTTCCAGAGTTCCATCTAAAATTTGGGGCAGGGGTGAATGGGTGACTCAGTCAGTTGGGCATCCAAATCTTCATTTTGGCTCAGGTCATGATCTCATGGTTCATGTTTTCTAGCTCCACACCAGGCTCTGTGCTCCACAGCATGGAGATTGGGCATGGAGATCGGCTTGGGATTCTCTCTCTCTGACCCTCCCTCCCTCTCTCTCTCTCTCTCAAAATAAATAAATGAACTTTAAAAAAATTGTGTTAATGTTTTGTTTATTTTTGAGAGAGAGAGAGAGAGAGAGAGAGAGAGCGAGAGAGCAGGGGAGGGTCAGAGAGAGGGAGACACAGAATCTGAAATAGGTTCCAGGCTCTGAGCTGAGCTGTCAGCACAGAGCCCAATGCAGGGCTAGAACCCACGAACTGCGAGATCATGACCTGAGCTGAAGTCCTACGCTTAACCGGCTGAGACACCCAGGTGCCCCTAAATAAATAATAAAATAAAATAAAATAAAATAAATAATAATTTGGGCAGCATTTTCCATTTGTTTTTCCCACAGTGTATAACACTATGCTAGAACCTTAATAGATTCTCAATAAATATTTGTTGCAAATGAAAGGGAGGGAAGAAGAGAGGAGAAATAAAAAAGAGAAAGATCAGAGGAAGAGAGGGAAATTGAGAGAGAATGAACTTTTGCAAGGATCCCTAGGAAAGAGCCAGCACCATCCCAAAAGAAGACCAGAAAAAGCAGACTCACTGACTGTCATAGGGAACTACCAAATCCCATCTCTGGTGGCTTTGCCTTCCTGAATAAGCACATTTGAGATCTGGCCATGCAAGGAGGAGCTTCAGCCTGTCCCTTTTGTTCTGAAACGTGTGGTGACCCAGGGACTGGGGCCAATGGGAGATGACACTGACACAAAAGAATCCAGCTTCAACAGCTGCAAACTGAACGTCAACACTACCAGCCCTACATGTCCCCCAGTCTAATTCCAGACAGTACCCGGGCTTGTGAATTTCAAAATAATAAGGATGGGGTCCTTAACTGCAGCACAATTTCCTCTGGGTCATAAAACATGATGATTTCAGAAGGTCACCTCCTGAGCTAAAGCAAGGAAGGAGAAGGAGGGGACATTACAATGCAGAAGCTGAGAATCTCCCACACAGACCCATTTTATCCTCCTATCAGCTTTTTTGCACTGTTTTTTTTTTTTTTTTTTTTTTTTTTTTGAGTGATAACATGCCACAAAATAGCTGCTAGGCTCAGAGGAAGGGAGAAGTGGTAACCTCACCCAGGACATAAGAGAATTGTCATCCAATTGGCCTCAGGCCTTACTGAGCTGTTAATCATTAAATCAAGGCTTTTACCTCCTGCTGTCTTTAGGTTAAGTCCGTAAGCCCCTGATAGCTCTTCTCAGGTGTCAAAAGCATGTCTATACTCTGTTTCCATATGATCTGCAAAAATCACAACCTGCTTTAGTAGAGAGGGTTGGTAGTGTTATTTGAATTTTTCAATGGGGAACTGAGAGGCTGTGTTTGAATGACTGGCCCAAGGTCATGAACAAGTTAGTAGGACCAGAACCATGATCCAGAACTTTCAGGACACTGTCCCTGAAGCACTGTGTCTTCCTTCATCACTCTCTCCCAAACTCCTGCTTCCCCATGTTCCCACAGCACATTGTGATAACCTCCTAGGCAAATAGTCAGTTTTCAGTCTGTCTCATACACCAGACTCTTCCTTCTCCATGTTTTATCCCCAGCTCATGAAACAGTGCCTGACTCATAAAAGGCATTCAGTAAATATGTGTTGAACTAAACTGTACTGAACCTGAGATTTCCAACTCCAAATTCCTAACACTGGAATCCATTCCTCCTAACTAAAATTGTAATCCACTGGCTGTAAGAAGAGCTACATAATCATCACCTAGGAAAATAGTAACAAATATTAAAAGAAGACTAATCTCATGGTCCAGAGATAACTGCAAGTTACATTTTGATTTTCTCCAGTTTTTCTTTCCATAAACACAGGTATTTTATAGATCAAAATGATAAATAATTAATTTAACAAGAATTTTAAAGTTTTTTCCTCATTATTATATTTTTGGGGAAACCTTCATTTCTAATGGTTCTTTGAATTTTTACTCCAGTATTCTAATATTTTAACATTCAAACATACAAGTATCTGAAGTTATTTAGCCTTTCTTACTGTTGATTATTTAAATTGTTTATGACTTTTTAATAATTATTAATAAATGTAAGATGAACATAATTGTGAATAAATCTCTGTTCAAATTTATGACTATTTCTTTAGGATGCATTCTAGAAGTGAAATGATTTTTAAATCTTTTATAAATTATTGTTAAACTGCTTTTCTGAAAGAGTATAACTTAAGGTTCCTTAAAGCGACATCAGGCAATTAGAAATAAAATGCTGAGAGAAAGTAGAATTCTCTACCAAAAAACAAATTGCTTTATGGATGGAGAAACCAAGACCCATGAATGGTTTGTTCCAAGTCATACTGATATTAGGTTAACATCTTTCAGAGAAAATCAGCAAAAAGGTTAAGGGAAACTGATATTCTTAAGGTATAGGCAGAGTTATAAAATATAAAGGAAATTGGCTTAAAATATGAGCCATGCCCAGCTGGCTACGGGCAAAAAGCTCATTCAACAAAAATATCTACTCCTAGCTTTACATCCCACTAATGGCAATTGAGTCTTCCTCTGCCTCTGATTGACTCTCAAGGGAGTCTGTTATAGTCCTAGTATCCCCGTTCTGACTCCTAGCCAAATTGTTAGTCAAGTAACTTTTTAAGTGAAGAAGCCTTAATTAAGCACCTACTATGTGCTAAACTTTGTAGTAGATACTGAGTAGTGAGTAAGAGAAATAAAGGAACTGCCCCCCAAGGAACATATATGCCAATGTCAAAAAACATATCATAAAACATAAGTAAATGAGGAAAGTTCAATGACTAATAAATGCCATAAATAAAATAAAACAGGGCAAGGTATATTAGTGTGTGTCTTCACTACATCCAGAGAGCTGCTGGATATTGAGTGGTCAAGGATGAGTCTTCTGAGGTAATACTTGAGTTAAGATCCAAATGGTAGGGCACCTGTGTGGCTCAGTCGGTTGAGCATCCAACTCTGGATTTTGGTTCAGGTCATGATCTCACTGTTCATGGGAACACCAGGTTCTGCACAGACAGTGTGGACCCTGCTTAGCATTCTCTCTCTCTCTCTCTCTCTCTCTCTCTCTCTCTCTCTCAAAAACAAATGAATCAACTAAAAAAAAAAAAAAGACCCAAATGATGACAAGCATCAGCCATTGAAAGATTTGGAAGAAAGCAGTTTAATCTAATAGCTCCAAGCCAAGAGCAAACAACCTAGTCAAAGAACAAAGAACAGATAGAAAACCAACACAGATAGAACAGAAGGAGAAGAAGGCAGAAACTTTCTCATTGAGGGCCTTGAAGACTATAGTAGGGACCCTGGATTTCATTCTGTTTGCAATAGAAAGCTACTATAGGGCTTTAAGCCCAGGAGATGAATGCTGTGCTTTGTGCTTTCTGGCTATTGAGATCACTCATTGAGCATCTAGATATCTAGGACAGAAGGTCTGAGTATGGAGCCCCAGGGTCCCTGTAATGAGAGGTCTTATTGGGGAGGATAAGGGGGTAAAGAAGACTGCCATATGTCCCATTTAGGTAGGAGGAGAACCAAGACAGTATGGTCTTCCAGAAGCTCAGAGCAGAAAGTGTATGAAGAGGGAGAGTGTAACCAGCAGCATCCCACACAGCTGAGAAGATGGACTAGGTGAGAACATTGACTGCTAGCTTGGGCAAATGTGGATTATTAATGACCCTGGAGTTCATAGCAGCACTCTCAGCAATAGCTAAAACATGGAAAGAGCCTAAGTGTCCATCAACGGACGAATGGATCAAGAAGATGTGGTTTATCTATGCGATGGAATACTACATGGCAATGAGAAAGAATGAAATCTGGCGATGTGTAGCAACATGGATGGACCTTGAGGGTGTTATGCTGAGCGAAATAAGTCAGGCAGAGAAGGACAAATATATGTTTGCACGTATAGGAGGATTAGGAGGAACTTAACTAAGGAACAAGGGGGAGAAGAAGGGGGGAAATGGTGGGGGAAAGGGAGAGAGGCAAACCATGAGAGACTCTTGAATGCTGACAAAAACTGAGGACTGATGGATGTGGGGGGTGAGNAAACTGAGGACTGATGGGGGAGGGGGGAGGGGGGATGGGCATGCAGGAGGGCACTTGTGGGGATGAGCACTGGGTGTTATGTGGAAACTAATTTGACAATAAACTACTTGTAAAAAAAAAAAAATTAAAAAAAAATGACCCCGAGAGTGTTCAGTGAAGTGGTTGGTATGAAAGGCCTGAATAGACTGCGGAGAGAAAGGGAAGTGGGAAAGTGAAAATAATAAGTAGAGCTGACTCTTCAAGGAGTTTTGCAGAGAACAGCAAGAAATGGGGTGTTAATTAGTGTGGAATGTGGGTCAAGGGAGGTTTTGTAGCACTGCTATCCAACAGAACTTTCTGCAATGATGGGAATATTCAGTATCTGTTATTGGGCACTTGAGAAGTGGCTGATAGAATTGAAATCCTGAATTTTAAATTGTATTTAATTTAAATTTAAACAGCTACGTTACAATGGCTACTGCTTGTGGCAACACAATTTATAGTTGCTCTTTTAAGGAATGATATTAAAACACATGTATGCTGATAGGAATCATTATAAACATGAACTCTAATTGGTATCTGAGTAACTCTGCATTTTGGGTACATTTCTGCCACCACCGCCCCATGTCCTTAAATCTGTTGGTGTTTGACTCATAGCTTGTCTTTTACAATAAGAAAAAAATCTATCCCCTATGGTCAATTCTGTGAACCATTACAGTTCCAACTGACTTTAACTTCTATGTGCCTTAGTCTCTCCATCTGGGACAGAAGTTTCAAATGCAAAACTCAGTTCCCATTTTCTAAGGAAAAGGGAGATGAAGTCCTTGGTGGCTCTTATTAAAATGACAGTATGATAAGTGATTAAGAAAATGGACTCTAGACACAGCAAGCCATAGAGCTTTAGCTCCCAGTTCTACTATGTATTAGCTGTGTAACTTTAAGTGAATTACATGAATTTCTCAGAGTCTCAGTTCCTATATCTATAAAACAGGGATGATAAGAGTCTAGGGTGTGGTGAGAATCAAATGAGATCATTTGGGCACAATACATACCCAGCATATGGTAGGCATTCAATAAATGTTACCTATTACCATTACTAGCAGGCATTATAGAGGTCAGTCCTGTCCATGTCCCAGTCTATCTTGTCCCAGTCTAGTGCTGGTTTGAGGAAGTTAATCCCTCCGTGCATTTGTTTATCATCTCAAAAGTAGGTACAAAGCTTATATGACACCAGAATAGCTCAATTTCCTAAACCAGGGATCCAGGATAAGGAAAACTTTCAACATGTGGCTCCCTCCTGGAAGTTGGTGCAAGGTCAGGAGGGTTTGGGGGACTTTCCCAATAAACATTACCTATTACATGACTTGTTATTTTTCCCAGGCACTTATCTACCAGTGCTGCCCACTTAACCCAAGAGACTTACTGATAATTCCCAGCCCAGCTGCCAGGCCAGCAATCATCTGTTTAGAACTTCAAATGAATGCCCTCAGACCCGCCTACTTTCTCCACATAATGCTGCAAGATAAGTCTCCCCTGGCTTCTGATAAATGCTTTGAAGAACATCTTGCCTGTTAACAAACAGCTTTTGATTGTGTCTGGGTTTGATCTTTATTTTGTCCTTTTTCATCAGACCCCTATAAATGGGTTCTTTCACACTCCTCAGATTAGCCTAAAGGAAACCCCATGAAACAATGGGTCCAATTCTCCCTGGGTGCAAGGAGTGGGCTGTGAAAAGACCACATAGGGCCTCCTTCAGGGCTATGAGCAGAAAGAGGGGTTGGTGATGCTGCCAGAAGTAGCAAAATGTGAATTAGGTTAGCTTCAAAAGCAGTGAGATAGGGTGGAAAGCAGAAACACGGCACATGGCTGTCTGGCACAGGAGGACAATTTCCACTCATTTCCAAAGAAAGCTTATTTCCCTCAGACACAGGCAGCTTCTTCCTAAGAAAGCCCAGGGTCACCACTAGTGTCCAGAACACCAGAGCAGACCTCTTCCTGGCATAAAAGAAAACTGCCAGTGTGATTAGGAGGGCCGGAGAATATACTGCCCACAAAACCTGGTGTGTTTCTGAAATTATTCTGATGTGACATTATTTTTTCCTTTGAGGAAACTGGAGTTTCCCGACCTAGAGAGACTGAATTGTAGCCATTTCTCCCACATTAGCACCTAGTGCACAGACCAGCCTGGCCCATTAGAATCCCATCCTCTGGGCACCGACTGGCCCAGTGAAGAACACATGACTCATGCAGAACCAATCAGAGTTTTGTTGAGACAAAGAGAAAGGAAGGAAGGAAGGACAGACAGAAGGATGGAAGGACGGAAGGAAGGAAGGAAGGAAGGAAGGAAGGAAGGAAGGAAGGAAGGAAGGAAAGGAAAGGAAAGGAGAGAGAATATCTAACTTTCCTTCAGAGGTCAAGTAGCCAGGGTCTATCTTTGGTGACATGGAGGGAGTTGGGAATGAAGAAAGACACCACCCTCAAAACTTACTTGGAGTCCCTAAATACAACTATGCCTGAATGACTTAACTTTTATTTATCCCTTCGGACTTGATGGCTGTGTCGGCCAATAAGTGATCTTTTTTTTTTTGCTTATGTTAATTTGAACTAGTGTTCTGACACTTGCAAATGAGAGGACAAAAAGCTAACATAACAACATTCAAGTCTCCCTAAAAATCTGTAGACAGAGATAGTCATTATGAAAGCAATATTTTAGAAATATTTGCTTGAAAATGATTTTTAAAATAAATTAGAGTAAAGGAGCAAGTTAGGAGCCCGTTACCATAATCTAGGCATCAGGTTTTTTATTTCAAGCAGTGGAAGTCAATTCTAAGTGATTAGATAGAAAGGAAGTTTTTGTAAAAGAGATATAGGAGACCCAGACTTACAACTTGGCCAAGCCATTCTAATCCATATGCAGATTGTCTCAATATCAAAGATGTTTTCTTATTCTTGAAAGTGGCCAAATCACTATTATTTCAATGGGTATTTTAGAAAACATTTGAGCAAAATGTTTTCTATAGACATATAAGTCATATTGAATATAATAAATAAGGTACAAGGGCCTTATTATTTTACTCACATACCATAAACATCATCTACATAAGGCAAAATGGAATTGTTAAGAGGACTGGAGAATCACCATTGAAGCTGAACTTTAGAAATAATGCCCATCTCATTGCAGAACTGGTATGATGTGATAACCACAACCTGCTGCTGCCAAGCATCAGGCATGTCAGTTTGCACAGCCATTTTTGTGCCACTTCTAGCAATATTTGGGCTTAGAACTCTAATTGGGACCAATCTCCACTGCTTCCAGCCCTGCTGTAACTTCTAAACCAGGAGCTCATATGGCCTTGGCTTGCACCACTGTTTCTGGTGTCTTTCCCTCACTAGTTGCTGAGTCAAAGCCTGATCCCAATATGACTGACTGGTGAACTATTGTGGACTCCATTGTATTTCACCCCCCAAATTCATATGTTGAAGTTTAACCCCAATGTGACTGTATATGGAGATAAGGCCTTTAAAGAGGTAACTGAGGTTAAATGAGGTCATAAGGTCCAAAATGACTGGTGTACTCATAAGGAGAGAGAGATACCAGCAATGTGTGCACACAGAGAAAAACCCTGTGAGAACACAGTGAGAAGGCGTCTGTCTGCAAACCAAGAAGAAAGGCTCAGGAGAAACCAAACCTGTCAGCACCTTGATTGTGGAATTCCAGCCTCCAGAACTGTGCAAAAAATAAATTTCTGATGGTTAAGACCCCAAGTTTATTGTATTTGTTACAACGGCCCTAGCAAATGAATACAGTGCACTGATTCATATGTCTTTCACTAGATGCAAGGGAGTCTGGGAAGTAGATACTAAGTAGCACTAAAGATAAACTCAAGAGACCTCACAAATGAAGATGAGAGAGGATTTGGTGACTAGAGAGAAGCAAGGATGGCAGAGAGTGAGTCAAAGAGATCTCTCAGATTTAGAACTCAGTGGCTAGAAAATTGATAGAGACCCATAGAGATTGAAAAGTTATAATAAAGAATTGACTCTGGGAGGAATTCACCCCTGCATATTTTGAAAATTTAGAAGTGGGAGTAGGAGGCAGGAAATGCAACTTTAGTGTGTGGAGGTAAAAGCTGAAGCTGTTAGAGAGAGAGAGAGAGAAGGAGGTCTACAATCTTCAGAGAAGCTCAGGTGGAGATGGAGGGAGGGGAAATATCAGCTAGTTCAGTTAGGATGGTCTAAGTTATGCTCCAGTAACAAACAACTCTAAAATCTTAAAAACAATTAAGATTTACTTCTTGCCCTGATACATGTCCACTAAGCTGGCTGGTGGCTTCACTCCCCATAATCTCTCAGGGACCCAGGCTGACAGAGGTTCCATCTGGACAAGTGCTTCAATGATTACAAACCATGTCAGAGAGAAGACAGTGTGGCAAATCAGGCACAGATTCTGAAAACTCCCTCATGGAAGCCACTTTCATTCCCTTTTTATGGGCCAAAATAAAACATATGTCCACATTCAATCTCAAGGGGATTAAAAAAGTAGGATACAACCATGTAGCCCAAGAGAACAGAAATGGAAATATTTGGTGAACAGCACTGATGACAACCACAGGAGATAACAAGAACAAGAACCAGTAGAAGAGAGAGGGACAGATCATTTGGACTCCAAATTTTAGAAAGAGATCCTGAATCAAGAAGATGTGGTTTATCTATACAATGGAATACTACATAGCAATGAGAAAGAATGAAATCTGGCCATTTGTAGCAACGTGGATGGAGCTTGACGGTGTATGCTGAGCGAAATAAGTCAGGCAGAGAAGGACAGATACCATATGTTTGCACGTATAGGAGGATTAGGAGGAACTTAACGGAAGACCTTGGAGGATAAGAAGGGGAAAAATAGTTGGGGAGAGGGAGGGAGGCAAACCATGAGAGACTCTTGAATGCTGAGAATAAACTGAGGGCTGATGGGGGTGGGGAAGAGGGGAAGGGGGGTGATAGGCATGGAGGAGGGCACTTGTTGGGATGAGCACTGGGTGTTATATGGGAACTAACTTGACAATACTATTAAAAATATATATACTGTTTGAACATCAAAAAAAAAAAAAAAAAGAAATAGATCCTGAAACAGGGTGATATAGGATCAAAAAGGTCAACGCAAAATACAAGCGGGACTACTCGCTGCATTACTTGCTAGAAAAGTAGTATCGGACGTGTGTGTGTGTGTGTGTGTGTGTGTGTGTGTGCCTTATGTGATTTTGTTTTGTTTTGTTTTTTACTGGCTTCCCTTCCCATTTAGGAGAAGTTTCCCTTTTGTGAGTAATCTTAGGAAAAGAGAGAGGCTGAAGACAGATCTTCCCTCTTGCTACCCTCAGGAATCAAGGTACAGACAAGGGGTCTGGGCAGCCTCATGACCTTTAAATCTTGACTAAGAAGAGGTGGCTAAAATCTTCGAATGGTAGTGGAATCCCGGCATAGTCCATCAGCCCCAGAAGTGATAGTGGCCACACCATTCCTGCTGAAACACCAGCTTCTCAGCCCTCAGGGCTGCTTTCTTTGCTGCCCACCCCCCAGTCCATACTTCTGGCCTTTTGTTGGTTCTATAAGCCCTGATATACTCCCAATAAATTAATTAAGATAGCTAGAATTGGTCTCAGAGTCTTGGAACTGGGAGCATCCTCATTCCAGTCCAACCCAGGGGGAGGCCTGTAGGTGCAGTCAGAATTTAGGCAGCTTTTCTCACTGTTAGCCACAGCCCTGATGATGGTTTCATTGTCATTAGGACTTAAGAAAACAGCATATAATGATTGTCAAAATCATTGTTTCTAAAATAGCAAGATATGCAATGATAGCTGTAGAGGTGAAGGGAAAGTGACTTAGAATCGCTTGGGAAAGATTTTTGCCTATTTTTACATTGCTTTGGATCGGGAATGGAAATATACATAAAGGACTTCTGACATTTATTCAATGTCTGAGTCCCCTTTCTCTGCTGGGGAAATTCCCCATTGTGTGTCTTGGTGGCAAGTACAGCCTGTCTCCCACCACAAAGCTAAAAATGCCAGGTGCTCACTATCTTAACCCTGTTAGCCATGGCACAGGAACTCAGCTCAGTCCACTGGATACTCCTACCCAGGACTGTGGATCTGAAATAAGTGACAGAAAATGGATTTAGAATTCAGCAGCATCAGGCCTACAGGCATAGGGCTCTATTTCACCTGGCATAATGTCTTCAAGTTTCATCCATATTGTAGCATGTGACAGGATTTCCTTCCTTTTAAAGGCAGAATAATATTCTGAAAAGTATTCTGTCCATATTTTGTTTATCCATTCACCTCTTAATGGACGTGTTTGGATTACTTCCATCTCTTAGTTTTTATGAATAATGCTGCTCTGAACGTGGATGTGCAAATATCTCCCCAAGACCTTGCCTTCACTTTGTTTACATAAATATCCAGAAGTGGGTTGGTAGTTCATATAGTAGTTCTCATTTTTATTTTTAGAGAAAATTCCATCTTTCTTCCATTGTGTTCCCAACATTTTATCTATTATGGTTTAAACTCCTCAAAGTGGTTTTATATTTATAGGTTTGTCCTTACAATCCTATATGAAGTAGGTAGAATGTGGATTACTATCCTCATCTCAAAGAAGGAAAACATCTTTAATGTTTCCTTTTAATGAGAGCTGTTACTGATGATCATGTATTGTGCACACAAATGGTACAGAACTGGGGAAAAGATGTGGAATCGCTACTGGAGGTAACATAGCCTCCCCAAGACTCTGCCTTGCTTATGTCTATGTTTACTCACTTTTCACCCAAATTCTCCTCCTAGAAAATAAAATGTAGCTGCCTGAGGACTGACATAAACCTAATGGTTTTCAATGAGGGCATTTGGAAATGTGGGAATGATCTTTTATTTTGTTGTCACAATGACCACCTCCTGTCTCTTGGCATTTAGTGAGCAGGGCTAGGGACACTGAAATTTTTGCAGCATGGGATGTCTCACATAAAGAAAAATGGTCCATTCTAAAATGCCACTTGTACCTACTTTAAGAAACACAAGCTCAGGACAGATCAGTGTGCTGTCAAGGGAGAGGCTTAGGGGCTTCAGCTTCAAAAGTTCTCCAAGCCACTACAAATAACTGTAGGTCTAATGACAATGCTATGCTTGCTACACAAATGCAGTTTGAGGCCAACTCCCCAGGCCACCCGTATTCTAACCAATCTCTACCTCGAAGCCCTTTTATAAAGAAATTCTAGAGATACCACTGAGCATGCTCAGCAAGAACATTGTTTTGACTGCCAACCTGTGATTTCACCTTAAAATCAACAAAAATAAAATTTTTAAAGGAGCAGTTAAAAATAAGAACCACTTAACTTAAAACTATTTGCTGTTTGAACAGAAACACAAGAAACTCAGTTTCAAGTCTTCGCTTAGACTAGAGGGACCCCATTTCCTGCCAGGCTTCTCCTTGGCAAGGCACTTTTGAAAGAAAAGACCTCTTCCCTGAAGATGTGTGTTTTACAAATAACGCTAATTTTGAAGAGATAATAGAGCCTTTTTCTAAAATGTTTGCTTGTGAGCCTGGAGCTGGTATTTGCCCCATACTTCCTTCCTTCAATACTCTCTGCAAATGCCCAAAGTGATTCTTTACTGTGCCTCTAACCTGAATATTGATGGCACTCAGCATCCTGTAGCCTCTAATCTTGAACATATCTAACTCAAAAGAGGAAAGAAAGGAAAGAGGAGCAAGGTGGTTTCATGCTCATTAGCATTTCCAATTTCCTCTTTCACCCTCCTCCTCCTCCTTCAAATCTGGCACAATGAACTAATTCTTTGTGATTGATCATGGCCTGTAGATAATAGGCTGTACTTTCTTCATATTCCCTTGTCTATCACACAAAGCAATCTAAAGTGCTGCCTACAAGGAAAGTGGGCATAAATCTGAAAAACTTAAATATCCATGTAGAGAGTGTCTGTGAAGTTACTTTTTTCTTCCTTTTCAAAAAAAGGGCGGGGGGGGTGGAATCTGACTACTTCAGCCTTAGCCTTTCAAAATGCAGTCAGAAAAAAATGTGACTCATTTGGAAATGAGCACTCAGCCCGTTCCTATCACTCTGGAAGCTACAAACATTTTCATTGCACGTACACGGATGATCAATTTCTAAGCACATCTTTGTTTTTCCTAAATAGCTACATTATTTGTCTGATGTTGAAAATGGCATCTGTACTGTATGTAATTTCCATACTCACTTGGCACCATCAACTGCCTTTGATGACACTCAGGACTATTTCTTTTTTGTCTCTTCCTTCCCTCCAGCTGCAAGACCCAGATGTCAGGTTCAGGAATGCATTTTTCTGGCAGAGATATCTGCCTTCTTTCGGCAGTCCCTAAGTTGGTGGCTATTGTGGAACTGCCAGCAAAATAGCACAAGATCACACTAAAGACAGGATTCAGATGTTTTTGTAAAAAGGGAAAACAGAGTCCAAAACCAGGGGGGAAAACACATTTCTTGCGCCTCTAATTATAAGCCAGGCAAGTGGCAAGCCGTGCCTGAGCAAATTGCGGTACTTTCCATTTATCTACTGCTCATCCATTTTCCCCTCTTGACAGTTTTTTATCTCCCCGGTCTGAATCTGAAATCAGCAGCTGGGTACGATGAAGGGTTTGCCTAAGTTAATCAAACCTAGGGTAGTGACAGGGTCAGGCCCTATGTAAAATATGTGAATAAGAAAAAGGAAAAATAGAAAGGAGGGGAGGAAGAAGGAAGGGAAGGTAGAGGGTAAGGTGAAGCAAGGACAGAGAACAGAGGACCACCCAGAACTACCATGCCCAAGGAGGCAATTTGTAACAGCATTTATGTCACCTGGGTATTGGGGCACCACAATTAGTTTTCTTTTTTAAGCAACCTTTGTAAATATGAATGGCGATCAAGCTACAACCTGCCCTCTATTATCCCAGCCTGGCTTACACTGAATCTAGCTTCAAAGACATCTTGAATGAGACAGAAACTCAAGAACCATAGCCCAAAGCACCACATACCGGGGGGGGGGGGGGGGGGGGGGGGGGGGGGGGGGGGGGGGGGGGGGGGGGGGCTGTGTTAGACCAGGAGGTAAAGAGACTCTTAAACCATAAGGGAGCCTTGTGGTGTCTAATTATTTTTTTCCTTTCTGAGCAGCTGCTCTGGGCTGAGCATTTGTGTTCAGGGCAGAGTTTGGAAGCTTCCCACGGTCAAGTTAGTCTACGAAGTGCCCACTAGCTGCCCCTTGCTCACTGCCTTGGACACTCCCAACAGTTCAAAGCAGTCTGCTAAAACTTTGCCAGTGAGAGTCTGTCTCCCAGACCCAAATGCAGGTTGTTCAGTGCTTTTTAGAAGTATAAAGCAGTGTGGCATCTTAATGGAAATTGGCTTCCCAGAATTAACCCATTACAGTCTGTGCCATGCTCCGCCCAGCTCTTCCATTTCACTGCATGGCCCATGTGGATCTGGATTGTGTCTCTGTTTAAGGAGGTCCACTCAACTGCAGGCTGGTTCTTCTGCTTCCCTCCACAGGCTAGCTCCCTGGATTGTGCCAGCTCCCAGAGCTCAAAGCAGTCTTATTTCAGTGCAGATGTGAGCCTTTCTCCATCCTCCATTTCTGAATCCGGAGAATTCAGTGCTTGGGAATGTCAGCCAACTGGCATAAACCAACCCTGCAGATTCCCCTGGGAATATACGCCCAGATACAGCTTCTCTGCCCACCTCACCCTCACTGATAACAATTCTAGGGTTATTTTGATTCAACATGGACCCAAAGGAAAAGAAAGCCAGTTATAAGGATTTTGAAGACTGGTCAAACACTCCAGAGCACAGAAAATGGAGCACATCTATATTAACTCTGCAGAGAAAAGTGAATATGGTGAATTTATTGAAAGCAGTTACCTTCATAGCACAGGGGATAAATAAGTGCATAAACTCTGCAGTAAGTTCTTTTTAAAATATCACAAATTTTTTTTTTACAAATAGTTTATTGTCAAGTTGGTTTCCATATAACACCCAGTGCTCATCCCCACAAGTAAAAATATCACAAATTTTGAGAATGACTGGATTTTTCAGGCAATTTTCAGAGAAAGTATGACTTTACCCAAATTTGTGTTAATACTGCAACTCTGGATCATGGTCTCAGGGCAGATCAAACACCATCATCAAGGCCACACAAGGGCAGGATGTCAAAGTTCTTTCCAACTAATGTGCTTCCCTAGTCTTCTCATCACCTGTCTCCTCTCCAGCATCTGGCACTTCCCCTGTTCATGGCTTCAGCCAGACTGGCCTTCCCTTTGTCTATTAATTACTGACTTCTGCTGAGATAACTTCAGAAATCTCCAATACTTCCCTCTGCTCTGTGACCACAAGCCTCTTGGAGGCTTCAGATGTCTCCCCAACAGGTGAAACGCACCTCAGCCTTATACCACAGCTTTTCACATAAACTTCACCTTGTACCCCTGGGTACCCACATCCTCCAGAAGACTTCCAAGCTGATTCTTCTCATTCACATGCTGTCTCCCAGTATGACCTGTTTAGTCCTCACTATGCATTTTAACACAAGCTTTTGCTTCCACAATGGTATCCCAGAGAGGCTGAAGAGTCTTACAGAGTGGTAGTGCCTCTTGCTCTGGTGTCCACGCCCAGTCGGCTCCAGTGTAACGCAGCTGTGCCTGGCATCTGTAGAACAGGCCGACTAGAGGCCTCAGACAGGACTGTCCTGACTCAGCCCATACATCAGTGCCAACTGGTGAGTTGAGTCTCTCTGGCTTGGGGTGTCCAGTTGACAGTACTTGAGGGACTTCTTTAACTTGATGTTTAAGAGGCAACAAAATGAATGAGATGAGAAGGAAGAAGATGAATGACCTACACATAGGCTGTTTAAAAAACTACTCTCCTGGATAACTCTTTTATGTATATGTAATTAGAGAAAATTCCATTTATGGTCTTCTTGTCAGGAAGACTGTGGATACTTGAGAGAAATATTTTATTTGCTCCTTTGAGTTGGGGGTGAGACCCCTAAGGGCCTTCTCTGGTAGCAACAGATCTTGCCTGAACTGCCCTCCAAAGAGGGTCTTTGCTTTGTAGACTGAATGGGCACACAAACTGGGGACTGAACTGAGCTGTCAGATGGGAAAGGTGGAAGAGATGGAGAAAGGATTTGGAGCAAATAAACTTGTCTGGTGACCACATTTGCTATTGTTTGCTATGTAGTGTGCAATAGAAATGACTTCTTCTATTCTCTCTATGAAAATCTTCCATAGTCCCTTTAAAAATCGCAAAACATGAATATGATCAATTTCTTTTTGGTGTAGAAATAGCAAAGGCACCCAGTCTGCCTACCAATGCTAAGTGCAAAGCCCAGGTTAAGAGATCAACGCCATATGCACCAAGCAGGAGTATGTCACAAAGGGATTGATTCAGTTTATCTGCTTCTTGCTTTTTATGCTAATCTTCTAGATGACTACAAGGCTCTCTGGGGTCTCTCTGTTTTTTTTTATTTCTAGTGATTATAATGTAAGAACTTCCTCCTTTCACCAGCAAATTTTCTCTGCAATGCTGCTGTTGTGGCTGCAGCTGGCAACTTCTTATAGTCAGCACATTTGTATGTCCTACATAGTCCCATTGTTGGTTTAATTTGGGGGTGCCTACTCTGGCCTGTTGTGTCCAGTTTTGACCATTTGCCCCTGCAGATGGCTGTAAGATTTCCTTGTTCTCCAAGTAACCTCTCACCCTAAGACATGGTCACAAGGCCCTTACCTCACAGATCATACCTTGCTGCACACCTTGCTACATGCCACATGTCACCCATTCATTTACTTTAAAAATGTTTATTGAGCACCTTCTTTGTGCCTGGAACTGTTTTAGTTCCTACTTCTATGGGGCTTACAGTCTAATGAAAGAAAAACACCATTAACGAATAAACATAAATAGTATGAGCTAGACAGTTTCTCTTTGCTACTCCAGGTCAACTCTTTGCCCTTTTCTACTTTGCACCAAGAAGCTGACCTCTATCAATTGCATCACTTGAGCTTCCTTGACCTCTGGCTTCTGGTTGGGTTTGGACAATGTGGGGTACCAGCAGGAGCTGGGATGTCAAAACAAGAAAAACAGCATTTATTCTCCTGGCCCTCTCTCTACCAGGTGGTCACTTGTTCCTCTACTAAAGGCCGCTTCTAATAGAAGGCCTTTCTTCCATGGCAACAGCTCTCTCTGGGTTACAGTATCAGCTTCCTTCCCTGGTCCCTTCAGGGTCACAAGCTTTCCTTAAAATAGCTTCCCACTATGACCAAAGCTTGGATGCTAAACTTTCCCTGGTTGGTTCTCTTAACTCTACCTACATCCACGGAAACAGTTCTTTCATTAAATTACCCTCAATGAATGTATCATCTGTTTCCTACAAGGATCCTTCTCATATAAATGTCGAATGATAAGACGCATAAAATGTATATATAAAGCGGGTTAAGGGATACAGAGCGAGAGGGAACAAGTGGAGGAGGGCTAATTAGTACGAAGTGGATGATAGTCAGGGAAACCATGCCTGAAAAGATGATGTTTAAGCAGAGACACAAAGTAGGGAGTAAGGCATATGAATGTCAGGGGAAGAGCACTCCTGGCAGAGGGAACAACAAATGCAACACCTGAGGAAGGGTTTTCTTAGAGAGTTTAAAGGGCTGCAAGAGGTCAGGGGTGCCCGGAGTGCAGTGAAGATGAAGGCAGGGATAAGAAATGAGATCACAAGAGGTGGGAGAAAGCCAAATCAGTTACAGCGTTTGTTACAGATTGAATGTTCGTGTCCCCTCCCCCCCCACCAAATTCATACATTAAAATCCTAACCCCCATTGTGATGGTATCAGGAGATGGGGACTTTGGTGGATGATTAGGTGACGAGGGCGGGGCCCTCCTAAGTGGGAGTAGTGCTCTTATAAAAGAGATCCCAAGAATCTCCCATGCCCCTTCCACCATGTGAGAAGCTCAGTGTGCAACGCAGGAGAGGGCCCTCACCAGAACCTGACTGTGCTGGCACTCTGGTCTCAGACTTCCAACAACCTCCAGAACTGTGAAAGATAAATTTCTGTTGTTTGCAAGCCACCTAGTCTATGGTATTTTCTTATCACTACTCAAACAGACTAAGACAGCCTTAGAGAACATGGTAAGGACTTTAGAATTTATTCTGAAAAAAATGGGAAGCCACTGGAGAGTTTGAGCAGAAAAATAACACAATCTTACTTTAATTTTAAGAGAGTCACTCTAATTGCTATGCGGAGAAGACACTGCAGAGGGGCAAAAATGAAAGCAGAGAAAACCATTAATGGACATTTTTAATTGTCAAAGAAATGATTGCATCTTTGACTAAAAAATGAAGGCAGTAAGATGTCATAAGTTTGTTTTTGGAAATGTTAATTTGAGATGTTTGTTCTATATGCAAGTATAGATCACAAGTAGGCAATGGATTTTTAGCTCTGGAGTTTGGAGGAGAGGTCAGAACCAGAATTCTACTTTAAGGAATTATTTGTCTATATGCAGTATTTAAAGTCATGGACCTGGGTGACATAATCCTGTGAGTAAGTGTTGGTGCAGATGAAGAGGTCCAAGAGTAATAAGCACAGAGGCGTACCATCATTTATAGTTCAGAGGATCCAGCAAAAGTAATTGAATAAAGTAGGAGGGGATTCAGAGAGTGATTCCATGGGCTAAGTAAAGAAAGTGTTTCAAAAAAAAGGAGTAACTGACTATGTTGACATCAGATAGGGCTGAGAATTGATCACTGGATTTAGCAATGTAGCACTCATAGGTGACTCTGAAGAGAGCTCTTTTGCTAGGGCAGTGTAAATGAAACCAGGCTTAAATAGATTCAAGAGAAGGAACAGGGGAAAAGCAAATGGAGTCAAGGTGAAATATAACTCTTCTTTAAAATTTTATATCCACAGCACTCTCAATAGCCAAAACATGGAAAGAGCCTAAGTGTCCATCAACTAACGAATGGATCAAGAAGATGTGGTTCATCTATACAATGGAATGCTACATGGCAAAGAGAAAGAATGAAATCTGGCCTTTTGTAGCAACATGGATGGAACTTGAGGGTGTTATGCTGAGTGAAGTAAGTCAGGCAGAGAAGGACAGATACCATATGTTTGCACAAATAGGTGGATTAGGAGGAACTTAACAGAGGACCAGGACTATGGGGGATAAGAAGGGGAAAAAATAGTTGGAGAGAGGGAGGGAGAAAAACCCATGAGGGACTCTTGAATGCTGAGAACAAACTGAGGGAGGGCTGGTGGGGGGGGGGTGAGGGGAAGAGGGGTGATGGGCACGGAGGAGGGCACTTGTTGGGATGAGCAGTGGGTGTTATATGGAAACCAACTTGACAATAAACTATTTAAGAAAAAAAATCTACATGCAAGTTAGTTAGCATATAGTGCAATAATGATTTTAGGAATAGAATACAGTGATTCGTCCCCTATATATAACACCCAGTGCTCATCCCAACAAGTATCTTCCCCTCTTTTGAATATTTTGCTATAATAAGAAGCAGAAAACTGAGGAGGAGACATGGGGTCAAGGAAGGCTTTATTTTATTTTGACTTGTAAGCTGCTGGGAATGATCCAGTAGAGGGGAAAAAAATAATGTGGGAAAGAGACCAGTCATGCAGCAAAGAGGGGCTGACCTTAAATAGGAGCAAAGTCAGTTCATTCTGCATTACGAGGGGGAAGACAGGAAAGATGGACACAGAGATGGACAAGGAGTTATGGTGGTGGAGGTTTGTGGAAGTTCTCCTCTGAATTCCTCTATTTTCTCAGTAAGAAATAAGAAACAAAGTCATCAACTGAGAGTAAGGACGAGGGAAGAGGTGTTGATGGTTTAGGTGAGAGAAGGTGTAAAATAGACATCTAAAAGAACAAAGAGTATGTCAACCAGAAATGGATCACTGGGGAGCACTAAATGTCCCCTTAAGGTGTGCAGTCACACTGACCAGTGAACTTTAACTGACTATATAGCCTTCTGGTCTGAGCAATCCTCATATAAGTCTCCCTGTCCTGTCTTCAGATTGCCCTGACCCTTGGGAAGCACCCATCCCTCTGCTCTCCTCTCTTGGCATATTGAAAGGCCATTTTCCCAGCACCATGGCTTTGGAAAGGATGCCTTTCATGCAGGGTGACACTGGGAACGCTGTCTCTCTGAAAAGAACTGTTGTTTAGAGTCTCTCTACTCTTCATTTTTCTCTCATTCAAAATGTGTTATCTGAAAGACCAGGATTAATGCCGTAACTGCTTTTACTCTCCTAGGCACCATGTTTGGTGCTTCAGGGATACAAAGACTAGCAGGGATCCTGCCAGCACTCAATGAATGTATAATCTGGTTGGGGAGCACAGACTTGTACACCAGCACCTATATACAATAGCCAAACCCACTTGACCATGAGCACTCCCACAGTGGGAAGTGCAGGTAACTAGATAGGGGTACATGATTCAGATCAGATACTAGAGGGGATCAGAAATTTGAGAGACCAGACCAGGGTTAGACATCAGGGGAAGCATCTACTGGAGCAATGGGACTTAGGCACAGATATTAGGCATGCAAATCGTTTTCGTGAGCTTTCCACCATGTGCGCTGGAATACGTTAATGAGCTCAATTTCCCTTAGCACTGAAGCTCTGCTCCAAGCCTTTGAACTGACACACCCTGTCAAAATATGTGGAAATTGGGTACCCTAGGTCCAGACCTCCCATGGAGAATCTGAAGGGAAGATAGAAATACTCACATGTTGGTTGCCACCACCTCCCTCCCTCCCAGGCAACTGGGTGTAGGAAACTTTGCCCATACTTCTCAGCTCATTTCCTTTTCAAGATGTTTTTACTGTCTACGTTTGTTTTAATCAGAACGTATTCATATTTGGGGGTGCAGGGACATCAATAAAGAAATAGAGTCTCACTCTCCCAGGAGGCCCTCCTTCAAGTTCCTGGAAGTCTGGGATTTGCACATCATCTTTATTCTGTATGGCTACATTTGGGGCAGGAATTAGCTTATTTTGCCTATTTAAATTAATAAGCTGAAAGAGTTCTGTTCCTCTCATGGCCATCGTGTGGTTGAATGAGAGATCTATGCCTTTGCCTGATGCAGAGGCTCCATGGGAAACAATGGATTCTTTCTGAACTCTGATGGAAAGACAAGTGCCACAAACCATTTAAATTTTAGATTGTACTTGTCACTGACAATACCTTTCCATTGCTTCAGAGTGATAAGAAACTCACCTAACATCTGTCCTTTCAAGGATCCTAAACAAGGGTTGTTCATCTTGTAACCTTAAAAAGGTGGCAGAAACTGCATTATAACAAGCAATGAAAATATTGGTACAAAGTGCCCTGAGGTAAGCATTAGAGATTACTGAGAATAGCTTTAAGAAAATCATAGGGAATAAGATAGTTAAGAAAAGTCCTTAACATTGATGCAGTTTGAGCTTAAAAGGCCAACTACAGGAATATTTAAAATTGGCAACCTCGAAGACAAAGAGCAATAGAAAAGACCGAAATAAACTTAAGCAAATTTAGACTACAGAGGGACTTATTTCCTGACTAATGTCAAGAGCTGATTGTCCTCTGCCACAAGTGGACAAACAGCACACACTTTGCTTAAATACCACCCTTTCTAATTGGTGTCCTTGGGCTGACATCTATTAATGGCTAGAGCTGGTTACAAGTTTTTAGTAAAGAGCAAGCAAGAATTTTGCTTTGGCAACCCAAGGAGAGACATTCACACTAGCCATGTCAGACTGTCTATGTCTGTCACTCTGGCTATATCAGAGTGGGAGGAAGAGGGTGGTTTCTTAGAGAAGGAGAGACCTGTGCTGGTTGAGAGAAGGTAAACACCACCAGCCTTAAAGCTCAGGCCTTGGCCACAAATGCTGTTTGCTCAGGCAGAACTAAGAGGCAGAAGTGGAACAGAGGGGCTCTTTGGATGAGCTGGGAGTTCAGCCAGTGGGGTTTCTGCAGAAGGCTCTGCCTGGCCTGGGAGTACTGAATGGAGAAAATCATTTCTGAGCTAGCGAGAAGGGCTTACTGCTCCAGAGTGTTTGTCATTCATACATTCACTTGGCAATTCAACTTTGTAGTGTTATTTAACATCATTTATAGCGAGTATCTCCTCAACTAGATGGTAAAATCTTGAGGGCAAGTTTTTTAGGTTAAGCCCTTAATCTCTATGGCAACCTAGGAGATAAGTGCTATTACTGGCTCTATTTTGCATAGGAGGAAAGTGAGGCAGAGTGAGAGAGAGATGAGTAAGCAGCTAATCCAGATGACACAGAGAGTGGATTCTTACATTTTTATTGAATAAAAGAGTAAATCAATGAGAAGCAATGTGTACATTTTCAAAATACCCTTTCAGCTTTCTTTCTCAAGCAAGTTTAAGATGTCATTTGGAATTCACATTGGAAGTATGGAAGCAAACTGTTTGAAGGACACAACTCAAAGTGAGTGCACTGAGATAGCAAAACAATCAAAGGGTAATCTTTAATTATTTTGTTTCACTGTAAAATGCAAACCAATGAAGCCTGTTGTCTAAAGCAGGAGGTAACAGACAATGCAGCGTCAAAGACAATTTCAGCAGTTATTTCTCTGGAAATCACAACTATTTTGTATCTGCCAACCAAGTGGAACTCCTCAAATGATTTATTGAAAGCCCGCAAAGTCCTGGCAAGGCATGCAAGAGCCTGCCGAAGACATGGGTTGTCGTTTTCCAGGGCCTTACATTTGAAAAAGGGTTCACCATGAGAATTCAAGGGAAAACTGACCTGGCGAGGGCAGCAGGACAAGCGGTAGAGCATGCTTTCACACACCCAGCCAGTTTCACCAGGGAGCACAGCCCCTGGCCACTCTGTACAACAAGGAGGAAACAGGGTCACCAAAAAGTCTTTATGCACTGAAAGGCTACTACTGCTTTTAATAATATTTATAATTAAGGGTGCTTCAGTGTTGACAATGGTCATTCAGTCAACAAGCATTTGGGAGAATCTACTATACACTGGGCTCAATGATAGTTATAGGTTTGCCATCATAGAGAGCTGTCCCTAGGGTCCAAGAAACTCAAAGATCTCTTTCCTCTTCAGAAACCAAGCTCAAGTTGCATGTTGACTCAAGTAAGCATCAGGTAGAGGGCCGGCAGAGCTAACAAGTCATCTGATCAGCTCTTACCCAATCAGCAAGTTGCCTTCTTGCTTACCTTCCATCACCAAGGCAACAGGTGTAAGCCTGGAACTAGCTGCCAAAGCCGGTCCTGCCCCCAAGCTCCTCTGGCCCTTGGGTGACATATCCCTCATCTTACCCCTTGACTGCCTTGCTTCCCCCACAACTCTACCCACAGCTGTCCATGGTGTTGACGCACACACTAATCAAGGCTGCCTTTGAAGTTTCATTTTTAGTAGGTTTCTTATGTCTGCTGCATCACTGGGGAGTGGGTGCAGACATCTTACCCTAAGAATGAAGCCCTGCAAAAAAAGTTGCTATGAAGTGGGCTGGCTGTGGTGAAAGGAAAAATGGGGTTAGTATTTACCGAAACTGGTCAGGCTGAAGTGGAAATCCCCAAAGAGAAAGATGCAAAACACTCTACTGTTTCTAGTAGGGATGGAGAGATTTGTGGAACCAAAGTGCGAGTGGGGGCGGGAATACGGCACAAAGTCAGTGATATGGCAAGAGAAGATGGGCTGGGGGCTATTTCTTTATAGATGAAAGATGAAAAATCTTCAAGCATGCAGAATGGTAGAGAAAATAATCTAAATAGTGCCCAGATTAAACAAATATTAACATTATGCCTTTTTGCTTCAACTCCTTTGTTTTAAGAACATGTTATTTCTAATAACATCTAATTGAAACACAGACCTAATTGAAGATCTAATTGAAGCCTCCTTTGTAATACTTCTGATCTTATGTTCCCTCCCTCCCCAAAATGCAGATAATTTTCAAAGAGAATGAGAACTACTAAGTCATCATATTGGGATTGTTTTTAACAGCCTTTCATTGATTTTTGCTTCACATTAAATATAAGAAAGCTTGGTTAAACAACTACCAGTTTGTTAGAAATGTGTGTAAGATAAAGCAAATTATATTTCTTATATACCTCACTGTGCTCAAATAAATCAGATCTGGTTCAGATTACATTTCTTAAAGAAAGACACTCATTTTATAGCCTGAAAGAAATGGAGACTTAGCATATCTTCTCCTAAATATCCCCCTTTGGCCCTGGAAAAGAATCTGTCAGTCTGGGCCCCATTTCTGAAATTCACCTCTTTCCACATACATTTTTCACATGTGGCCTGTATCATTTCTGTAGCTAGCTAGCACATCTTCCTAAGAACATTTCTCCATGTGTGTAATATAAATCAATAGGGAATTGTCTCAACATTTTAGGTATATTAACTCAGTGAATCTTCATAACAACTCAATGAGTTAGATACAGATATTATCCCCATTTTACAGATGAGAAAACTTACCTGCAAAATGTACTGGCCTTTGCATACTTCTGTGAAGGAATAATGTGGCTGTCATGAACGCTTGATTGCAGAGTAAACTGTAGCCCATGTCCAATTTTATGTTATTGCACTATGTAATTCCCAGGCCTTTAATATCCTAAGGCTTCAATCCATCCAGTCATTGTGCCAATGACTATGTATTGTAGCTACTCCCTTGACTTTTTTCAAATACAGAATTTTCATTTCCTCATAGAAAACTCACTAGAAGATGAATGTCTCATTGGACCCAAGCGGCCCATTTTACACATAGGAATATGTTAGCCATCCATCTTCTTGAGACTAAGGAAGGTCTGGGACTCCAGAGAAGGTAAATCAGAGGTACTCAGCAGCAGCAGGATACATGCCACAAACAAACAGATGCAGTGCGAGGAGAAAGATGGAGCCCCTTTAGCCACAGGGACTTTCTACCCTCTTTCTTTCTCTATACCTCTGACCATTCTTCCTTTTCCCCCTGCCTGGCCAAGGCAACCATCTTCAAGGCCCAGAGTAATCCTAACTCTTCCAGTGAAGCCCTCCTAGACAACTGCAGCCCACACTCTTTCCTCATCATGTTGGCCTTTAATATGATGCAATTGCTTTCTCTGTCTCTGTCTCTCTGTCTCTTTCTCTGATTGCCCAATGAACTTCCAAATGGCATAAATAGTACCTTATACTTATGTATATTTAATAGCAACCACTACAAAACTCATTGGGGTGCTGATTATTTCGTGCTTTAAGGACATGGAGGGGAGAGTGTGGAGGAGACTGAATGGAGACAGGGAGGTTATTATCGTGGTGATTCTACCCAATCCACCCCTAGAAGGCAGATGGTATTGCTTGGACATTGTGCAACTACACAGAAATCTTCCAAGGGGCACCTGGGTGGCTCAGTCAGTTAAGCATCCAGCTTTGGCTCAGGTCATGATCTCACAGTCTGTGGGTTTGGGGGCCACTTCGCATCAGACTGTATGCTGATGGCTTGGAGCCTGGAGCCTGCTTCAGATTCTGGGTCTCCCTCTCTCTTTCTGCCCTTCCCCTGCTAGCACTCTGTCTCTCTCTGCCTGCCTTCCTCCTTCTCTCCCTCTTTCTCTCTCTCTCTCAAAAATAAATATTTAAAAACTTAAAAAAAAAAAAGAAAGAAAGAGGGGTGCCTGGGTGGCTCAGTTAGTTAAGCATCCGACTTCAACTCAGGTTATGATCACACAGTTCGTGGGTTTGAGCCCCGCATCAGGCTCTGTGCTGGTGGCGAGCTCAGAGCATGGAGTCTGCTTCAGATTCTTTATCTCCCTCTCTCTCTGACCCTCTCTGGCTCATGCTGTCTTTCTCTCTCTCTCAGAAATAATTAAACATTAAATTTTTTAAAATTGTGTTTAAAAAAAAAGAAAGAAATCTTCTTGCCATAGAAGGAGTAATATTCCCTCCTTCCACTGCAAGCAAAAAATATATGGACATCTAATGGATCTTCAAATGTCTTACGTTGGTTCATAGAAGGCATAACAGGATCTATTATTAGATTGTATCTTATAAGAGGAATTAAATACAAGATAAAAGTAGCAGAGTGAGGAGGTTAAGAACATGGACTCTAGAACCAGATTGCCTTGGATCAAATCCTAGCTCTACTATTTATTAACTTGAGTGAGCTACTTAACCTCTCTAAGCCCCTGTTTCTTAATCTGGAAAACCAGGGTGATAATAATAGCACCTATCCCATAAGGCTTTATGAGTTTTATATGTACTGATAGTGGTAAAGCACTTAGAACAGTGCCTTGTACAAAATAGCATTATAAACATTTGATGCCACTTTTCATGTCCCTACTGTCTTCTAACATTTTATTTTCCACTAAAATAAGGCTTCCATTCGGGCTGTTTATCTTATTATAGCTTTACATGCCATGCATTGGGCCCAACAAATCTCCTCACTGTATGTAATAATTTTTTACAAAAGCAATCAGAAGAAATGCCTTTCAACCTGGCATAATGGAAAGAGTGTGGCAGATCCAAGTTCAAGTGCCAGTGCCACTCTCTAGCATTTCTGAATCTCAATATCTTTATTTGTACAGTGAAGTTAATAATACTTTCTTCATACAATTATAAAAATTGGCAATAATGCTGGATATAATAACCAGTTGGTGAACAGTAGGCACTCAATTAATGATAGCAACTTTCATCATTGTCAGTATCATGAATTGGGTTTCCCTCATGTTTCATAGAGTAATTTTACATACTGTTAAAACTTGTTTTTAAAAGATAGTTATATTCTTGAGACTTGTAAATTTTCTACAAAAGTTCACAGCTTCTATTATGAAAGCTAACATGGGCTCTGTAATTCTAACACTTCCTACCAGTTAAAAGAGCTGTGCTAGAGAAAACTAAAAAATAACTTTTAACCTCTTTATTGAGGCATTATTGACATATAAAAAGCTGTATATACTTAATGTATACAACCTGATGTGTTGAGGGATAAGTATACACCTGTGAAACCATTACCACAATCTATGCCATAGATCATTACCTCCCAACATTTCCTCCTATTCCCTCCAGAAATAATTTTTGCAACATGTTTATACATTTTTTGTTTATTTATTTTTTTGAGAGACAGAGAGAGTATGAGTGTGGGAAGGGCAGAGAGAGAAAGAGAGACAGGGAGAGAGAGAGAGAGAGAGAGAGAGAGAGAGAGAGAGAGAGAGAATCCCAAGCAGGCTCTGCACTGTCAGCACAGAGCCTGACAGGGGGCTTGAACTTACAAACTGTGAAAAATCAAGAGTCAAGCCAAAATCAAGAGTCACACACTTAACTGACTGAGCCACCTAGGCACCCTGAAACTTGTTTATATTTTAAACAAATCCCCAGGTTTCATTACACTATGCACTGAAACATGTATTTAAAACTACTTTCAAAAAAGAAAGGGTTGGGGCACCTGGGTGGCTCACTTGGTTAGGTACCCCACATTGGCTCAGGTCATGATTTCACAGTTACTTCACTGGGCTCTGTGCTGACAGCTCAGAGCCTGGAGCATGCTTCAGATTCTGTATCTCTCTCTCTCTTTGTCCCTCCCCTGCTTGAGCTCTGTCTCCTTCTGTCTCTCAAAAATAAATAAATGCAAAAAATATTTTTTAAAGAAAGATTTGGCTTCAGTAGTATCAAAAAAATGGATATCATACTATAGGCAGTGGCTGGCATCACTATTTTAAAAGAGAAACCAAGTACCAAAGGAACATAGTGAGAACTCGTTACAAGATGTAAGAAAATGTTGTGGTGAAAAAGTAATTACTCAAACTCCTTTTGAAATTGAAAGGGATTTGTTCCTTTGAAATCATTTTTAGAGTTTAAGAAGAACATTTTAGAAGCAAAGTTATGACTAGCCTTACCCTTATTCAGGAGACTCAGTAGAACCATGGCACGTTAGAGCTACGGGAAATTATCCTAAAGGTAATTTTAGGACAGTTGCTCCACTCTACAGATTAGGAACTCAGACCCAGAGAGGTGATAAAAGTAGCTCAGGATAAGTTGTTTATCACCTTTCCCACCACCAGTCACCTCCCTGGGCCAGAGTTTTTACATTTGCACTCACCTCACAAACTACTGCAATTCTTGACTGTAAACTTAGATAAATGTGAGAACTGATATACATATATACCTAAAGGGAGAGAATTTACATCTCTGTGTGTACATGAGGTTAGTAAGAAAAAAATAAAAGGGCAGAGGAATATTCTCTTCATATAATTGTTTTATCAATGACTTTGACTATTTCATCCATTTAAAAAATTTGTTATCTAAAAATTATCTAGTCAAAACCACATTTTTTGATGAGGCCTAAGAGGCTCTGACCACTCTAACCAGAAGGCACATATTGAATAGTTGTATTAGGTCAGGTGGGTTACAGGAAGAATGCCTAGAGCAGCATTTTTAGTCAAACTGATCTACATGGTTATAATGTATGTTTATGGAAAGCCCCATTATTCACAGCGACTCAAATAGAGCAAAACCTTCACAGATGTTGGGGTACAAATTCTGTCCTCACACAGACCTACACCATCCGTCTTGATGCAGCTGGGCACTCTGCCTCCCTGAGGAAACTAACCAGTACCCCACATAGGCAGCTCAAAAGTGGCTTTGAACAGGTGTTTCCACAGTTGCTTTTCAATTCCATTTTCTTGGACTTGGTAAAGGGCTATCAAAAACCAGAATTAGAGACACAATGCAAATCCAAAACCAGATTGTTTTCCCCACTGTCCTGGTGTGACTTCACTGGCTATTCCATCCTGTACAGGGAAGCCACCCTTCTCCTTGGATTATTTGGGGAGGGGAGCTGTCAAAGTTAAAATTCTTTCATAGGATGGAGAAAGTGACTTGCTAAAATTCTTGTTCTATTCCTGTTCACAGAGCATTCTGAGTCTTCTGGGAATAGGTAAGGGAAATTGAGATCATCTCTCCCAGGCATCACAGCTTCCTTGGTGTATTTTTCTTATGATAATTTTCTAAGTATGTAAGTGTGAGTTATTTTGAAACCTTAATTCCCTACATTTTCCCCTCCTATTAATTAACTTTATTGTTATTATAGTGCTCATTAGCACCTCTACTAGACAATATAGGAAAGGAAATGAAACTCATTTATAATGAGACAATACCGAGAAAACATTTGCTCCAGTCAGTACTGGAAGAAAAAGAACCATAGAATGAAGTGACTTAAGAGATCATCACTTTGTAGTGAGTAAGATGCCTCTAGATATGACGTAGGCTACAAGGAAGAAAAAATCCTGACTTTGTTTAAGAGCCAAAGATATATGATTATATAATAAGTCTATGGATAAATAGTTTAAAGGTTGTTGTGATGGCTCAGCAGTGTGGCCAAGGGCCTAGCCTCTTTCTGTCTCTAGGCCCCACCTTCCTCAGACTATTGGCTTTCCTTCCTCATGCCTGTTTACACATGGAAGAAAGATGGCTGTCACAATTACAGTTATCTCCTCCCCGTACAACTGCTTTCAAGGAATGAAGCAGAAGGCAAAGAAGAGGTGTTCTTCCCATGTCTCTGACACTTTAACTAGGAAAATAACCCTTTTCAGAAACCCTACAGCAGACTGACCCTTTGGTTATATGAGTCAGGACTAGCTGCAAGGGAGGCTGAGCAAAGTCCTGTTTCATTTTTCAGGCTCTATTCTATCTTGAGAAATAGGAAGAAAGGGGTGTTGAAGTTACTAGAGGGCTAGCCAACCAATAGTATCTGCCGCAAGCAAGAACTGTCTTAGATAACTGAGGCCAAGAGCACTTAGGAAACTTACATTTAACATTTGTTGGGCACCCAGTATGTACTGGACACTCATACTAGATGGTGACCAAGCCAAAGCTAAAGGCTGGGTCAGCCTGACCTGCAACATAATGCATGTGTATCAGATCGCTCTGTAGTCTGTTCAGTAGCAGAAGAGCGCACAGTGCACACTGGGGAGAGAAGCAAACAAGCTTTCTGTTAGAAATGACTAAAAAAATTATTATTATTTGATTCTTCTTAAATAATAGAGACAAAAACACTTTTCTAATTTTAGTATATGTGCTGCCGAAGCGAGCACACAAAAACACTTTCCTAGTAGATATTAGCATTGATAAAAGATGCATCAGGGAAGAAATTTTGAAACTAGCTACTGGTAATATGTTGGGATCTATGATGCCTGAATATTAAGTCAACAGTGATGCATCCTTAAGATGGGGGGGATTGGATATAGATTTCTTCTATATCAGGTATCCATAAGAGATTGAGAATGTACTATCCAAAGGACTAAAAACTATAAATATAATCACACTCCACTATTTTAGACTCTTTTTATCATCCCCGATATCATGAATGAAGAAGCTGAAGCTAAACAAGTTTCAGTGAGTTAGTATTAAGTCTCAAGGAGATTCAGTGACACAGCACACATCAGTGATCAATAAAATTTCTGCATGATATTAGGCAGCAGAGCTTAAGGCATACATCTAAATAGAGTATATAATTTATTTTTCTGAATTGTGTCAGCTCTAATTTCCCAGACAATTCAAGCAAAGGCAGGATGTTAACCTGAATCACCTTTGGAATTCATCCCAAAGCTGAGACTATTCCCCGAATGACCTCGATAACTGTAGCTATGGTCCTATCCACTATGATCCTACAAGTAACTTTACATGGAGACTTCTAATGACAACTGTAATGGTTTAACTAGTAGCTTACATATGGAAATGAGAATTTCAAAATTATACTCTCATCTGAATATAAACAACTCCAAATTACCAACACAAGTTTTGCCCTAAATAAATGGTCACAATAAGCCTATCCATCAAGGGCACTGACACAGGTCCCAAGGACTATGAATGTCCAAGGGAGGGGTGGCGATAGTGTCATCAGACTACATCGTTGGGAACTACAGAGGACCAAGTCCAAGTCAGGCCCGACTAGCACAGTGACATATGGGTGGGTCTCTACCTCTGCTCAGATTTCAAGCAGTTTCCAAGATATCTTGGGACTACAAGAAACTATAGCAGCAAAGGCAAGAATGGCCTTCTCCACTACGGAAAGGCAGGGCTTGGAAGGAAGAAGGATTTCACTGTATTCCCTGTTCCCTAAGACATTGTTCTGGTTTTAACTAACCTCACTCCTTTGGAGAAAGACAGAGACCTCTTTGTTATATGCAGGGGAAACCCACATTACATTTAGTATAGAGGCCCATTTTTACTAAGTATCTCACCATGTAATTCTGTGCATATGAACAAGCCTCAGAAAAATATGAATTTATAACCATGTTCTTACCCTATTGTATACAAAATCTTTTATTCCCTAATTCAGATTATGTGCTCTATAGACATACTGAATGCTAGAGACAGAGGAGCTCTAGAGATGATCTGCTTAGGCACTTTAGACTCTCTTAGTTCCTTTGACAGAACAGAAAAAGACATGCTAAAAGTTCTAAGAAAGGAGCCAAGCCAGAAATGCAATCCAGAGCTCCTAATTCCCAGTCCAAACTTGATTCTCTCATGGAAGAAATAAAATATTGCCTTCTATTCTGTGACTCTATTTCCAATCACCTATCATGGGGAGACATGTCCCTTCCTGGAATCCAGAATGGATCCTACTGTGAAGAAACAGTTAAAAAAAATTTTAATGTTTATTTGTTTTTGAGAGAACGAGACAGAACATGAGCAGGGGAGGAGCAGAGAGAGACACACATACAGAATCAAAGCAGGCTCCAGGCTCTGAGCTGTCAGGACAGAGCCTGACACAGCACTCTCTGACCCATGAACCATGAGATCATGACCTTAGCTGAAGTCTAATGCTTAACTGACTGAGCCACCCACACACCCTGTGAAGAAACAGTTTTAAAATAGCAATTGGTAAAGGTGAAATCATACTATACTTCAAGTATGTTATGGTATTTTGTGGGCTTAATAGGAAACCTAATTGTTACTATTTCTATGGAAAAAACTTTAGTGTTCTAAATAGTCTACTTGCACATGCAACTTCAGAATAAAGCCTCATAAATAGGCTAAGATTGTGAAACCTATGGCCCAGTTCTTGGAAATTTTTGTATCATCTCTATGGATTTATGGGCAGATTTTTCTCCCTGATAAAAAAAAAAATATCATAAAGGTTCAAGGAGAAAAGACTTTTTCACCCACTTCTCTCCCTGTATGCTGAAGGCACTGTCTTGTGATGCCTGTGCAACCTCAGACACAAGGTAATACAGAGAGGTAAACACTCCTGGATCTTCCATGACATCATCAAGCCGCTGAAGCAACAATGGAACTAGAATTCATGTACATAAATAATAAAAGCCTTTTGGTTAAGACACTACCAGTTGAGTTTTCTGTTCCTTGTGGCTGAACGCATTTCTAACATGCACTCACTCAGGCTAGCACAAGAAAGGGGTTTATTATAAGGATTCATATGGTTAATGGAGATATAGAATCTCATAACACTTCAGTAACAGGGACAGGCCTCACAGAGCGTGAATTGAACAGTAGTTCTAAATCGAAGGCCAGAATCTTCACTTGCAATTTTAGAGAACTTCACTCAGGTGCTTGACTCTATGTATCTTTTCTCTACCTCATATCTTCTGCTTATATAAAATACAGCTCACTTAGGCCATTTCAAGTCTCTTTTAATTTAATGATCTTTTAGCTACAGTTCCCCCTAGAAATTCCCAATATATCTCTGCTGAAATCCTTCAGGGAGAAAATACAATTGACCAAGCACATCTTCTTGCCAACCCATATCACAAGTCACTGGCCAGTTTACAGATTATCTTTGGCACAAGTATCCTGTCTTGGTCCAATCAGCTATGCTGTGAGCAACAAGGTTACATGATATAAAATTGAGCCATAGGGAGCTGCCCCTTCAACAAGACTTCATGGGACAGTGGGTTGGTCAGGCACAGGGACCCATAGGGTCAAGCACTGCAGCACTTGGGAGCAGAAAGTTGGAAATACCAATGCCCTGTGCTCTTATCCCTTATCTCTGTCCCTCTCCAACCAAATTAGTCTGGTTCTAAGACTTTTTGTCTGTTTGTTATTACTTTTTGTTATTCTTGTCTCATACAAATAAAAGACAAGTTGTCTCCAAGTAAACTTTGGTTGCTACTACTGGAAAAGAAAAAAAGCAAGGAGGGAAGGAAGGAAGGAAGGAGGGAAGGAAGGAAAGAAGGAAGGAAGGAGGGAGGGAAGGAGGGAGGGAAGGAGGGAGGGAAGGAGGGAGGGAAGGAAGGAGGGAAGGAAGGATGGATGGAGAGAGAGAGGAAGGAAGGACAAAAGAACAGAGCAAGAGCAAGAGGCTATTGTCTTTGACAGGCACAGACAGGTGTTGATGAGGCATAGACAGGTGTTGATGACAAAGACTTGGCACATTAGCAAGAGAGGGAGACAGAAAGCAAAGCCATGAAGGAGTGAGGTCCAAACCACCTCCCAACTCAGCCCAGAGCCAATGAGAAACAGAGGTGGTTTCATGCAAGACAGAGGTTTTAATGGGTGACACAAACTAGACTAATCCAACAGGCTCCTGTGGTACAATCCTTCCCCAGTAGAAAGCATTCCATGGACTCAGCTATACTGTGGGTCCTACCATTCTTCCCACAGGAGTGTTATCTCCTTTCCCTGATATCAACATTTATAATACATTTTTACCGCACATCTCATCAAATAGGCCTAAATTACTTCCATTCCAAAAAGGGCAAAAATAACCAACTTATCCCTGGGAATAAGACAGGCAATGGGGGGGGGGGGGGAGAAGGGAGGGGAGAACAAAACCAAAAACCCAGCCCAATGTATCTAAAAGCACAAAGTGAAACTATGAAAATGGGATTTTACTCCATGACTACCAGAGGTTACTTCCAAGCATTTGCTTTGCAGAAAACCTTGGCTTTCACTCCTCTCTTGATTTTTTTTTAAGCTGGTCTTTGAACACTACTCAGTAGGTAGTTGGCCCTTTTGATGTTTGGCACTGGTATAAAAAGGATGAGTTATTTAATTTTCTGCAAAGGCAACCAAGCCTGTTCGGTATGTAAAGAGGCAAGCCGTTCAGGCATATGTGGCTGTGCAGGAGTGAAAGCTTTTATTCTTTGAAGGTTCAGAGTTAACATGTCAACTGATTCCAAGGAATTGTGCATCAGACCCTGAAATGTAGAAACTAAGCTAGGCAGCTTGGAGTACTAGGTTAAAACAATTATCAGGAAAATTAAGAGGAATTGAAGGACTGACTGCTCAGAGTGGAAAAACACTTTTTTTCTTTTTCATCTCCAATTATCTAAGGTGGCTGTCTTCTTACCAAATAGAATGTTGGCAATCCAAAGGAAAATCAAAAAGGAGCTTAAGTTGGCTATGTCGACAAAAGAAAGACGAATTAGAAATCTTGGCTTGATTATACAGACAGGTTAGAATACAGGGGGATACAAGTGGGAAATTTTGTTTAGCCTGAATGGTCCAGATTGGTCACTTGTATGGAACTAAGTTGATGTGTTGTGATAGAAGTTTTTAATTTGTGTATAAACAAGGCCCAAGAGGGAGCGGGCAACACTCAACAAATTTATCAGATGCCTATGTGAACGAGGCTGCATGCAAAATGTCAGGAATACAGAAACAAAACATAAACATCTAACCAAACTATTCCATGAAATAAATCCAAAAATTATAAACTGGAAATAAATTAAAATAGATGTCCATAGAGTTTCTGGGTTTGGAGGATGATTAAGCACTTTGAGTTTCATGAACTTTGTAAAGCCCCCAGACTACTTGAATCCAATCCAAGCTTCTTAGCATAGAACTAAAGACCTTCTACAATTTGGCCTCAAATATTTTTCTATTCTTATCCCCTACCAAACCTCTCCAGCTCCATACTATATACGTTAGGGTCAACTCAAGTTTTTCAAATGTACTATAACTCCATCATTTCAGTTAAGCCATCCCCTCAGCCTGGAATCTTCCCCTCTTGTCCCCATTCTCCCTGCCACCACTCCTTCTGCTATACCACATATGACTGCTGAAGCCCATTTTTTTTTAGCCTAATTAAATGCTAAAGCCTCCATGAAGAACAGCCTTTATTCCTCTTGGTCCAATTGCCATGCATTCTTCTGGGCTCCTATTACATTTTGTTTATGCCTCTTTTTTTGGTGGACACTGTTAATACCTGGCATTATATTCATAAATCTATCTACAGCTCCTACTAGATTGTTCTTTTTCTGAAGGAAGTCATGATCTTATTCATTTCCATAGTCCTGCTAGATTTACACAGAGTAGGTATTCAACACATATTCATTAATGCATGGACTAAGCTGAAGGATAAACAAGATGCATGAATATGTTCTCGATAAGTAAGCAGAGCCAACCAATAAAGTCTGGATAGTCTATAAAAATGCATTTATTCTTTTTTTAGTATCTTTTGTTGCTTTCTATATCAGCACATTGCTTTTTCCATGGGCTTCCACTCCAGACTTCTGTAATTCTTGATATTTCTCCTTTTTAAAATTTATTTTTGTTCTGAGTTACTCTTCCTTTGTGTCTCTATCTCTACCAGTAAGTCAGGCCACTTTAGGAAAGCATGGGCCAGTATTCACTGACAGAATTTTCTTATCAGAACATGCACCTGCCCAGACACGTCAAGGAAATGTATATTTTGAAAGAGAATTCACAACACCATGAGAGGAGATTTCTTTAATGCAGAGCATTTATGCCAGCTATACAAGGAGAGGCATGTGAACAGACAAACCTCAATGAGGAGATTTCCATTTGAAATCAAAACTAATTAGATCTCTGCATCAATTTTGGCTAAATTTTCCAAAGACTAAAAGAGGAAAGCAAGGTATAAGGAGAAGATTGTTTTATGTCAAGAACAACAAAAACTCAGGATAAAAGGAAGAGCAAGGAAAAAGGACAACAGGGAAGGTGTCCCTTACATAAACCAAGTTGGTTCTGGCTTCATGGACTTTAGAGGCTTCAAGGAGAAAGACGGTCAACATTATTAATGACAGCTCAGAGATAGAATATTTAAGCAATTGTTCAGTAAATATTTGTTGAGTATTTACTATGTGGCAGGACTGTTCATAGGACCGAGCAGGACAGTCATGGTCTCTGTTCTCAAGGAGCTTCTAGTCTAATGAGGAGGCCAGATCTTAAATAAACAATTGCACAATTAATGGTGAGAAGTGTTACTATGGAAAAGTATATAGTGCTCTGAGAATGTATCATGGGGGCACATAACCTAATCGGTAGGGTCAAGGAAGGCTGCTCTGTGGAGGCCCAGAAAGACACGTGGATATTTGCCATGTAAAAACGTGAAGAGACTTCATTTCAGGCAGAAAGATGTGAACATAGATACAATCAGGCCTGGAAGTCAAACTAGGAGAGTAGTCTTGAGGCACAAGAAAAATTGGATATGGATTTATGAATAGGTGGGACCCCATCTCTGACTGTCCTCAATAGCCAGGCTTCCCTGTGATGTATTCTTACAGCACCCTGTCTCCAGAATTCACAGTTGTATGTGTACACAGGAGAGATTAATATCAATTTCTATTTCCAAATGTAAGATCCATGAGAGTGAGAATCATTTTATGTTTTATTCACTAATATAAGCCTAGTGCCTACCACAGATCTTAGAACATCATATGCACTTAATAAATATTTGTGAAATGAGTGAATGACCAGGTGAATAAATGATTGGTATAGAGTAAAAACATGGCAAGGTGTTGGTTCTAGCATTAACTTTCTATTGATCGTGGATATTTCATTTAACCTCTTCAGGCCCCACTTTTCTCCATGATCAGAATTAAAATCAAAACCTTGAAACCCTTCTCCAATTCAAAATTCAAATATGTCCTATTCCCATGGGTTTTGGTCTTCGTTTCTTTTCTTGTTTTCATGGTTTCCACTGAGTAGTGTATGTTTTTCCCATTGCTTATTATTTGCCTGCTTACAAAGCCCAGCACTCCAGGTGCTGCCATTTAAAGTTAGAATTTGCATGGAGGAGGGCACTGGTTGGGATGAGCACTGGGTGTTATATGGAAACCAACTTGACAATAAACTATTTAAGAAAAAAAATAATAAAGTTAGAATTTGCAAGTTTATCAGGACCTGGTCAATGCAGGCAAATTCTGAAGGGCTGGCCTTTCCTCTACCCAAAATTATGTGGGTTATCAAAAGACAAACATCAAAGTTGATTACTTTACCAAGAGGTTCCCAGCCAAGCAGCCTTTTGATTTGCTTTTACTACTTACACACTAAGATAAAGCTGGTTAAAAAACAAAATTCAAAAAGCTCTTTTCATTACATTTTTGGCTCTTCCAGTAAAACAAATTATCCAAAACTAATTAACCATCAGAGGGGTACAATTCTACAGCCTGCACTGAAACACATATACCCACAGGATAGATTTCCAGCAAGGTACATTTTTTTCCTGAAACATCTTAAAATTAACATAATTTTATTTCAGTAGTTTATTAACAAGTGGACTTTAAAATGCCTGTCTTAACAATGAATGTGTGTAACATATTATTTATTTTTGCATCTGAAAAATGTCTCAATTAATAACCTAAAATATTCCTAGTAAGAAGAGTTAAAATAATGTTTTCACTGTACTGATCATAACAAAAGAAGAAAATATATTAAGTGTCTTTCGTACTAACCCAGTTTATAATAATATCAAAAATATAGATTTACAATATTTTAAATGTCCAATCAATTCTACCATTCTTTGGGCATATAAAGCTTTCTCAGCAGGTAACAAAATTATTTTGAAAAATGGTTTGGAGTCCTCTGAAAGTTTGTTCCTACTTCTCTGAGTGCTTGCACCAGGGAAACTTACAGCATAAATCTACAACAATTTGCACCAAGAACATCTAACATATAACTGTGTACCTGAAGAAGTACAAGCAAGCATAGTCTGGAGAGCCTGTCCAGAAAGCAGCAGGGAAAATATCAGATCTGATCTTCAAACCTGCTTCTTAATTATTCTGCTTCAAGCACTTGCTCCTTACGTGAGTAAAGCCCTTTACTCTTTTATCTCTTAAATCATCTTATTTAACTTAGGGTGGTCATATTATAATATAGAAAGTAATGGCTACTCTTGCTCTTTGCAAAGACCAAAAACAAGCCTTGGGTGCATATTCTAATAATACAATATAAAATACAGTAAAAGAGAGTGCTCAGGTGGGATTTTATCAAATTTGTGAGAAGTGGTAACAATCTAAAACTTAATAATAATGTGCCAAAAAGGATGATGTCTTACCAAAAAAAAAAAAAAAAAAGTGGCATCCATCCTAGCAGAATTCATCTGTTTAGTCCACAGGCAGATCTGTGAAAGCTTGAGCAATACTCTTCTTGCCAAGAAAACTGGCTTTGCTGTCCAATTGTTTTCTCATAGAAAAGGACTGTTTTTATCAAGACAGTTTATATATATTCATATTTCACATGTAATGTATCTCTCCTTTGAATATTAATTACAGATATGTCTTTTTAAATTTTTCATTGAGATATAATTTGCACACCACATAATTCACTCATTTAAAGTGTAAAATTCAATTGCTTTAGCGTATTCAGGTTCATGCATTCATATAAATGCAATCATGATATGTGGCCTTTTGAGCCTGGCTTCTTTTATATGTTTTTTGTTTTGTTTTTAAAATTTTTTTATAGTTTATTTATTTTTGAGACAGAGAGAGACAGAACATGAGCGGGGGAGGGGCAGAGAGAGAGGGAGACACAGAATCTGAAATAGGCTCCAGGCTCTGAGCTGCCAGCACAGAGCCTGATGTGGGGCTCGAACCCACCACTGCGAGATCATGACCTGAGCTGAAGTCAGACACTTAACTGACTAAGCTACCCGAGTGCCCCTTCTTTTATATGTTTTTAAAGGGATCATCCACATTGCAGTAGGTATTAGTACTTTATTTATTTTAATTGAAGGATAACAATCCATTGTATGGATTTACCACATTTTATATTTCCACTCAACAGCTGATGGCATTTGGGTTGTTTTCACTTTGAGGATATTATGACAAATGCTGCTACAAACACCTGAATACAAGTTTTTGTGACGACCTTTGTTTCATTTCCCTTGGATCTGTCTATAGCTAGAAGTGGAATCACTAGATTATATGGTAATTCTATGTTTAATCCATTTGAAAAACTGCCAGATTATTCACCAAAGAAACTGTGCCACTTTACATTCCCACCAGAAGTGCATGAAGGTTCCAATTTTTCTACATCTTTGTCAATACATGTTTTATCTGCCTTTTTGATTATAGCCATCCTAGTAAGTGTGAAGTGGTACCTCAGTCATTTTGATATGAATTTCTCTAATAACTAATTATGTTGAACACTTTTTCATGTGCTTACTGACCATTTGTATCTCTTCTTTCAAGAAATATCAATTTAGATCCTTTTCCCATTTATTATTACATTACCTTTTTATTATTGAGTTGTAACAGACATACACATTTTTAAAAGAACCTCAATAGGTAAAAATACAACTAACAATTTAATAAACACATATGGATTACCTGCTATGTACAGTTTAGGGCAGTGACCTAAGTGTGTAGAAAGTAAGGGAAAGATGCATCAAGATGCTTATAATTACTAATGGAGTGGGAAACGCCCACTAGTAGAGGAAAATCATATCAGATTAGAAAATCAGAAAGGGCATCATGGAAAAGTTGGTGTTTGTAGTAAGTCTTTTAAAGCAAGGAGAGTTTTGGAAGACAGAGAGATAGGGAGGGGCATTTCAGGCAAACAGAACAGCACAAGAAAGGGCAGAGGCGCACTGGCATTCCAGGCCTGATAGGGGAACAGCACATAGTTGTTGGGCTAGAGAGTGGAATAAGTAAAATGGTGGATGATGAGGCTGAGAGAGGTTAGATGAGAAGATACCTTGGAGACTTAAATAACAGGTTGGTGGGTCTGTGTTCAAATCCCTAAATAAGTGGTTCTCAACCAGAAGCAATGTTGGCTCCCAGGGGATTTTTGGCAATGTCTTGAGACATTTTTGGTTGTTATAACTCATGGTACTATGAGTGGGTGGAGGTCAAAAGTACTTGCAAATGATCAGTAAGCACATAAAAAAAAAATGTTGAACATAATCGGTCATTAGGGATGTAAATCATAATGACCATGAGGTACAAGGCACGTGGGTGTCTCAAGTAATGATCTTGTGGTTTGTGAGTTCTAGCCCCCAATCAGACTCTGTGCTGACAGCTCAGAGCCTGGAGCCTGCTTTGAATTCTGTGTCTCCCTCTCTCTTTGCTCCTCCCCCACTCATGCTCTGTCTCTGTCTCTCTCTCTATCTCTCTAAACAATAATAAACATTTTTCAAAATAACCTTAATGGGGCACCTGGTGGCTCAGATGGTTAAAGCATTTGACTTTGGATCAGGTCATGATTTCATAGTTCATGGATTTGGCCCCGCCACCAGCTCTGTGCTGACAGCTCAGAGCCTGGAGCCTGTTTCAGATTCTGTGTGTGTCTCTCTCTCTGCCCTGTCCCTGCTCACACAGTCTGTCTCAAAAATAAATAAACATTGAAAAAAAATTTTAAATGGCCATGAGGTACCACTTCATACTCACTATAATTTAAAAAAAAAAAAAAAAAAACAGATAAAACACATATTGACAACGATGTAGAGAAATGGGAACTTTCATACACTTCTGGTGATAAACATTCTGCAATATACTCCAGCCCACTATGGCAAATATTACTGGTTCCAAATGTCAATAGTGCTGAGGTGAGTCCTATGATTATCCCAACTTATCACTTTGAGAGAATTTTCATGCTATAGCAGACGGGCTGATCCCAGGCAGAGCCCGGTGACTCTCCAATCCCTATTGAGTTAAGGAGATGGAACTGAAACTCTAGGGAGATGGAGATAGCTAGATTTCATAATACAGAATACAGAAAAGGAATGAATTGCACAGAGAGAGAATTCTAGAGATGTGCAGAGGGTCCCATTGAGAATTTAGCCGAATACTGAAAACCATACACATGTGAGGAAGACCCCCAAGCTCCAGCCAGGGGAAAGAGCCACGTGAAAGGATAAGAAGGAACAATGTCTAGTATTCACATAGGGTAGAGAAGAGTGTCTGTTGCCACCAGCCAGATTGGAAAACCTCATGATTCACACTATTCCCACCCAACAAGGTAAAATTCACAATGTCTGGCACCCAGTCAAAAATTATCACACATATAAAGAGGCAGGAAAATATGACCCATAATGAGAAGGGGAAAAAATCAGTCAATTGAAAAACAGATGTTAGAATTAACAGACAATGATATTAAAACTAATATTATAACTGTATTCGATATCGCAAAAAGTTAAGTAGAGTTATGGAAGATATACATTAAAAAATAAAACTTCTGGAGATGAAAACTACAGTGTCTGAACATGAAAATATAATGGATGGTGTTAACAGCTGAGGAGACATAACAAAAGAAAAGATTAGTCGGGATGCCTGGATGGCTCAGTTCTTTGAGTGGCCAACTTCAGTTCGGGTCATGATAGTGCTGTCTGTGAGTTTGAGCCCTGCATCAGGCCCTGTGCTGACAGCTCAGAGCCTGGAGCCTGCTTCAGATTCTGTGTCTCCTTCTCTTTATGCCCCTCCCCCACTCACACTCTGTTTGTTCTCTCTCTCACAAATAAATAAACATTAAGGAAAAATTAAAGAAGGAAAGATTAGCCAACTTGGGGCACCTGTGAGACTCAGTCAGTTGAGTGATCAACTCTTGATTTTTGGCTCAGGTCATGATCCCAGGGTCGTGGGATTAAGCCCCATGTCTGGCTCTGAGCTAAGTGTGGAGCCTGCTTAGGATTCTCTCTCTCTCCCTCTACCCTTCCCCCCTCTCACTCTTGCTCTCTCTCTCAAAAAAAGGATTAATCAACTTAAAGACACAGCAATAGAAAGTACACAAAATGAAATGCAAAGTGTAAAAGAATCTTGAAAGGAAAAAATGGGAGGAAAGAGAACCAGTGAGCTCTGCAACAACTTCAAGGGGAATAATGTACAAGTAATTGGAGTACATGAAATGGTTTAGAGGGACAGAAACAAAAAATTTGAAGAACTTATAGACAACATTTTTCCAAATTTGATGAAAAACTATAAAACCACAGATCCAAGACACAACAAACCTCAAGAAACAAAGAGAACTATACCAAAACACATGATAATCAAATTGCTCAAATCCAGGGAGGAAGAGACAAATCCTTTAAAAAAAAAAAAAATCAGACCAAAGAAAAGATACATTACAGACCGAGGAACAAAGATAATGATGACAGCAGATTTTTCATTAGGAAACAATGCAAGTGAGAAGACAGTGGAGCAACATCTTTAATGAACTGAAAGAAAAAATTGTCAACCTAGCATTCTATACCCAAAGAAAATATTATTCTAAACCAAGGCAAAATAATTTTTTTCCAAACATAAAAACACTGAAAAAAAATTCATTACCAATTACTCATTAAGTGTTATACTGTTATCTTAAAGTAAACTTACATTAGTTTTAAATGTATAGTGCATGGATAGAAAAGAATATACCATGGGATGGAGTGCAATAGAAAAAGATACCGTACTAACAAAAAAGGTACACTATGCTAATGGTATATCCACAAGAAACATGGAGTAGCTATGTTACTTTCAGACAAAGCAGACTTCAGAACAAGGGAAATTTTCAGGAATTTTCGGGAATAATGATAAACGGGTCTATTCTCCAAAAAGATAAAACAATCCTTAACATGGATTCACCTAACAACAAAGCATCTTATACATAAGGCAAAAACTGGTAGAACTGCAAGAAGAAATAGACAAATATTACAGTTATAGACTTCAGCATCCATCTTTCAGTAACTGACAGATCCAATGGGCAGAAAAATCGGTAAGAATATAGTCGGACTAAACAGTACCATCAACTGACTGGATCTAATTAACATTTACAGAATATTACATCCAACAATAGCAGAAAACACAGTCTTCTCAATTTACATGGAATATTCACCAAGATAGACCATATTCTGGGCCATAATACGCCCCTTAACAAAAATTTTTAAATAGAAATCATATAAAGTATGTTCTCAGACCACAATGGAGTTAAACAAGAAATCCTGAAATCCTGGAAAATCCTAAATATTTGGAGACTAAACAAGAAATTTCTGAAAAGACTAATCATACCACATGTTTGTGATGTGTAGAACTGGAACATACAATGCTGATGGGAATGTAAAATAATACAACTGTCTTTGAAAATAGTTTGTTTCTTAAAAAATTAGACACAGACCTACCCCATAATCCAGCCATTCCACTCCTACATATTTACTCAAGAGAAATGAAAGAATATATCTATATAAAGAATTACACATGAATATTCATAGCAGCTTTATTTGTAATTGTCCAAAGCTGGAAATAAGTCAAATGTCCTTCAACAGGTGTATGAATCAACAATTGCAAGTATATTCATGCAATAAAGACGAATGAACTATTGATGAATGCTACAATTTGGGAGAATCTCAAAATAATCTCTGAGTAAAAGAAGCCAAACAAGAGTGCATATTGTATGATTACTTCACATAACTTTCCAGAAAATGCAAACTAATTTATAGTGACAGAAAGCAAATGAGTAGTTGCCTGGGGGTATTGGAAGGAATAGACTGGGGACAGAAATCACATCAGGAAATTTTGGTGAGTAATGAATACAGAATATGTTCGTTATCTTGATTTGTGGCAGTGGTTACATGGGTGTACACATATGTCAAAATTTATTAAATTATAAACTTATATATGGGCAGTTAACTGTATACCAATTACACCCTAAGAAAGCTATTTTTTAAATGTATATAATGCTGGGCACCTGAGCGGCTCAGTCAGTTAAACATATGACTTTGGCTCAGGCCATAAGCCTGGAGCCTGCTTCACATTCTGTGTCTCCCTCCCTCTCTGCTCCTCTCCCACCTGTGTCCTGTCTCCCTCTCTCTCAAAAATAAAATAAAAACATTAAAAAATTTTTTAATGTATATAATGCCAAAAATCAGAAAAAATTAATTTACATAATGAATATTTCTTTTGCCCTGAACCAGATTAAGGCCCTTTCCAATCTAAGTGTCTTCTGCTGGTTAGTTTAGTCAGCTATCACAGACCACTGAAATTCTAAAAGCAGGAGTGATAAACTAACTTCATGCAGCCCATATCATTTTGTTTCATTCCATAAATTGTTCTTTCAGTAAATATGTGCTTGGTTGTGAGGGTAGCAAGGTGAGAGTATATGGAGAGAAAAAAACCTCAAAATAAATAACGGTAGGTAAGGAACGTTATCATCTTATATAAAAGACATCACACTATATTTCTACAAGAAAGTATTTTATATCTATCCTTTAACTGAGAAGCTCCTTGAAAATGTCAGCTCTTAAAGACAGAAATCACATTATTTATGAGTGTTTCATAGAGCACCCAGGACATACTATTTAATGAAAGTTTAGGATGTTCCAACTAAGAAAAGCAAATGAGCACATATTACTCATTCGCTTAGACACAATATGAATATCATGAGGTTCACATTGTGTTATTATACTTTAGATTCTAGGCATGTGGACCTTTATTTGTTTTCATGGCAGATTTAAGTACCTTTGCAGACTTTCCCTAAAGATCTGTTGATGACCTCTTTAGTTATGTGATTCTCAATCAAAGGACAGTTTAACCAGTACTTAACTTGCTAGATATCATTAAAGCAACCATACATTACATTAACTGCATTACATACATACAAGCCTATTCTACTACCTGAGAAGAGAGGAAGATCAATATATTTTGTAATTTTATAAATAGTAAGTTAGGTGAAGATATTAAGTAAAGTAATACTTCTAAACATTTCTAGTTTTGCAGATAAGACAAATAAATAGCTTTTCTCCAGTGAGCAAGATTCTCCATTTCTCTCTTCCATGAGTTGGCTTTTCTTTCTTGGCACCTTTGATGTAAGTGTCCATTGAGAGGTACAATTAGAGCATTGTAGACTCTGTCCAGGACTTTAAACACTTTGCACTCTGAACATGGATTTAATATATTGTCAGAACCTTTCATATGGACCTTAGCAGAGTGCACTCTGCATCATTATTTTTTATTTTCAGTGTATAGATTCTTTTTCCCCAACAAAATTTGTGAGTTAACTGAAGACAGGGACTGTATGTACCTCTTTGAGTCTTGATATTAAACATATCTAACTTTTGGGGCACTTGGGCGGCTCAGTCAATTGAGCGTCAGACTCTTGGTTTTGGCTCAGGTCAAGATCTCATAGCTCATGGGTTCAAGCCCCATGTCGGGCTCTGAGCCTGAACCCTGTTTCAGATTCTGTGTTTGTCTCTCTCTGTCCCTCCTCTCCTCACACACACACACACTCTCTCTCATAACAAATAAACATTTTTTTAAAATATCTAACTTCTAATACTGTTACTTTTTCTTCTTCAGAAGCTAAATATAAAAAAGGATAGTAGAATTTTAGCAAATTACATCATCTTCCATCAACATGTATGAAACACTACTTTGAAGCTTAGTACTTTGCTAGACCTGCAGAAAGTACTAGGATATGTCAAGTAAGCACAGAAGCCAAAAGAGATCAGATTGAAAAGGACCCCCTATGCAAGACCAAGGAAATCATTAATGGTCTTTAAGTAGGAGGAGTAAACGATGAAAGACAGTTTTAATAGGATTGGCCTGATGGAATTATACAAGATGGATAAATTCAGGGCAAACTAGAAACAAAAAGACTAAACAGAATAGTTAAGGATTAACTATTAAGTTCAGCTGTGGATTTAAGGCATAAAGGAATGGCTGCAGCTCAGGGGAAAAGACAGACAACAGTGGGTTCAAGGCTTGATAATGGAACCACAACATCTATTAGGTGAGTCCTAAGTATCTTTCCCTATCATTTTTATCCTTTACTTATATATGTCCCTTCTTCCAAAATAAAATTTCAGGGAGTTTACAAAACTTCATATAAGATAACACAATATTTAAAATAAGTTGGTCACTAAATTGGAACAAAGGAATAATTATGGTTAGAAAATAAGGTAAGAAATAAGGAATAATTATGGTTAGAAAATAAGAGTAAGGCATTATACAAAATGCATGTTGTGAGAAGTACACAATCTGACACTTGAATCATTATGTAAATAAGAGAAAACACATACCAATTTCTCAGGATAAGCCTAATAGTTTCTGATACCAAAAACAGACAGAAATTTCTGTCTAAGGTCTTCACACAGAAAGATATTGTGCTCCATGTACCCCAATGTTCATAGCAGCACTCTCCACAATAGCTAAAACATGGAAAGAGCCTAAGTGTCCATCAACAGACGAATGGATCAAGAAGATGTGGTTTATCTATACTATGGAATACTACATGGCAATGAGAAACAATGAAATCTGGCCATGTGTAGCAACACGGATGGACCTTGAGGGTGTTATGCTGAGAGAAATAAGTCAGGCAGAGAAGAACAAATAACATATGTTTGCACATATAGGAGGAATAGGAGGAACTTAACGGAGGAACAAGGGGGAGAAGAAGGGCGGAAATGGTGGGGGAAAGGGAGAGAGGCAAACCATGAGAGACTCTTGAATGCTGACAAAAACTGAGGACTGATGGATGTGGGGGGGAGGGGGGGATGGGCATGGAGGAGGGCACTTTGGGGATGAGCACTGAGTGTTATGTAGAAACTAATTTGACAATAAACTATTTGTAAAAAATAAAAAAATAAAAAAAAATAAATAAATAAACTGCACAAATAAAAAAAAAAAGATATTGTGCTCTTTGGCAAACAATAACCATCCTCAATAATATTCTTAGAGTAAATACATCCTGTAATGTAGGCAGTTGGTATAATGCCAGGGGTGAGGGGGAGTGAAAATTAGTGAGAATAGAAATGAGAGGCTCTAAAGCCACAGGATCTATTTTTAGTTGGTCTGGCTTAATTTGGAGATGGGTTTTTGTTTTTGTTTTCTTAAATACCTAGATGTCATGTTCCTCAAGATGTGATCTATATATCAGCAATACAAACTGGGGTACTGACTTTTAAAATGTAGATTCCTAGAACTCCCCTAAAATGTAATGAATCAGGATCTTTAGTAAGGGGCTTCAGAAACTTAGGTTTCTTTTTAAAAAGTTTCCCAAGTAATTCTGGTGCACGCTGATGTCTAGGAAACTTTGACTAGAGTCAAGCTTTTCAGTCTATGGGTAGATTCATTATGGGGTGTGAAATGAATTCAGTGAGACATGATGAGCACTTTAAGAAATGAAATACAAAACAGATTAGAATAGACTACATCTAGAACAGACTAGAATATATATCCCACAAGTTGCAAGGGCATAGAATTAGAGCATTCTTTTTTTTCCCTAATGTTTATTTATTTTTAAGAGAGAGAGTGCACATGTACAAGTTGGGGAGGTCCAGAGAGAGAATCCCAAGCAGGCTCCATGCTCCCAGATCAGGGCCCAATGTGGGGCTCAAACTCACCAGCCATGAGACCATGATCTGAGCTGAAATCAAGAGTGTGATATGTAACCAACTAAGCCACCCAGGTGCCCCTAGAGTATTCTTTAATTGTGAATATGTACATATTATTATTATATGAAATACATAAAATTTAACATAATAAATGAAACTTGTTTCTATGTGTGTACATATATATAGAGCATAGTAACTATGATATATACATGACATCATGACATATATAAATATATATCTTACCATCACTAAGTATTTTTTCCATGAAAACCACTAGCTAGAGGAATTCTTGAGACAACCTTCCCTTTAGATTATTTTCTCCACTCAGTTCTTCTTAAGCTCTGAGCAGCAATGATCTAAACTCATATTGGTAAGAAGAGCCAGGTAGGTGTCAGGTGTCCTAAACTGTCAGCCCTGCTGGGGCACAAGTAAGTAATATTAGTGAGAAGGTGAAAAGTTAGACAAGAACTGCAAACTAAACAGAATGTCAGAGATCTCAATGAACTCCTTGAAAATGGACCCAAGAATCCCCTTTAAGACAATTTGGGGTCCATCTAACAAATAGGTAGAATGAGCAGGTCTGAGTTTATCTTTAGATCTGAACAGTTCTGCCTGACCACCTTTTCCTTCTCTTCCTAAGTACAACCTTCCCTCCTACTCAGGAAAGATCTGATCTTTGTGAATCCATCTGTTCCCTGCCTTCTCAACCTAAGAAGTACCCATATTTCAAGGTCGAACTGAAGTTCCATCTTCTTGGTAAAAACTACCCACACCATAGTCTATCTATCTCTTACCTCTCAGATAAATAGAAATTTATCTGAATTTCTACACTTATTTATTCATTATCACAACTTATCTTTCATGACTTCGTGTGTTCACTCAAAACAAATATTTATTAAGCACGTATTATGTGTCAGGTTCTATAATGGTAGAAAATTATTAAGGCTTAGAGTTCCCCACAGCACCCAATCAAATGACTAGCATGTCATACTACTTAACATTCATTGTTGACTAACTGGATACTGATATGCATTTTTGCTTCCTACTTATGATTTTTGTTTTCTCTTTCTTTTTTCCACTGAATTATAACAGATGAACAGAAAGAACAGGCAAGTTTGGAGCAAACTGAGTGGCAGATAGCTGTGCTTATTTTCTCATACCTTTACATTACAAGGCTGCTCTTCTGTACTTATGACATCCTCAAATCATATTTAACCAACGTAAAAACACTTATCAAGAATGTATCTGAATACATTCCAAGCACCACTTATCCTTAAAAAGCAAGTCAATTGAATGCATAATGAACTCTTTCATTTGTTTCAGTTTGATCCACCTGCAATGCTTAAATGAATACATAATATACTCACATCTCCCTAGGAATATCCTAAACCAAAAGCTAAGAATGACTTGCTTCTTTCTTTGTTAAACAAGGTGTATGAATGAAAATATTGCCTATACGCATTTTAAGCAATCAAAATATCTTCACTGGATGAAAAAATTTTTACTGAATTCCTGTGGTTTAATAATGTGGACTTCTGTGGTAAAATAGCTAGAAAGCTAGATCCATTAACCTTCTCAAAATAAAGCTTTTGAAATACACAATAATGCATGTGAATTGCATAAATTTTGAAAACACAGGTAAGCACAAATAAAAAATTCTTTAACAAATCACCTGTAACCCTACCATCTACGTATGAAAAAGCATCTGGAATATATCCTTCTAGGGGCACCTGGCTGGCTCAGTCAGTAGAGCATGAGATTCTTGATCTTGGGGTTATAAGTTCAAGCCCCATGTTGGGTATAGAGATTACTTAAAAATTAAATCTTAAACAAACAAACAAAAAGAATATATCCTTCTAGGTCTGACTTACAAAGTCTTTAATTTATTAATCATTTATGTGAAATCTTTAGATTCACTAGTCCTATGGATAGTCATCTTTGTCATCCAGCCTTCGGCATAGTGGTGAAAGGAAATTAAGCATCTTTCTTAATGCAGCTATTAAAAATGGGGAAGAAAGCGTTAAGAAAAGGTAACTTTATCACCAGGACAAGATATGCTGTTATTGCCTTAATAACCAAATTACTCTGTGATATTAGTTTCACTCAAGAATGTTATATGCTTAATAAGAAGTGCCAGGATGGGATGTGCTCGGCATTTTTACACTCATTTACTGCAATACCTCAGAGAATTATAGAATGCTCAATTGAAATGTAACTTTCCACCTAAGTAACAGCTCTGCAAAGAGTTAGGGAAACTCAAACCCTAGATTTTGTCCTGGAGATTTTCAAGTTTAATGTTATTATGACTATCTCACATGCCAAGGTAAACCCAAGAGCGCTCAGTTACACCCACGAGAACAGAGTAAAACTACAATCTCTCACTTACAGCCGACTTACAACAAAAAACCCACAGACTCAAACTGCTGCTTTAAAAGAGACATAACTAATGTCAGTATTGGAAAGATGAAAGCAACTTGATCCCTGCAAATTAATGTCAATATGTCAATGCGTATCCTACTGTGATGACAATATAAATATGGGAGAAGGTCAGGATATCTAGGTATGGCATTAAAATCCAGACCAACTTAAATTTGATCAAAGACCAAAGATATAACTACTAATCTTAACCACATTCTGTTAAGTTGAATTACAATGGTACCCATAATTTATTTCCAGGTTCTCTAAGACATCCTGGCTAGTACTCTGGATTTTTACCTAACAGTTCAAGGATTGAGATATTTTAAGATTCTAAACCTATAATAGTATATTTGTAGATAATTATATGCTGTGGGATGTATAATGTGATTCCCTGATCTTTTGATAACACTGGAACTTGTTGAATGAGAGCCTGAGTGAAAGCAGTAATTCAAAATTTCCTTCCTTTGTGATTTTTTGGTCTAAATCGCAGCATTACTTTTTCATTGTTCGGGCCTTATTGTATTAAAAGCCAGGGCAAGCCTGATAAGAGCAAAGGAAAGGCTTAACACAGTTTGGAGAAGGCAGCATGGACTTCCTCCAGAATCAGCACAGGGACCCACCCTAGGGACCTGGAACCATGGGAATTTCCTACTGAAGGATGTACCAGTCTATAGCTTAATTTTTACCATAAGATTAATGGGACCTGGGGTATGGAACATTCTCCGACTCTGGGTGAAATCAAATACCACAAATTAGAAGTTCAGGTGATTTTCTCTTTTTTTATGGATACTAGTATATTGTTAAGGAGACCCACAGGCTACATGAAGGGAGAAAAAAAAACGTTTCTGGTGCAACTCCCATGAACTGTGAAGAATTGAAATTATATGCTTGAAGACACAAGCAATGGCATAAAGCCTCAGAAGAAAAAAAACTTTAAAGCTACTTTTGAAAACTGATGAATATCACATATTATGCTCACAGGATACCCTATCCAAAAGGATTTACTTCTTTCAACCGTCCTGCAACTCACAGCTGTGACTGTCACATTCTTGAGGTGAAGCTATGCTCCGTGTCCACTTAAGCCTGATCTGCCCATGAAAGCTGCCAGCCACAAATATGCAGCCACTGGTGCATCCTGCCTTCCCATCACAAGTGTAAACACTGTGGATACTGCTTGATTTATTAAAGTGGTAAGTGATTCTACTAGAGCAGTGATTCTTAACAGGGGCTGGTTTTACCTCCCAGAAGATAGTCAGCAGTGTCTGGAAACATTTTTGATGGTCACCACTGGGGATGGGGGGAGGGGGGGGGGGGGGTTGTTGCTATTGGCATCCAGTGGGTAGAGGCCAGAGATGCTGCCTAACATCCTACAAGGCCTAGAAAAGCCCTCTACAGGCAAAACATTGTCCTGCCCAAAATGTCAACAGCACCTAGGTTCAGATTCTCTGAACTGGAGTTTTGTTTGTTTTTTTCGCAACTATTCTGTGCAGTTGGGTGCAGAAGTGGCTGTGTAAGGATGGGATAGAAATGTATTTTTTGCTCCCTAATTTCCACTCCCCCCCAACCTCAATACCCTCTTCTCTAACTTAGTGTAACTGGTCACCATTTCACTTTCAGCTAAATCTATGGTTTCTTGCCTCAAGACACAAAGGGTTACTTTTAGCACAAAACAAATGTTTCTCTCTTCCAGGAGCCAAATGGCCAGTGCTAACTTTTCAAGTGTCTTCAACTATTTTGATGAATTGAGGTTCTTTATCTGGTGAAGAAAAAGAGCATAGATTATGGTCTCTGCAGCTGTTGGGAGGTTTGTGTGTTGTGTATTTTTCTGTCTAGATTAGCTGCTCTGGCTACATTAATTCACGCACTTGACCAAGCAAAATGCCTCATTCTTAAAATAGGACAGTCAAAGAAACCAGATCAACCTGGAAGGAAACGTGAAACCGTGGGAAAGAAGATAAGGCTGACTACCCAATCCTCTCATTTTGAGAAGAATCAAAGTCTTGCAATGCCAAGGCCACCTGCTCAAGTCCAGGAAAAGAAACAATGGAAGAGGATAGAAACACTGATGAGGATGCAATGAGAGATCAAACTAGAAATGAAGGTTGGGGGGCCAGGGGAGGCCACATTCTTTTCCCGTAACTCCCTCATAATCATCCCCGGCAAACAGAAGCATTGCCTGCCTTCTTTTAACAGCACAAAAGGGTAACCCACATCCTCCCTTGGTTACACATCACAGAGCTGACTGCTTAACTGTCATCAAAAGGAAGATAGCTCTATTTCCAGGAATGTTCAACTCTGGAAGCAGAGTAGCATAAATGACTCAATACACCCTTATCTGCTATCACCCTTGGACACTGAGCACATGTGCACTCCAGGTATCTGTGTTACAGAGAATATACTATGAGGAAAAGGCCACACCTTTAACAAAAACTATATACCCATATTTGAGGAGTGGACTTGAACTTATAATTAGGAAGAGTGACATAAAGGAGGATCCCTTGCTCAAAATGAGTTTTCCACTGTCTATCGAAATGCTTGAAAGTCCACCATTAGACATTCATTCCTCTTTGCTGCTTATATTCCAGCTACATAAGAAGGTGTGATTTTCTCCCACTTCAGAATTTCACTTCCTGCATTCATTCCCTTTATCATGCTATCCTTCACCCTCATCCCTGCTCTTGTCTTCTCTTTCTTTAAGATTAGTCTCAAATGTCATTTTTAGGGAACTTCCTTTTTGACGTCACCCTCACCCCTTTCTATGCTTCTGTAATAACCAGTTCATAGCAGCAGTAGCATATTTAAGGCATTTTCACATCTATTCACAGTTTCAATGGATGGATGTCAAATGTTTAGGGATGTCAAATATTCACTTGAAGACTTTACTAAAAATATAGATTCCCTTTGCTTTGTACAGAGAATTCAAATCACTGAGTGTGAAACAGGCCCAGCAGATTGCATTTGTAAGTAAAACCCTCTCTAGTGATTCTGATGCTGGTGTCCACCAAAAACACTGGAGAACTCGGCCTTATCTGCACACAGAGCCCCTTGATGCTCAAGGCTAGAAGCCATCTCTAATTCATCTTTATACCTCCCACTCCAATCCAGGACCAATCCATACCATAAGGAAAGTGCACGCTTGAAAAAAGTTGGTCCTGAAATATCTCTGGTTGAAAAAACAAACAACAAATAAAGTCTTTGTGTGGAGCAATTGAGAGTATGAGACCAGGAAAAGAAATCAGAGGAAAGGAGTGACAGAAAATCCCCCACACCAAATTTCCAGTTGCTTCACATTTTGCCAAGAAACAACTATCTCCCTTACTCTCAATATCACCTCTCATTACCGAGCTTCCCTCTGTCTACTGTGCCTGGCGTTACACCAGTCTACTACTTGTGGACTTTTATATCATCTTTATACTACATCTCACACCCTTCTAGAATTGCAGTCAGAAAGAAGGTGTGCTTTCTGAAAAATGCCCTTCTGCACTTTCTCATCATTCTTAATCGGTTGTGTCCAGCCTGAGCTAGGATGTTACAGAATTCAAACTGAAAGAAGGCAAAAAGAGGGTCTCATAATGTCATACTATTTTCAGGCAAATACACAGAAGAGTCTGTATTTGTAGAACTAATAATATCAGGAAAGGAATACAGATCCTGGTTTGTAAAGAAAAGTCTCGTGTGTCCTTTATTTGGTATCAATGTTAACCAGATTGGGAAAGAAAAAAGAAGTGTGTGAGCACATATGTGGGTGTGTGGTTAAAAATGAGCTTCTGAGAATTTTCTAGTTTCCTATTAGAGCAAAATGGGTTTTATTCCTTGTTCTGGCATCCATCATCCTGGTTCAGTGGGAGCTGAAAATATTCTTCACCCAACCCTCAGGGTCAATGAGTTCTGTATTATTGGAATGTTATTTTGTTTTCAGGCTGTTTGATGTTAATGGCTTGATTACCTATATACTGATGTAGGAAGGAGTTACATCTTGGGAAGTCTTAAAAACATAAGTCAATAAATACTAAGAAATATATTCCTTTATGTCTCCAGCATACACACACACACATACACACACACACACACACACACACACACACACACAAACACGCTACAAACCCTAACTTACCCCTCTCCTCACCACAAACCCCTTTCCAAACATTCTATCCAAAAAGCTATCCATTTATATATTTTAATAAACATTTTATTTTGGAATAATCTTAGATTTACAGAGAAGTTGCAAAGAAAGCAGAGTTCTCATATGCCCTTCATCAATTTCTCCTAATGGTAACATCTTATATAACCTTGGTCCATTTGTCTAAACCAGAGAATGACAAATGGCAGCAGCTTACTGGCCAAATCCTGCCTACTGCCTGTTTTTGTAGGGCCTACAAGCAAAGAAGAGTTTTCTTGTGTGTTTTAATGTTTTTTTATTTATTTTTGAGATAGCACAAGCAGGGGAGGGGCAGAGAGGGACAGAGAGGATTTGAAGCAGGCTCTGCACTGACGGCAGCAAGCCATTTGTGGGGTTTGAACTCACTAACTGGGATATCATGACCTGAGCTAAAGTGTGATGCTAACTGGCAACCCCAGGTGCCCTGGAGTTTTTACATTTTTAAATAGTTGAAAAAAATCTAAAGAAGAATATTTCATGACATGTAGAGAGAATATGAAATTCAAAATTCAGTGTCCATAAATAAAATTTTATTGGAACACAGCCCATTCCTTTACATATTGTCTGTCGAGGCTTGACCAGTATTCTGGCACAATTGAGTAGCTGCAGCAAAGACCATAGAGCCTTTACTTTACCAGTCTTTACTTCCTGGTATTTTACAGAAAAAGTTTGCAGACTACTTGCCTAAGCCAAGAAATTAGCTTTATAATATTGCTATTAACTACAGAATTTATATCACTAGTGTTTCCACAAATGTGTCACGATGCAATCCGGGATACCACACTGCATTTAAGGAGCACTTTAATATGGTGAACCTCTATTCACCCACCAAGTGCATGGTCCTATGTTGGAAAATATTCCTGTCTAACAAATGACTTTCTGCTGGCCACTTGAACCGGGTTTGTTTTTGTTGTTTACATGTTTTACACAATAGCCAAACAATTTAATACATCTGGGCCAGGAAAGCTGTGAACTTGAAGATGGAGGAAGAGCTATATTTGTTCAAGCAGCCCACACGCTAGCCAAAGCAGGCCACCAATTCAGGCGTTCAGAAGAAGAGGCTTCTAGTGCTTCCTCTTGTACGGAGGAGGCCTTCCCCTGGTCCCACGCGATCCCTGCCCCAGCTCCCTGTCCTTTGTTTCCTCCTCTCCCAGCCCGGCCTGTGAACAGCTCAGCTCTCCCTTTCACTGGGCTGCCGCGCCTTTCAATGGGCTCCGCAGGCATAGGCGGGCGGCGTCCGGTTGCCGGGCAACGGCCTGAAAGGCAGCACACGTTGCCGCCAGGGCCGAGACACATCCGCACCAGCCCGTCTGCACCGCGAGCCTGTGGCCTGATTTCTTCCCCTCCATTGTTGTAGCTCACACAAAAGGCTACAACTCCAGTGTGGTCACGGGCCCTGCACTGAATTACGTGCCAGGCCATTCTTGGGGCCAGAGTCTTTGTGGGCTGGGTAGCTCCCCTCCCGGTGCCAGAACTACCGGCCTGTCACACGCTGGCTGAAGCGCTTCGCAAGCGTGGGCGAGTTGTGCGCCCCCCCCCCCCCCCCGCTTCATCCACCCACCTACCGCCTTTGTTCTTTTCAGCTGGCGGCCAGGCCGAAGTTTGCCTTTTGGCTGGTATGAGATCACTCAGGCGGCGGTCTTGGGCATTCCTCCCCACTCGCTTCCTTCTCTCTTAAGCGCCGAATATAAAATCCCAGGCCTATTCGGTCATCTTTTCTTATCTCTTTCTCTATCATCCCCTGCTCCCCCATCCCTCTCTCTCTCAAATTTCTAAGCCTGCTGTTGCCATGGAACTCAAACAATTTAAGAGATGAAGGGAGCTTTTCTATGGTGTCTGCCAAACTCCCCAAACTTCAGAGATTGAAGTCAGCGCAGAGTCCTTGGGATTCCCCAACGCTCCCCCTTCTTCCAGTACGAAGAGAGTTACATTCAATTCACCACCCTTTATACCCTGACTCACTGTTCAGCGGTGCGTTCTGATTCGGGGAAATTCGGTGGTGAATTGGGAAGAGAAACGTTAAGTCACACTCAGGAGCAATTGCATGTGAAAGCTGGAAGGGGTCTCTGTCCAAAGGAAAAACAAGCCACGATATGAGTGTTTTTCCTTCTACAGTGTAGTAACGGACAAAGGGCGCTGCATCAGTTCTTTAATATAATTTCTTACTTGCTGAGGGAGAAGTGCAAAAAGGTAACAGTTAGCTACCAGGGTTTTTTTAAATATTGTTATCAGTGTGAAATGACTTGTCCAGCAGTGTTCCCAAGTATGGGCTCCAGCCACAGCGCCATCCGCAGGCCAGGGGCAGAGCCACAGGCACTCCTCCCACAACTCCGCATTCTTGTTACTGCCCAGATCTGAATCTGGGTGTAACTTGCGCTTGCAGCCTCCTGCCACTCTTTTGTGTTTCTCTCATTATTCCGGCTCCCTCTCTCTATAATAGGAGGCCATGAGCGAGATTCAAATATACAGTAATATCTTATATTTATTACAGAATTACAGAACTCATATTACAGGGGTAGAAGGGAGAGAGCAAAGGCCTGTATGCCTTGAATCTATTTTAACTTTACCGTTGGCCAATGTCAAACTCCAGTTATAGCAAATCAATCAAGCAGAGGGTGATGTGCAAATATCTGTCAACCGATGTGGCACAAGCACTGAGCCATCAGAACAGACACCCTAGCAATGAGCATGGACCCTGCATCAGTAGCCTGCATGGGTGTGAACCAGCTGATGCTGACACCAACTGAGTTCACACCTCTGTGCTAGGCAGCAGATTGGAGTCCACAGAGACTTCCAAAAAGCAAAGCACTGTCTTTTCCTCAAGACAGTGAGGTTTACTTGGTTTTCAACAGAGTGAAGCTAGCATACATTAAATGATACCAAGTGACAGAGAACAGTAAGAGTAAACTATTCGTAGCTTGGAATTTTTCTCAGTGATAGTAATAGCTAAACTTTCACAACAACTCTATGAAAATATTGGTACGATTATTATCCCCACTTCACATATGTGGAAACAAAGAATCATTAGGGACTTCTTCCAGCTTTTGTATATATAAGCTAGGCAGAAAAAGAAGAGGAAGACACTTATTAATTGCCTACAGTGTTTCAGGGATGGTTCCAGGCAAGACAGGTCATGCATACAGGTAACTACACTTTAGAAACATGGACTTAGTAGCTGTATGTGGAGGACAAATAGGAGGGAGGAAATGCTGCAATCAAGGACACCCATTAAGAGAAGTTTGGAAGGGTCTAGGTCAAAGATTGTAGGAAGGAAACTAGGGTGATGGTCGTAAACTAGCTTCAGTTAACTGGAAAATTCAGGGGAGCAAATATAGGGTACATACATTATGAAGGAAAAGAGAATAGGGATGTCAGGGGTATGGAGGATCTCTGGAAGAAGGGGCCCCAAGCCTCAACCACAGGCTAAAGACGGTAGTTGTGTAACAGGGCCTTCAAGACAAGCAGATGAAGAAAGGAAAGAAATGATGTAAGATGCACTTGGGAAAGAGCCTTAGCCACTGATATGAGAGAAAGGAGTAAAACGTGATGGAGGTTTCAAATTTGCAGGAGTTTGTTACAATAAATAGCTCTCAAGTGGGCTCCAAGAGTTACTTCAGTAACCCAAAGTGCCTAACTCACCCCAAAGTAGTTTACTGCCAGAAAATCTGAACCAATGAATAAATATTAAATTATTTTACATTATGTAAAACAGTGCTGGGCACATCATAGAGGCTAACTGAATACTTATTGATAGACTGCTTAAATAAATTGAGAGCCAAGATATGTATAAATCTTAAACTTTTCCTCAAATCAACGTGTCTTCAAATTTCCACCCTTCTGAATGTCTGGAGGCACCCAAGGTACAGAGGTGAAATAGCAAGGACCAGGAGACTTGGGCTCTACCTCTAGCTTGGATGTGACATCTTAAAGATCATTTAGATCCTCTGGACTTGGGTGTTCTTGCCTGTTACATTCTGAGACTGGACCAAATAATCTAAAGTATGAAAATCCTAATTTTACAAATATATATCCACCTAAGCATTTGAAGCAAAATAAATGAAGCATTTTGCACCAAGCAGAGCTTGACCATTTTCTCCAAAGGCAATAAAAATGCATCTCACTAAAATAGTAAAGGAGATAATCATAGCATTTCTAGGCTCTTTTCCTATAAGAATCCTGGAAATTTTCACATATTCAAAGGGACTTTCCCATCAGTTTTGATTCCCATGATTTCACACTCATGGAAATTTCCTCAGAGAAGCAGTTTCTTTGGCAACTTCATGCTCATGATCTTCTTAGTATCAATAGGAGCTACACAGACATGTCAGCAGGGGAATGGGCCTCTTCTGGGCAATGGAAAAAGAAGCTGTCTCCTTTTATTACCAAAAATAAATACAGAAGACACAAAAGATTTTTACTATACTTGTCACATACGGTGAAGTAAGTTGAAGATGAAACTAAAATCTCCACCATAAAACAAAAGGCTTTGTGTTTCAAAGGCATTTTATGTTGCATAACATGGAATTAGCTGTAGCTCCAGCCCTTTGAGCTTCGTGTAGACTATATATAATAAATATATTGTCTAAAATGAAAGTATGTTGAATTCTTTCTTAGACTTACACTCCCCGGAAAACAGAACACTGTTTAAAATAAGCTGAAAGGAAACATTTGGAGATAGCTTGTCTATAAATGATGAAGTGCCTTAAACAGTAGACATTCCAGCAAGTTGCACCAGTGGTCAAACTCACCATGCTTTGTATTTGCTGCATTTCTAAAATCTAGACTTAGCTTTGATTCGTTATTGTCTGCTTAGAGTCCCATGTTCTTTAGAGTATGTTCCATGGATCAGCGGCAACAGCATGACATGGGAGTAAGGCAGAGGTGCAGAATCGTGAATCCCGCTCAGACCTACTGAGCCAGAATCTGCATTTTAACAATGCCTCAGGTGTTTTAATGCACTTACCATTGGAGAAGCACTTCTCTCATCGACAGCTTCCATCCAGTAGACATAATGTTTAAAAGTGGTTTGAATATTTTGAATGGCAGTTTTCTTTCCTGGGGTTAAAAAAAAAAAACTATAGAAATTATTGGCTAACTCTGTCAAAAATAGGACTAGAACCTAACTAGTGACAGAGAATAATAAATTATAGCATACTATCATAAGTATAAGAAAATGCCAGTGGAGAGCAACTATCAGTGAGGGTAATTTGGGGGCTCCCCTATCCATATTCTCTTGACACAGCCTTCCCGTGACCAAACACACACTTTTGAAAGATGACTGAGGTTAAGAGTGCAATCTGGCCACAGAAAGGAGAAAAGCTCACTGACCCATGCTGGCCTCTGACCTTGACCTCATTAGCTAATCAAATGAGCTAACCAGCCATGGACATCAGAGAGCATTATATGTTGATTAAGTCAAAGCATAAGAAAAAACAGGAAAAGATCAGTTGAGATATTCTATCTTGATTACCCACATTTATTAACACAATATGGGGAGCCCATATACAAACTCTCTTCCATCTTCCAGTATCTCTTCCCCATAGTATTGCTGATCAGGGGCTTGAGGACAACAAAGGTTCTTCTCTTTCATAGCTCTCTAGTCTTTCCTTTCAAAGCACTTAAGACAAATTATAATTATACATTTATTTTTATATTTATTATTTTATAATTTCTACCACTGAATTCCAAGGGCAGAGATCTTCCTTTGGTGCACCCAATATTTACCAGGATCCCTGGTACTGGTTCAAGAAACATTTGTTGAGTGACTAAGTAAATAAACCAAACCTACTTAAACTACCTTGTAACATTCAATACATAATGAATATTCTAGTCTGCTAAGGGTTATATATACAGGTTTTCCCTGACTGGGGGTGCCTGAGTAGCTCAGTTGGTTAAGCATCAGACTCCTGATTTCAGCTGGGGTCATGATCTCAGGGTTCATGAAATTCAGCCGCTTGTCAGAGTCTATGCTGTTAGAGAGCATCTCTTTCTTTCTCTCTCTCTCTTTTTCTCTCTCTCCCTCTCTCTCTCTGTCAAAAATAAACTTCAAAAATTCCTTGACTGCTAGAACCTGATATTTTAGTGGAAAAGATAGATTTATAATAACATTAATGGCTAATATTTCATTCAGTGTTCCTAGCATGTTACCCATATTAACACATTGACCCCAAAAACGCTAGGAGGTAGATGTTATGATTATCTCCATTCTGCAGATGTGGAAACTGAGGCTCAGAGAGGTTAAGTAATTTGTCCAAGGTCATATATCTAATTCAAGGTGCACCTATAAGTGAACACAGGCAGTCCAGTTCTTAGTCACATTCTTTATTTTATTTTAATTTTTTAACATTTATTTGTTTTTGAGAGAGAAGGGGAGAGAGAGAGAGAAAGAATGAGCAGAGGAGGGGCAGAGAAAGAGGGAGACACAGAATACAAAGCAGGCTCCAGGCTCCAAGCTGTCAGCACAGAGCCCAACGCAGGGCCCAAACTCATGAACCATGGGATCATGACCTGCGCTGAAGTCAGACACTTAACCAACTGAGCCACCCAGGCGCCCCTAGTCACACTCTTTTAAAAAAAATTGTTTATTTATTTTTGAGAGAGAGAGAGCTGGGGGGAGAAGGCAAAGACAGAGAATCCCAAGTAGGGCTCACACCTACCAACCATGAGATCATGACCTGAGTTGAAGCCAAGAGTCAGACACTCAACCGACTGAGCCATCCAGGTACCCCTTAGTCACATTCCTTCTTTAAATATTTATTTATTTATTTAGAGATAAAGCAAGTGCAAGCAGAGGGAGGGGACAATAGAGAGAGGGAGAGAGAGAGAGAGAGAGAGAGAGAGAAAGAGAGAGAGAGAGAGAGAGGATCCCAAGCAGGCTCTGCACTGTCAACACAGAGCCCAACGTGGGTCTTCATCTCACAAACCATGACACCATGACCTGAGCCAAAATCAAGAGTTGGCTACTCAACCAACTGAGCCACTCAGGCACCCTGTGGCCACATTCTTAATAAACTATTTGGAAACTGTCTTTTACTAAGCTATGAGATGTGATCAGAGAATATATACACAGAATTTAAGGAAGCAGAGGAAGGCCAACTAGTTCCAAATCCAGCCTGTGCCCTTCAGCAAGCTCTTTTGTGCTCTTCTGGTTTCCTTTGCAGTCTGGTGAAGAATTCCCTGGGAAGGTCTGTATGGTGGATGCAGTGTGCAGTCTAGTGTTCCTGAGGGGCTGGAGTCAGCCGAGTCAGGCTCATCTTCCCTCAGCTTGCTCTTTTCCGCCTTGGTAGCAGCAGAAATCCCAGTCCAGTGAAAACACATATTAACCTACACTGTGAACTTGGTGAAGGAATCAAGCTGTGACTTCAGTGGTTTGATGAATTTAAAGGAAGTTTGAATGGGAGATCAATGACATTCAAATTCAGAACTTAGAGCACACAGGATAGTCACTCACTCAGTGAGTGAGGGACAATACAAGTAACTGTTTTCCCTCTTGATCATCTCTCCGTCTTTATTTGTCCTTTCTCTCCACTCTGGGGACCTCAAGGACCAGTCTTGATGTACATTAGGGTCTTTCAAGTGGAATCACTTCCTTTAATTCCTGACAGGTTATGAGTGTGACCTCAGGTTCCTCTTCATGTGTTTCAAGCTGAGATACCATCACAACTCACATTTCCCTCCCAGGGCTTCACAAATTACTCTGATGTGCAGATTACATAAAAATATAACTCTCAGTTCCTCGAAGTAGTTTAACAGAACTTGGGACTTAGGGGAAATTATGCACTTTGGCGCAATTTTTAAATAACTTGATTAGATCAGTTAAGTTCTAAAAGGGAAAATGCCATTTAATTCAAGTCTCCTGTGAAGCAGCTATCTATAATTAGCTCCTTGGTCACTGACTCAATAAAGCAACTCAACTGTTGACTTCCAACTCAATATTAACAATCTCCATGATCCCATTGTTTTCAAAATATGGTATATCCAGGGGCTCTTGGGTGGCTCAGTCGGTTAACTTTGGCTCAAGTCATGATCTCGTGGTTCATGAGGTTGAGGCCCACATCAGCTCTGTGCTAACAGCTCAGAGCCTGGAGTCTGCTTCAGATTCTGTGTCTCCCTGTTTCTTTTTTTTTTTTTTTTAAATATTTTTATTTATTTCTAGGAGAGAGAGAGAGAGAGACAGCGCGAGCAGGGGAGGGTCAGAGAGAGAGGGAGACACAGACTCAGAAATAGGCTCCAGGCTCTGAGCTGGCAGTCAGCACAGAGCCCGACGCGGGGCTCGAACCCACGAACCGCGAGATCATGACCTAAGCGAAAGTCGGACGCTTAACCGACTAAGCCACCCAGGCGCCCCTGTGTCTCCCTGTTTCTGCCCCTTTCCACTCATGCTCTTTCTCTCAAAAAAAATAAACATTAAAAAAAAATTTTTTTTTAATGTATAGCATTTCCATTTGTAGCCATATCAAATGGAACTGACAGCTAGAGTGGAGACCAGATAGTGGTGAGTGCACTGTCCTTACTGCTTAGCACCCTCCTTGAAATGGCCTAGATGAAAGGAGCCAATTAAGTTAGGGCACACTGAGTGGGAATGGGCTGGGGACACAATGGTAGTAAATGTTCTTATTAGAGACCATTTTGTTTCTTTCATTTTCTCTACATGGCCTATCAGCAGAACCTGAGAACTTTAAACTTGACACAAATAACTAACAATTTATCTGTGATTTTTCCAACCATGTCTACTGTCTGTGTACATGAAATACTATTGTTCTGCTCCTCATTTCAGACAAGAATTACTTTTAATATGCCACTGCCTGAGATATAAAAACTGAACATAAAAACTCAATGAAATTTGGTAAAAATATAAATGTAACCATACATTGTTTCATAATTAACCTTATGCACATGGTATGGCTTAATACTTTAATACTTGTGTGATGTCTTCCTATATTTAACATTTAACTAATGCTTGCTAATAAGAATAATCCTGTATCAACTATACTTCAATAAAAATAAAAAATAATAAAAATAAGTAAATAAAATCTATTGCATTAAAAAAAGAAAGAGAATCCCCAAAACCACCTTTTTATTACCTTCCTAACCAATAGAGCTGTCATCATGTTTCAACTCTTCAGCCCACTGAAGGCATAAATAAGAATATCTAGCAATTTTACTTCCATTGTAAAATACAAGTATCATTTACATCCAAAGAAAGTATGGATGGAAATAAGTACAGTCATTGGACTGACGTGGTATAGCACTAATACATCAAGTTTTCTGTTACTAGTATTTCTAAATCTATTATCTTATTGATACAAAATATAATCGATAATATCCTCTGCATGCTGCAACAATAGAAATCAGGTTAGAAGTCTGTTTCTTCCAAAGGTCTTCTGCACTGTCACTGTTCAAAACGTCTCTTTCAACAAAATGCCCACATCCGACGAGTGATGTTGAAATACTAAGTGATTTGTAATTCCTAATAATAACTTCCATTTTGTCAATCCCTTTCTGCCTTTTAGTATCTTTCAAAGCTTTAATGGTCCATATAATTAGTTATAGAGAATGGAAACTTTCTAGAAATATAATATACAATACTAGAAATAGAGATTTTGGTTAAAATCAAAGTAATGCACTTTAAAGACAAAAGGCTGAAATTTAAATTAGGGGAGCCTGGGCCTAAAACAAGAAGTGCTTCTGATAAAAAAGTGAGTTGAAGATGTGTGAAAGGACAGAGAACCACACCCCAGAGGCCAAGGTCAAGATTAATTCACTTTCTAACCAAGACAGATGAGAATCATTGCACAGAAGCCTACGGAGATGAGGGCCATGCATCAAGCCCTGATGCCTACGGATCTCAAATGCTACGAATGGTCACTGAAAACTCATCAATTCCGTTTCAAAGGGGGCAGTCTTAATGAATAGGGTGCAGGGCTCATGCAATCACATAGTTCAGACTTGGGGGACTTACTGCACAAAGAGTAAATGGTGTCAGATTCTTGCTACAAACAGAACTACATGGGAAAAGAAAAAAATAAAACTGGATTTCATCATCATAAAGCATGTTGCTATTTTGTCATCTGGAAAGAAATAACAGCACAACTGCCCAGCTGCTACACTTGAGTGATGCCCTGCTATCCTCAGGGAAAAGAGTTGTTGCATTGAAAGGTGTGGTGAGTTTCAGTATGGATTCACTGCTTTCATATTTTAGGAAAGGTGAAAATCGTGAAGATATGAAGTAAGTGTGAGCATGCGTGTATGCACATGCACACACCCAACCTCACAGCTAAACATATACTGAAAATTCTTACTGCTAGACAAAGCAGATTAGCCATACTGTTCTAGGTGGTCAGAGTACAGAGGAAGAGCTCCTGCTTTCCTCACCCCATCCCTCATACAAGTGGGGGGGGGGCGGGGCAGAGGGGATGTCTTATAGCTATTATAATGCAGGAGGCACTTTAGAGGTTGATTAGCTGATTAGCCTGGTCAGGTCCATTCTAGTACAGCATTTTAGTAGAGCACATTTGTTAAAATTTCTAGACTGATACCTCAATGTCTGCTCTGCTCTGTAGACAATTTAAGATACCTACCAGAGATCAGAATCTCTTGATATTACATGGTATCCACAGATCAAAATATTTGGCCACATAATAGCTCCTGCTCCATCTAGCAGTTTCCATAATAGCTCAGCTCTGAACCATTATCTGTAATGCCAAGAACTCATATTATCCTGAAAGTGTAAAGAAATGGCCAAAATTCAGATTAGACAGAGACTGCCCTTTAGGTTTTTCTTTCTACCCCTTAGGGACTTTTATTGTATCTTTCTTATATCCTTTTAAACACACTTTTTTGAAATTACAATACTCCATAGCTCTACCGCACTTTCAAAATATAAGGAAGAGTTTCCTAGACACCTTTGCCAAACATGGAGAATCCATACAGGGAATAAGTAACAATTTACAGAGCACCGACTCAGTTTTGTTTCGTTCATGCTTTCTTTGACAATCTGTATTTAAGCCATGCAAGGCTACCTTAGACTCAAAGAGCAATCTGAATTGTTGTTTTGCTTTGATAATGACAGTACAACTCACCCACATTTGTCTTCCAAGATGACTTACACATTGGACTACCTAAGAATTACTAAGAGCCAGGATACCAAAATTCTAGTCCTGTTGCCCGACTGTCTGGCATCCCAACATAGTTTAGTGCCTTTTCCATACTAGATATTCTTTCCTCTCCTTGGTAAGGAGACATTCAAAAAGAAATTAAAAACAACAGAGGGTTAGAGGGAAGCGCAGCTGCATGTGGCCGAAGGACTTTGGAAATGAAGAAAACTCTCTCTGTGAAGCAGAAAGACAGTAAAGAGCTTGCATGGTGTTTGGGTCCTAGAGAAGAGCGTTTTTAAAATAACATTTTTGTATTTATGCTGTTACCATGCAATAAAGTTAATAGGGAAAAGACAAGTGAAAGGTAAATATGCCATATATTCCACATACTCCAATTCAATATTCCCACTGTAACTTGTTTGTCCTATATTTTATACACAGGAATTTAAGACAATATAACTCCTTCCTTTAAAAACAAGCAGTTTTCCCTTCTGGCCACCACACCGTAACACAATTGTAACCCTGGCGTGCGGGATGGGCCCCATGGAGGCTGCAGCCTCCCCCTCACCACTCTGGGAGCTTCCTCCATGCACTGTGTGTGCTCTAGGAGTTTGCTTTGACTTTGCCTGTTTATAGAACCCAGGGAGGAAGAAACAAAGCAATTGTGAAGCTTGTTAAGAGGCAGTTCATATGATATTAAAGGTGACCTTGCCACTTCCAGTTCTATTTATTCCACTTCCTTCCAAACCGGAGTAAATCCTTCCTTTCAGGGCAAGAGCACCGCTCTGTGGATGCAGTCTGTGGGAACGGAGAAAAGTTCAAGCCCTCAGAGGTTATTCATTACCCAAGTCTGGAAATATAGTATTTCCCATTTGCTCACATGTTAGCTCTCTAAATCACTGCTGCTTGGCAGAGGGACAGAAGCTTTGTCTGGTGAAAAGCAGTTTTTGTTTTTGTTTACTGATAAAAATAATCCATTCCAGTGAGGCTTAATTTTGTCACACTAGGGAGCTTTATAAGGAAACAAGGACAGCCCCTCACCAAAATTATAAATGCATATATATACACATACATGGATTTATACAGACATATATAGAAGCCATACTATCTGGATTAGCATATACATATTTCTTCTTTTTTTTTAATGTAAGAACTTCCTTTGTGAACTTGGCCATCGCACAACCTGCAAATACTAATCACCCAAGCACCTAAGCCTTTCAGAGAGGTAACTATAGTTTACAGTCTAGTGTCAGCTGGCCACGGTGGTGTTTGTGTTGTAGTTTGCTGCATTCTTCAGGAAGTAAAGGCATTTCCTAAAGGCCCACAAAAGCCAGCAGGTGTATTGCTAAGTATAATAGGACATGTAGGTTATACCAGGTGGGGATAGAAAATGCCTTAGCAAGACTTAAGCTTGACTATTTTGAATAGTAGTTCAGCTGCTCAGCTTATTAATTTCCATACTGATAGTATCAAAGCATTTTCACCATCAACACGAATGGCATTTATGCTGCCTATTGAATCTGGGAATGTATAAATCAATGTGCATCATTAAAACTCTTTCAAAGTCCTTTCTTCCCCACTGAGAACATTTCATCTGTATTTTGCCCCTCAATTATCTGCTAATCCCTTCTCTTCATTTTGTTGACAAATGTGCTGTTTTTAAGACCTACTGACTAAAACAGATGTTATTGGGATGGTCAAAGAACTGATAGCTGATCAGAAGTGCTTACTTTCCTTTGCAAAAGGTTTTCATCAGTTTTCCCTCCTGGTTAAAATTCTAATCTATTGCTCTTTGGCACTTGCAAGTTCATCCTATGTCTATGGAGAACATTAGAATTTGGCTTCAGGTGCACTTCTGTAGTATTCACTCACTCATTCCCTCATTCACCAACCATACCCAGCATGCTTTTTAACTATGAGGGGATATAAATCTGAACAAGATTGGCCTTTTTCTTCAGTTGGTGCAAAATCTAATACAGAAAATAAAGTATATATATTCAGATCATTCTAATACAGTACAGAGGGTGAGACGGGCCATAGAAGATAACCAAATTGCTCTGAGGGTACAAAGAGAGAATAAACCCTTCTGTCCAGGTGATGTAGAAAAATATCATTATCGCATCACGTAGGGAGGCTTACAAAACTGGGTCTGAAGATAAGAGACCTAAGAGATCAAGGAAAGGGATTCAGACACAGGGAAAGGCATGAGCAATGGCAAGGAGGCAGAAGAAATGTAGAGGACCGATTCAGGGCACATGAAGCACCTGGTCCTATTTGGAGAAATATAGAATATCTGAAGAGGAGATAATGAAGGGAAGGGGATTGATCTTGGGTGGAAGGGACTGACTTACCTAAAACACTCAGGAAGATTTTTTTTTTTATATAGACCATGGTTTCTAGGTTTACAGGTGAGTGGACCACTACTATTTCTTTCCTAGCCTAATATATTTTCTGTTTATTAACCTATTTTGGGCACTTATTTCTTTACTGATTTTTCCCAATAATCAACAAAGTGCTGAGGAATATTTTCATACGCAAGTATTTGCACATACCTATACCATTTCCTTAGAATATATTATATATTCCTATAATTGATGAACTGTAGAATATGGGTTGTTCTCCAGCTATGATGAACAAGGCAGAACTACGGGCACTCTACAGGCAGGAGGAGGAGCCCCCAACATTTGGTAGTCATCTAAAGTCTGTCACTTTGAGGGGTGCCTGGTGGCTCAGTTGGTTAAGGTTCGTGAGTTTGAGCCCCACATCAGGCACCCTGCTGTCAGGGCAGAGCCCGTTTGGGATTCTCTCTCCCTCTCTCTCTCTGCCCCTCCTGTACAGAGGCACTCTCTCTCCCTCTCAAAATAAATAAATTAAGTTTAAAAAAATTAAAAATAAATAAAATCTTTGTCAATTTGATAGGCCAAAACCAGTTATTGTATTGCTATTCTAATTTTCATTTCTTTGATTACTAATGAGGTGATACATTTTTATTAAATATTAGTGGCCATATAGCCAACATATAAAATCCTTTAAATTGGATTTTGTTAGTAAGAAGTGAACTAAAAAGAATGCATCAGATTCATTTTCATCTGCTTCCTGAAATGAGATTGTAAAACTATTGATCTTGAAACTACATTGGCAAGAAAATAAGGGAGGGTGGCCTGATTTTCCCATTGATTGCATCCACCCTCATCTTCTGTCTTCATCTGACTGGAAACAGCTGGCCTTTGAAAATTGGCCATGCAGTAATGCATTGTACCAGAAGCCCAGTTCTATGCCTTATCTTAGGCTCTTTGAACCCTGACCTCCTTTTCTTCCAGCTCTTTGAAGCCTCATTAAAATTTATTCTTCTCTGAAGGCATGTATCATATTTTGCTCCAAATAGGTACTTATCTTTCCCTTCTACTAGGTTATAACTTTCCTTGAGAGCCAGTTATTTTGTCATATTCATGTTATCTCCCACAATGCCTAAAATGCTGCCTCTCGTGTTTTTGAATGGAAATAAATGCAACAGTTTAAAAAGTATTTATTTCCTTTTCTTGAAAACAATTATCTTTTTGTTGTCCTTGGGATCTCTTATTCTTGGGAAGTCCCCCACATGAAAAGAATATCTCCAAAAAAGTAACCAAATTAAAGAGCACAATGAATTAAATAATGCCATTAATATATAAGTAATATCTGAAAAGGATATTTTCTCATTTCTAGAAACTCTCCCCTTCATGGGCCAGCTATCACTGAATTATTAAGTTATTCTGTAGTCCAGTGGATGTAAGTGCACATTTTTTAAGATCCTTAGCTTTTAATTCACAAATAAATTCAAGTTTTTTTCTATATATTTAAGAAATGTTTACTCAAAACTCCAGATTGAAGTGGTTTCTAAACATAATTCCTGTTTTATTTCTCCACTGAAAATCTTCACTTCTGTTGAGCACTGGGTTTGTGAAATGGAACCTTAATAGCATACTTAGCGGAGGAATGGTTGCCAGCTGACTAGTTATTGATTTAATGTTCTATCATTTCCATGGTTCAATCATGCCTACCATGGTGAATCAGTTGGAGCATCTTCAATGAACCAATAAATGAGCAATTTCCCCCACCAAAGGAATATGTTTCCTGTGTGGCAAAGGCATACATAACTTAACTGCAAACAATGTGAGGCTCCAGTACAGCAATGATTTACCTTGGATCGTCTAGCCTTCTGTTTTCAGTAATGGTTTATTCTTCTAATTGGCACTTGCCACACACCAGCTTTTTGTTTAAATGTTTGGGTATGTGATCTATCTTTGCTTGAGGTCAGGGACCATTACTTAGACACTCTGTCATTTTCTATCACATATATTGAGTGGTCAATAAATATTTGTCAAATGATAGTCATATGTTAACGCAGAACAAGGCCAGAATCTGCTATATGCCTATGGTTCTCAATCCTGGATACCCATTAGAATTACCTGGGGATCTTTTTCAAAAATTGTCAGGCCCCTAAGTGTCCATCAACAGATGAATGGATCAAGAAGATGTGGTTTATCTATACCATGGAATACTACATGGCAATGAGAAAAAATGAAATCTGGCAATGTGTAGCAACATGGATGGAACTTGAGGGTGTTATGCTAAGAAAAATAAGTCAGGCAGAGAAGGACAAATATCATATGTTTGCACGTATAGGAGGATTAGGAGGAACTTGACGGAGGAACAAGGGGGAGAAGAAGGGGGGAAATGGTGGGGGAAAGGGAGAGAGGCAAACCATGAGAGACTCTTGAATGCTGACAAAAACTGAGGACTGATGGGTGTGGGGGGGAGGGGGGGATGGGCATGAAGGAGGGCACTTGTGGGGATGAGCACTGAGTGTTATGTGGAAACTAATTTGACAATAAACTATTTGTAAAAATAAATAAATAAATAAATAAATTGTCAGGCCCCATCCCAGAGCTGCAGATTTGTTTGGGTCTCAGGTAGGGTCTGAACATCCTACCCACACCCTATGTTTAAAAGGCTTTGCGAGTTATAATGAACAGCTAAGAATAAGAATCACTGCCATGAGCCATTGTGATATAAAAAGACAAGGCAAGCAAAAAGAAAAAAAAAGGACAAGGCAGGCAAATCAGCAAATAGCCTAAGTAGCACCATTTTACTTTCTCTTTGATCAGTGTTTCCCAAAGCATGATCTCCAGATTAGCAGTAGGGGCATCATCTAGCAAGTTGTTAGAAATGCAGATTCCTGGCCCCTCCCCAAACCTAGAGAATCAGAAAGTCTGTAAGTGAGATCCAGCCCTTCAGATGAATCTGATGCCTGTTGAAGTATGGGAACTACCACAATAAAGAAATATGTTGAACTAAAAAAGACAGTGCTGTGAATGTCTTAGAGAAAATGATTTCAAGTATATTCAACTCAAAACATATTTCAGTTTATGCTTCATAAAACAACTCTCTTTTCCACAGTTTTTCTTACTATTATCCTTGGGCACCTAAAAAGTAAATTTCAGCATATATAAAAAATACTGTTAAACCAGACACTGGAGATGAGTACAAATGACATCCCCTACACAGAAATACTGGGCCCAGAGGAGGGAGCAACCGCATTTTATGAGCTCCTGTCCCATTGATTGCTCTATGCTTTGTGGTGGCCCTTAACACTTGAGCAAGAGGTCTGTTACTCAACTTGGGTTTCAACTCATTGTAAAATCAAAGGCAGCAGAAACTCCAGACCACGGGCCCAACTTTCTAACCAGGTTTGCAGAACTTATGAAGAAGTCATGGTCAGAAGTTGGTGTTCCTTTGCTCCCTGACATGGGGTTGTGAATGTAGAATGTGAAAACCCTCATCCTGTCTTCCAAAATGTGCTTCCTCAAGTGCTCTGTAGTGGGTCTGACTCAGCCTTGGAGGGTGAGGGGCAAGGGAGGCAGTGGCAGTTGGTGGTGGCAAGGGGGAAGTGACAAAGGGAAACTTGGGGGTTGGTGGCAACAGCAGGAGTGGTGACTGGCAGCACATGATGTGGTGAGGGATGATGCTGTGACTGTCACACCCCACCGTGACAGCCACACCTTTATCTGGGGTCCAGCAAAGGAACAGACCGATTGGGGATGCTGGTTTAAAAATGAATAAAGTCAGTAATTGGTACCCATGAGTAGATTTCTCCAAGTGCAATCTCTGTGCCACCTGCATTGAAATCACCAGGGGCACTTGCTAAATCTGTATGCAGCTTCCTGGACCCCACCTCCAACCTACTGAGTCAGCATTTCTGCAAGAAGGAGGTCCAGAAATCTGCACATTAAACAAATCACTCAGGTCCTTAAGATCTAATTTTCACAAAACTGCCCAAACACTGATTTGAATGTTTTTAAATTATTTTTTAAAGTTTATTTATTTGCTTTAAGAAAGAGAATGAACACAGGAGGGGCAGAAAAGAGAGGGAGAGAGAGAATCCCAAGCAGGCTCTATGCCACTAGCACAGAGCCTCACACAGGACTTGATCTCATAAACTATGAGATCATGAACTGAGCCAAAATCCAGAGTCAGTGCTTAACCGACTTAGCCACCTAGGCACTCCTAATTTGAAGTTTGAAGTCATTTAATGTTCAACATTGATTCTATGCAAGGAGCTGCAGGAGATACAGAAATACATCTTAAGGTATGGTCCCTCACAGAGAGGAATTAACCATAGTAATAGCAGTAGCAGTAGCAATGATAAACAAATAAATATTAAATTGTAGCAAGGCTGAATGAAGTAAGAAAGGTGGTAAGAAAAGTGTGTGTGGATTCAAATGAGAAAGATTAAAACTCAGGGTTCAGGAAAGGCATTGGGAAGGAGTTGCCATTTCAGATTTTTTAAAATAACTATTTCCTCCTAAAACAGGATTACATATATAACAGTAACCCCTGTTATTTGCAGATGTATGAGGCCATTCCTGGGGAATGGGCAAGAGCAGGGTTCCAGGTAGGAGCAGCAGCATATGCAGTGTTGTGTACTGACCAGTATTTCTGCCTCCTCTGGAATTTTCTCTTAAGAAGAATCCTCAAGGGCCCTGGAGTTAGGATGTTGGGTTGCCTTTCAAGCTAGCTGATGCTAACTTATATTTGTTGTGTCCAGTGATTTTTTGTTTTTTGTAATTTTGGCTGGTTCTGTAACATAAAGAAAACTGAAGTATCAAATACTGATAAAACATAATGCTTTAAGAGAAAGAGTATAGATGTCTGCAGTTCATTTTGAAATGCATCCAAAAAATAAGGCAGAAGGATCAAGGGATGGCTAGATGGATAGATAGGTGATAAACAAGCTTAATGAAATGGTAACAGTAGAATCTAGGTAATGGTGTTCCCTGCGAACATTCTTTGCTGTGTATTTGAAACTTTTTCTAACAAAATTGGGGGCAGAGGGGTCTGTTTCCATAGGTCATGTGACCTTGAGCAAATTTATACCTGTCTGGGCTTCACTTTGCTCAGCTCTCAAGAGCATCAAACTAGTCAACCTCCACGTTCCCTTCTGGTTCCCAGGTTCTCTCATTCCCTCATCCTTTCTGACAGGAAACCCAAGAGTTACTACCCAACAGAGGCGGTCAGCTAATGCACCATGACTTAGCTCAGCTAATAAAGGTAGTTAATCTTCCTTTAGCGTGGCAGGATGACCTAACTCAGATGCAGACAAAGTTACACTGCCGTCTGTGGTTCTAGAGCAGGTGCCACACAAGTCAGACCTTGAAATTTGTTTTGAAACCGACCACCTGTTACTGTGATTGTGTGGCTGTTTTCCTGGCTTATGGGATTTTACTTCAGCTGTTGTTCTCAGGCGAGAGTTTATTTCCTCTAGGAATCACTCAGTCCACTTGCCCTAAACTTAGCATTTGTGTGTAGGGATCTTCCGGAGACTGAGTCAACCATGGAGCACTGAATAGTCAGCCAAAAGATCTGAAGTCACCCACAGATTTTAGTGACAGATTTTAAAGGAGAAGTTAAGAATCCTCTTCCAAGTGTTTTGTTACAGATAATCATCTCTTTGAATTTGGCTTCAGGGAGAAGGAGCTGAAAGGATCAAATTTACAGTTGCTCCTGAGTGGGTTTTCCTCATGCTAATGGACAGCATTGTGCTGAGTCAGCACTTCTCTGGCACAGGTTGCTTCGCTGAAAATTCTTGTGCCTGTAAAATTTTACTTCAAGTTAAAACTTGTCAGACAAGGATTCAGCTTTTCTCTGATAGTCTGAAGGGAATGATACAACTTTGGAACTAGAATGGACTTTAGTGATTAACTAGTAAAGCCCTTCATTTTAGAACTGAGGCAAGAGAAGCTCAGTGACATTATTATAAAGAAAGTTGCTCGAGGTCATAAACCTTGTTAAGGACTGAGCTAGAAATCTACTTATATTGCAGAGTGTAGTTGAATAAAGGGAAAACAACAAAAAGAAGCTTAATAAGCTATGCTTATAAATATTAGGTTAATTTTCTTAAAAAAATAAAGTCATGATGCTTTAGTTTCCTACTGCTGCCTAACAAACCACAAGACTGAGTGGCTTCCACGAACAATATATTATTATTTGTCATGATTTTCTGAGAGAGAATAATATTTGGCTCCTCATGCAGGTGTAATCAGATGGTGGCTGGGGCTGGACATCTAAGAAGGCTTTTTCATTCACATGTCTGGTACCTGAGCTGGGCTGGCAAAGCTGGGGGCTGGTCAAAGGTCTCTTTCCATGTGGACAAGATGGACTTCTCACAACATGGTGGTTCCAGGGAGTCAGATCTCTCACATGGCAACTGCCTTTCCCTTTTTCAGTGGGCACTGCAAGGATTCTTATGCCCCAATTTCTGTTTCATTCTACAACTTCTGTTTCATTCTATTGCCTACATAGAATAAGCTTTCATTCTATTCCTTACATAGAATAAGGCTAGATATATGGGAGGAGAACTATAAAAGGGCATGAATATCAGGGGGCAGGGTTCATTAAGGATCATCTTTGGTGAGTACCTACTACACAGAATATTACCATTACTTTTTTTTTTTTTTTTTTTGAGAGAGAGAGAGAGAAGCAGGGGAGGGTCAGAGAGAGAGGGGACAGAGGATCCGAAGCCAGCTCTGCATGAACAGCAGTGAGCCCAATGTGGGGCTCGAACCCAAAAACTGTGAGATCATGACTTGAGCTGAAGTTGGATGCTCAACAGACTGAGCCACTCAGGTGCCCCACCACTACTCTTTTTTTTTTTTTTTTTAATGTTTATTTATTTGTTTTCAGAAAGAGAGAGAGAGAGAGACTGCACACTCTGGAGAGGGGCAAAGAGAGACAGAGAGAATCCCAATCTCAATCTTACAAACCATGAGATCATGACCTGAGCCAAAATCAAGAGTTGGATACTTAACCAAGAAAGCCACCCAGGTGCCTCACCATTATACTTTGAGATAATGTTTTAACGTTTTGCAAACAGAGCATGAAGTCATTTTAAAACCTATGGCTTATGCTAAAGCAAGACTGGAGGTCACATGAGATGGATGGAGGGACAATGGAGTTTGGAGCCAGAAAATCCTGAATTCAACTCAAAGCACTATCACTTACGAACTGAGCCTTCAAGCAAGTGATTTAATTACTCTGCATGTAAATTTTAACATGTATATTATTAGGATAATTTACTTCAAACTAGTATTGGTAAAAATTAGATACATAAGCTCTTCACACATAATAGTTGCTCAATACGTTTCAGTTCCTCTTATCCTCAACCATCTCTGGAATTCAGAAATTTAGCCAGGTCTTCACTAAACGCATGTTTGAGTATATCTGATGGACCCTGTTCTGTGCTAGGAGGTGGGGATTCAAATATTAATAAGACATGTTCTCTTCCTTCAAGGAGCTCGTGCTCTGTGAGAGAGAAACAAGCATAAGCAATCATGCAACCTAGTGAATGAGGTACTATAATGAAGGCAGACTAGATGTTAGATTGGGAGCACAAAGGAGAGAATGGTCCACCTACAGAGGTGGGGAAGGCAGGGAAGACTTCATACAGAAGGGAGCACTGAGGAGTATCATGAAAAACATGCTTGCCATACACAAGAAGTGCAGAGAGAAAAATCAGTGGAGCAGCAGCACTTGCAAAGGCACAGAAGCACAAAACTTCACTGAGTAGTGAAAGCAGCTCAGCAGCACTGAAGAAAGGAATGGTGGGAAATGAAGTCAGGTAGAAGCTTAATCAAAGGGACCTAAGCAAGAGATGATGAAGGCCTGAGGCAGAGCTGCAGTGGACATGAAGAGGAAGAAAGGGATTAGAAAGTGATCTAAGGAGTAAAATGAAAGGAGTGGTTGGCTATCCAGAGTGAGGAAGGAAGGAATCCAGAGATAATGTCTAGATTTCTGGCCAGAATGAAGCAGTGAATGGTATAGTTATTAGCTTACATAGTGTAACCAGGAGGAAGAATGGGTGGCGTAGTAATGAAATTGGTTTTGGATATAGTTAAGATATCTACAGGACATTCAGAAGAGAATTGTCCCAACGTACAGTTGAATTTATGAGTCTGGAGTTTGTGGGAGCTGGTTGGGCACAAGAGACTTGGGAGTTATCTGAGAATTTAGAGAAGTTCTTTTAAAAGTTAATCTCTTCCAGGCTAGCCAGGTAAATAAATGATGTCTGAGGTTGTAATGATTGCTTTAACAGCTGTAGCTTTTGGCTTGAAAGACTTTATTTTTCTAAAATTTTCTTCTTAACTAGAAGATGTAAGCAAAGCAAATTAAATACAGCAGTTGGTAAAGGATTGCAAGAGTGTACCAAACAGGTAAAATACCTTTTATAAATGTTTTTTTGTTTGTTTCTTTTGTGAGAGAGAGAGATAGCAGGGGAGGAGCAGAGAGCGAGGGGGAGAGAATCCCAAGCAGGCTCCAAGCTGACAGCATGGGCTCAATCTCATAAACCGTGAGATCATGACCTGAGCTGAAATCAAGGCTCAGACGCTTAACCAACTGAGCCACCCAGGTGTCAAGCAGGTGAAATATGTTGACAATAATTCTCATGGTAGAAAAAATTTTTTTTAATTCTTGCATTGTAAATTAGCAATAACTACCAAACCTTAAGTGATGGTCTGCTTAGTTAATTCCATAATAATCACAACTAATCCATACTCCAAATACAGCCTGTGTCATGGAATTTGATTCTCCCTTGCTTATAAAAGTAATAAATAGAGACAGGTTCTAATAAATGTGATGGAATTATTGGGACCTTAGTTTAACTCTTTTCAGTAAAGGTCAGTATCATTTGTGCTTATTCTCCTCAAGACCCTATAAGAGCAGTATATTAGCAACAAGGGGCTATGAGTTCTAATTCTCATTCCTCTAATCTCTAGCATAATTGGTTCTCAAACTTTTGGGAGCTTCAGAATCTCCTAGAAAGTTTGTTTCTTTTTTAAATCCAGATTTCAGAGCCCCACCTTCACTGATGCTCATTCAGTAGGTCTGGGATAGGCCTAGGTATCCCAGGTGACTCTGATAAAATTATATGACCGTAAGCAAAGGGAATCATTTCTTAGGGCTCAGTTTCCTCATCTGTAAAATGGGAATGACACTTGCCTTGCCTACTTCTCGGGGCTTTTTTAAAGTCCAGAAGTATAGTGATGTATGTGAAAGGGCTTTGAACAGTATTGGGTTCTCCACACAGGTAAGATGATGGTATTTTCTAGGGCAACGCATCAGAAACATCTAAAGGCCTTTTTAAGACACAGGTTGCTGGACTTTAACAATTTAAGGCAATCACTAAGTTTCTGAATCAGTTTATGAGTACGTCTGGTATGGGGCCCAAGAATTTGCTTTTTTTTTTCCTGAGGAGAGAGAGACAGTGTGAGCAGCGGAGGGTCAGGGAGAGAGGGAGACACAGAATCTGAAGCAGGCTCCAGGCTCTGAGCTGTCAGCACAGAGCCCGACACGGGACTCAAACTCACAAGCCGTGAGATCATGACCTGAGCCAAAGTCAGACACTTCACCGACTGAGCCACCCAGGTGCCCCATATAATTCTCTAGGCACAGCTTTTCACTGTTCACAATCCCCAAAACTTTATTCATTGATCCAATAAATATTTTCTAAGCACTTTCAACGTGCCAGTGGCTTGTGCACTGAAAATGAAATCCTCCACAAAACAGACCCAAAAATGAATTAATAAAATTATTCCAGATAACAAGTACTATTAAAAAGTATGAAACAGAGTATTGGGATAGACAGTGGCTGGGTTGTGGGTGGTTCTTCATACAGAGTGGTCTCTATATGAAATAATGAAATCAAGGAGTTAGCAGTACTAAGTGGGGATAAGAGCCCTCCAGGCAGAGGGAACGGAGAATGCAAAAGCTCAGGGGCTGGGATTAGCAAATGGGCATAGGGTGATATGAGAGGAGACTGGACAAGTGGGCAGGGTCAGTGCATATAGGATCCTGCAGGTGTTGGTAATGTAAATTATGAGTTAGGTCTGTTGTAGGGAATAGACCAGCCCTTACCTAATTTTAATGTGCATGCAAATCACCAGGAATCCCCTTAAATGCAGACTCTGACTCCGTGGTCACAGGGCAGGGACAGGCAGTCTGAATTTCTACCAAGCTCGATGCTGCTGGGAGCCAGCGCACACCTTGAGTAGCAAAAGCATAGATGAAAACAGACTCTGTTATCCCTCAATCAGGGAAAAGTGCTATCTTCCCTAAAGATGGATAAAAATTAAAGAGAATGGTGAAAGATGGGGAACTGGGGAAAAAAAGATGTTGGGGAATTCCAGACACTAAAAATTATTATTCAGGAGGAACTATGGTCTTACTTCTAGAATACAGAAAAGACTAAAACATTGTCACCAAAATAAAGAATCTGAAATTTTTTTAAAAAAAATTCTTAGTAGTTTATTTAGAAACAGCTGGAATAGATTTCCAGAGTCACTCTGTTCATGATTTAGCGCTGCTGCTTCCTCCTGGCCCCACCAGCTCTGCTTTCCCCCTGCTTACAAAAGTAAGGACTGTAGGAGTGCCTCGGTGGCTCAGTCAGTTAAGTGGCCCATCTCGCAGTTCATGGGTTCAAGCCCCACATTGGGCTCTGCACTGACAGATTAAAATTTAAGATTCTGCTTAAGATTCTCTCTCCCCTTCTCTCTCTGCCCCTGTCCTGCTCTCTCACTCACTCTCAAAATAAATAAACTTAAAAAAAGAAAAATGTAATGACTGTTTCCACAACCTCTTTAACCTCCTATGGCTCCCTGTGGCTAGTGCCCACAGCCAGAGCTCAAAGCTGCCCACCCCTCCCTCTCTTACACATTCACTCCAGCCCTGCTAACCAAAGTTGCTGGCCCTTCTCCCGGCATCCCCCAGGTAAGGGCCTGGAGCTTGGCTAGAGAGAGAGGAGAAACTGAGGACTAACAACCTGCAGGCAGAACAGGGTAGAAGCCCTTGGCCTCTATAGCACTACCTGGAGTGCAAACTTGAAAATGCAACCAGGGCACCTGCGTGGTTCAGTCAGGTAAGTGACTGACTTTTGACATCTGCTCAGGTCATGATCTCATGGTTAATGAGTTGGAACCCCACCTCTCCCAACAGCATGGAGCTTACTTGGGATTCTCTCCCTCCCTCTCTGCCCCTCCCCCATGAGCACTCTTTTTTGCTCTTTTTCCCTCTCTCTCACTCTCTCAAACTAAATAAACTTAAAAAAAAATGGAAGGAAGGAAGAAAAAAAATAAATACAGCCAGAATCTGCCTCCCCTCTTCCCTGCCCCTCCCCTTTCTGGGGGCAGGAATGGGAATGGAGTAGTTTTATGTTATAGACCATATGGCTTTCTCCTTTAAGGAAAAATCTTCCTAGAATGCTGCAGTTAAAAAAAAAAAAAAAAAAAAACAACCTTAAAACCTTAAAAAACCTTGCATAAACTTCTATACCTCCCACTAGATCCCTTGTTTGTTATCATAAGCACGTGTTTCCCCCAAATTTCCTGTTTTTTAGATGATTTGTGAATTGGAAATTTTGTCTGTGGAAGGAAAGCCACATTATTGAAGCTGTAAACAATAGAATGACTATGGCTTTAATCCTTTGAATAAGACTTTGTTTCCCATTGACTGAAAACTTCCTTAAGGAAGGAAAGCTAGGAACATTCAGGAAGGATTTGTATTTTATTTTATAGCAGCTTTGTGAAGGGGGAAAATCATTTGGAAACCTTGGATTCCCTTTCCTGGTTGATGGACATCAGAACACACAGCCAGCTGGGCTCTGGCTGTAGACGATGGCTCCCCGCCCACCAAAGACTTCCTGACCCCAGTGCCAGCTTTGTTTTGTCATTGTCACAATGACACCAACAGACGTTCATCCTGTGCCAGAGTTTCGTATATTCCTGAGACAGGCTAGGAACAGGTGCACCTACCATTTATCTCAATTTATTTACATGGGTCAAAAATATTTCCCTAAGATAGTCCATATACCTTATATTGTATACTCCATAAGTCACAAATAATCTGTCCACTAAAGAGATATAAGAATAACAACTGCAAAATTAGTCATCATCCATTGAACTTTTAAATTATTTTAAATCCCCTCCCCAAGAACTATATTTTCATTTACTTAATACACCAACAATCATTTTCTTTTAAAAATACAGTGGAGTTAGCCAAATCATCCTTACAATTTGGGAGAGAGGATCTGTGGAAAAGAGAAGACGGCCTTAAATCCCAAAACACTGATGTGGCTATTCTTGCTTTGTGTGGATTCTGTGCTAGAGGCATAAATTATGGAGCCCAGTGCACAGGCTGTTAGGCCCCACTGCAGAAGCCAAAAGGGCCTCTTGGACATCTGCCTCTTCAGAGATTCAGAGTGATATCATCCTCATTTATTAATCTCCCCTGAATGAAGACTACCACACAAACCATCAGCCCTCAGGGCTCTGTCTCAGGTATGTGTCTGGGGACATAATTTAGATATTCGTCATCCTGGGAATTATATTTCAGGTAGCAAATCCTAATGATAGGTTTGCTCCATAAGTGACTTCCCAGAGACAGAAGGTACAGCTGAAGTGAGGCTCTGGTCTTTGTGTGCTGTAATTAGGGAGGGCAACACCTCTTCACCCACAGAGTCCTGTCTTTATGGCATTACCTGTGCCAGTGGGAACAGCCAGCCTCCCATTCTGTTAGAGACACACTGGGGAAAATTGACGGGGCCTTGGCTGAAAGACAGGATCCATTTCCAGCGTTTTGCAAAGTTGTGCCTGCTTTGTCTTAAGTCAGGGAAGGCCTCCAAGTCACTTTCAGTAGAAGATTTAAAAGGCTCTTTCTGTATTAGAGTTTTTAGTCTTCTGTCCAAACATGGACCATTGTGAGAGTCTGTTAATAAGTATGAATCATCCTTCCCCCCAAAATGCACATATATGTAGACACACAAAATGTTGCAAACCATTTCAAGGAGGTCATGGACTCCTGGAGACCAGTAAACCTCAGATTAAAAACATGCAATCAAGGGACGCCTGGGGAGCTCAGTCGGTTAAGCATGCAACTTCTGCTCAGATCATGATCTCATGGTTTGTGGTTTGAGCCCTACATCAGGCTCTGTGCTGACTGCTCAGAACTTGGAGCCTGCTTCAGATTCTGTATCTCCCTCTCTCTACCCCTCCCCTGCTTATGCTCTGCCTCTCTCTTATTCTCAAAAATAAATAAATGTTAAAAAAAATTCTAGGGGCGCCTGGGTGGCTTAGTCGGTTGAGCGTCTGACTTCAGCTCAGGTTATGATCTCAAAGTTTGTGCGTTCGAGCCCTGCCTTGGGCTCTGTGCTGATAGCTCAGAGCCTAGAGCCTGCTTCAGATTCTGTATCTCCCTCTCTCTCTGACCCTCCCTTGCTCATGCTGCCTCTCTCTCTCTCTCTCAGAAATAAATTTAAAAAAATTTTTTTAATATTAAAAAAACCTTTTTTTTAAAAACATGTGATCAAAACTTAGGTATCTTTTAAAATTAGAGAAGTCGGTTTTATACCACACATCTCCAGAGAGTTTAAGGGATAAAGGTAAAAGGGAAGGGCCTAAAAGAGTACTTTTCTAAAAGAGATTGTGGCAGTTGCCTTTTTCCTGAGCAACCATTAAATAGTAGAGTCTGAAACACCAGCTTATACTCTAAGGCCAAATGGTATCTCATGGTTACAAAGGTTTCCAATATATACTGTCTATGTACTCATAGGTACCCTGATGGTTGCTTGGTTTGTACAAGGCGAAGAGCTCTGCCCATGGAACTTATTCTTCACAACAGCCACACAAGGTAAATATCACTATCCCATTCTATAGCTTAGGACACTGATTGAAAGAAGAAAGCAAGTTTCCCAAAATCACATAGTGATTAAGCAGCAAAAATGGGGCTCTGACCCCAAAACTGTCCATCTCCAAAGGCCTTGCTCTGAATACAGCATGACAATGCAGACCTATTGAATTCTGGAATTAGCTTTTTTACTTCCCTCAGAGTTTTTGAGACAGTTATGGGGCAGAATAGGAGGCAGAAGGACTTTAAGACTATTTGAAGCAAAAATCCCACATCCTTGCAGTGAAACGGCTACCTAGGAGAGACTGGAAGGCAGCAGTCTGGGAAAGTAGCCCTGAGAGCCTGTCTTAGGGCTGCAACTGCCTAAGAAGCACAGAGGCTTCCCTCCACTGTAAGTCTAACTAGCATGGCTTTGGTTGCCTCTGGCTCCAGTTATCAGAAGCAACAGACATTCCTCCCTCAGTCTGACAGGTGCCAAGAGGCTTTGTGCAGTGCTCCCGCCAGGCTCTTGCGGTCTGGAGGAGGAGTAAAGAGCTCTGGCCCAGACCAGCACTGCTTCTCTGCTCCCTCCTCCAAATTGCTGCCTGCCTGTCACTCTGCTGCCCTCTGTGGAGGAGGCCCAGTGGGATGAGGAACTTGGGGAAACCAAGCAGGCGCTCTGTCCTACCCTAAACTGTGAAAGTAAAAACAGTCAAGGGTACAGACTTTTCTAACCTTAAGCTTTTCTAAATATAAGTGGCAGCATGGGATAGAGCCTAGAATTTAGTCACATGAATGAAGCAATCAAAGCCTTAAAGGACTTTTTTTTAATGTTTATATTTTTTTGAGAGAGAGAGAGACATAGACAGCAAGCGCAAGTGGGAGAGGGGCAGAGAGAGAGGGAGAATAAAGGACTTTCTTAACAAAAGATAACATATGTCAAAGAAACTCCACTTACCTCAGTCACTTTAGGATTAACCCGATGAACCTGAGGCATTTTTTTATGGGAGGCAGTACATTACAGTGACTAAGCATGTGGCTCTGGAACCCAATACTGGGGTTCTGATGGTGACTCCACTTGCTGTTGGACTTTGTATGGGATAAGTTACTTCACCTCCCTGCACCTTGGTTTTCTTATCTGTGAAATGGAGATAATAGCTACCTCAAAAATTTGTTTTAAAGATTAGAAATCTTAATAAATATATTATAGCTAAAATAGTGCCTGACACATCATAAGCATTCAAAAAGTGTTCACTAGTGTTATGATTTGGCAATTTCACTGAAGCATGGGCTATTTTGTCCACAAAGCTAAAAGGAGACTGTGAAGACCCAGAGAATAAGTTATATTTCCTTGTATGTATACACCCTCCTTGCTGAGGGTGGTGAGATAAGCTGGTAAACTTGGCACAAGTCCTCAAAAAGAAGATCAGTGGAGTCCCAGTGGTCCAGTTAGGTATTGTTGCATTATACCACCTCAAAATGTAGTGGCTTGAAACAGAAGCAATTTATTATATTCCATGTTTCTATGGGTTGATCAGGCAGTTCTCATTTATAGAATGTTGGCTAGGGTCCTGAGTTGGCTGGAACAACCAAAATGGCCTGACTCACATCCCAGCAGGAAGTTCAGCTGGAGTTGTTAGCCAAGGTCTTTGATTTTCCTTGATGAGATCTGTTCACATGGCTTCTAGGGCTCCCTCCCACTCTAGCAGCTGGTTCCAAGAAAGAACATTCCAAAACATTACGGGAGAAGGTACAGATTTCTCAAGGCCTCTCCTTAGATTTTAGACTGCATCATTTCTGAGCCATCCTATTGGTCAAAATAGGTCATTGACCAGTCTAGATTCAAAGGGAATGACAACAAACTCTATTCTTGACGAGGGAGTAGTTAGCACATTACAAAAGAACATATGGGATGTGAGATATTGTTGCAGCCATCTTTAGAAACATGATCTATCACAGCTCCGGGAATAGTAAGAAATTACATGTTCATAACAGTGTTTGAATTGAGTGACTCAATAAGGAAGACTAATCTGAGTTTGGATCACTAAGTTACTAAAATGAAGAAGTAAATGGAATTAAATGTTTTGACATAGCATAACTTGTTTATATATGATTTACATAGGGTTATTCTTCACAATAAGGAAAACAGTTTCTTTGGGTCAAAGTCATATGCAGAAGCATAAATGAGAATAGATAAAGGACATTAGGTTGGAGAAAATAATTTTCAGTAGAGAGCATTTCTAAAAGTAAAAGCTTTTTCTTAAATGGTAGACGGTAAAACTGCATACTCCCTAAATAGTGACAATGGTGAACTTACAGTGAAAAACCAAAAGGTATTATGTTAAAGTGAACAAAGTAGAAGATAATAAAAAGCATCTGAATAAACAGGGAAAGTCAGAGAGGAGGCCCAAAGAGTCTTATAATTGCTGATACTGAAATTTTGATTTTTTTCCCTATCTCCTGGTTCATATACAGTTCTTTTAAAAGTGTGATATACTTTACACTTACTTTGTGTTTTCCATTTCTATGTATTGGGGGAAGTGGGTCTATAAGTCTTCATAGAATTTCTGGATATGGCTATAGTCATGTATGTAATTACAAAGTAAGACTAGAGATAATCTAACTAAATGAATTATTTATCCTGACTTTCCAGTGCTCCACAATTGTAGAAAGTCTGGTCTTTGAGATAAGTTAGAGATGGATAATGTTAAAAAAGCAATAGAAAACCTTTGGTAGATTTTTCAATGTTGGGGAGAAGAGAAATAAGCAGTAAGAAATGACACCAAGATTTGGGACATCGATGATAAATGAATGGCTGTTTCCTGGAGTGACTAAGAAGCTCAGCAGAAGGGAAAATGAACTGTGCATTACAGGAGAAAACAAGTTTGTGACTAAGAGAATATTTTTAAAGCAAAGTAGCAGCTAACCAGTAGTTTTCTGAACATAGTGATATCCCTGGCTTACTTCTATTTGGGAGAGGGGCCCAACTCTCCTTTTATGAGACTATAACTTTTTATTATTCATTTTACTGTTTGTCATTTATTGAGTTGTTTCTACCCAGTGTGTTTACAACTCACATAAAATACTGAAGACAATCAAACATATTCTTAGAAACAAGGCTGGGAAATGCAACTCACCCAGTGAAAATGTCATTAGTATCTAGTAGCAGCTGCACACTGCAAAACAACTGGAATCACCTCTGATAGAAGGCACATGGAAAACAAGGGAAATGAGTATACAGATGTCTCAATGGAAAACTTTTTTTTAATAGGCGGTGCTTCTGAATGGGCCATCACTGAAAGAGGGTAAGTTGTCTAAAAAAGAAACTAGATAATCAATCAAGAAAGGAATGCAGGGAAGAAAAAGGTAAAGTTCTCATGGGAACAGGGTATAAAATTGATGACAATGGGGACTTTGCAGAAAATGAAGAGCAACATAACAATGTGTGCTATGTATTATTTGCATAAACTCCAAAGAACCTGGCACCTTCTAAATTTTCCACATCACGATCATAAACCAGGAAGTAAGGAGGATAAAAGGGTTTTAAGCAGCCAAAAAATCTTATTCAAGAGGGTCCCCAGGTCCTTACTCTACAAATAATTCCAAAACACTTGGCTACTATCTCTTTTTCTAAACCCAATCATTTAAAATGAGATTCAGATTCAACATTTACATGTTATCTATTACACTCAGTTCACATTTGTTGAGCATTAACTATGCACCAAGCACTGTTTTAAATTTCATACAGATGGACTCATTTACACCTTAGAAACCTACAGATAAGGAGTAGGATTATCCTCATTTACAGAAGAGGAGATTGGAACACAAAGAGGCTTTTAAAAGTACCCAAAATCACACAGCTGGTAAGTGGTACTGTTGGGATATGGACCCAAGCTAGTCAAGTTCCTACATCCTTTAATACCTACACCAGCATTTCTCAAACTTGAGTGTGCATCAAAGTAATATAAAGAGCTTTTTTTGTTTTTGTTTTTTTTGAGAGAAAGAGAGCAAGAGTGCATGGGCAGGTGAGAGGGACAGTGGGAGAGGGAGAGAACCCCAAGCAAGCTCTGTGCTCAGCACAGGGTGGACTCTAGCTCTACTATTTTCCAAAATGACTTCTGCCCAGGGGAAAAGAGGAAGGCCAGCCCCACCCACCAGCCCATCTACAATGGTCACAGCCCAGTCACAATACACACAGCCCAGCGAACACCCATGGACTGCATGGTTCTGGTAACCAGGGAAAATTGTGCTTCTGAGCCCTGTAAGACATCTTCTATATAAGGCTACTACCTATAAGACGAGGACGTAACTGACCTTCCTATCACATAGAAACAAACCGAGAGTCAGACAAAATGAGGAGACAGAAATAGGTGCCAAATGAAAAAACAAGACAAAAACCTCAGAAAAAGAACTAAATGAGGGGTGTCTGGCTGGCTCAATCAGAAGAGCATATAATTCCTGATCTTGGGGTTATGAGTTTGAGCCCTGAATGGGATATAGAAATTACTTAGAATAAAAATAACACTTAAAAAAAAGAACTAAATGAAATAGAGATAAGCAATCTACCTGCTATAGAGGTCAAAATAATGATCACAAGGATGCTCAACAAAGTTGGGAGAAGAGTAGATGAATTCAATGAGAACTTCCAACAAAGATATAGAAATTATGAAAAAACCCAGTAAGATCTAAAAAGTACAACTGAAATGAAAAATACATTAGAGGGAATCAACAACAGATGAGAGGATGGAGAAGAACTGATCTAGGAGATGGGATAGCGAAAATCACTCACACTGAACAGAAAAGAGAATTTTTATTTTTATTTTTTTTTTTTACAAATAGTTTATTGTCAAATTAGTTTGCACAAAACACCCAGTGCTCATCCCCACGAGTGCCATCCTCCATGACCATCCCCCTGCCCCCCTACATCCATCAGTTCTCAGTTTTTGTCAGCATTCAAGAGTCTCTCATGGTTTGCCTCTCTCCCTTTCCCCCACCATTTCCCCCCTTCTTCTCCCCCTTGTTCCTCCGTCAAGTTCCTCCTAATCCTCCTATACGTGCAAACATATGATATTTGTCCTTCTCTGCCTGACTTATTTCACTCAGCATAACACCGTCAAGGTCCATCCACATTGCTACACATGGCCAGATTTCATTGTTTCTCATTGCCAGGTAGTATTCCATGGTATAGATAAACCACATCTTCTTGATCCATTCATCTGTGGATGGACACTTAGGCTCTTTCCATGTTTTGGCTATTGTTGAGAGTGCTCCTATGTCTCAGCATTTCTATATCCCTTGGGTAAATTCCTAGCAGTGCTATTGCTGGGTCATAGGGGAGTTCTATTGTTAATTTTTTGAGGAACCTCCACACTGTTTTCCAGAGGGGCTGTACCAGTTTACATTCCCACCAACAGTGTAAGAGGGTGCCCATTTCTCCACATCCTCGCCAGCATCTCGTGTTCTCTGATTTGCTCATTTTAGCCACTCTGACTGGTGTGAGGTGGTATCTCAGTGTCGTTTTGATTTGTATTTCCCTGATGAGAAGGGATGCTGAGCATCGTTTCATATGTTTGTTGGTCATCTGAATGTCCTCTTTGGAGAAGTGTCTGTTCATATCTTCTGCCCATTTCTTCACTGGGTTGTTTGTTTTTTGGGTGTGGAGTTTGGTGAGTTCCTTATAGATTATGGATATAAACCCTTTATCTGATATATCGTTTGCAACTATCTTTTCCCATTCCGTTGGTTGCCTATTAGTTTTGTGGGTTGTTTCCTTTGCCGTGCAGAGCTTTTAATCTTGATGAGGTCCCAATTGTTTATTTTTGCTCAGAAAAGAGAATTTTTAAAACGAAGGTCAGTTAAGGGCCCTCTGGGAAAATATCAAGCATACTAACATTCACATTATAGGGGTCCCATAAAGAGAAAAGAGAGAGAAAGGTGCAGAAAACTTATTTGAAGAAATAAAAGCTGAAAATTCCCCTAACCTAAGGAAGAAAACACCAAGATCCAGGAAGCACAGAAAATCCCAGACAAGAGGAACTCAAAGAGGCCACACCAAGACACATAATAACTAAAATGTTAAAAATTAAAGGGGCACCTGTTGGCTCAGTTGGTTAAGCATCTAACTCTTGATTTAAGCTCAGGTCATCTCATGGTTTGTGAGTTCAAGTCCCAGGGAAGGCTCCATGCTGACATTGCAAGACTGTTTGGGATTCTTTCTCTCTCCTCTTTCTCTGCCCTCTCTCTCTCAAAATAAATAAATATTGTTTTTAAATTAAAGATAAAGATGGAATTTTAAAAGCAGCAAGAGATTAGCAACCAGTTACCTATAGGAAAAACCCCATAAAGCTATCAGCTAATTTTTCAGCAGCAACTTTGCAGGCCAGAAGGGAGCAGCAGGATATATTCTAAGTGCTGAAAGGAAAAAAAAACAACAACCAAGAATACTCTATCTGACAAAGTTATTATTCAGAATTGAAAGAGAGACAAAAAATTTCCAAAAGAGTTCATTACCACTAAACTGGCCTTACAAGAAATGTTAAAGGGACTTATTTAAGTGCAAAAGAAAAAATCATAAACTAGAAATAAAAAATTATGAAAGAAAAATTTCACTGGTAAAAGCAAACATATAGTAAAGATAATAGATCAATCATTTATACGGCTATTATGAAGCTTCAAAGACAAAAGTAGTAAAAATCAACTACATCTAAAATAATTAACTAAGGAATACACAGAATAAAACGATGTAAAATGTGACATCAAAAACATAAATGTGGAAGAAGGAAGTAAAATTGTAGTGCTTTTAAAATGTGTTTGAACTTAAGCAACAATCAAATTAGACTCCTATATACATACGGTGTTATATGTAAACCACATGGTAACCACAAACCAAAAATCTGTAAAAAAATAAATAAATAAAGAGAAAGTATTCCAAGCACAACACTAAACAAATTCATTAAATCACCAAAGAAGAAGAAAGGAATGGAGAAGAACTACAAAAACAACTAGACATTTGACAAAATTGCTGTAAATATACACCTAATGGGGCACCTGGGTGGCTCAGTCAGTTAAGCGTCCGACTTCGGCTCAGGTCATGATCTCACAGTCTATGGGTTCGAGCCCCATGTCGGGGTCTGTGCTGACAGCTTCAGATTCTGTCTCCCTCTCTCTCTCTCTCTCTCCCTCTCCCCCTGCTCGCTCTCTGTCTCTCAAAACAAAATAAAGACATAAAAAAAAATTAAAAATAAATAAATAAATAAGTATACATCTAACAATAATAACTTTACTTGGACTAAAGGGGAGTAAATAGTCCAATCAAAAGACAAGAATGACTAAATAGATAAAGAACAAGACTCATCTATATGCTGCCTGCAAGAGATTCACTTTAGATCTCAAGGCACATACAGGCTGAAAGTGAAGAAACAGAAACAGATATTCCATATAAATGTTAGTGAAGAAAAAAATGGGATAGCAATACCTGACATAAGACAAAATATACCTTAAACTTTTTTCTATTTTTAGAGAGAGTACACGCATGAGTGATAGAGAAAAGCAGAAGGAGAGAGGGAGAGGGAGAGGGAGAAAGAGAGGAAGAGAGAGAGAAAATCTTAAGCAGGCTCTACACTCAGTGTGGAGCCTGATGCTGGGCTCAATCCCATGGCCCTGGGATCATGGCCTGAGCCAAAATCAACAGTCAGGCAGTCAACCAACTGAGCCACCCAGGCACCCCCAGAAAAAATAGACTTTAAAACAAGACTATAACAAGAAACAAGTGTATCACATAATAAAGGGATCAATCCAATGTCTGTGAATATTTATGCACCCAACAAAGCACATCTAAATATAAAATAAATATTGACAGACCTAAAGGGAGAAATTGACAGCAATACAGTAATAGTAGACTTTTAATTTGTTTTGCTTTTTCTATACTAATGTATTTTTTCTTCAAATTTTTATTTAAACCCTAGTTAACATATTGTGTAATATTGTTTTCAGGATTAAGAGATTAATCACTTACATATAACACCCAGTGCTCATCACAAGTACACTCCTTAATACCCAATACCCATTTAGCCCATTACCCACCCACTTCCCTCCAACAACCCTCAGTTCGTTCTCTGTTGTAAAGAGTTGCTTATGTTTTTTTTTTTTAATGTTTTATTTATTTCTAGGAGAGAGACAGACAGCGTGAGCAGGGGAGGGTCAGAGAGAGAGGGAGTCACAGACTGAAACAGGCTCCAGGCTCTGAGCTGGCAGTCAGCACAGAGCCCGACGCGGGGCTCGAACCCATGAACTGCGCGATCATGACCCAAGCGAAAGTCAGACACTTAACTGACTAAGCCACCCAGGTGCCCCAAGAGTTGCTTATGTTTTGTTTCCCTCTCTCTCTTTTTCCACATTCCTGTATGTTTTCTTACAGGAATTTTTCTTAAATTCCACATGAGACATCATATGATATTTGTGTTTCTCTGTCTGACTTTTTTCACTTAGCATAATACACTATAGCTCCATCCATGTCATTGCAGATGGCAAGTCTTCATTCCTTTCGATGGCTGAGTAATAGTCCATTTTATGTAAAATGTATATAAAATTTATATTGTATCATTGTATATAAAACATATATTGGGGCTGCCTGGGTGGCTCCGTTGGTTAAGCATGTGAGTCTTGACTTTGACTCAGGTCATGATCTTGCAGTTCATGAGTTTGAGCCTGGAATCAGGCTCTGTGCTGACAGCTCAGAGCCTGGAGCCTGCTTTCAATTCTGTCTCCCTCTCTCTCTGCCCCTCCCCAACACATGCTGTCTCCCTCTTTCTCTTTCTCTCTCAAAAATAAACAAACATTAAAAAATAAAATAGGGTTGCCTGAGTGGCTCAGAAAGTTAAGCATCCAACTTTGGCTCAGGTCATGACCTCAAGGCTCATGGGTTTGAGCCCCACATCAAGCTCTGTGCTGACAGCTCAGAGTCTGGAGATTGCTTCAGATTCTGTGTACCTTTTTCTGTCCCTCCCTTGCTCATGCTCTGTCTCTCAAAAATAAATGTTAAAAAATAACAAAATATATATTGGAATATATAATAGAATATTTTATACATACATATACATACACACATACATATATATGCATGTCACATCCTCCTTATCCATTCATCAATCAATGGCCATTTGGACTCTTTCCATAGTTTGGCTATCGTTGATAATTCTGATATAAACATCAGTGTGCATGTACCCCTTCAAATCTGGATTTTTTTATCCTATGGGTAAATACCTTGTAGTGTGATTGCTGAATTGTAGGGTAGTTCTATTCTTAACTTTTGTGGGAATCTCCATACTGTTTTCCAGGGGGGCTGCACCAGTTTGTATTGCCATCAGCAGTGCAAAAGAGTTCCTCTTTCTCCACATCCTCACCAACATCTATCATTACCTGAGTTGTCAATGTTAGCCATTTTGACAGGTGTGAGGTGGTATCTCATCTTGGTTTTGATTTGTATTTCCTTGGTGATGAGTGATGTTGAGCATCTTTTCAAGTGTCTGTTAGCCATCTGGATATCTTCTTTGGAAAAATGTCTATTCATGTCTTCTATCCATTTCTTAAATGAATTATTCGCTTTTGTGGGTTGAGTTTAATAAGTTCTATAAATTTTAGATACTAACCCTTTATCTGATATGTCATTTGCAAATATCTTTTCCAATTCCATTGGTTGCCTTTTAGTTTTGCTGATTGTTTCCTTCCCTATGCAGAATATTTTTATCTTGATGAAGTTCCAACAGTTCATTTTTGCTTTTGTTTCCCTTGCCCCCAAGACATGTCTAGTAAGAAGTTGCTCTGGCCGAGGTCAAAGAGGTTGCTCCTGTGTTCTCCTCTACAGTTCTGATGATTTCTGTCTCACATTGAGGTCTTTCATCCACTTTGAATTTATCTTTGTGTATAATAGTAGGAGACTTTAATACCCCACTTATATCAATGGATAGATCATGCAAACAGAAAATCAACATGGAAACATTGGCTTTAAATGCACATTAGACCAGATGGACTTAACAGATATATATGGAACATTACATCTAAAAACAACAAATGACACATTCTTTGCTTTTAAAAAAAATTTTTTTTTAGTGTTTATTCATTATTTTAGAGAGAGAGAGAGTAAGCACAAGTGGGGTAGGGGCAGAAAGAGGAAGACACAGAATCTGAAGCAGGCTCCAAGCTTTGAGCTGTCAGCACAGGGCCCAACATGGGGCTTAAACTCATGAACCATGAGATCATGACCTGAGCCAAAGTCAGACACTTAACTGACTGATTCATCCAGATGTCCCAAGACACATTCTTTTCTTAAGCATTTAAAAATTTTTGTTTATTTTTGATAGAGAGAGGGGGGTGGGGGAGGTACAGAGAGAGAGGAAGACACAGAATCTGAAGCAGGCTCCAGTCTCTGAGCTGTCACACAGAGCCCCATATGGGGCTTGAACTCACGGACTGTGAGATCATGACCTGAGCCAATGTCGGACACGTAATTGACTGAGCCACCCAGGAACCCCCATATTCTTTTCAAATGTCCATGGAACATTCCCCAAGATCCCATCTTAGGCCACTAAATAAGTCTCAGTCCATTTAACAAGACTGAAATAATATCAAACATCCTTTCCAACCACAATGGTATGAAACTAGAAATCAGTTACAAGAAAAAAGCTAGAAAAAAAAACCCACAAACATGGAGAATACATAACATACTACTAAACAACCATGGCTCAATGAAGAAATCAAAGAGAAAATTTAAAAATACTTTGAGACAAATGAAAATGGAAACAAAATGGTCCAAAATCTTTGAGATAAGCAACAGCAATTCTAAGAAGGAAGTTTATAGCAATTCAGGTCCACCTCAAGAACCAAGAAAAATCTCAAATAAACAACCTAATCTTACAACCAAAGAAACTAGGAAAGTAAGAATAAGTAAAGCCCAAAGTTAGTAGAAGAAAGGAAATAATAAAGATGAGAGTGCAAATAAAACAAACAATAGAAAAGATGAATGAAACTAAGAGCTGTTCTTTGAAAAGATGAACAAAATTGGTAAACCTTTAGCCAGACTCTCAAGAAATAAAAAGGAGAATTCAAATAAATCAAAGAAATTATATGAAAAATAACTTATAACTAATACCACAGAAATACAATTATAAAAGACTACTAGAAAATTATGCCAACAAATTGGATAGCTGAAAAGAAATCAATTCCTAGAAACGCACAATCTTCTAAGACTGAATTATAAAGAAATAAACCTGAACTGATAATAATCAGTAATGAAATTGAATCAATACAAAAACTCCCAACAGAGAGAAATCCAGGACCGGATGGCTTATCAAGTGAATCCTACCAAATATTTTAAAAGTTAATACCTATCCTTCTCAAACTCTTCCAAAAAAACAGAAGAGGAAGGAATACTTCCAAATTCATTCTATGAGGCTAGCATTACCTGACACCAAAACCAAACAAAGACACCCCAAAACAAGAAAATTACAGGCCAAATCCCTGATCAACACAGATGTAAAAGTCCTCAACAAATATTGGCAAACCTAATTCAATAATATATTAAAAGATTATATACCATAATCAAGTAGGATCTTCTCTATGGATGCAAGGATGGTTCAACATTCACAAATCAATGTGGTACACCACATCAAAAAAATGAAGGATAAAAATAATATGATCATCTCAACAGTTACAGAAAAAGCATTTGACAAAATTCAACATCTATCCATGATAAAACTTTTAATGAAGTGAGCAAAGAGGGAATATACCACAACATAATAAACATCATTTATGACAAACTCACAGCTAACATCATACTCAATGGTGAAAAGCTAAATAGTTTTCTCAAAGATCAGAAGCAAGATGGGGCTCTTGAGTGGCTCAGTCAGTTAAGTATTCAACTCTTGGTTTTCGCTCAGGTCATGATCTCATGGTTTGGAACATGGAGATCAAGCCCTGTGAGGGGCTCTGTGCTGACAGTGTGCAATCTGCTCGGGATTCTCTCACTCCCTCTCTCTCTGCCCCTCTCCCACTCGGACACACTCTCTCTCTCAAAATAAATAAAAATTTTTCAAAACAGAATCAAGAAAAGGTTGCCCATGGTCACCACTTTCATTCAATCACACAACAAAAAGAAATAGAAGGCATCCAAATTGGTAAGAAAGAAGCAAAACTTTCACTATTTGCAAATGACATATTATATATAGAAAACCCTAAAGATTCCACCAAAGAACTGTTAGAACTGATACATGGATTCAGTAAAGTTGCAGGATACAAAATTAACATACAGAAATATGTTGTGATTCTATACACCAATAACAAACTAGCAGAAAGAGAAATTAAGAAAACCATCCCATTTATAATTACATCAAAAAGAATGAATACCTAGGAATAAATTTAACCAAGTAGATGAAAGACCTGTACTCTGAAAACTATAGAATAAAACAAATTGAAGATAACACAAATAAATGGAAAGATGCTCACAGATTGGAACAAGTGATATTGTTAAAATGTCCACACTATCCAAAGCAGTCTACAGATTCAATGCAATCCCTATCAATATACCAATAGCACTTTTCACAGAACTAGAATGAATAATCCTAAAATTTGTATAGTACCACAAAAGATGCCAAATAGCTGAAGCAACCTTGAGAAAAGTAAAGCTGAAAATATCACATTCCTAGATTTCAAACTATAATACAAAGCTATAGTAATCAAAGAGTATGGTACTGGCACAAAAACAGACACATGTATCAATGGAACAGAACAGAGATCCCAGAAATAAACCCACTCTTATATGGTCAATTAATCTACAACAAAGGAGGCAACAATATACAATGGGGAAAAGACAATCTCTTTGATAAATGGTACTGGGAAAACTGGACAGCTACAGGAAAAAGAATGAAACTAGACTGCTGTATTATAACATAGGCAAAAATGAACTCAAAATGGATCAAAGATCTAAATGTGGGACCTGAAACCATAAAAATCCTAGAAGAAAACATAGGCAGGGTGCTTGGGTGGCTCAGTTGGTTAAGCGTCCAACTCTTGATTTCAGTTCAGGTCATGATCTCACAGTTCATGAGTTTGAGCCCTACATCAGGATCTGCACTGACAGCATTGAGCCTGCTTGGAATTCTGTCTCCCTTTCTCTCTGCCCCTCCTCACTTCAAAAATAAACATTTTTTTAAAAAGAAAGAAAACATAGGCATTAATCTCTTTGACATCAGCCTTAACATTTTCTAGATATTTCTCCTCAGACAAGGGAAACAAAAGCAAAAATAAACTACTGGGACTACACCAAAATAAAAAGCTTTAAAACAGAAAAGGAAACTATCAGCAAAGCAAAAAGGCAGCTTACTGAATAGGAGAAGATATTTGCAAATGACATATCTGATAAGGGGTTAATATCCAAAAATACATAAAGAATTTATACAACCCAACACCCCCGCCCAAACTCTGATTAAAACAGGCAGATCACCTGAACAGACATTTTTCCAAAGACATACAAATGACCAACAGACACATGAAAAGATGTTCAACACCACTAATCATCAGGGAAATGCAAATCAAAACCACAGTGAGGCATCATCTTACACCTGTCAGAATGGCTAGCATTGAAAAGACAAGAAATAAGTGTTGGCAAGGATGTGGACAAAAGGGAACCCTCATGCACTGGAACAAAGGGAATGTAAATTGGTGCAACCACTATAGAAGACAGTATGGAGGTTCCTCAAAATATCAAAAATAGAACTACTGTATGATCCAGTAATTCCACTTCATGGTATTGACACTAAGAAAATGAAAACCCTAATTTAAAGAGATATATGCATCTCTATGTTCATTGCAGAATTATTTACCGTAGCCAAGACGTGGAAGCCACCTAAGTATCCATTAATAGATGAGTGGATAGAGATGTGGTATGCACAAAATGGAATATTACTCAGGCATAAAAAGAATGAAATTTTGCCATCTAGGACATATGTGGACCTAAAAGGCATTATACTAAGTGATATAAGTAAAGATAGAGGAAGACAAATTCAAGATATAATTTTACTTATATGTAGAATCTAAAAAAGAAAACAACATAGAGTCCTAAATACAGAAAACAAAGTAGTGGTTGCCAGGGGGAAGGGGATGAGGGAATGGGTGAAACAGGTAAAGGGGATTAAAAGGTACAAACTTCCAGTTATAAAATAAGTCATGGGGATATAAAGTACAGCATAGGGAATATAATCAATAATATTGTGGGACACCCAGGTGGCTCAGTTGGTTAAGTGTGGGACTTCTGATTTCGGCTCAGGTCATGATCTCACAATTCCTGGCAAAGAGCCCTGCATGGAGCTCTAAGCTGCAGAGCCTGCTTGGGATTCTCTCTTGCCCTCTACCCCTCCCCCTGCACTCTTGTGGGCTCTCTCTCAGAATAAAAATAAATAAATGTAAATACGTATATATGTAAGTTATATATGTAAATTTATACATTTATAAAACGTAATAAAATTATATGGTGATAGATGGTAACTGAAGTTAATGTGGTGAGCATTCCATAATGTATATAGATTGAATCACTATGTTGTACACTTAAAATATAATATTGTTTCATCTATACCTCAAATTTTTAAAAATTAATTAAATAAGTATATGTAAAACACTGACAACAGGGCTTGGGACAAAGTGCCATACAAAGGTTTGTTATAATCACCTTTACAGTACTTTCATTTCTTCACTGTCACTCACTCCCATTCTGACCATAAACAGTGTTTACTAAGAATAAACCAATGGCCTGTATGTTGCTAAATCCAACATATATATATATATTTTAGTCATCATTTTACTTGAGGTCTCTGCAGCAGGTGACAATCAATGTTAACACTCTCTTCTTTTAACATTCTCTTCCCTAGTCCAAGACTTCAATTACCACCTACCTGCCTGTGTCTTACCCGTCTTTATCTGTAGCCTAGACCTCTCTTCTCTGCTCCAGACCCCACAAGACCAATGGTTACCTGGACATCGCCGCCTGTATGTCTCAAAAACATCTCATATGCACTATCTCCAAACCTGAGCCATGATCTTTCTCTCCCTACCCGCTTGTCTTGGAATATTACATTTTTTCAAGCCCCTCTTCACCTGGCTGACCCTCACACTTACTTTAGATTTTAGTTAAGCATCACTTCCTCAGGGAACCCTGTGATGAATGCCCTCAAAAGAAACTTCCGTAGCACCTCTCTGCTTCACATCTACAGTTAGAAGGTAAGCTACACAAGGGCAAGGATGCCATGTCTGTCTTCTCACTACTATAGTCCAGGACCCGAATGAGGTAGCCTCCAGAGCACTTTGATTTGCATTCTTTAATGAGTATCAACTGTGCCAGTTGGTGCCAGGCTAAGACACTACCAACACAGTTAAAACTTAACAGAGTGCAAAGCTAGCAGGAGAGACAGTATTTAATCTAGCCCCCAAATTACTTTCAATTTCGATAAAAGTTCATGGATTTTTTTTTTTTTTTTTAAGCCTAACAAGGTTATTTGTCCTTTGAACAACCAACACAAAGCACATCCTGTAATGCCATGGATCCGGGTAATCGATGCAATTGTGTGGGGTCTTTACCATTGTGTTTACACTTTACTTATCGCTTGGGTACTGATACTCGATCCTACCTTAGCAAGCCAACTGCCTTTAACCCCGCACTCCGGTGTACCCAGTACACAGAGGGCAGTTTGCGAAGAGGTCTCTCATAACCTCTGGCAGTCACAATGCCGCTGGGGAGTGTGAAGACGGGACAGTCCGAGGGAGGAAAAGCCGAGGCCTGCGCTTGGGTGGGTGTTTCAGTGAATAGTCTGCAGCTAACGCCGGGAGGGGTAAATAAGTCTGAGAAGAGAAGTTGACACAACTTGCAATTGGAACAAGAGTTAACAAAAACCAAGCACCCCCGCACGCCTTCTGGAGCCCTGGCGTTTGGAGCCGAACAGAGCCAATCCCGCGAGACTACAACAACTTCCCAGGAATTCCCTCAAACTCCAGGTAAACACCCGTGGGGGCGGGGCAACTGGAGACGGCGGTGCGGGTCGCTCGCCTTACAGCGTTTAGGAATCTCAGTTCTCGCGATCTTTCCGAACCCGACCCTCGCTGGGAGTCCGAGTCCCCGTACGTGTGCTGTGGCAGGTGTGCCGCGAGGGCGGAGACTGTGTGGGAGGGAGAAGCCCCTTTGGCCTGCCCTACGGAAGCCTGCGAGGGAGGGTAGTGACCGCTGCCCGGTCCTATTGTCCCGATGCCCAGCGCCAGCGCAAGCCGCAGGAGTCAGGAGAAGCCGCGGGAGATCATGGACGCGGCGGAAGTGGGTGTTCTCCTTCCCCGGGATTGGGAGGACAGACCCCTGGGCCACACCGCGCTGAGGGAGGGAGGAGGGTGAGCGGGGCCCTGTTTCCAGCTCCCTGTAGGCACTTCGCGTGCGGGCCGCAGGCCTCGGGTCCGGGGGCACAGGGCCCTCACTGGGCTTCCACGGTCCTTGCGCCAGCTTCGTAGCTAGACCTACTCCGCATCTCATTTCTCGTTGGGGCACTTGGAGGGCTATTGTAACAGAAGCGTGTCCCGGGGTGGGGTGGACGTGGAGTAGAGACTGTCCCGGAAGTAGGAGCGGGTGGGGTCACACGTGCCTGGGTTAGGCACGTCCTTCACGTAATCTGCCCCTACACCTCGCCCCGTATAATGTTAATGCCCCCTAGTAATCGATTTTTCTTTTCAGCTCTCGTGTTCCTAATGTTTTTGCAAGTAATGACAGTACTTAGTAAAACGATCTGCTGATGTGTTTAATGACCATTTGCCATGTGACAGCTTTAAAGAACGCTTGCCACTTTTATTCACTTTCTCCCTTCTAGTGACCCAGTGCGGTAGGTAGGGAAGTTTACAGAGCGAGCGTTTGCAATGAAGTGGCTCAAAATCATGTGGATAGTTCATAATACCTAAGTGATCCTTCAATACTTTTCAAAAATGTAAGTTTAAAGCCATCCTACAATTTATGTGCATTGTAGGATAACTGGGCCTTAGTCCCTACCCAGCTCCTAATTTTTCTCTTGAGGTATTAGGAGTTTGTGATAAGCTACATAAGGAATAGGTCATCTTAACAAAATTTGATAGAAAAAAAGTTGCTGAAATATGAACAGTATTGATAAGTGACCCTTTACTCACACCCTGTAATCTGTAAATGCTGGCCTCATGCTATCTTGTGTGACTGTATCTCTGTTAGGGCTGGGTTATCTTTGTCTTTAGGTGTATTTGTTGTTGTTGTTCAGTATGCTCCTTCACATGTTTGGTTTATTTTGTTATAAACACAAACTCCAGTATCCACCAGATCCGAAGGAAAGGATTCCAGCAGATAGCCTTAGAGTGACGGAAACTGTTTCATATACATTTTAAGCCGTGTAAAACCTAGGGAAATTTTGCGTATCCTTGATCTAATTATATAAACTGCTCTCTTGCAGATAGCATAGGTCTAGATATAAGGAAGGTGTTGAGGTAGTATAATGCCATTTTATAGCTAAAAGGATCTTAAGATACCATTTTAGAAGTAAAGTGAGATAAAGTGAAAGACCACTTGTTTTTTCTGTAAGTATAGTTTATGGTTAATAGTCTGTACCCTATATCTCCCATTTCTTGTTGCTAACTTTAAAATTTAACAAGAAATTAGATATTGTCAATTTCCAACTGCTTGCAACCCTGTATGCTGAAGGTAGTTTTCAGAAACAGGAAGCTGATGATTTTTTTTTGCTGTTTTACAAAGTTGTAGCTTATGTCCAACATCTCCAGTTTCTGAAAAATGAGGACATCTGGTGCTCAGAAAGGTTACCCCAAGACGTTAGTTCTCTTTGAACATCTCTTCCTGTAATAGGAAGTTAATAAAACTGTACTTCATCCTTACTCCCTTCACAGAGGAAATTTATATCCCTGCTTTGAAGTCATTTAATCTCCTTTTTGAAGAAGGTAGTTAAGATGTGTTGTGCATGTGTATAAATTTTATCTGAGAGAGCTATTGTGTATGGTATATTCATCCAGGAGCGGTGATCTTCAAAACAAATCAACCAGAAACTTTTTCCGTATATAGGTAAACGGTACATTTCCACACTTTAAGACTACTGCCTCTCTAGTTTATAAAATGGTCCTGAAAGTTAAAATGAATTCATTTGTATATTATGTTATTTGTATTTATGTGTGTATTATGCTATTAGTGTTTAAATAAAAAGTCATAATCCAAAAACATTTTTTATAGGATTATGCTAAAGAAAGATATGGAGTATCTTCAATGATACAATCACAAGAAAAACCAGGTTAGTAGTTGTATGATAATAAAGCCTTTTTTTTTCTTCTTTCTAATTTATGAAGGCTCTTCATAAAGTTTTAAGTAAGTTTGACATAACTCTGAAAAGGTTAAGTGAGTAAATAACCCTCTCAGACACCATAACCCTGTATAAGCATTGTTAGTTTGGGATTACTAATCTAGGAAGGGAAGAATGGTAAATTACATTTAAAAGACTAGGTAAAAATTTTAACTAAGATTGAGTTGTGAACTAGGAGATAAAAGAAGAATGGTTAATGTTAACTACCTTCATTAAGTGCAACTTTTTTGCATGTTTTATAAAGCCACCTCCTTTTCTTTTCCCTCTTGTATTATTATATTTCTTTGAAATTGACTTGTCACATTCTGTTTCTCTCAGACCTGTAGGTTTTCTGTTTATAAGCATTTGCCTTCCTTTTGTTTATATTTTCATATATGTGTATGCATGCAATTTCAGCAGATTTATCTTACTCTTAACAATTCCCTTTCTTTTGGTAGACACCCTCAAATTATTTTTTTTAAGTACTTCTGATTTAGAAGCCTGCCTTTAAATTTAAGTTTTGAAAATAATAAACCTCCAGGTCAGTTTTATTGTTATTGTATATTTGATTTATTGCAGCATCACAAAATCACTTTTACTTCCCAACTTTGTTGGCAAAGTAGGCATTAAAATACTAAATAGTTTGCTAAAAGTAAACCATTTCCAAAAGAAAAAATGGTGGAATAAAATAATTTAGTATAAAATGGAATATAAACAGTATAGTATAGGAGATGACATTCCCTTGCCCAGATGAGGAGGAGGGGTGATTCGAGACTTTTCCAAATCAGGTATCTTCCTAAACTGGACTTTCTTGAGCTATAACAACGAATCCTGCTGGAGTTTCAATCTCTTACGTAAACTCCAATCACCTGTTGTCATAATTACTGTTCCCATTTGGCTGGCAAATTCAGACTACTGTCCTCCCCTCTTAAAATTACTGTAATATAACAGGAGAATTCTGTTTTATCTCTGCTAAAATCCTATTACCTAGTTCAACACAAAGTTTCCTTCCAATCTGCTTCCATTTTTCCAAATTCCTTCATTCTAATGCTAGTGACTTACAAGCGTGGAAGAGGTAGTAGATTTCAGACTGAAACCCTGCTGCCCCTGAGCATGGTCTCAGCCTGTCTTACTGGTGAGAGTGTGACATATCCTTCAAGTATGTATGGACATGTTGAAGGTTGGGAAACCCTGTGCTATTTAGTTGGAATGCCACATGAAACAAGGGATGTTACTCTTTGTTTTGGAATGTACTATTAGACTTACCCTAATCATGCTGTTTATTTAGAAGTTTATTCTTTTAGATTTATGTTACTCTGTTTCATTTGGTTTTGAGTTTTGACTTCCCAGTTAGTAAGTCATTTGCTTTGTCAATCTTGGCATTTTCAGAATTGCCTTTTAAAATTTTATGCTGCATTGTCTGTCTTTTCTCTGTCACACTTCTCTTTTGCCTGAGTTTACACATCAGATTTGGAAGTTGGTTTAATTCCTAAGGTCTGTTGGCAATATTTTGCAGAATTTTTCTTGTAATACCTCATTGCTTAAAAATTCCTCATTCTTGGGGCACCTGGGTGGCTCAGTCAGTTGGGCGGCCAAGTTAGGCTCAGGTCATGATCTCACAGTTCGTGGATTTGAGCCCCGTGTCGGGCTCTGTGCTGACAGCTAGCTCAGAGCCTGGAGCCTGCTTCGGATTCTGTGTCTCCCTCTCTCTCTGACCCTCCCCTGCTCATGCTGTCTCTCTCTCTCTCTCAGAAATAAATAAACATTAAAAAAAATTATTTTTAAATTCCTCATTCCTTATCTTTGTTTCTGGCAGTGAGAATTATGGTATACTCCTGTAACTTGAATTCTCTTTAAGCTGCATCTTTGCTTCAAGAGACAAGTTATAAATACATTTAGCAAAGTAGGTAAAATAGATTAATAATTTGATTTCATTATAATATCCTCTCAAAGGTATTTTTAGTAATGTAGTAACTAGGTTTTGCTGAACATGATATTGACAAATTTGGTTATAGTTAGGGAATAAAAGTCTTGAGAGTAGAGATCTTTTATTACTCTTGTTATGATATCATGGCTGTTACTGTGTTTTTATAATTAATACTGAGATTTTTAATATTCAGATTACTGCATATTTAGAATAAAAATATTTCTGGATCATGATTGCCTAATATCACTATCTTAACATAATAGTTGTTTTATCACAGTTTTCCTGTTTGGGAGAGTCTGGATGGGTGTAGCATGCCTTCCCTGCATCATTCTGTGTCCTGGTACTGTGACTGTCCAGACCTGGCAGAAATTCCTCTCCTGTGTGTGTGTAGTTGACTTAATATGCTATGGCAAGGAAGGGAAAATACCATGTCCAGTTAGACAAAGGCAGGTAAAGACCAGCTGTGTTTTTTTTTGTTTTTGTTTTTGTTTTCTCAGCTGTGTTTTTTTTGAGCCATTAAAGTATTTAAGAGATTTGTGTTTTGAAACTGTCTGACTCCAATGTAGACTGAGTTAAGGGATCAGAGGAATACCAGTTTTAAGGCTGTTGCTATAGTTTAGACAAAAGTAATAGTTCTTTGGTTTGAAATGGGCAATGAAGGTAAAAGAGAATTGGATAGATTTTAGAGATGTATTTAGTATAGTTGATAAAACTTGAAGCAGCAAATTTTATGTGAAGAGTGACAGAGAAGAACGTGTTACCAGAGACTGAAAATTATTTAAGATAATACCAAGTACTCATGCTAGCTGCCATACCGAAATAATTATGACTTTGTAAATTCTGAATTACAAAATTGTTTCACTTATCCGCTGCAGATCGAGTTTTGGTTCGGGTTAGCGACTTGACAATACACAAAGCTGATGAAGTTGTTTGGGTGCGTGCAAGGGTTCATACAAGTAGAGCTAAAGGTAAGATTGATTTGATGATTATAGCCCTTTTGGTAAGGATTCTGAATTTTTTGTTTTGTAGATTCCTCACAGAGCAAAGTAAATCTTTCAAAACTAAACAAAACCATCTATTTTCTTTCTTTAATCACTATGAAGTATTAGTCCATGGTTAATTAATTTTAGGTTCTTATAAGACATCCTTAAAAAAAAGTTGACCTTGAAGACTCAGATTAAGTCTAAGACTTTAAGGTACTTTTCTAGCATCAAAAGTTTGATCTTTTTTTAAATTTTTATTCATTTTTGAGAGAGAGAGAGTGAGCAGACAAGGAGCAGAGAGAAAGGGAGACACAATTCAAAGCCGGCTCCAGGCTCTGAGCTGTTAGCACAGAGCCCAATGTGGGGCTCAAACCAGTGAACCATTAGATCATGACCTGAGCTGAAGTCGGACGTTTAACCAACTGAGCCACCCAAGGTGCCCCTAAAAGTTGAGTTTTTTTTAAGTGAAGAGAATGTTTGAGAAGCTTTTCATTTGTTAATATTCTTATAGTTTAATGTTTAGATGGTAAGATAGATGATAGAGAAATAAGGCTAACAAATCAGGTTATCCAATACAGTGGCTGCTGGCTACATGTAACTAAATTTAAATTCAATAGTTCGAGTCACTAGCTGTGTTTTGAGTGCTTAATAGCCACAATCGCTAGTGGGTCCCAAAATACAGCACAAATACAGAATATTTTTATCACTAAGAAAGTTCTATTGGACTGTACTGAGAATTTAGCATTAGTAATGAAGAAAGATTCGGGTAGTTTAGATAGCCCTGTTCCTTACAGAAAATTGTCCTAGCCTAGTGTTCAAAATTGTATAAAGATATTAATGACACTTAACATTAGTTTATAATTTACACTTTTCACGCACTTTTTTACATTTGATCATCCCTACAAATTTGTGAAGTAGGCACAACAGACTTTGCTATTCTACTTTATAATTGAGGATACTGAGACGTCCAATGAGAAAGCTGCTCACCCAGGTTCTCATGGTAATTGGTAGAATATGAACAGAATGTGGTAATTTTCTAAGACTCTTAGTCTCCCTAGTGGAGCTGATTACTTCCATAATACCTAATACATGCTATGTTACATTATTTTTTACAGTGTTTTTCAATGTTTATTATAGAATTAATGTGGTCCCATTATTTTTAAAATTCTAACATTTTAGATTTATATCTTATTCTCAGAATCACTACTACTAAAAGTTTGTCTGTTCTTCCGGTATAGTCCCCCCAAACAGCTAAATACTGTTGGGCTTTGAGAAGAATATTGGTGGAGTTTTAATTTTTTTTTTTTTAATGTTGATTTGCCTTCCTGAAATTTCAGGCCATTTATTCTACCAAAGATAATCACACTGTTTTGTATTCCTTCATTTAGTTGTCTTTTTCACATTAGACTGAGAGCCTTTGTTCTGTCCAAACTGGCCACTATGTCTCCTAAACCTAGTTATTTAGCAAATTAAAAGATAGAATGTATGCTACATGTAGGTCTGAGTGAACCAAGAATACTTCCCTTTACACACATCCCCTAAATGGAGCAATTTTTGTATCAATAAGGGTAACTAGTGAATTGATGCACATCAGGTATTTTTAAATCCATAAATTTATAATAACGCTAAGGCCAGGAAACAAAACCTAGTTGGTCACTGGTGAAACAAACTCATTATTTTGAAAACTGATTAAAGTATCATTTCTGTAGGGATTCTGTATCACTGGCTAACCAAATGGTGGATAGAGGAGAGATACTAGAGAAGTATTCCAGTGAATAAAATGAAAAAAAGCATGTTAGAGCTTCATCATCTTGCCCTTAGTAGATTGTCGAGCCATTCATCATCAGTGATTACTAATGATACAGTAGAGAGACATTCAGAAATAATTTTATATGTCTATTCATGAAAGAACCAAACACCACCCAATGCTACTGTCTTGGACAAAAAATTGCACCTGAATTTTAGAGCCATTATGATCTAACTACCAATATATAGGAAAGACATAGGATAAATGAACACGTTAAGTGACAGTGAGGATGCAGTCAGCAAAATCTAGACTATAGGAAACTACTGGGCAAAAATGACGTGATATCTTCAACAAATCAAAAAGGGAGGGAGAAACATATGATTAAAATAGACTTAAGAGTTTTATCTCTTGGAGCGCCTGGATGACTCAGTTGGGTAAGCGCTCGACTTTGGTTCAGGTCATGATCTCACAGTTTGTGGATTTGAGCCCACGTCAGGCTCTGTGCTGACAGATCAGAGCCTGGAGCCTGCTTTGGATTCTGTGTCTCCCTCTCTTTCTCTACCCCTCCCCTGTTCGTGCTCTGTCTCTGTCTCTCAAAAATCAATAAATGTAAAAAAAAAAAATTTTTTTATGTTTCAACCAGTCACTTACTTGGATCCAAAGGTAAATGAACGAATTAATGACTGAGTAAGTAAAAACAGAGGATACTTGAGACTCTTGGAAATTTGAACATTAGCTGGATGTTTGATTTTAAAAAACTTTTTTTTGTTTTAGTTGTAATAATAGTACTATGGTAATGTTAATTTTTAAAAGATCTTATCTCTTAGGAATAATGTACTGAACTATGTACAAATGAAATAACAGGTAGAATTTGCTTCACAGTAGTATAGAGGTCCAGGGATATGTGGATTGGGATAAAGCTGAAACAAGAATGGCCCTGAGTTAATAATTATTGAAGTACATGGAGGTTGTAGGTAGACATTGGTATCATTTACAAATTATGATCTTTTGTCCTTTTCTTTCAAATGTTTATCTCATTTCTTGTTTCTCTTTGCAATGATTAGTAGATTCTCCAGTACTACGGGGATTCCCTCAATGAAGAATTTTTCAAACAGCAGAGATTTAACTCCTGATGAGTTATTTCATGACTTTGGGTGTTGTACATAAAATGTCATTAGAAAACAATGCCAAAGTTTAAAGACTAGATTAAAAGAAATTTTCTTCTAGTCCAAACTTTCTGTTACCAGGAATAGATATTACATTTTATTAGACCTTTTTCAATCGGTTCTTTTCCCTCAAAATATAATTGTGTTGAGTGTATTTATATAGTGGTTCATATGCCATTCTCTCTGCTTTTGTGTTTGTTTGAAGTTTTCCATATAATAAAAAATTAAAATGCAGTTGATCCTCTTTATTCATGGAGTGTGTATTTGCAATTTCTGCTTGCTAAAATGTGTTTGTAACCCCCAAAATCAATACCTGCAGCACTTTCACTGTCATTCACAGACATGCCAGACATATGCATATGCAGAGAGGCAAAAACTTGACTCACCCAGCACACATGTTCCCAGCTGAGGTCAAAAGTGAAGCTCAGCCTTCTTATAACAGCTCTCATGAACAAGTGCCCTTTTCACAATCTATTTACGGCCATGTTCTTCACTGTTTTCTTCTCTTTATTGGTGATAATGGCTGTTCACAGTGGCCACCAAGCATAGTGCTATAGTGTTTTCCAGTGCTCCTAAGTACAGGAAGGCTTGTGCCTTATGAGAAAATATATGTTAGAGAAGCATAAGTTTCATTCAAGCATAAGTTATAGTGCTGTTGGCCATGAGTTCAATGTTAATGATTCAACAGTATATATTAAATAGTATGTCTTTAAACAGAAACACACAACGTTATGTATTGATGGACTTACGAAAATATTGTGACTAGAGGCTCACGGGAACCTAACCTTATATTTCCCCTAGGGACAGTGGTTCAGTATTTGCAAATTCATTGTTCTGGTGACTTTATAGAACATAACTACTGTAATTAACGACAATCAGTTCTTTGTAATTGTAATGATTTACAGTAGTGGATTTCTTAATGTTGAACCATTTTTGGATTCTTGGAATAAACGGAAAATGGCAAAGTTGTGGGTCTTATTTTTTTTTGTATAGTACTAGGTTAAGTTTCAGAGGTTTTTTTTTTCCCCTGGAATTTTGCATTAATCTGGTTTTCATAACTTTTTATTAGAAAATCCTATTGGGGTGCCTGGGTGGCTCAGTCGGTTAATTGTCCAACTTCGGCTCAGGTCACGATCTCACAGTTTGTGAGTTTGAGCCTCACGTAAAGCTCTGTGCTGACAGCTCGGAGCCTGGAGCCTGCTTTGGATTCTGTGTCTCCATTTCTCTCTGCTCTTACCCCACTAATGCTCTGTCTCTCTCTCCTTCAAAAATAAATAAACATTTTTAAAAATTAAAAAAAAAGAAAATCCTATTATTTTGTTTTTAAGTATGTATATATGTATGTGTATGTGTTTAAATTATAAATTACTTAAGTAATACATATTTTCACATGAATTTTTCAGAGAATACAGAAATGATACTCCCTTTTTTCTTCTCTATACCCTATTCTCTGCTCCAGCCTTTGCTGTTAATGCTTTATTGTTCATCGTGTTTATTTCTTCTTAATGCACATATGCACACATACATATGTACAGATTTTATTTCTTTTGTATATGTGGCTTTTAACCTGTCTTATTTTACATAGAAGACATATTTTACATGTCATTCTGCAGCATTTTTATTAACAGTATTTAACAAACAGTGTTTCTTGGAGATCTTTGCTTCATACTGTACATCTACATAAGGCAGTATTTCTCCATGACTAATATCTAGAAGTGAAATTGCTGGGTTGAAGGGTATACGTATGCATACTTAAAATTTTTTATACCAGATTACACCCAAAAAAGCTTTACTCGGTTATACTCCCCGAGTGTGTGACAGTACCACTTTCCCTAAATGTTGCCAGTTATGATTGTCAATGTTTTTTTATTTCTGCCAAAGTAGATTATCTAAAGAAATAAATAAAATCTTGTGTTTTGAATTTGCAAAACCCTGATTGCCTCTAGTGCCTTCCTCCTTTAATAGGAAAAATTGTCAGTAAATATGACTAACTTGGAAGCATTCAAGTACTATAACTCCAGGAGTAGCAACACATTAAAACTGGACTTGGAGAAACAACCCATGCTGGCAGTTTTAAGTAAAGCAAAGCTCTGGAAAACCACAAATAAGGAAATGGAAGTGTCAAAGTCATAGTTCAGAAGTATGACAACTAGAATCCTGTTATGCAAAAAACCAAAAACCTATGGTTTATAATTAATATTTCTTAAATTAAGGGTAGTGTTTCATACAATTTAAAAAGTTAAATCAGATTTCTTACGGTAGGTTTATGTATCACATCTCTAAAATCAAGTGGTTTGTATAGGAGCAAGAAGAAATTTTTAACTCTTAGTGATATGCTTAAAATTTGTGTCTTTCATTTGTAAAATCTTATGAGCTTAAGCCTGCATGTTGAAAGAGTAATTGAAATATCTGTGGCTCCTTTCAAATTTTAAATATACTACATTGAAGTCAGTTGGCACAGAATTATTCTCTTTCAGTATTATTCTTCCTAAATACTTGCTTGTACTTCCAAAATAGCTAGTATATTTTGGTAATTATGTAGTTTAGAACCTCAAGTTGTGTTCATGCAAGAATATTTCAGAAATAGCAAATGGAAAGTACTTTAAAATATTTAGGTCTTTGCTGTTTTATTCAGTAATCAAAATAAATGATGAAGGAAAATATTACTGTTGGGGATTAGGAAGTTAAGATACATTATCTAAATAATGAGTTCAGGAGCTTGGCAAGCTAAAAGACAGTAGGAAGAGATGAAAACATAAGATTGCCTTACATCTTGGATAAACTAGTATTCCCACAATATCACACTTTATTGGGAGGCTCAGTTGGTTAAGCCTCTGATTTAGGCTGAGGTCATGATCTCACAGTGAATTCGAGCCCCACCTTGGGCTCTGTGCTGACAGCATGGAGCTTGGAGCCTGCTTAGAAATCTGTCTCCCTCTCTCTGACCTTCCCCCACTCACACTCTCTCTCTCTGTCTCTCTCTCTCTCTCTCTTTCAAAAATAAAGTAAAACATTAAAAAAATTTTTAACTTAAAAGCATACTTTATTACTGAGCCATCACTGTAATAGAGATGATATTAGAACTAAAGAATGCACCTGGTGCTATAAGGGGTATCAAACTTTACATTTGTGTAAACTTAAAAAATAAACTGCCTCTTCTAATAACTTAAGAGTCAAATTGCAACACAAATTCTTAACTGTTACAGAGCTAAATATATCTAAAAGTAGTGCATTCATTCAGCTGTTTCAAGATAGTCTTTATATTCCTTTCTATCAACTTGTCTGGTTGAAGGGTTCCAAGAAGAAAGATGAATAATATTTAGCAGTTGGTTTACCTGCCCTATAAAGTTCCAATACTAACTTACATAACATAGAACTGTTTGCTGAAGTGAGAAATCACATATTTGCTTCTTAGAATAAAAAGTAATATATGGGTGTAGTAAAAACTAAAATTCCAAAAGTGCAGAAAGACTAAAAGAAAAAAATAGAACTCACCATTCTAACTTCTCCATCTCATTATAGTCTCTTCCCCCAGAAATAACCACTATTGTTTCCTTGTGTGTCCTTCCAGGGAAAAAGTGCATTTATGAGCATAGGTGTATTCTTTGTTTTTTATTTTTTAATTATACAAAAGGGATGGCAGTTCACATGCTGCTCCTGTTGTCCGTGTCTGTAAGACAGTGAATTGCAAAACATGGAACCTAAAGCATGCCCTGCAGTATATCACCAACCAGAGCCAAAGAAGGAACAATTTTGTTTACAAACTTGCAGGAACTTGGTCTCAAAAGTACTTGGTGGAAGTCTGAGCAGACAGGTCTACTTATCAGGAAACCAGTACTGATTTTTTTTTTTTTTGAGTCTTTTAAAAATCTTTTTGAGGGGACAGTCAAGGTTCTAGTATCTGAAGGTGCTTTGAACACTGAAAACCTGGAAACCATAGCATTAGAGTCAAATGTAGATCGTTCCACTAGTAGAGACTGCATAGATATGAAGTGAGTGATAATAGAGTTTCAGTGCTTTTATAGAAATAATACTGCTGTGAACACCTTTGTCACTATAAGTCTTTACATACTCAATTTCCTTAACATATATTCAAAGAAATACATTTTTTTGAAGCCGAGACGTTTTTAAGCCTTTTCATGCCTACTGCTTGATGGTTCTCCAAAAGGATGTGCAAGTTTGCCTTGCCATGAGCAAATTATGAAGGAAAGGTTTTCATTTTATTCTCCCATGCATTAGATAATATTACATATTTTTAAATCTCTCCTAATTTGAGAGGTAAATTATGCGTCATCTTTGCTTCCACTTGCATTACCTTCATTTCATTTTTTCCTCATATTTCCTTACTAATGATACAAAGAAATGATTAGTTTATTGCCCATTTACCTGTTCGAATCTCAATGTTCTTTACTCATAAATCTTTATGATCTTTATGTATTAAAGATGTTAATTCATATAAGTCATAAGTCAGTAAATAATTTTTCCCAGTATTTCCATTTTCTGTGTATAGATATTCTGTAATTTTTAAACTTAGGTTTCCCCTCCTCCTTTGTACAGTTTAATATTCAATTTCATTTTTTACTCAGTCTTTATTCACTTATTTTATTTCCTCAATTCCGTCTGAAATTAAAATTTCCTTAATACAGTGTACTTTGAGTTTGTTCTTCTGCTTCATCTGGCTCTTTTTGTGCTGGGACATTTTTACTAGTAGATTTATATAGTATGTTCATGATCCAGGTCTTATTCACATCCCCCATCCATTTCCTTTTTTGAAAAATAAGAGGTGTAATTTTTAGAATTACATACAGTAAACATATTAAACATTAAAAGAAGACTGTAAATAATCTTCGCTCATAACCATTCATTTCTTGATTTGTTTTCCTTAGCAGTCATGTCAAATCTCAGGGAGTGCATTTCCTTCTATACTTAGCTTGTTAGAACTCCCCAGGTTCTGCGTAGTATTTGTATTAAAGATTTCCTTTCATCCCTTACCTTTCTTCTATATCTACCTCTCTGTATTTGTTCTCTTAAGAAGTATTTTTTCTCATTAGAAAAGTAGTACATGCTTATTGTAAAAAGTTCAGGAAAAAAACATATAAAGAATAGCATAATTTCCTACAGTTTCATATCTGTTAGTAGCCACAGTCTGTTTTTTTCCTATACAATCAGTTTCACATTTTGGTGGTTTTTTCCCTACACAGTCAATTTTAATATACTTCTTAGACAAACAAAATTGGGATTATACTTTATATGTTTTTATCACTTTCTTTACATGGTAGTCTATCGTGATTATCTGTCAAATAATTATTTTGTGTTCCCAGTGCCTGGCATGATTGTTACACATTATAATCCAGATACAAAATAGGAAATGGTAATCAATCCTCAAATAAGGAGCCAGTGGCTGTGGAACTGTAATAATAATTAACATTAAGTAATAACATTTATTCATTCTTAACATTAAATGGGTATGTCACAACTTTAAACATATTACTTATGTAGTCCTCAGTATTATAGGAGAAAGCTTGAGAAAACCATGAGTAATGTATTATTATTTTCTCCATTTTGCAGATGAAGAACTGAGGCATAAAGCAGTTTAATAATTTTCCTACAGGCCCCTTCATAGGAAGTGATAGGATACCATCCTAGGTCTTTTGATTTCCAAGCTTTTACTCTTTATCAGCCCTTATATTAAGTGTTACCACCTAGTGCTGACCCAGAGACATTTTCATGTGCTAACTTTGTTAAGTCCTGTAGAGTTCTATTCTCTCTCAAGGTCTTGTGTCACCTTGGAGTTCTTTGCAGCGTGGCTTTATGGTACAGCTAGGACTGTGCTGCCTGTCTGCATTATTAGAGCAGCTAAAATACTTTTTAAATCACATTCCCTTCCATTTCACACTAATACTCTGCTCAGAGTTTCACAAACCTGTGGTTTCTGTAGTTCCTAGGATAATGCCATTTAGGTCCATCTGCAGATTTCTCTATGATAACAGTCTTTATCCATTCAGTATCTTAAAGTACTCTTGACTGTGTTTAGTATGTGTTACTTTCTTTTTAAGATTTTACTTCATGACTGGATCATACTCCAAACGAAAGGGAAAATGAGGGCCTATTTAGTGGTTAAAAACATGTCAGTCGTATATTACTCAGAAGCCTATAGATTGTGTCTATGTTTGCACGTTGTTTGCAACCTGTCTGGTTCTTTTTCTTTTTTCTTTTTAGACGCATGATTGCTGTCTGATTTGCATTTCAAAATATAGTATGTTGAATATTGAAAGTAATAACTATAAGCCTGTGTTTTTTTGTTGTTTTTTTTTGGCAAGAATCATTCTTAGTTTAAAAACTGAAATATTTTTATGTTTTATAAAATATCATGATGAGAAAAGTGGTCTTGAAAACAAGACTTGTTTTATGAGGAAGTAATTTCCCAAAACTTGATCAGAGTCTTGAAGATTCTGCTTTGGAGAAAAGAGAGGTCACAAGGATAGTTGTTGAATCTATTAATGAACAATGTTTTTCAAAAAGTTAAGAATAAGGAGTGGCTGTTCCTTATGAAAGGAGAGGGAATCACAAGGCCCAGAATAGGTAAAAATTAAACTGGATTAAACTGGTTATAGAGCATAAAGAGAACGATCTTTTATAGACAAAGTAAGTTATTTGCTGTGAAGAAAATGTGGAACTATTTATAAAGGATGAAGAATGAGGAAGATGATACAGGAAAATAAGACATGGAAGAAACTAGCCTGTCCTACTAAATGCTTGGTAGGAAGTAAAATGGACCACCCCCACAGAATGCTTGCATTCTCTTTACTAAGCCCTTGATTAGCACTTCTGTGTCTGCACGGTTGAAGAACCTGTAGAGGTTAGCAGAGTGCCTTTGCCTGTAGAATACACACACTCATTGTATGAATGTTGAGTTATCTGAAGTTACTTCAAATTTGTTTAATAATGCCATGATAAAGTAATTTTCTGATTTATGATTTTTTTTTTTGAAATTAGTGATTCACCTATGTCCTCATAGCATGTTAAAAACATTTTTGTTACTCTAGTGGGAACTTGGGTTTCTTTAAAGCTTGTCAACAGAATGGGTATTTTGGCAGTGGAAGCCGGATATGTGTGTTCATAACTAATGAGTAGGGTAGATTTTGGCTCAATTTTTAAGTAGAGAAACATTTTTCTTCTTTGTAAAACCTGAAGTAGCATGTCCTTAATACACTCATGTTCTTTCTGTCTTATTCAGGGAAGCAGTCTTTCTTAGTCCTACGTCAGCAGCAGTTTAACGTCCAGGCGCTCGTAGCAGTGGGAGACCATGCAAGCAAGCAGATGGTTAAATTTGCTGCCAAGTAAGTAAGCAATTATATCCTGTTGTCAGAATAAACAATGGTGGGAACCAAGACTCCCAGGGGTTTGGACCATTTTCATACATTAACATCAATGCTTCGTTTGTTTAAAAATGTAGTTATTTAAATTGTCAGTTCAGTATTGCTGAATACATTAAACTTACAAAAGAGAAAATATGGAGCACAGGCTTGAAATTCATTTGGAACTGCTGAAGCAGCACTCTCTACAGACAAGTCACATTTACTTTCAAGTAGAGTAACAAAAAGCCTGGCAGCCTCAACATAGCAAAGCAACTTTATTTTGTTGTGTTTGTTAAGCTTCATTTCCTCCCTCCCTCCCCCAGTTTGAAATTTGCATATTAAGCAACAGGTTTTCTAACTGAAAAATAAAAGCATATAAAATAAAAGAATGTAGTTTTGCAAATGATACCCCCCAACAAAGTAATGCAAATGTCATAACATGTTACAGCTTTTAATTTTGACACCAAAAGGGTTAAAAAAAAAAAAAAGTAAAATGAATCCACTCCCCACCACCCCCCACCCCCAGGTCTTGCTGTCTGGCTCAGAGTTCCTGTAGAAATGCATTGTTTTGTTCAGTTTGCAAGAGGCAGGATATCGAGATAGTGTACGGGTTGTGCATGCTGTAGTTCTAAAGTAATAATAGCTGGTAATGTTTGTATATTTTTGTTTGTATATTTTTCTCAATTTAATCAAAATTCTATTTGCATGATAATGATCAAAGAAGACTTGGAAAAGTGGGCAGTCTTTCTGTTTTCAGTGATAAGAGTATAGGCACAAATGGTATATTTTTCTATTGATTTTTATCTCTGTTCTTTAGATACAAACTTTCAAAGATGAGTGAATATAGATAAGAATTATCTGTAATTTTAGAACAGATAATTTCTAGAAAGAAATTAAAAAACAATCTAATGTAACATCCTAATTTATGCTTGGGCCTTCCCTGACTCCTCTGGCATGGTGTTTTACATGCAGTGAATGTTCAGCAACTGGTGTGGATTTAGAGATTTACTTACCAAATCTAGTTTTATATCAGTACAGTATCTGTACTCCTGTGATATAATACACAGCACTTTAAAAACTCCAATGCCAATAATTATATCAATTCACTTACTACTCAGTAAGTAGTATTTGTATTAACTGGTATGGTAGCCCCACCTTATCCTGTCTCCCAGTCCTGCTCCCTAGAAACTTCCATCTCTTCTGTCTGTATCTTCTGGTGATTAGGTTTGCTGTCTTCTTTTCATAGTCTATAAGGGTATATGCCTGTGGGGTACATTGTTAGCTAGCCTTTTAAGCTCAGAGTGTATCGTGTGAAGTGGAACATAAATAAGCTTAGTCCCTAGAAATAGGTTCTAGAAATTCTCATAAATGAGAATCTATGAATAGAGTCCCTGAAAACCGTAGACATATATGCTAAATTATATTTAGTATACTGGAAAATACTGGGAAAAGATCAACTTAAAATCAATAAATAACCTTCATGGCTTTTGTCTTTTACATATTAAATTGTTTCTGAAAACTAAACAATGGAGCTGATAATTTTATATAGAATACGTGTTTCTGTTAAATTGTATTATAACCTTAGTGTAATATTCCCAAAGAAAATATTCTAGTCTAAAAATCTTTGAAAATCCCATTTACCCTTAGTATTCACTAAGAGATGTTCTAATGACAAAAGGACAATGGATTCATTTGATGTCTTTAAAAGTAAACACGTTCAAATAGTCCATGAATAGTTATTTCTTATTATTTTGGATCTTCTTAAACTTCTTTCTGGGCCTTGACGAACAGCAGTTAACCATTTCAAAGGTCATCCAAAGCTTACTAGCTAGCAGAGCTACTGTGTCCTAATGATATGTAAACTAAAGAAAGACTTTAATCTAAATGTTATAGTGTAAGGGTTATCTTTCTTTTAGACAAGAATTTAGATAATTTAGTCTGGATTTCATAATCCAGAGGTGGATCACAATCAAGACCTAGATGTAATTCAGTTTAACAATTTGTGACTTGGTTTTTCTTTCCCTAAGTGAAGCACTGTATCTATTTTTAGTCTCCTGCCCCCTAAAAAGCAGACTGTATTTAATTAGTAATGTGTGAGAGAAAATGGTTTCATAATAGAGCTATTGCAAATTATAAAGCCTTTGGCTGGTTATATGCAAGTGAATGGAGCCAATTTTATACAATAGGCTTAACATGTAGTACTTAGGTTATAATTATTTAGCTTTTGGCACTACTCATATGTTAAGGTGTCTAGCCTGAGTAATTAAGAGTAAATGTGTTAATAACTTTTGCTACCATGTGAAAGAGGAAAATTCTCATGACTGAGACTCTGTGTGGTAAAAAGTGATGAGATTTTTTTTTATTGAAGTGTAGTTGACCCACAATGTTACATTAGTTTCAGGTGTACAACATGGTGACTCAACAGCTCTATCCAAAATGCTCTGCTGACCACCATACTGTGCTTTTACTGTATCATTGATTATATTCCTGATGCTGTACCTTTCATCTCCATGACTTACTCATTCCATAACTGGAAGCCTGTATCTCCTTCTCCCCTTCACCATTTTTTACCCATCCTCCCATCCCCCCACCCACTCTGGCAGCTACCAGTTGTTCTCTGTATTTATGGGTCTATTTCTGCTTCATTTGTTCATTTATTTGTTCACTTGTTTTGTTTTTTAAATTCCACATACAAGTACAGTCATATGGTATTTGTCTTTATGTGACTTTTTTCACTTAGCATAATGCCTCTGTAGGTCCATCCATGTAAAAATGACAAATTTTTAATTTTTGTGATTGATTGATAATTTTTTTAGGAATATGATTTCATGCCCGATAGGTCAGGCAGCTTTTTTTTTTTTTAATGTGACTTTAGATTGTACTTCTCAGATAGTACAGAAATTCTCATCTTTCTTGGTAATAGAAGTCTAAGGCAGCATGTCATTTCCAATTTTTTTTAACGTTTACTTATTTTTGAGAGTGAGAGAAACAGAGCATGAGTCACAGAGTGGCAGAGAGAGGGAGACACAGAATCCAAAGCAGACTTTAGGCTCCAAGCTGTCAGCACAGAGCCTGACACTGGGCTCAAACCCACAAACCATGAGATCATGACCTGATCCGAAGTCGGACATTCAACTGACTGAGTCACCCCGAGCACCCCTAAGGCACATATCATTTCTGAGAGAAATCCAGAATGATCTTATATTCTGACAGAAAGCCAGTATGATCTTATATTCAAAAGTGCTAATTTTTAAAGAAGAAAGTCATGAACAGAAAAATTTTACTTTGAAAATTACCTACTCTTTTCATGATTAATAATAAATCAAGTGAAGTTGTAATACAAATTCTCAAGAACTTTCAGAACTTTTTAAGGAAAAATATGTGTTGGTTTTATTCTTTATCCTTCAAAATCTCTTTCTTAAAAATTATGTTTACTGGCTAGGCTTACCACAAACTATTTTATTTAAAATGAGTATTCAAAAAACTAAAATAAAATGAGTATATAGGGACACCTGGGTGGCTGAGTTGGTTAAGTGTCCAACTTTGGGTCAGGTCATGATCTCACAGCTCATGAGTTTGATCCCCGTATCAGGCTTTGCGCTGACGGTGTGGAGCCTGCTTGGGATTCTCCCTTTGCCCGTCCCCCATTTGTGCTCTCCCTGTATCTCTCAAAATAAGTAAATAAACTTTTTTTTAAAAATACAGATGAATGAAATGAGTATTCATTGGCTCCATTGTGAAAACATAAATTAAGGTAGCTCTCATGCATTTATCTTTGAGGTGTTTGGTTAGCTGGCACTTGTGTAAAACAGGAATCTAAGGTGTGGTTATTGTTAAATGATGATAAGAAGAATTACTCTATTTGGTAAATAATGATAAAAAGAATTACTCTATTTGACATTAACAAATAGTAAGAATTTTTATAACTTGCTGTGGTCTAATTATACTCATGTATTATTGTTATATCATGTATTATTGTTATACCATACTGCAAAAACCCTAAGATCCCATGGACTTTCTGTCCAAAATTTTACTAAAGTTTTTTTGAGAGGACAAGGCACCTGAGTGGCTCATTTGGTTAAGCATCTGATTCTTGGTTTCAGCTCAGGTCACAATCTCACAGTTTGTGAGTTCGAGCCCTGCACTGGGCTCTGTGCTCACAGTGCAAACAAAGCCTGCTTGGGATTCTGTCTTTCCCTCTCTCTCTCAAAATAAATAAATAAACTTGAATAAAAATTATTTGAGAGTAAAGTCATCTTTATGTCTCTCCAAATGAGTTTTCCAAGGTATTTGGCTTTTGGAGCGGGGGACATCTTTTCATTGTTGTTCTTTGTAATTTCCGCCACATTAATTGAGTTGGAACAAAATAGTCCAATAATTTATTAAACTAGTTTTTATTGAGATCAAGCTCTTTTTGCTCTTTCCTAAAGTCTATACTTTCCAGAAGTTTATTTTCCAATGGTATTTTTATCTAAAATCTTTAATGGCTTCCTGTTTCCAACCATATGCAATGTTAATTATACCTGTTGATTCCCTCACTACAATGTTACTTCCCACTACTTCCCCATATATACTCTTCATATTGGACAGATTCTCTGTGTCTGCGATGACCTCTCTTTATCATAAAGTTTTGCTTTTATTCATTAAATCTTCCTTCTTTGTCACTTAGCTTAAGCCCATGTCCTTCATGATCCTCATTGAGTGGTTTCTCTTTCCATTTCTTTAAGGTCCATAGATATGCTCTTAGAAGACTGGAAGGTTTTTGTTGTTGTTATTTTAATTTTAGTATACATTTTGCTGATTCCGTTGAAGTTGTATACGGGTATTTTTCCATATCATTTTAAAGACTAACTTATAGCAGAACTGCTGTGTGAGTTTAGGACTTTTCATATAGCGTTTACTGTTATGTTTACAGTTGTGTTCGTGCCAGCGGAAGCCAGATGATATTCATGTTCTATACTAATGATGATTTCACTGTAGTTTTGAATAACAACACATACTGAGAACAAGTTGGGTTACTAGTGGTACTTGGTAGTTAGGAAGCATCCTGAACTTTTAAAAGCCTGTGCCATTTGTGGCGCCTGGGTGGCTCAGTTGTCCAGTTTCAGCTCAGGTCATAATCTCACAGTTCACTAGTTTGAGCCACATCGGGCTCTGTGCTGACAGCTCAGAGCCTGGAGCCTGCTTCAGATTCTATGACTTCCTCTCTCTCTGCCCCTCCCCACTCACACTCTGTCTCTCGAAAATAAATTTTAAAACTTTTTTTAGAAATGAAAAGAAAACAAAAGCCTATGCCATTCAAGCAGATTTATTGAATCCTATTTTTGTCTATATAGGACCCTCAGATCACTAATAGTATAATAGCTCCCATTGCAAGGAAAAATGTTTCAGTTTCCAATTCTAATAGTTATCAAATTAGATACCCCTTTCACATGAACAAGATAGTTCCATAAAATTATCAGCTGAAACTTTATTTAAATTGTCATTTCTTGGATTGCTGTTTACAGAATTTTGGTTAATTATGGGGCCTAATTGTACTGAACCAACCTCACACTTAACATTTTATATAATTGTGAGCAGACATTTTTAAATTACTGCTAATAAAGTAAAAGTATAGAAACAGATTAAATATAGAACTGGATCTGAGACTAAAGCTCTATACATAAAAACAAATGTCAGTAATTTAGTTTTAGCAGACTTTAATATTGTTACCTTAATTCTTTTATTTTTAATATTTGCTTTCATTTTGTTTTAAAGTTCAGTTTGATTTAAAGTTAAGAGCAGTATCTCATAGCCGCAAGGGTGACTTCCCTGGTCATTGAGGCAGTACATCCATGTTGGGGTTACCTATACCTTTTCTATAAGTTGTACATCTTACTTCATATATACTTTTTTCATTTGTACCATTCTTTCAAAGCCTATAATTTGGTACCCCCCTCCAAATAAACAAAAATAAAGTTAAGGGCTATATACTGTGTAAAACAGTATGGAGGCTCACCAAAAAATTAAAAATAGAACTACCCTAGAATCCAGCAATCACTTTGTTAGGTATTTACCCAAAAAATACAAAAATACTAATTCAAAGTATATATGTACCCCAATGTTTATAGCAGCATTATCTACAATAGCTAAGATATGGAAGCAGCCCAATTGTCCATCAACTGATGAATGGATAGAGAAGGTATGGTATATAGATATATACACAATGGAGTATTAGCCATAAAAAAAGAATGAAATCTCACCATTTGCAATGACATGGATGGAACTAGAGCAAAATAAGTCAGAGAAAGACAAATACCATACAATTTTACTCATATGTGGAATTTAAGAAATAAAATAAATAAAGGAGAAGAGGGGCAAACCAAGAAACAGACTTTTTTTTTAAAGTAGGCCCAGTGCTCAACAGGGGGCTTGAACTCACAACCCTGAGATCAAGAGAACTGTTACCTTAGGAGGTAGGGAATGGGTCAAGTAGATGATAGGGATTAAGGAGTGGCACTTGTGGTGAGCACTGGAAGATGTAGGCAAGTGTTGAAGTACTGTATTGTACACCTGAAACTAGTATTAAACTGTTGGTTGACTAACTGGAATTTAAATTAAAACTTAAGAAAAAAGTTAAAGGCTATAAGCATATAGCATTCATACTACTTTTATATTTGAAGGTATTTAACATGATAAAAGTGATTAAAGTGGGTGCCTGACATTGCTTATACTGTGAAAGAGAGCCCATGTAGTAGTTTGAGAACCATTGGTCTGTGCCATGTAGAGTAGTGGCTTAATTTTTTTACCATGCGTATTTTGAACTTGTTCTTGGGGTTTTGGTGCAGACAAATGAGTTCACAGAGTAATTTAAACCACTAAGTTTTGCAAAGGACTTATGGACAGCTGGTGTAATAGAAGGCCAGAGAGCCCAGAAACTTGGCCCCCCACTAACTAGCCACATGACTTCATATTGTTTTCTCTATGCTAGTCTTACTCCATTCTTTACAGCTAAGACCCTTCTTTAATAAACATCTTTATTTCCACATGCCTGGGAAATATAAAGGTCTGAGACTGAGTGTGGTAGTACCAATTCATTGATTGAAGTTCCTCGACATATAAACCAAGTTGTGCCTACCTCAGAATTGGGATCGAGATTTTTATTATCAAAAGATAGGTCATTATTTTTAAAACTACCAAAATATATGCTTTAGGGATGCTATTTTGATTTAACTGGTAAATATATGGTTTCTCATGTTTGGGAATTTCAAATTCTTTGCCTCAATGAATTGAATATTTAATTTACACCATTGATGCACTTTATGTTGGTGTATTACTTGTATTACTTGGTGTAGTTACCTTATATGTCCTTTTTTTTTTCTTAACTAATCTTTTATTACACCTTTCCCAAGATTTAAAAATTATTAATTTGAATATGGGTGGTTATATAGATCTGTGGGGCACACTTCTCATTGAGTAACATAATAATAAGATTCAACAAATTATTTTTGACAACCAGAAAGCTAACAAATTTGTTGTAGTTTTGCTATAAACCTTTAATACTCAGATTTTTAGAAGTGTTAAAATTTTAATAGTGTTTGTTGATATTAGAATATATAAATATGAAAAAAGAAATTTTAAACTGGTGGGTTTTTTCCACCATTATTGATTTTGGGGGGGAAAGGAGAAGGGAGTAAGTAGAAATGGGAATAGTTTTGAAAAATGAGCTGATGACTACCTAAAATTATAATTATGGTCATCACCTAGCTCTCACCAACTCCCAGGTTTATCCCTACTACTATTAAGTAACAATCAGCATATATTAATATATAGGATTTCTTAACATATTTTAAGCCTTTAATGTGACAAGCTGGTTTGGTAAACACACTTTTTTTTTTTAAGTTTATTTATTTTGAGAGACAGCGCAAGCAGGGAAGGAACAGAGAGGAGGGGGGAGAGAGAGAACGAGAGAACCCCAAGCAGCCTCCATGCTGTCAGCAGCAGAGCCTGATCTGGGACTAGAACTCAAGAACCACAAAATCATCACCTGAGCTGAAATTAAGAGTCAAATGCTTAACCAACTAAGCCACACAGGCGCCCCTAGTTTGGTAAAAGCACTCTGAGGGCCTTAAATATGTGGTGCCTAAAATAATGTGAAATAAAAGGTAAAAACCACTATTCATACAAAGGTTATTCTTGTTAACCTCTGTCGTTATCTTGGATATACTGAATAGATTATATGAATAATGATGGAAATCTCTTCAGTGACCTCTGTTAACTGGTAGCATATATTTCTTAGATGAAGGGCCTGAAAAAAAGTCCCCCCACCCCACCCCAGTATACTCTCCTGGACTTTTATTGCATGTCAAATAATATTTTTAATATTTAAGAAACAAAATGCTTAAGAAACGACCTGTAATTAAAATTCAGTATAGTGACTGCTCTTTCTTTATCTTGCCAAGCTTTTCAGTTGTCAATCATGAACTTTTATATTCATTGGGATGCAGTACATCAGACTCTGAGGTACAGGGAAATAACAGCAATATTATTAATTAATAGTATTCTTTATAATAAAACAATAGCAGCAGTAATGATTAACTATTACTGTATTCTAAGTATGGAGCTGCAATATGCCATACTTGCACTTTGTCCCTGGATTTTCGCAGCAGCACTATGAGGTGTAGAAACTTTTTCTTTTTGTCTGTTCATTTTTACAGTTGAGGAAATGGAATTTTAAAGTACCAAGTGTTTTGACTAAGGTCTTTTGACTCTAGGGTTCATGCTTCCGCTATGTCATCCTGCTTCTCTGAGGTAGCCTAATGATACTAGTCCAAAGCTCACCCCAGTATAGCTCACTTAGAATACGACCTTAATGTCATTGAAATGTGTTGATGACTAGGAAATGCTTTCTGTTTCGAAGTATTGTTTTTTGCCTCAGCAGTATCTTTTCTATTTTTTTTTAGGTTTATTTATTTTGAGAGAGTTTGGGGGGGGGGGCAGAGAGAGAGTGAGAGAGAGAATCCCAAGCCAACTCTGTGCAGAGCCTAATCATGTGGGGCTCGAACTCAAACTGTGAGATCCTGACCTGAGCTGAAGTCAGATGCTTAACTGACTGAGCCACCCAGGTGCCCGTCAATAGTATCTTTTCTAGAGTGTGCAGTTTATTCTGGTATATTCTCAAGGAGTGGATACCTATTAGGGTGCCTAGGTGGCTTATTTGGTTAGGCATTTGGCTCTTGATTTTGACTCAAGTCATGATCTCACAATTGAAGAGTTTAAGCTGTGCATCGGGCTCTGCGCTGACATTGAAGAGCCTGCTTGGGATTCTGTCTCCTCTCTCTCTGCCCCTCTCCCACCTTTTCTTTTTCTCTCTCTCTCTCAAAATAAATAAACAACAAAAAATTTTTTAATAAAAAATAAAAAGGAGTAGATACCTATTTTGTTTCCTGAGGGTGACAGTGGCTTTTAGATACTGCCCCTGAGTTACTGAAAACCAAAACTGGTGAAAAATAATTTTGGTTTTAAAATATGACTAATTATAAGGTAATAAAAAATATTTTTATGTTGAGTCATAAGCTAATGCTAAAAATAGTTCCAAAGGAGCAATTAAAATTTTTTCTAGCCATTATTAATACTAATGAATACCTCTACCATAAAGCAGTAGCTGCCTTCCTAAGGAGTCACCTCCATTGTTAAAAAGCATGCTGTAAAAACAGTGCAGGGGAGGGTGGTGGTTAGAAACTAAAGAGTTCAATGTTTGCAAAGAGTTATTTTTCTTGAATAATTTTAATATGAAAATATTTGATAGCTATAGTTATAAACATGAAACCTAAAATTCACCAGGCATATTTAATAGCTGCATCTACTTTTGCTTAATTATTGGTCTTTTTTATCATCAAGAGCACTGCCACACAGTATATCTTACACATTCTTAGCACCTTACTCTTGTTATGAGAAGTAAAACACAGAGTCGCTCAACAAAGCAACTGTGTGATATACGCAATTGATGTGGAAAATAAAACCATAAATTTTGAATTCAGAATAAGAATTTATCCTTTACTGAGATTCTGCACATAGGAAGGAAATGAAAGAGTTTGGCTGGGTAACTGGTGCTATTCCTTGACACATCAGGCTCTCTGTTACATACTTGTACAAACAAAAATCTTCTGGTAAAATTGCTCTTTTGTTAGTGGGGTAGAAGATATTGGGACATTTGCATGTGATTATAACTTTTTATAAAGTAGTGCTAATATTCAGTTCTGCTGTAATATAACAACTTTCCTAAAAATCTCCATGCTCTGCAAAATAATGCAAAAAAAACCCCTCAAGGTTTATGGGTTAATAGCACAAAGGTCAAAAACTTTATCAGTGACATAAGAAAGAAAGAACCTAATTTGTTAAAAATGTAGATAGAATAGCTTGGTACATATCAAATAGTTGACAAGTACATAAATAATACCATAATAAGTGTCACATTGTATTTTTTATTGAAGTGTAGTTGATATACAATGTTAACATTAGTTTTGGGTATGCAGCATAGAAATTGGACACCTCTATACTATGCTCAACACAAGTGTAGTGTTGTGTGTTACCATACAGTGCTGTCACAATACCATTGACTTTATACCCTGTGCTCTTTCATCCCTGTGACTTATTCATTCTGTAACTGGAAGCCTGTACCCCCCATTCTTCTTCACCTATTTTACCCATCCCTCTACCTTCTCCCCTCTGGCAACCATCAGTTTGTTGTCTGTATTTATAGGTCTGATTTTGCTGCTTGTTCATTTGTTTTGTTTTTTAGATTTTGCATAGAAGAGAAGTCATATAGTATTTGATTTCTCTGTCTGACTTGTTATCAGCACTTTGTCCTACAAAAAAACTTGCTGTTCTTTGTGGAGTGGGTGTCAGAAAGTTGCAACTTATAAATCACTGTGAAGTGGTGGAAGGAAGGCTGTCTGAAACCTGAAAACATGTTTTACCACCAAATGTGAATAGGTGTAGCTTATAACATAGATATTTGAGGTATATGTGTTTTGATTTCACCTGAGTACAGTTGTCCATACTGACCTTGTTTTTCTCACCCATGAAATGTGACATGGGCAAGCCCAGACTTATCATTATGCTCAAATTGATACCTAATATATCAGTTGTGTTGGAATTAATTCACATTTCAAAACAAGTGTTACAGCAAAACTGATGGTACTCTTTAAAGAGATAACTATGTTTGCCCAGTGAGTGGGTAAAAACATGGGTCTTCTCTGTTTAATGGCTGCTGATGTGTGGGGTGAGGAAAAGAAAGAAGTGGAAATTACTTTAAAGTTTCCAGTTTGAGACATATATGGAAGTGACACCATCAATCTGGACTAAATTCCCAGGATGGGCTAGGACTAACCACAACCCACTCTCTGGAGCTGTGATGGGCTCACCTTCTCTGAAAGCACTTTGCCAGATAGAGTAGATACTGAACAGGTGTGGGGCTCTGTTCTCCATGAAGAAAAGGAGATTGGGTTTGGATAGGCAGCTGGCAGTATCACCTAAGTTTGTCTTTGTTAAGTAAATTGGAGAGTAGCTCCAGCCTTTTGGGTTCATGAAGAGTCCAAAGACTGAAAAAGGTTGTTTTACTCAAAGCCATTTTGTTTCTCTGGCTGGTAGTATCCTGTCCCTCCCATTTTAAGTCCTCTCATTCTAAATGTTTTTAGGTGTCTGCTTGGAATAGCTTTGCCTTAAAATTCCTTTTCCTCCACTAGTTTCACTATTACTTCATTTCAAAAACGCACTTCTGTGACCACCGCTTGGATTTTGCCCCTTAGAACTTAGTTTTAAACTCCAGTGACCATTCTCTCTAACCATAATTTTTATCTTTTTACCTATTCCGCACCTCTTAATCTTCTGTTGGACCTCATCAAGACTTCTGGTCTTTTTACCAGTCTTCCTTTTTTCTCCTACTTCTTCTGTCCTCACACAAGCCAGTTTCATTCCCAGAAATGCTCTCATTGCATCATTATCCACTGTCCCCCCTTCTCTTTGTTTCTTTTGGCATACCCCATAGACTGCCAATCTCATAATCTAACACTGAAGTTAAGGAGCAGATTGTGTATCTGTGGCACAACAGTTGATTTTTATTCCTCAGCTGGGCCTAGTAGAATATATTCTACTTTATAATGAAAATAGAGGTTTGTAGGCTGCCTCTGTTTTCCTCGTTTCACTGAACTCTTCAGTATCTCATTCCTCTTTATCCCTTGGTTTCTAAATATAATTTTTTAATTAGAAAAGAAAAATGTGGGAAACACTATGAGTTCCATTGCTTAATACATTGTCAGCCTTGTATTATGCTTAAAAAACAGCACATGAACCACAAATAAATTCTGGTGCACTCTTATGTAAGTAAAGCAAAAATCCTTACTTAAAACATTCACTTTGGGAAGATAGCAGCTTAGTTAGTAAGGCAGCTAACCACCCATTTGCTAGAATCTTTGGTTTGGAAAATAGGATGCTTAGAAATACATCCATAAGAAGAAGCCCATTTCTGATCCTTGATTAATTTTCATTCTGTCCTTGGTCAGATCTTATATGTGAAATGCTTGCAATTATCTTTAGTATCAGAGGAGTGCCTAAGGACTGTTTGTTTATTCTCAAGGTGTTTCCATTTTGAATAGTGCTACCCTGAGAGACTAGACATTTAAAGCATGTGAACTACACAACAAAGTGGTAGAAATAATGGTATTTATATGTTAATTCCATGAGGCCCTATATTTAACTCTATTCCCTCTGGCCATATACCAGGTGGAAAAAAGCAAGGAGTCCACTATTAAAAATATCAAATCAGATAGTTCCAGCTGGGGTTTCCCAATCATTTAAAAGGCAAAATATGAGGTCACTTTTAATATCTTAAGTAGATAACTATCTTAGCATTTACTTTAGATATTAAATCTGAAGTGCTTATCTTTGCCTTACTAACTAGATTATACTACTGGCAGTTTCTAGCTTTTGAATATATTCCTTAAGAGCAACATTGGCACTTAATATGAGGTCAGTTGTTTTCCCCACTTAGCTTTCTTAGGAATATCCAATTCATCAATATACTAATCTGAAAAGTTGACTCGCTAATTGGATTTAAGTGCCACAGGACTCTTCAACACATTATTTTAATCAATTTGTTGGAAAGATCAATTTTCTCATGGTTGAATGCATATAAAAATGAAGCAACTAAATGAGTTACATAGGAAGGTTGGCACATCTCATTCCCTAGAGATCTTTAAGAAGAGGTTCTTAATTGTGTATCCAAAATGATTTGTATTCCTTAAATGAAATTTGTCTGGAAGCAGGAAGATAGGATACCCATCCAGGCCTGTGTTTTTGGATCTCCATCTTATGGTGACTCTTCTAATACTTAGTGTTAGTAGCTGATGTTTGAGTTGAAATAAGAAGTCATCCCTTTTTTTCTTATCAGATTAGTTTTTATTTAGTACCATCTTAAAGTAATGAACAAAGTAGTCTTGTATTAGTTATGGTTGAATTTTGTAAAGACAAAATTTTTGTAATGGTTGCTCTAGAGGCCTTTTTGTATTGACTGCTATTAAGGACTACAGTGAATGTAAACACAGTGTTTAAAGTTTCAAGCCAAAGTTATAGTGACCTCTGTAAGGGGCTACAGTTATTTTGAATAACAGAGTTAAAGTTAAAAATTAAATTTTGCTATTTGTGCCTATGTAACACCCATCTTCCCACCCAGCCTAGAGATGTTTGGATTCTGGCAAAAAGGCTCTTTTCAGACAGCTGGCTGTATACATAGGTATTTTATTTTCTTTTTCTTCATATTAGTCATTGTGGTTAAGTGATTTATTCGTAGCCGGTGAGTCACAAGTATGCTTTTCATTCTTTGAGTCACCTAGCTGCATACAAGTTTGTGCATTTTCTTTCCTTTCTAAATCTTTCATCTAAAAATAGGTATTTTATTTAGTTGGTAAGTTGAAATTTCAGTTGCTGCACTAGCTTTTATAACTGTAAAATACCTAATAATATTCAGAAGAAATCTCACTGGTTTAGAAAACTTATTTAGCACCTCCTCTAGTCCAGGCACTCTGCAGGGTGTGGGTATACAATGACACATATATCACATAAGGAACTTAATTTGGGGAGAGGGCAAAAATAGATTAACAACTGCATACAGAGACATGCTATAGGTGCTGTGGTGCGTGGATAAATACCTCATGTATAGTTGAGGCCCAGAGAGAGGTGGGCATGTGGGTACTCCTTGAGCATCATGTGGATAAGTTGGTGAATATAGACTAGGTCATTATACTGCTGTGGATTGAAACTCTGTTGTTTATTTATGGAGAGAGAAAGAGAGAGAGCGTGAGGGGTAGGGGCAGAGGGAGAGAGAGAGAATCTTAAGCAGGCACCACACCCAGCACAGAGTCCGGGGCTCAATTTCACAACCGTGAGATCATGACCTGAGCTGAAACCAAGAGTTAAATGCTTAACCAACTGAGCCACCCAGGCGCCCCTGATTGCAGCTCTTTGAAAAGCTTCACATAGATGGTTTATACCTCTTTGTTGGATTGAGGTAATTATCTATTGGAGAAGAAACAGAACTTTTATATTTGGCTTTGTCTATCTAGTACAACATTTGTTTTGAAAACTTTAACGAAGATGTGCTTTAAAATTAGGTAGGTCTAAAATCTGTGAAAAATTCTCAGTTTATAGGTTTAATTTCCAAGGTAAATATAACTAAGTAATAACATAGTGTTTTGTACAAAGATTCTGTTGAACTTCTGTTGAGGCTGGCAGTAACAGCAGGACATCAAGATGCATTAGTGTTACAAGAAGATAGTACGATTCTTGGGCAGTATGAAAACTATTTGTGAAGGGCCTGTTATTTCCAGAAGATTTCACATAAACTATAAAGGAATCTGGCAGCTTGTGAGCTTCGACACATGAGAATGTATTATTTCAAAGTGAGCTTGATGATGTATTCTGGAGTATTCAGAATTTGGTGTAATTCATGAGTCTGTAACAGAACAGAATAGTCTAGTGCAGTAATCAGTACATGATCTTACTGCTGTGTGATCTTAGGCTACTTGCTTGATTTCTTACAGAGTCTCAGTTTTCTTAGCTATAAAATGGTGGTAATACCTATCTTGTAGACCTTTGGGAAGCTTAAGTGAAGTGGTATATGTGTAAAGCACTTCACACAGGAACTGGAACATAAAAGGAAATTGGTCAGTGATGTGGGAATAATAATACTTGAGGTGTTTATGTATATATAAATCAGTTTTGTTTGAGCTGTAAAAATGAAACTCTTACTTCTTCAACATTAAAAAAAAATACAGAGAAAAATGAACAAAACTACTGTAGAAGGACAACACAAAATTTATGAAGCATTGCACATTTTTTGCAAAGGAGAAAAATTTGTAGGAGTATAGACCAAGTAGTAAACCATGCTTATAGGAAGAAGAGGTTGAATATATGGTGGGAAAGTCAAACTTTTAAATTTTAATGATTATTTAACATTTGAATTTGTAACAATAAATAAGTATATTCTTTTATAATAAAAAAGTTTTTGAACCAACATATTCAAAAGTGTTTCAAAAATAACTTTAAAACATAAGAGCAAACCCTGCCATTTCTTGTCCCTCCCTGATGAGGGGCAGTCGGTGAGTGTAAGTTGGAGGTGATTCTTCTTTGTTCTCCAGGACAACTTGCTGGAATTAGCACCTCACACTGGGACCCAGCAACAAGAGGTGGACAGAGTACTTCTTGCCCAGATCCATTTCTCTACCGTTCATATGCACGATGGTGATCTCTTTAGCTAAAGCCATGTGCTCTTAAGTATTTTTTTCACCTGTGGACTGTACAGAAATAAAACTTTCACTGATGGACTATATAAATCACTTACTCCAGCAGCCCTTCTCAGTGTTTATGATTCTTGTTCTCTATCTCAGTGGTCTTCACAGTGTATTACCCATTGAGGGAAAGAAAATAATTAAGCTGCTATTTATTTCCCTTCTTTTCTTCCTTCTGTTACCTAAAAAAGTAAGAAAGAGTTTGAGTTTATCTAATAGTTCATAGAGAAGCTCTGAGCCTGTCACTTGGATCACATCTCAGAAGGTTACATGTCGCATATAGTACGTGAGGTCCCTGAAGCAAGACTGCATGATTCCAATAACAAAAAGGAGGTAACACTGATGACCTAACTCAGGTTCACTTTGGCATATTGTAACCAGTTGCACTTTATTGTGCTTCATTTTGCTTTAGAGGCATTATATTTATTTATATGTATTAAAATAATAAACTGACTCAAAGAAGAAGAACAGGCGGCTTAAAAAACATTCAACCAAGGAGAGACCACAGACAGGATAAAATTTAAACATAAGCACAAATGAGAAAATGTTAACACTATCACTTGTACAAGTCTTAGAGTGAGATCCTTGTATCAGCCGCATTCTGCACCTTTTTTTTTAAATGATAATATAATCAGATTGAGCAAGATGTCAGTGCTCCCCAACTAGGAATTATCGGGAAGACTGTGTAAAAGTATGGATTTGCATTCACTGTAGCTAATTATGAGCCTTACCCTGAATTTATGTTTGCCTGAGGGTAATAACTTATACTTAAGATTACATACATATAATTTTAAGATAAATAAAGTATATACAAATTGGGGTACATACCCTCCAATTTTTTTACTGATAAGAGTACATCACATTACCAGAAATGTTTGGAGACAGCTACTTAACCAATAGCTGATATATTAATTATATCTGTCTATATTAATCCTGTTTGTAAGGTTAATCTCTATCTGTATTAATTCCATAGTTGATATATTACTCCCTCCTTTTTGAAACATGTTGTTTCTTGCATCTCTAATGCCACTCTCTTTTATTTACTCTTTTTTGTCTCCTTTTTTCCCCTACCCAGAGTTCTGTCATGATCTTTGGCATTTCTGACAGGTAGTAAACAATAGGTATAAATGTGGTAGCCCCTCTAAAAAACATGTGGCAAAACCAAGAAGTAATTCCAGATAAGTTTTTAAGATTGTATTAGGCAGTGCTGATTTTCAGATATGTTTATAGTCCCTACAACCTTTCCCTGAACAATCCCTTTGATGAGGAATTCAGTATTCACTTGAATGGGAGTGCCTGGGTGGCTCAGTTAATTGTCTGATTTTGGCTCAGGTCATGATCTCACAGTTTATGGATTTGAGCCCAGCGTCCGGCTCTGTGCTGACAGCTCGCAGCCTGGAACCTGCTTCAGATTATGTGTCTCCTTTTCTCTCTGTCCCTCCCCCCACTTGCGCTCTGTCTCTTTCTCTCTCAAAAATAAACATTAAAAAAATAATTTTAATATTCACTTGAATGGATAACTTCCGTGTTTGATATTAAATCAGCCCTAATATTTCATAGTCAAATTTTGTATATTTTCTTTTAAATTTCTCTTTAAGTTTATTTATTTATTTTGAGAGAGAGCCCAAGTAGGGGAGAGGCAGAGAGAGAGAGGTAGAGAGAGAATCCCAAGCAGGTTCCATGCTACCAGTGAAGAGCCTGACACAGGACTCGATCTCACAAACCGTGAGATCATGACCTGAGCCAAAATCAAGAGTCAGACACTCAACCAACCAAGCCATCCAGGTGCCCAGTAAATCGCTTTATAATGCATAATACACAGTGGAGATTTGCAATGTGTATTTAATAAATACAGATAAACTTTCACTTACTTCAGAGCCCTTTTTTAGGATCAGAGGAGAGCTTTGAACTCAAGCATATTTTTTTAATTTTACAAGTCTTTAAGCTTAAGGTTGTATTATTACTCAGCTGTTGAAAAAAAATGGTATAACAAACCACCTTAAACTTTGTAGCATGATAATACTACCCAAAGCCTCTACAGATTCAGTGCAATCCCTGTCAAAATCCCTATGACATTGTTTGCAGAAATAGAAAAATTCATCTGAAACTTCATGTGTAATCTCAGACAGCCCTGAGTAGCCAAAAACAGTTTTGAAAAACCTCCTGATTTTAAAACTTATTACAAGGGGCACCTGGGTGGCTCAGTTGGTTGAGTGTCTGACTTAAGCTCAGGTCATGATCTCACGGTTCATGGGTTTGAGCCATGTCAGGCTCTATGCTGACAGATCAGAGCCTGGAGCCTGCTTCAGATTCTGTGTCTCCCTCTCTCGTTGCCCCTTGCCCACTCACACTCTGTGCCTCTCCCTGTCTCAAAAATAAATAAACTTTTTTTAAAAAAATTTAAATAAATAAAACTTATTATAAAACTGCAGTAACCAAAAGTATGGAGTGCTAACATAAGGATAGACACATAAACCAGTGGAATAGAAGAGAAAACCCATAAACAAACCCAGGTATATATGGCCCACTGATTTTCAACAGGGGTACCAAGACTTCTTGATGGGGACATGACCATCTTTTCAACAAATGATACTGAGAAAACTGGATATCCATATGCCAAAGACCTACTATAAACCAGAAATAAAAATAACTCAAAATGATCCACTGCCTAAATCTAAGAGCTGAAACTAGAAAACTCTAAGAAGAAAGCATAGGCCAAAAGCTTTATGACATTGGATTTAGCAGTGATTACTTAGATATAACACCAAAAGAAAAGCTAGATTAATTAGACATTATCAAAATTAAAACATTTTGTGCATCAAAGGACACTATCAAGAGAGTGAAAAGAAAACCCAGAGTGGGGGGAAAATATTTGTAAATCATATATCTGATAAAGAATTAATATCCAGAATATATAAAACTCCAATAACCTATATCAACTCAGTTCCAAAATGGACAAGGAACTTGAAAAGACATTTCTCAAGAGAAGATATACAAATGGCCAAGAAGCACATGAAAAGATGCCCAGCATCACTAGTCATCAGAGAAATGCACATCAAAACCACAATGAGATATAACTTCATATCCATTGAGAAGACTGTTATCCAAAAAAAAAGGAAAATAATGCGTATTGGTGAGGATGTAGAGAAATTGGAACCCTCATGTACTGCTGGTGGGAATGTAAAATGGCACTACTGCTGTGGAAAACAATATGCTGGTTCCTCAAAAAGTTAAACATAAAATTATCATATGATCCAGCAATTCCACTTCTAGACAGATACCCAAAAGAATTGAAAGTAAGGAGTAAACAGATATTTGTATGCTTTTATTCATAACAGCATTATTCACAATAACCCAAGTGGAACACAACCTAAATGCCCATCAACACATGAATGTATGAGTAAAATGTTTTATGTACATATAATGAAATATTATTCAGCCTTAAAAAAGAAAGAAGTTCTGTTACAATCCGTAACACAGGTAAATCTTGAAAACATTATGTTAGGTGGAATAAGTCAGACACAAAAGGACAAAAATTATGGTTCCACATACCTGAGGTACCTAGAGTAGTTAAGTTCATAGAGACAGAAAGTAGAATAGAGGTTACCAGTAGCTATGGTTAGAGGGAGGGGTGGTGTAAATGGGGTGTCGATTACTTAAATGAGTTCAGAGTTGTATGATAATAAAAAAGTTCCAGAAATGGATAATGGTGGTGGGTGCCACTGAATTTTTAATTCAGTGATTAAAATGGTGATTTTATGTATTGTATACTTTACCAACAGTAAAAACATTTTTAGGGGCACCTGGGTGGCTCAGTCGGTTGAGTGTCCAACTCCAACTCAGGTCATGATCTCGTGGTTCACAAGTTCAAGCCCTGCATTGGGGCTCTCTGCTGTCAGCACAGAGCCCCCTTTGGATCCTCTGTCCCTTCTCTCTAGGGCCCTCCCCCACTTGCATGTTCTTGCTCGCTCTCAAAATGAACATTAAAAAAAAAAAACCTTTAAAAACTCAGCAGCATACAACAATAAACCTTGAATTCTTGCTCTTACGTTGAGCTAAAAAAGTTCAGCTCATCTAGGCTTGTTTTGAAGCTGTGGTTTGTGTCCTGGTCTCCTCCTTGTGTTTCTCAATTTCCTTGGACCAACAACTACTTTAGGCATGATGTTATGGAGAAAAGCGGGAATGCTAAAGGGCAAATTGAGCTGCACAAGTGCATTTCAAACCTTTACTGGCATCATATCTACTGACAGCTTATTAATAAAGCAAATCATGGCCAAACCCAAAGCCACAAGACAAAGAAGTACTTTCTGTCTACCTTGAAGCCATGGCAAAAGTGTGGATGAATACTGTTACCATAGGGGAGCAAAGAACTGAGAACAAGAATTCAGTGCCCACGACAGACATAAGCTAAGAACTTGAAAAATGTTTTGGCAACATTGAAGAGTAAGGCATTACTCATTGGTAATTATTTTAAGCTATGAAGCTTACATCCTTCAAGTACTGAAACTGTTCTAACAATCTTAACAGAATCTTTGAAGTTCTTTTTACACATTCTTCCTTTTTAAGGTTTTTTTTCTTTTTTTGAGAGAGAGAGAGTTTGTGAGGGAGGAGGGGCAAAGAGAACGGGAGAGAGAACCCCTGGGAGAGAGAATCTGTCAGCACAGAGCCTGATATGGGACTTGATCTTATGAACTGAGATCATCACCTGAGCTAAAATCAAGAATCAGACGCCTAATTGACTGAGCTACTCTCACGCGCCCCCCTTTTTAAGTTTTTCTTAATGACAGAGCCATTACTATGAGCTATTACTATATTACTATGCTAAGTTACAATGTAGTTCTTTGCCACTTTCCTGTTTCTGTTTATTTTTTAATATATATTCTTCAGCAGTCAACTCAACAATAGTTGTGTCTGCTTCTAATAGTTCTATGAGACTTTCTTTAGTTTGTTGTGTTTTAGATAATGTAGTTATGAAAATTTACAATCAAGATTGATACAACTACAGGTAATGAAAGTACCCCTGAAAGTATTTGGTGAGGCCCTAAGTAGTAAACTGTATGGCAGTCATATTAGAAAAATGGAATTTTATTCCTTCAGATACCTGAATACTGTTTTTCTCTGAAGTTGCATATTTTATAATTGAGCTATCCATACATTATATCATTTGTTTAAAAAAAAACTTGACAGCCAACTCAGTATTTTTATAAAATACTTGATATAAACAATGATGCTCCTTAAAATTTTATTTTCTAAAGACAAGTTAGAAGTAAACTATTAAATTGATTGTTGGCAGTTTCTAGTGGATGACATGAGCAGGATCGCCTTATTAGGATATTTTTAATATCAAGGCTGTAAGTAATTTAACTTATTTGTAGAGTGATTAATTATAAGCAGAGTCAAAAGGGTGGTTGAAAAATAGAAGAGGTGCAAAACAGCACAGTAATAACGAGTGTTGAGAGGTGATAATAATAAAAATAGCTGACTAAGCTCTTTGAAAGATGTGTTTAATTTACTTCATCCATTTCTTCTACAATCAAATAGTTCCCAGGAGTTCCTCTGCTTTCCACTGTGGATTTTTTTCCTACCATATCCTCTAAAAACCCAAGGCTTTTAGTTGTCTGTTAGACACAATCCTCTTTCAAAAAGGTACAGTGGCATACTAGTTTCAGAATGTAAAGCTGAAACCTTAGTAGGGTCTCTTTACAATAGCAGTCAAACTATAGTAGATACACTATAAAGTTTTAAGCCATCTTAACATACAATATCAGTTAAAATCATATAAATTAGACTTTTTCTAAAAGTAGAATATCACCCTTCTACTAGCAATAGCTTATTTAAGTATTCTTATCCCTCTTGCATTGACTCTAGTTATACACATACATACACCTAAAACCCTCCTATAACCCTTCACTAATGCTGACTAGTAAGTTCTGGTCTTATCCTTTTTTACAAATTTGACTCTGTTTTATTTTAATGTTTTTCTACTGAATTCATTCATGTCTACAAATAAATAAGGTTAGATGGATATAGATATGGATGTAGATGTAGAGATATTAGAACTAAATTATCCAAGGTTGAAAAAATTCATGGAATGGTGTCACTGCTATCTAAATAAAGAGACTATTCTGTTAACAGTATATGGCTGCTAGGTATAATAAAGAGATAATACTGAGATTGGGAAGACCAAAAAAAAAATAATTATCACCATCCTCTGTATCTGGTTAATTCTACCTTCATTCTAATTGGTTCAGTAGACTAATTTGTGATAGAAGTTTATCTTTGGCCCTAGTTTAAAAATTAGGTTGGGTTTTCAGAAGTCCCTTTTATGAGTTGTTTGGTATTGGGAATGATGTTTAAAATGGTGGTTATTTTTTGTCTAGCTGTTCCAAGTATTTTATCACATAATATTGCCAAATTAAATAAAGTACTAAAGGTAGACTTAGGTACAAGTTTCAGGTCCTGGATAGAAGAAGCCATCTGGTACTTTTGAGGAAGAAAGAAAATTTTGTTTCTTTAATTGGACCGTTAGGTAGGGCAGAGTGTTTGATCACATCCCATCTTTTTTTCTGAAAGGATATTAGCTTAATGCTCAATCTTGAGAATAGATACGTTTAACTTGAGTTAGCTTGAAGAAGATTTTCTGATACTGGAAGGCCTCTTACTAAGGAGTCAAGGGGAGGACCCCAAAGTGCCAGGCTCATAACAGGAATGTGGGAGAGTAGAGCTCTCTCTCTTGGGGCAGGACAGATTACTCGATGAAGCATGATGTGATCAGTAAGGAAGAGAAAGCCTTCCCCATGGAAACATGTAAGATAAGCAACAGAACTCTCATAAAGCCTGAATCTTATACTCAGGGATCAAGTTTACTCATGCAAACAGAAAAGGTGACTGGTAGATGGAAATAACACTGAAGAAAAATCCAATGACCCTAGATTGCCAGTGTTAGAAAACCCTTTAACAGTATGCCACAATAAATTCTGAGTTTCTTCAATACACAAGATTTTAGCTAGTAATTAGGTACTATTTCTAGTGCAGGAGACTTACGAGAGTGCAAGAGATAGGTATGCTGTTGGTTTGTTTCAGTTGGTATCAGACATAATAGGATTCTAGTCAGTATTATAAGTGAAAGGAAAATGTTTCTTCCTTTCTTCACCACTTTTCTCTTATTAGTCTCATTTTGATCCTTTTCCAACCCTGAGCAAACATTCATTGAAATGGATTGTGGTATTCTTGTGGGTGAAATAAGGATTGTTGGATTTCTCGAATCTTGTCAAATGGCACTGCAACTATTAAGGACCTAATTCCTTATCAGAATAAATAGAGTTTTCCTGTGAAAGTTAAATCTTCTCTCTCTTTTTTCTTTTGTTTTGTTTAGATTCTTGACATTCATTTTACAAGATTCTGGGTTGGAACTTGAGCCATGAAAGGTTAATATAAAAGGTTTCTAGGGCTTATGACATAGCAGATAAACAGGGAGTCCGGAACAGATTTTCCTGATGCATGTTTGCCCTTTCTATTATGCCAGCTGTGTCAGGAACTCCACTTTCTCCCAGTTATCTTGCATTGTTCTTTCTTCCTTCTCTTTTCACCTTACTTCTGCAGCTTCAGTTACCACTCAAAGAGTTTTAGTTGGTAGTATTACATTGCTGGTTTTGGCCAGTTGAGCTGCCATGGTGCTCACATCACTCTCCAAGAACTGAAAGTTAAATCTTAATCCTTTTCCACAAATATATTATGATACATTCTCTCAACACAGTAATATACACAAAAAGAAAAACTGGTACATTTTGTACGAGAACCACCATTTTGGGTTATACCCTTTCTCCCTTGCTTATGTATTAGAGATCAAAAAATAATCAATTGGTGAGTTTAATAATCTACTTTATCTATTTCATATTTCGGAATTTGAGTGTCTTATATTCAGAATTCAAGTTTGTTATAAAACTACACAGGAGACTCATTTAATGTATATTGAGCTTCATACAGACATTCTTAAATGGAATTGCACAATCCTATAGGTTATCTGCCATAATTCCGATGACATTGTGTACTCAGAAACTATAGGCAATGAACGCTTAATTGCAGCAATCTAATGTCTTTTTATTACCTTGAAATCTTTTCAGTTTACCTTCTGTTATTTAATTCCATTACATACCAGTAATTGCATTAATTGAAGCCCATGCTTCTCCTTATAGGAAATGCTGATGTTTGTGAATTGTAGGAAAGGAAATGTTCCTTAATAAATAATTGAAATACTTTTTTCTACTTTTCACAATTTTGTGCTAGTCCTGTTGCCATTTATGTTCAGAGTATTTTACGAATGGTAACTAAATTATGGCATCTAGAAAATCATCTCTTCAAGGAATCTCATAAAGAGTGCTACATAATAGCTATTGTAAGTAGGTTAAATAGACTGGCTTTATCTCTAGTGGCTTACTGTATTAAGGAGGAGTTTAATAGATTCGGCTTTACTGTTGAAACACCAAATGAAATCTGACATCTCTGATGAGATGATTAAAGTTGAGAATTTTTTCTTTTGACAGCATCAACAAAGAGAGCATCGTAGATGTAGAAGGTGTTGTGAGAAAAGTGAATCAAAAAATTGGAAGCTGTACACAGCAAGATGTAGAGTTACATGTTCAAAAGGTAACTTTTTTCAAAATATAAAATTGTGTACAGAAATAGATTTGAATGGTTCTTATAAACAGGTCTATATGTTCTTAATTAGAGTTGATATAAAATATTGATATTTATAAATTGATTACTGAATCAGTTAGCTTTTGTTATATGACAAACCCCATCCCAGTATTTAGTGACTTAAAACAGCATTTATTTGCTCATGATTCTGTACTTCAGGCAGTTAGGGTCAGCCTATTTGGGACAGCTCCTCTGTTCTGCATAACAACTGGGTCTACTGATATTTCTGGGACGTCTCTCCGTGTGGCCTCTGTTCTTCCAGCAGACTAGCCTGGTCTTGTGGACATGGTGCCAGAAGGGTTCCCAGCAGCAAGAGGAGAAAGTCCTAGTGTGCAAGCTCTTTTCAAGCTTCTCTTGTATCACATTTGCTAAATATGTCATTGATCAAAGCAAGTCACATGAAAAAACTTAGATTTAATGGATGGAGAAGTGGATCCCACCTCTTTATGGGAAGAAAGGCAACATCTTTAAATAAAGGCATGTAATCGGGAGCCTGAGGAATTATTGGAGCCATTTTTGCCAGCTACCACACAGGGGAAAAATTATTTAAAAATATATAAAAATGGAAAAAATGTCTAAAAAGGTATTATGCATTTTCTTTGCTGTGAACTTTCTTCTGATAATAACTTTCTTCTGGTAATATACTTCTAATGGTTAATTATACTAACTCCTAATGCTTATATTTCCTTATAGTCATCATATTTCTGATACTTTATAGTATAGAGAGATCAAAAGAGGCAAAACTGTTGGTCTTACATTCCAGCAATAACTTCCTTTCATACAAGATTTATCTCACATCTGTCTTCTTCTTGGACAAAAAAACTGGAAGTGTTCAGTATCACTGACTTTTTAAATACTGTAAGTGAACTCAAACATATTTACTACTTTTGAAATAACCTTTCAGTTTTAAACCTGCAGTTCTTAGGTCTAGGCCTAGATTGTATTTACAGTAGGCATCATTAAATTTTTCTTAAGGAATAATCCCTTACCACCCTCACCCCTGTATGTGTATTTGTGTGTGAGCATATGTAAGATAGAGCAGTCAAGAAGACTGATGGATGCAGAAAGATAGACTCCTACATACACACTAATTTAGGAGTACTAGGTTGTACTTAACTGGAGTCATCATGGGAACACTTCAAGACTTAGAAAACCTTATATTTATTACTGACCTAACTTGCCAGATGACTCTCTTCTCTTTGTGTAAGTTTCATTTCAAACCAAGCCCACTAAGAAGTTTGTACCCTAGTAAAGGCAAACCAACCTAAGGGTATACTGACCAAGTAAAAAAAAAACAAAACCTATCTTCTAAGTAATACTTCTTTTTCAGTACTTTAATTAAAAATTTAAGTGAATAGAGCAAGTAAATGTACTCCTAAAATATCCTAATTGCCTGGGGCGCCTGGGTGGACTCAGCTAGTTAGGCTTCTGACTCTTGATTTCAGCTTAGGTCATGATTTCAGTTTGTGGGATTGAGCCCTGCGTCAGGCTCTGCACTGACAGCACAGAGCCTCTTGGGATTCTCTCTCCCTCTGTCCCTCTCCCTCTCTGTCCCTCTCCTACTTAGTGCATGCATGTGCTCACTCTCCCAAAATAAACTTTAAAAATTTAAATATTCAAATATCTAGCATTCAATACAATCTTAATAAATGCTAATGATAAATATAAAGCCTTAAGATCTTATAAAATTTGTCTTAATGGAAATAATTATAAAGTATCTCACAAAGTATAAAGTATTATATCCTGAAAAGGATTTTATAATAAGCACTGACTCTTTCCTATCACTTATTTATTTTTTTCAGCCAACAGTTAGTGAGTACATAGTTTCTTCCAGCACTGTGAAGTTATGGGGAGTGCTCACAACCTAATGAAGTGAATTTCTGCTGGTTATAAAAGTAGAAGGGGAAGCTGTTCCATTCTCCAACTTTGCATGGGAAATCAAGTTTCTATTAACTCATCAAAGGGAAACACTATGACTTAAGTATAGACATGGTGACAAATCTATTTTACTGTAAGGAAGACTGGAGTGTTCTGAAACTTTTTCTTGAAGAGTCTGAGCTGAGTGCTAACTGTGATCTACCAACTGGAAGAATATAATTTCCTTTCCTGAATTAACTAAATAAGATCCGTTTCCCTTTTGTGCTTTAACAAGCATAGTTGGGAATAACTAATAGGGTAACATTTTTAAAAGTAGCCAGAAACCCTGGCTCATTCTTTTGACCCAACTGGTTTTTAGCACTAAAATGTACAAGTAATATGAGTGAATTTAACACCATAAAGGAATACCTTCTGTGGTGGCTCTCAGCCCAGAAGAGCAGTAAGAAATGAGATATAACTTGTTTGGTGAAAGATAGCAAGGAAGGGATATTTGGAAGAAGAATGAGAAATGGGAGGAGATGTACCTCAGAGTTGGGTTGACTTTGGTCCTAGTAATAGAAATGGCCAAATGCTGTTAACAATGATAATAACACATTTGTTTAATGGCTCCCTCAAAAGAGCAGAGTGTTTTCATATTCATGAGTCCATTTGATTCTTCCCACAGATCTTTTTACAGAGTAGGGTATGAAGCTCTGAGATTAAATGATTTGCCTAACAACAAGTTTTATGTGACAAAGCAAGGCCTTAAGCTCAGGCACCTTGACCACACTTAGTACTTATTTGTCACCTTGGTAGGCATATTAGAGTCTACAGAGTATTTATATATGTGTTACCTCATTTGTTCCAACAACTGAGGGAGGTTGGCAAGAAATACTATTATTCCCGTTTTATAGGTGGAAAAACATGTATATCTTTGTTTGATTTTAGCAAGGAGTTTCAGTTAACATCTATGCAAACATAGCTTCATATTTAAGTCAACTGTAGATTTTTTTTTAAGTAAAGATAACAGGTTTTGTGTGCCTGATGGTATTTCTGGTAATTTCTCACTTTCAGATTTACGTGGTCAGTTTGGCTGAGCCCCGCCTGCCCTTGCAGCTGGATGATGCTGTTCGGCCTGAGGTGGAAGGAGAAGAGGTTAAATTGTGTTTTTGTATTTTTGAAACACTGTGCTTCCTCTGTATGTTTAGTTTATAAAACATTGAATGCTTGGTGTCCTTCTTTTGTATGAAGATACCTGTGAATTGATTTGAACTTCATTTTTTATCTGAATTTACTCTTACATCAACAATTCTCAGACTTCTTGATCTCAAGATCCCTTTACCTCCCTAAAGTAATTGCCCCCACAAGCTTTTATATTCTTAGGTATATCTGTCAATATTTACAGTATTAGAAATTAACACAGGAAATTTTTAGTATTTATTAAGAGTAACAGTAATATCATGTGTTTATGTTTAGTAATCTCATATGAAAGACAAAAAATAACATTTTTTGAAAAATATTTCACAAAATAGTTTTGTGTCAGGAATGACACTGTCTTATATATCTACAAATCTTTGTAATGTCTGCCTTAATAGGCAACAATTAAATTCTCTTACCTTCCTTTGTATTTATTCTGTTGTGATAGCATATTATCATGAAGCCTTGGAAAAACTCAGTACAGAGTGAAAATGTATCATTGTGAAAAATAGGTTTGACTTCATGGACTCCCTCAAAGTGTCCTTGGGACACTCAGTGGTGCCCAGAACGTACTTTGAGACCCACTACTCTGTCAGCTTTTATCTGTCCCTTCAGTCTTTAACTAGCAGGTAAAATCCAGGAATCAATGAAGGTACAGGTGGTTAGCTCTTCTGATGTTGCAGGTAATAAGGCAAGACTTTGAGGCAGTGGTAGATGTAAAGAAAGCATTGACCTCTGTTCACTCACATTTCTTTTCTTTCCATCTCTCTTTTAACAATAACTTCTCTCTGGCCCTGCTGCTTGTTTCTCAGACCCCCGATTTGGGGGTATAATATTAACACATATAAGCACACCTGTTCTCACTTAAAAGTAAACATGGCTTCTTAAAGTGTTTTTGTGTTATTAAAAATTTGTAAAATCTATTTTTTCATCCTTTTTTAGGAAGGGAGAGCTACTGTTAACCAGGATACAAGATTGGACAACAGAGTCATTGATCTTAGGGTACGCCTCATTTATTTATTAAGTGACATGATTGTGCCGAAATCAAGAGGAGGGAGGGATACCATACATGTCTCAGGTTTATAGAACTAATTGCCTATGCATATGACAATACAGAAAACAATTTACCCTGCTGACCGACCTTTTCCCTAAAAAGAATTGCAGGCAACAAGGACCATGGAGCAGTGATTCACAGGATATTAACCTGCTTTGTTTTAAAATGACAAAGGAACATGAAGCCAACATATAAATGGGTTTGCTCCCAGGTGATAACCTGTTTTAGACAAGTTAGTAAGTGAAAACATAACCATTAATATCACTACAGAATTATGAAAGAAATTATATGCACATTTTAGAATGACCAGGTAGAGATTAGTAATTAATGCCTCGATCCTTTGGATTTAGTCTGAGCATAGAATTAATAATAAAGAAGTAGTTGGCCCTAGTGGTTATTTAGCAATCTCATACATCTTCTATTTCCCTTTCTGCTTTGGTTGCAAGTGAAAGAGTTCAGTGGTTTCATCATTGTAGTAAAACCAGTGTCATCTCTCTTTCTTAATGTTTTGACCACATCTTCCTCCTTAAACATTCTACGTAAAGCTTAAATTCTTTGTCACCTTAAGAATCCTTTCCAACTTTTCTGCAGTCATATGGGTCTACCTTTTTTATACACTCTTATGTTTCCCCTGAGTATTTGCTTTTTTTTGTCCCTCTTCCTTTTCTCCATTTTATTTATTTTTTTAACAATAAATAGCTTAGGTTTATAGAACTGTTTATTTATTTTTGAGACAGAGAGAGAGCACAAGCTGGGGAGAGGCAGAAAGAGAGGGAGACACAGAATCTGAAACAGGCTCCAGGCTCTAAGAGCCCAGATGCAGGGCTCAAACCCATAGACCGCGAGATCATGACCTGAGCCAAAGTCAGACGCTTAACCGACTGAGCCACCCAGGTGCCCCTCCTTTTCCATTTTAAATTATAGTCTCTATAGAAAGGCTATAACAGTACTCAAAAGTCCTCTTGATGCTGCCTAGAAACCTCAGGTTTTTCATAATTTTGGCCACAATAGTTAAACATCATACTCTATTTGCCCATGCTAGTTATTCACACAAGTTATTGGTTGTGCCTGTAGAATTTGGTCCTAGGAGTATTTTTCTTGGGCATTTTTTTTTTTTTTTAATTTAAATTCATTGCTGCCATTGTAAAGTAGGGATTTGCACAGTAAGTGTAAATGGCTTTCCTTAAAATGTTGGGGGTGAATCTGGCAATACTGTGGCATGGCAACATTAGTTAGCACTCTAGATGGAGAATTATGTCCTTTACTATGCCCTGCACTACTCAGAAAGTGTCATTCATTTATTCCATTTAGGTTATTTGTCTGGCCTTTGTAAGCATTCACATTTTTAACCCCTACTTTGACTTTACATGTTGGGAAGTATTGTGTACTTGAAATCTTTTGAGCATCTTAGTTTATGTCTAAACTACTCTCTAATCTCTTATAGACTCTCAGCAAAGTCAAGAGTTGGAGACATTGGAGACTTAAAGGACAAAATTGCCATTTTTGCATATATGAAAAATAGAGCCTTACACTAATTTTCCTATGACCTAACTTTTCTCTCATAGAATGAATTGTTTCCTCTGTGAACTTTCCAGACAGGTGACCTGATTAGAAAATACTCCCTCTCAGTTAATGTGTCGAATTGATTTCATTAAATTTTATTATTGTCTTTTAGACATCAACTAGTCAGGCAATCTTCCGTCTTCAGTCTGGTATCTGCCATCTTTTCCGAGAAACTTTAATTAACAAGGGTTTTGTGGAGATCCAAACTCCTAAAATTATCTCAGGTATGCTTTAAGAGATTTCTCTTAATTTTTAAAAATAAATTTGCTTTCCCCCAAGCTGCTTAATATTTTTTTTTTAATTTGAGAATCCAGACTGTCCCTGAAGGTGTATTGCTATGAGACTTTTATATTTTGAAGACTGTGTAATATAGCAGCAGTCACATACCACTGACACCAACAATACAACATCTCCTTTCAGAAGTCCTTATGTGGTAGTGATTATGAAATGAGGCAGTAGTACATGAAACAAGATTATTATGTAAGTTGCACTAGAAATTGCTTACGTTCTGTAGGTTTCTTTCTAAATTGGGATTGCAATTTTGTTTTGTATAAACCGCATTGTAAGACTACTAAATACTACTAGTTAAAAAATCACATTAATTCTCATTCTTACATGGGGACCTTATTTTAATCATTTTACTTTTTTTAGACTTACTTAAATAACACTAAAAAAATATGTTATAAATGGCATTTAGTTATAAATCAAGAATTGAACATTGCAATTCTTGATACTTAGAAAAATCATTAACAGTATCTCTTCCTTTTTAAAAAAAATTTTTGTCATGCTACAGTATCTAATAGATTTGAAATTGATATAGAAAGGAAGTGTATATATCCGAAGAAGTAAAATGAAGGGATAGCCAAATCTGATCTAAATACGAACTGTTTAGAATCAGGTATAAGACATGTATAGACTATGGTTTCTCTGCAATTTTTGATTTTCCAGTTCTTTTTTTTTTTTTAGTGAAGTACTTAAACCAAAAGTATATAAACTCTTTTTACTAGAAATTCGCATTGATCAGTTTGCAGTTGTTTATAATAATATAAATACTTATATTTCAGCTGCCAGTGAAGGAGGAGCCAATGTATTTACTGTGTCATATTTTAAAAATAATGCATACCTGGCCCAGTCCCCACAGCTGTACAAGCAAATGTGTATTTGTGCAGATTTTGAGAAGGTGTTCTGTATTGGACCAGGTAAGGTATTGGTGGTTATAGTTTTCTCAAAATTTATTAATTGTACCATAGGTATGGTCTTAGGAACACATTTTACATGCAAACATTTTATTGTTGTTTTTTAATGTTTATTTCATTTTTGAGAGAGAGTACTCAGAAGCAGGGGATGGGGCAAGAGGGGGACAGAGGATCTGAAGTGGGCTTTGCACAAATGGCAGTGAGATTGATGCGGACCCAAACCCATGAACCATCAGATCATGACCTAAACCAAAGTTGGATGCGCAACCAACTGAACCACCCAGATGCCTCTACATATAGACATTTTGAAAGCTTAAATCTTTTTATATGTTGGCTACATAAACACTAGACTTAAAACTTGGGACACCTAGGTGGCTTAATGGGATGAGCATCTGACTCTTGATTTCAGCTCAGGTCATGATCTCATAGTTCCTGAGTTAAGCTCCCAGGTGGGGCTTCACAATGACAGCCTGACAGCCAGCGGGAACCCACTTGGGATTCTTTCTCTGTCTTGTTCTGCCTCTCCCCCATGATCACTTGTGATGAGCTCTCTCACACTCCCTCTCTCTATCCCACTCTCTCAAAAGAGATAAACTTTAAAACAAAATGAGGGGTGGGGGCGGGTTGGAAACCACTTGATTTTAGGTAAAAATGACAGTGTGCTTAGGTAGAAATTTCTCCCCAAAAATTGTATGCTCGGTAGTTCCTTAAGTAGTTGAACATGGTTTATGTGAATAGATGCATAAGCATTTGATATTCCTAGAGAAGATAGCTAAAGGAAATGTTTGCCTTGGGAATATCTCACTTTAAAAATGCATGCTTTGGTAATGTATGCCCTCTCTGAGTATATTATTTTTTATTTTTTCAGTGTAATTAAAACAGAATTAGTTCCTGTATTGACTCTCTTTTCTTTCCTTTTTTTCTCAAAAGTTCAGCTTTTTTTTTTTTTTTTTTTGAGAGAGAGAGAGACATCATGCGCAAGCAGGGTAGGGGCAGAGAGAGAGGGAGACACAGAATACAAAGCAGGCTCCAGGCTCTCAGCTGTGAGCACAGAGCCCAGTTCAGGGCTTGAACTCACAAGCTGTGAGATCGTGATATGAGCTGAAGTTGGATGCCCCACCAACTGAGCCACCCAGGTGCCCCTGGACTCTCTTTTCAACTCTCCATAAACACCAAAGAACAAGTAGTTGCAATCTTTCAAATAACATATTTTATTTTCCTTGATAGCCCCTTACTACTGTTGTAAGCTTACAAATGAACCTCTGTATACTTTGCTACCAATTTTATTTCAGAGCTATTCTGTTTTACTATTACTGTCTGTACTGTTCTTAATATTGAGAATATGTTAAAGTCCATTAGAAATTATTAACAAGAAATTTCTGATATTTACTACATTATGTTAACATGGTTTTTAAGAAATATTGGCTAAAAGTTAAGCATGATCACATAATCATGTGGCAGATTATTTAATGAAGCTGATTATAAGCAAAAACCAGCTTTGCTTCATTCTGCAAAACTTACCAAGTTATTTTACATATGTAAGTTTTTTGATAAATAAAAATTAAATGCCTGTTGTTAGAGAATCTGGCAAGAGCATTAATTGTGTTAATTTTCTGAATTTATTAACTAATTTGTTGAATGCCTGCTGCATACATAGGCTTATGCTAGATAACATGTACATAAAAGAAAAGTCAACCAGCACTTCTCAAATGTTAATGTGCGCATGAATCACTTGAGAATCTTGTTAAAATACAGTTTCTGACCATTAGGTCTGGAGGGAGGCTTGAGATTCTGCAGTTCTCACAAGCTCCCAGGTACTGCTGATGCTGCTGATTTGCAGACCCAGTTTTGAGTGACAAGGGAATAAACATTGTCCCTGCTCCCCAGACAGAAGAAGACATGCATACATATTGCAGTCTCAGGGAATAATCAACGGACTTTCACAGTGAATAATCAGATTGTACTGTGTACAATCAGCAGATTGGTGTTAATTATGTAGCATAGATAGTGTAAAAAGAGGGAAAAGATGGAATTTGCTAGAGTTACCATAAAAGAGAATGCAAACTGAAGTGGGCTTTAAGGACAGACTACATTTTCTAGTTAGCGGAAGCAGAATGAGTAAAGAGCATGGGAGAAAATAAAGATAAGACTTGTGTTAAGAAGAAATGGAAAATAAAGAGTAACATTAAATTATGAAAACATATAGGTTTTAGATTTTTTTTGTCATTTTATATTTTATTATAGTCACCATTTGGGAACCATTGATGATCAGTAAGTAGTTAATTACTGAGCAAGGATGTGTTACAGGAATATTAATCTTAAAATGATGTGAAAGATGGAGCAGAGCTAGAGTCAGGAAGACGGGGAAAGGAGGACAGTACAGTGAGAACAATAAGAGCTGGACTGAGGTAAAGGCTGGAATATATATAATGTTACTGCATTTGTACAAATTTCATTTAGTTTGAGTCAGGTTTTAATAAAATTGAGAACTCACTATTGAACCTATTTTTAATTATTGAGAAGGCACTTCAGGATCTTGCATTCCCTCAGGATTCTCATGAGCCTCATTTATTAATTTACATTTGTTATAGCTTTTACTACGTGACTCTTAAGAGTTAGTAATGAACTTGCTGTCCAAGAGAATGCAGAAACAGATGGCTTATCAAAAGTCTTTCCAAAACTCTGTAATGATAATGACAATAAGACCGTTTGAGTACTAGTAAATAAATTTTTGTTTAAATTCCAATTTTTCCAAAATTTTAAACACCATTTACTAGTTGTTTCTTTTATTGATGTTACAGTATTCAGAGCTGAAGACTCAAATACCCACAGGCATCTAACTGAATTTGTTGGTTTGGACATTGAAATGGCTTTTAATTACCATTACCATGAAGTTGTGGAAGAAATTGCTGACACCTTAGTACAAATATTCAGAGGACTCCAAGAAAGGTAAAAACAAATATTTTATATCCCTAGATGGACTTAATGTCTAATCAGTTTGAGTTCTTCAAAATAAAGCAATTCTTAAACATGGAAAACTAAGTTTATATTGAACATATATGAGGGGGGAGCACTTGCCACTTAGATGATCAATAGTTAATTAGTGAAGGAATGTACACTTCAAAATAGTACTTCTGGATCCAAGACAGTTTGGACTTCACCTAGTTAACCTTATGTTGGTGGGGAAGTTTACCAGATTGTGAACCAACCTAACTATATTTTTTCTTTCTGTTACATTTATGTTACATTCCCTTTATGTTTCCTTACGAGTATCTGAAAGAAATAGAACCTATATTACCTTTATAACAGTTTATTATTAAACTAGTAGTCGTAATAATAATAATGTGATAAGAATCTTAACAGAAAATTATTAAACATGTTGAAGAGGCTCAATTGAATTATGTAAAATGTTCACATTAGGTACGCCCTCTAAACTGGCAAATAGTTTCCCTCTTAAAGGTCATTGAAAGTTGTTTACTTGATGTTTCACACAGAGAAAATAGTTAGAAAACAAGTAGGAGGATCAAGAGTCTTTTTTTCCCTTTGTACTTGGGACAATACTTAAATATTAAGTAGGCCACAATAGAGTTATCTAATGCTTTGATAATTGACAAAGGACTGTATTTGAAACTTTAATTTGATGACTGCTGATTTAACTGTTAACTGTTGATGTCTTTAGATATGTTTCATTGATACTTAAAAAAGATTCAGAAATAGTATAAATCTTACTTATGTTCCATTGCAAGTCTAATGAGTAACTTCAGGGACATAGAAAGTAATCATCGATCTTATAAAAATCTTGTAGCATAAGCACTGATATTTTCCAGGGGTTCTCTGCATTGCATTGTTACTTTGATGACTAGCTAATTGTAGACAGCCTTTTTTTAAACCTTTGTTCTCTGAAACATTTCCATATAATTTATTTAAAGCAGTTTTTATTCAGATAATCTATGAGACAACTAATCTTTCCTTATAAAATAAAATGCCCTTTGAACTACAGTGAAGCAGCAGAGTTGTTCTCATTCTCTTTTCACATTTATAACTCAAAGTTTCTGAAGCCTGTTTATTTGGGGTTTTAATAATCTTCTCTCTTTAATATTGGAATATGAAATTTCCACTTTGGTTCCTGTAATAAGAGATCAAGCATGAATTGGGCCCTTGGGATTAATCAAATCTTTGTTTACAAATTACAGATTTGGCCACCATCATCACTGGACTTTTTCAAGTAGACTTAAGGTGGCAACCTAGAAAGGAAAGCCGCCTTCTTATATTCCCTAAGTCATTTAGGAATTTTAAGTTTCTGTGTCAGTTTTTGTTTTAATTTTTTTTAATGTTTTATTTTTGAGACAGAGCATGAGCAGGAGAGGGACCAAGAGAGAAGTTAACACAGAACCGAAAGCAGGCTCCAGGCTCTGAGCTATCAGCACAGAGCCTAACGCAGGGCTCAAACTCCCAGACCGTGAGATCATGACCTGAGTTGAAGTCGGATGCTTAACCTACTGAGCCACCCAGGCACCTCTTCTGTGTCAGTTTGAGTTACCTGGTTTATGTCATGTCCCTCTCATGTTTATCCTTAGTACTTATTTCACATAGAAGAATAATATACAAATGTATTTTAAAATATTGGTAGTTATATTTTTGTATTACCATTGATAGATGCAAATGTGGATTAATATCTAAAGCAAAGAAAGGCGTTTTAAAAATCAATTATTGGGGGGCACCTGGGTGGCTCAGTTGGTTAAGCTTCCAACTTCAGCTCAGGTCATGATCTCACTGTTCATGAGTTTGAGCCCCACATCAGACTCTGTGCTGACAGCTCGGAGCCTGGAGCCTGCATCCATTCCTGTGTTTCCCTCTCTTTCTGCTTCTTCCCCGCTTGTGCTCTGTCTCTCTTAAAAATAAGTAAACATAAAAAATAAATAAAAATCAATTATTGAGGTCTTAGCCCTTCTTACATCAAGATTTGAATAAATGAGGGCGCATGGGTGGTTGTCAGTTAGGCATCCGACTTTAGCTCAGGTCATCACCTCATGGTTCACAAGTTCCAGCCCCACATCAAGCTCTGCTGACAGCCCAGAGCCTGGAGCCTGCTTCAGATTCTGAGTCTCCCTCTCTGTCTGCCCTTCCGCAGCTCATACTCTGTCTCTCTTTCTCTCAAAAATAAATAAAACATTAAAGAAAAGTTTTGAATAAATCAGTGTCTAAGCTATATTGTTCCCGTAAAAAGTCTTTAACACTAGTCAGGAAATATAAAGTTTTGATTTCTACTGTTTTCATGGAATAGAAACACACTTTTCAATTCTCTTAATTATGTAAAATCTCAAGACAGATACAAAGTAGAAAGATTAGTCTGATGAACCCGCATGTACTCATCACCCAGTTTCATCCATTGTAACCATGTCCATTTTGTTTACTCATTTCTCCCACCCCCTAGTATTTTGAAACAAATCCCAGGTATCATTTCATCCATAAATAGCAAAAATAAGATAAAATTTTTTTAATTAAAAAATAGCTTTTTAAATCTTACTAAAATATGATTTTCCACAATTCAGTACAGTAAATACTTGTCTTATGCCTGCTGTTTAAAGGCTAAACACTATACTGTAGTGATTATTAAAATGGGAACTTGGCACTCACAGACTTACAGTATAATAGGGATGGGGAAGATAAGTATTCATTAATTTGGTCTCCCTTGATGTAACAAGTGTTGTTAAAGGATTAAAAAGTTATTTTCAGTGCCTCATGAAATGGGTATTTTGTATTACTAAGAGTGTTAGCTGTTGTAAGTTATAAAGTTTTTAATCCTTTAATGTCACTGGGGTAACAAAACAAGATGAGACTGAGAAAGGTATTAAAATATTTTGAGTATTTAAATTTCATCTTTTAACGTAAAGAATTTCTTGATGACACTGTTTCCTAGTGCTTCAATGATTCAAAGAGTGATTTTATATGACATAAATAGATCCTTAACACCTACCTAAAAGTCCCCAAGGCAATTTTTGTATTGAGGCTAATGGTACACAAAACAACTTTGCTCTAAAAGCAATTCCTTTTCAGTTATAACCTCTGAATTTTAAAAAATGTTATCAGTGGAACACATAGAACTAATAATATGTGCAGTAGACTCTTGGGTCTCCGTCAGCCGGCCATTAGGGAATGGTCTTCCCGGACAGCTAGAAGCTTCTGTGCGGCTGGGTGGTTCAGCTGGAGAAGGCACTTGGCTGACAGTGGAGCTGCTATCCCAACTGAACCGACTCATTGCCCTTTCCTCATCATTGCACGTATAATGACTCATGTGAAATATTAAAAATGTTTCTTTGTTTTTTAAAAAAAAAACAAAAACGTGTATCAAGTGTGTAGAAGAATAAAGCTGTATGCTGCTTATTTTACCAGTATTAGTAAAAATTTTTCTAAAATCTTATTTTTATGTATTGCCACAGCGACCTCTTGTGGAGAAAACACTTCATATATTTTTTTACTAACTACATCGTTGTACAAATAGGTTTCAAACTGAAATTCAGACAGTGAATAAACAATTCCCGTGTGAGCCATTCAAATTTTTGGAGCCAACTTTAAGACTGGAGTATTGTGAAGCTTTGGCTATGCTTAGGGAAGCTGGAATCGAAATGGGAGATGAAGAAGATCTGAGGTTTGACTTTGTGATTTTTTTTTAAACTTTAGGAATTAGGTTTAAGATATGAAAGAATGAGTATATTAATGAATGATGATTTTTTTTCACACAGGTAATAAACTTTAGTTTTATTAACTTTGGTTATAGAACATGTTGCTGTTTTGTTTAATGTGTGATCTGAAATAAAATGTTGTGTGATGTGGTTTGCCTGAGTTTTGATAGTTTTGTATATGCAGACCATTTTTTGTCCCTACCCCCCCCATATATGAAGAACTTAGGGACTTCTGGCTGTGATTTTGTCCTTTAATATGTTAGCTCTCTTTTTAAGTCAGTGTGTTAGAGAGGGTAGACAGCAAACTAAATCCATCCCCACACAGGATTAGGGCATAAAATTAAGATCTCCAAAAGTTATAAAAATATCTGTTCAAAGTTCTTAAATTAAAATATTTAAGCCCTCACAATAATTCATATGGATATAGGAGTGCAAAGGGTGGTTATTGTCTTTCTTGGTGCTTTTTAAAGCATTATGTTGCTCAAAACTTTATTGCATTTTAAAGGAAACTATAAATTCTATAATTATTTTAAGCTGAGCAATATTTTCTTAAGTATTTTGGCAATTGCTTTTACATAAGATAGAAGCTAAAGTAACAGCGTCTTAGGTATAAAAATTTAATTGGTTTATATAACACTATTAAATTTTAAAGACTTGGAAATACTGATTTTTGTTTTATAAACCTTTGATAAAGAGTAACAGGGACACCTAGGTAGTTCATTCGGTTGAGTGTCCAACCTTGATTTCAGCTCAGGTCATGGTCTTGCAGTCGTGAGATTGAGCCCCATGTCACTCTGCATTGAACATGTAGTCTGTTTAGGATTCTCTCTTTCCTTTCTCTCTGCCCCCTTCCTGCTTGCAGACTCTCTCAATGAATAAATAAAGAGTAACAAAAAAGAGACCATCTGAAAGTAGAACTACTTAATGGCAAGAATGTAACCCATGTTGCTATAGTGAACTTTTATTATATATAATTGTAGAAAAATTATCCATGTAATTTCTGAGTCTGTGATTGCTAAATCTATTTATCATGTTATTTAAATATTTTTGAGTAACACCTACTGTTAAGTCACTGGAATTACCTTTTTAAAAAGGAGCAGGATAGACAACTATATATTTTGTCCAAATTTTTTGTCCTTTGAGAACCTCAAATAGAAGTGCCTTATTAACTTAAAACTGTTTAAATAAATTGCTGTTTGATCTTCAGATATCTAATTTTATGGAGTTTTTTGTTTGTTTGTTTCAGTACACCAAATGAAAAACTGTTGGGTCGTTTGGTGAAGGAAAAGGTAGGACACTTGTACATGCGGGATTTTTCTAAATCTGAAACATATTCTGGTACTAAAGAACAGTTGCAGGGGGCAACATTCTTCCGGAATGTTAGGATTCCAGAATAAATTTTAAACACCAAGGAGGCTGGTTTTAAACACCAATTTAAAAACCAAGGAAGCTGATTTTTTTTTTTTTTTTAATTATTGGGAAAATAAAAAATATTCAGACAGGCTTTACTCGGTCAGGTTAATTAGCTCAATATTTGATTTTTGTAGTAAGTTTTACTGAGGTATCCCTAAAAGTGGTACCTGCATCAGATAATCAGATTGGTCAGAAAGGACCTCAAGATGATTTGAAATTATTTAGAAATGGCCTTCTCTGAGTACCTTCGCTGACTGATGGGACTTGAAGGTGAATGAGTTTTCTTTTCTACCTCTGCTGCTTTCCTATCTCATTGTTTAAAACCTGAAAAAAGGTAAAAGCTGAATTTAGTGTGATCTTTCAAGAAATTCAGACTTGTGTATGAATGAAGACGGTCCTTGAGCCCCTCCTGGTGGTTGCACTCAAAACTGACAGGGGAGCTCACCTCTTCCTGAAACTACAGTGTTGAGTTTATACCTTTAATGCTGTTTCAGCAGAGCCGGTTCCAGTTTGTCAGCTCATTTGATGTTCTCTCTATGCTTGAGTTGTAGCAAAAATGGTTAGCATCAAAACTGTTGAAATGTGATTTTTTTCATTAAATCTAAATCATATAGAACTATTCTTTCTAACAAAAATGTCATAACTTCATGCTAATGTTACTTATTTAATTCAATTATAGTTTTCATTAAAAGAATATTACCAGATATTTTTGAGATATGTATACAAAAATGTAAATTATTGGAAAAATAATCAAGGTTTTCTTGAAGATGAATATTGTAAAAGATGCCAGCTTTTCCTAATATAATTTATAGATTTAATATAGTTTCTGTAAAACCCAAAGAGATTTAGAATAATTTAACAAAAGTTAAATTGTATCTGAAATTAGATTACCAAAAGAAAGAAATGAAAATCAAAGGTTTATTGCAGCATAATTTTAAGTGGGAAGAAATTAGAAAGAGATTACCTATCCAAAAAAAAGAAGAAGAAAACAATATTTGAACTATCACTGAACAGTAAATAGCCGCCAAAAATTATTAGAGGAATTTATAACATAGTGGCAAAATACTATAGGATACAGATGTTCCTTGAAAGAAACAGAGTACTTATTGTATATACAGTGTCATTATGATAATTTTGAAAACAAAATTTATTCTTTAAAAGACAGTTATCAAAATGTTAGCCTTCTTTTTACCTTGGTTGAAAATTTTTTAATTTATTTTAATCATTTTTTTATAGTATGATACAGATTTTTATATTCTTGATAAATATCCATTGGCTGTAAGACCGTTCTATACCATGCCTGACCCAAGAAATCCTGTAAGTAGTTTTATTTTAAACAATTGGGGAAGGGGGAAATTTTATTGTGAGTTTATTAAATTGTACAGTGGGAATAATGGTTTTCATCAGTAATATGCAATTTTGATGGACCACTATATGTATGACTACTAGTTTCTGTCATTTGAGGTCAAAATGATACTGTGGAATTTGAGTATTCTAGAAAATTAGTCTCAAAACCTACATTAAAAATCATTTTCATGGTTCATTTTTTAAAGATTTATGAGGAAGAAATGCCATATAAATAATAAATAGCATCATTAGGTTTGCAGACTATAGTACATATTATCATTGACTTTGAACTAAAAAACAGCATTCTGTCCTGGGAGTTCATTTAATTTGTGTTATCTTTTGGCCTTTTACTGTTTTTCCATTACAGTGCTTTCCAAACTTCAGTGTGCATCAGAATCACTTGGGGGCCTTTTTAAAACACTAATGACTGGGCCCCATCGCCAGACTTTCTGATTAGTTGGTCTTGGAGGAGCTTAATAATTTGCATTTCTAACAGGTTCTGGGTAATACTGAGGCTACTAGTCCAGGAATCATACTTTGAGAACCACTGGTTTATTGAAAGACAGGGAAAGTAAGTTAAAACATAATAAGGGAATAGGTTAAGCTATGGTAAACTGATTTTCAATTTACTTTTGTTAACGTTTTTTTTTTTAATATTTTATTTATTTCTAGGAGAGAGACAGAGAGAGAGACAGCACGAGCAGGGGAGGGCCAGAGAGAGAGGGAGTCATAGACTGAAACAGGCTCCAGACTCGAGCTGGCAGTCAGCACAGAGCCCGACACGGGGCTCGAACCCACGAACCGCGAGGTCCTGACCTAAGCGAAAGTCAGACGCTTAACCGACTAAGCCATCCAGGCGCCCCAACATTTTTAAGAATCTAAATTAAAAAGACTACACCTGTTGATAATTTGAAGTTCCAAAAATGACTCAAAATTATATCATACTTAAAAACATTTCAGATGATAAAGTGAAATGAGAATCAGCACTACTTCTTACAAGTTAGATATGGTGCTCTGATTTGTTATTGGAAGGTATTGGAGAAGGGGAGTATATCTGATAGAGGGAAGGAAGAAGTTATTATTCAGCTCTCACTAGTTTAATCTTGTTTTAGAGAAACAAATTGTGTTCATTGGAGCAGATTGCATCATTAATTGTATGGGAAAATGGCCTTGCTCTTTGAGCAACAGATTTTTTTTCCTCATATGAGTAATGGAAATAGAATGATAGCCATTAGAAAAGTAGTGTTTTCTTTTGTTTGCTTTTCCCTGCAGAAGCAGTCCAACTCTTATGATATGTTCATGAGGGGAGAAGAAATACTGTCAGGAGCTCAGAGAATACATGATCCTCAGCTGCTAACGGAGAGAGCCTTACATCATGGAATTGGTAAACAACTTAAATATATTTGGGAGAGTAATGTATATTGTGAAAGCAACACATTTTAAACCTTTTAAAGACTTCTCAGAAACGTAGTCATTTGTTTTCATCTTCATTGAATAATAATTATTGCTTTGTACCTTTTTTTTGAGTTACTAAATAAAATGATAAATTATGTTTGGCTTTTGAATTTCTTTTTGTTTTTTTCCTAGATTTGGAGAAAATTAAGGCATACATTGATTCCTTCCGCTTTGGAGCCCCTCCTCATGCTGGTGGAGGCATTGGTAATATTATTTTAATATTTTGACAATATAGGGGCACCTGGGTGGCTTAGTCTGTTAAGCGTCCGACTTTCGCTTAGGTCATGATCTCGCGGTTCGCAGGTTCGAGCCCCGCATCGGGCTCTGTGCTGACTGCCAGCTCAGAGCCTGGAGCCTGTTTCAGTCTGTGATTCCCTCTCTCTCTGACCCTCCCCTGCTCGTGCTGTCTCTCTCTCTCTCTCCTAAGAAATAAATAAAACATTAAAAAAAAAAAAAAGTAATATTTTGACAATATATTTCCAACCCAGATTTCATTTGGCAGAGTGTTTGTTCAGGTCTAACTAAATTTCTTCAGCATTAGACTCTTAAGTATTTTTATATATTGTTATTACTTACAAATAGATCCATAAGTGCTAAATATAGTACAAATATGAATTATAACAAATTTGTGAGTTATGACTAAAGGAAAATTTAACTTCCAAGGAACCAAATGAACAGCTAATTTGTGTGTTTTACATTATTGTAGTAAATTTCTAGTCATTTTTTTTCTGATGAGTTTAGAAGCAACATGTCTTTTATTTTTTAATTTTTTTCAAATGTTTATTCTTGAGAGAGAGACAGAGACAAAGTATAAGTGGGGGAGGGCCAGAGAGAGAGGGAGACACAGACTCCAGGCTCTGAGCTGTCAACACCGATCCCAATGTGGGGCTTGAACCCACGAGCTGTGAGATTATGGCCTGAGTCGAAGTTGGGTGCTTAACCAACTGAGCCAGCCAGGTGCCCCACAAAATGTGTTTTAAATTGAGTACCCTATTTTTTCTCTGCATCTATGAGTTCATTCACAATAGCCCGAATTAAAGCTCTTCCTCAAGTTAGCTCAGATTGTTGCTAAATTTTTTGTTGTAATGTAATAATATTTCATTGACTTCTAGGACCACTTCTAGAGTAAATGTAAGAGACCACTCTGTAACTTACAAAGGGTAAGGGGTACCTGGCTGGCTCAGTCACAGGAGCATGCAACTCTTGATGTCAGGGTTGTGAGTTCAAGTCCAACAGTGGGTGTACAGATTACTTTTTAAAAAATAAAGAAATCAGGGCACCTGGATGGCTCAGTCAGTTAAGTGTTCGACTCTTGACTTTGGTTCAGGTCACGATCTCATGGTTCTTGAATTTGAGCCCCATGTCAGTCTCTGCACTGACAGATTCTCTTGGGATTCTCTCGCCCTCTCTCTCTGCCCCTTCCCACATGAGCACACACTCGCTCTGTCTCTCTCTCTCTCTCTCTCAAAATGAATAAACTTATAAAAAAATAAATCTTTTAAAAATAAAAGAATAAATTAAAATTTAGCTAAATTTTTGGATGTCCCTATCAGAGACCTTTTTTAATGTTTGTTTATTTATTTTGAGAGAGAGAGAGAGAGGGAGGGAGGGAGAATCCCAAGCAGGCTCCATGCTGTCAGCACAGAGACCAACCCAGGGCTCCATCTCAAGTACTGTGAGATCATGAGCCGAAATCAAGTCAGATCTCAACCAACTGAGCTACCCAGGCACCCCCTAGAAGACCCTATCAGAGACTCTTAAAAGAATTCTGAATGTATAGTTTCCTTGAAATTTTTGTTTGATGTTTGTTTTGGTTGGGGGGTGGGAGGTTGGTGAATAAGTAATATAGTACTTTAAAATGTTTCAAATTAAAAGGGTATAGAAGAGTATGTATTCACCGCCCTATAGGAAACTATTGTTTCTAGTTTTCTTTTTACCTTTGAAGAGATAATCTTTGCATATGCAAAAATAGACACTTTTAAAAATATTTTTTTACACAAATTATAGCATACTATATAAATCATTCAATACCTTGCATTTGTCACTTACTGTATTTTCTCATTTGTTCCTTATCAGTACTTAAAGACATTTTCAGTATTTTTTTAATGCTACATAGAATCAACCCTTTGAAAGGGTACATCATAATTTTGTTAACCAGCTTCTTATTGATGGACATGTAGGTTGATACTAGTCTTTTGTTATTACAGTGCTACATTGGATATAGAGTTTAGTTTTGTCCGTTTGTTTGATTTATTTATTTTTGAGAGAAAGAGAGACAGAGTGTGAGCAGGGGAGGGGCAGAGAAAGAGGGAGACACAGAATTTGAAGCAGGCTCCAGGCTCTGAGTTGTCAGGACAGAGCCTAACACAGGGCTCAAATTCATAAACCATGAGATCTTGACTTGAGCTGAAGTCAGATGTTTAACCAACTGAGCCACCCATGCACCCCTAGAATTTAAGTTTTAATGGGAAATTCACAACTGTTTGTGAATTTTGTGCATTTTGTTTAATTCACATATTTTTGTTACTGACAGTGGAAGTCAAATACTTGTTTTTTGGTAATTAATGATTGAAGGTAAAGTGGGATATAGTGGTGGGTATTAGATTAGTATTAGATTACTTTAATACAAAGTTCAAATTTACTTCTGCAGATTTTTTGGTAAGGGATAGCAATAAAAAAATTAATTCTCAGAGGTGCCTGGTGGCTCAGTTGGTTTACTCTCTGACTCTTGATTTCAGCTCAAGTCATGATGCCATCAAGCTCTGCACTGACAGCATGGAGCTTGTTTGGGATTCTCTCCTCTCTCTTTGCCTCCCTCCCACTTGCTCGTGTGCTCTTTTCTCTTTCAAAAATAAGTAAACATTTGAAAAAATGTTAATTATCTTATTTATATCTGTTTTAGAAGTTAAATACATTCTTGGGGGCACCTGGGTGGCTCAGTTGAAAGAGCCTGCGACTCTAGACCTTGGGGTCATGAGTTCCAGCCCCACATTGGGTAGAGATTACCTAAATAAAAACTTTTTTTAAAAAGTTAAATACCTTCCTTTAAAATTAAAAATTATGGCTATATAAATATGTTCTTTGCCTTTTTTCTATAATCCATGTCTTCTACAACTTTGGTGAAATAACTAAATTACACAAAGTTTCATTTGCTAGTTCTCAGTTTCTTAGGTGGTACTCGGTCTTAATTCTTGACAGCAATACAGTATTTAAGTCACATTTCAAAATCGGTCTTTTCTGTACTCAGAACATTTACAATAATGTATCCTAGAGTCTTTTATACTAGGAACCACCATGTTACACAGCTATTGAATTATAGTAAATTTCTGGTACTTCCATTAATAAACTTCTGTGAACAAGTTTATGGCCCTCATCTTATACTGGTGGCCTGGGCTACATAATTAAGATTCTGGTCTCATTTAAAAACAATATAGGCTTATAAAATGGCTTTTTTATGTTTGTTTAAATCATAAGTTTTGGATATTTACAAGATTTTTGTACTTAGCAGAATCCACACAACTTAAGGATATCTCATTTAGTCCTTCCCACATACAGCATCATTTCTGTGTCAGACCCAAAACCCTTCATTTTAAATAAACTCAAAATAAAAGAAGTATTTTGTTGATCAATGATACTATGTTGGCAGTTTCATCAAGTAAGACACTGAAAGGTTTTCAGAAAAGGAATTAATGGGTTTTTTTCCCCTAGGATTGGAACGAGTCACTATGCTTTTCTTGGGATTGCATAATGTTCGCCAGACCTCAATGTTCCCCCGTGATCCCAAACGACTCACTCCTTGAAGAAAACCATGCAGTTTTTATTCTTTCCAGTAACCTGCTATTGATCAGGCTTTCCCTTAGCTACTTAAAATATACAGTGGAGTAAATGTCTTATGTAAAGTGCCACAGTTACTTTGGATTAATTCAGTATAGATTACTTTAAAGGAGAAGATTTTTATAACTTTGGACATGCTTCAGTAGGAAATGGTTGAACATTTTAATGAAAAATTCATATGGTTATGTTAAAAATTCATATTGCATTATTACAATAAATGTTAACAATTTTAAACAGTCAGATTGTGTAAGGTATTTTTTTTTCTTTTCTATATTACAGTGGCTATATTAATGTCTTAAATTTTCAATATTTGAGCTTATTTTTTTAAATTCTGACATTGACAAAAGAACAGTTTTAGGGAACTATCTGAGATTTTAATGAATGTATAATTGACATATCATGGAAAGTTAAGCAGAAAGTATCAAATCTTTAAAGTTGTGCCCAAAAATCATGTAAAGCAGGTGAACTGGTTAGAAAATATTCAAAATAATGCTATATTAAATTATTAACTTCTAAATTGAATTTCAATAAAATTTTAAAGCTGGTTACATTTGTCTTTGTGTAATTTCATGGCACTCTGAATTTGTAATTGGTTCTTGGTATTTATAATTTGGGAAGAGAAAAAGTATACAACTGTTTTCTATAAATGCCTAAAAACAAATGAACGCTGATATATTCACAACATGTATTCATATCAAGATACAAGTTCAGATGGATATAAGAGGATAGCATTCTTAAAACTGAAAGCTTGGGCTCCTTAATAGCCTATTTCATATAGATTTAAAAATATTGCAGAATTTTCCATTTCTTTTTTTTTTTTTTTTTTTTACATTTATTTTTTTTTTTGTGAGAGAGAAAGAGCATGAGCAGGGTACGGGCACAAGGAGAGAGAGAATTGCAAGCAGTCTCTGTGCCATTAGCACAGAGCCTGACATGCAGCTCGGTTGCCAACGTCAAGAGTCAGACGCTTAACTGACTGAGCCATCCAGGCACCCCTCAAAAATAAATAAACTTTTAAGAATGTAAGTTAAAATTCTTGTTACTCTTCCTTCCTATTGTTTCTTCAGCGGTTTTTTGGGTTTTTTTGATGTTTAGAGAGAGATACAGAGTGTGAGTGATGGAAGGCCAGAGAGCGAGGGAGACCGAATCCGAAGCAGGCTGCAGGCTCTGGGCTGTCAGCTCAGAGCCCAACAAGGGGTTTGAGCTCACAAACATGACCTGAGCTGAAGCCAAACACTTAACCAACTGAGCCACCCACGCACCCCCAGCCAGCTGTTTTTTCCAGAACTCCATGTACATTCGATTCAGATTTCACTTACAGAGTTCTTTGTTTCTTTGCATTACTTTCATCTTTCTTGGCCAATTCCTCTTTCAATAATCTGTCTTTGTAAAATGTCACATGAGTTCATTAGGTGGAGACAAGAAGGAAACACAGCTACATACTTTGTTGTCTATACATACTTCGTTGTCTATATGAACTGAATAATGTGTGCAGTGACCAATCACTGACAGACTTTGCAAGAAGTGATATGATCGGTCACTGACCATGATGAATATCTGTTATTTGTGGAGTGATATGTGGACTGGAGAGCTAGCAGTAAAGTTTGTATTTTATGCAGTTACTCACCATGATAACTGGAATTACCATGTTAATATACCATGATAACTGGAATTTGAACCAATTGTTAGAAGTCAGGTCTAATTTAACCAAACAATGGTACCTGAAAGCTGTATGTATCAGAACCATGCCAAGCTAGGACTACATATATATATATTCATTGTTATTTAAATCTCTTTATGTAAGCTGGGCATTCTCTATTTTCCCCTTCTCTCACTTTCTTCCCTTCTCCACTCATGCTCTATGCCCTGGGAGGCCAGCTTCTCTGGGCTGCATCAACCAGGTACCCTTCTCAAAGGCTTCTAGTTGGGTTTGGCCTTCGGAAGTCACCAAAGGGAGATTAGAAGGAAGGAGAAGAGAAAGGGCAGGATATTTATTTTCCTTCTCTGCTGGGCCACATTTTGGCCATGGGTGCTTTCCAGTCCTGAAGGCCACAGCTTGCACTGAGCAGTCACAGTGCCTTCTGTACAGCCACAGCTTCTCAAGTTCCAGTTAGTGCTCTCTCTTTACCCCTTCAGGCCCAGAGGCCACAATAACTTCCTATAGTTGCTGATTCCAGGATGCATCACCATCCCTTTCTGTTTTCTTTAAACTTCCCAAACCTTTGCTTGTGACCATGTCACAAAGCTGTCTTCCAGCATACCACTCCTGAGTGTGCCATGTTTCCCACCAGGACCTAACCTAGATGCCATGTCACACTGTGTATGGAAGATTATAGGTACATATCCAAATATGTGCACGCACTGACAGAGGTCTGAAAAGATATAAATGGTAACATCATTTTTAACCTTTTGCTTTTTCCCTATCTGCTTTTAAAATATAAAAAAATATACCTACCTATATAAAAATGTATACCTACCCAATGGGTAGGGCCCCTGGGTGGCTCAGTTGGTTGAGCATCCAACTTCAGCTCAGGTCGTGATCTCAAGTTTCATTGAGTACGAGCCCCACATTGGGCTCACTATTGTCAGTGCAAAGCCCACTTCGGATCCTCTGTTCCCCTCTCTCTGCCCCTCCCCCACTTGCACTCTCAGAAAAATAAACATTTTAAAAAAGCAAGTAGGGGGCACCTGGGTGGTTCAGTCAATTAAGCATCCAACTCTTGGTTTCAGCTCAGATCATGATTTCACCATTCCTGAGTTCAATTCCTGCACTAGGCTCTGCACTGACAGTACGGAGCCTGCTTGAAATTCTCTCTCTCTCTCCCTCTCTCTTTGCTCCTCCCCTGCTCATACTCTCTCTCTCTCTCTCTTTCTCTTTCTCTCTCTCGGTCTTAAATAAACTTTAAAAAATCTATATATATATTGATGGATTTTTTTCAGCTTCAGAGTAGTTACCCAGTTTTCTTTTCTTTTTTTCTTTTTTTAATGTTGTATTTATTTCTGAGAGAGAGAGAGAGACAGCATGAGCAGAGGAGGGTCAGAGAGAGAGGGAGATCTAGAATCTGAAGCAGGCTCCAGGCTCTGAGCTAGCTGTCAGCACAGAGCGCGACGTGGGTCTCAGATCCACAAACCATGAGATCATGACCCGAGCCGAAGTCAGACGCTTAACTGACTGAGCCACCCAGGCGCCCCAGTTATCCAGTTTTCTAATTTAGTCAACTCTGTAGAAATAGTTTTCAAATTAACCCCTGACACACCTTAGAGACACTGTGCATCAGTTCCAGGCCACCACAATAAAGTAAATATCTCAATAAAGCAAGTCAAATGAATCATTTTGGCTTTTCAGTGCATATTAATGTTTACACTATACTGTAGCCTGTTAGGTGTACAACAGTGTTACATCTAAAACAATGTGCATCCCTTCATTTAAAAGTACTTTGTTGGCCTTATGAGTGCAATGATTGTGGAAAGCCCTTTATCTGAAAAAATAGCCTCAATGTACATGTAAACTTTCACCCTGGTGAACAGCTTTTTAAGTGTCATGAATGTGGGAAATCTTTTAAGTGGAAAGCAACATTTGTTCAACCCCGGAGAATTCAGCCAGGAGAAAGGCCTTATGAGTGCAGTGAATGTGGGAAATCTTTTGTCAGTCATACTGCCCTTAGTTATCGTTGTAGAGTTCAGGCTGGACAAAGGCCTTAGGAGTGCTGTGAATGTGGGAAATCTTTCAGCCAAAGCTCCAGGCTCATTCAACAACAGAAGGTACACAGTAGATCAAGTCCTTATGAGTGAGATTATGAAATGAATGTTTATGTTCACTAAAATTCATGTGTTGAATTCCTATCCTCTAACACAATAGGATTATCAGGTGAGGTCTTTGGGAGGTAATTTGAATTAGAATGGGTCACAAGTGTGAAGCCCTCATGAATGGAATTATTGTCCTCAGAAGAGTTATGAGAGAACTTGCCTCCTCTATAGATCATATGAAGACCCCTTGAGAAGATCATCTATAAATCAAGAAGCTGGTCCTCACCAGACATAGAACCAGACCCCTTAGGGACTGTTATGTCAGATACCCACCTCCAGAAATAAGTTTCTGTTGTTTACAAGCTATCTAGTACATGATAAGTTGTTAGTGCATCCTGAGGTAAGACAAAATGTAAAGAACATGAGTAATCCAGGGCACCTGGGTGGCTTAGTCAGTGAAGCGTCCAACTTTCGCTTAGGTCATGAACTCGGCGGTTCGTGGGTTCGAGCCCCGTGTTGGGCTCTGTGCTGACTGCCAGCTCAGAGCCTGGAGCCTATTTCAGAGTCTGTGTCTCCCTCTCTCTCTGACCCTCCCCTGCTCATGCTGTCTCTCTCTCTCTCCTAGAAATAAATAAAAATATTAAAAAAAAAAAAGAAGAAAATGTTGAACTCAATACTGAATAGCATTTAAAAAAAAAAAAAAGAACATGAGTAATCCTTTGGCCAAAGATACAGTTTCATTAAAATCAGAATTCACACTAGAGTAAGCCCTCATGAGTGAGCTGAGTGACACAATTCCTTTAGCCAGCCATCTGCCTTCATTCCACACTTGAGAGTTCACATTGCAGAAAAGGTTTAAAATAGCAGAGTATAGGGGCACCTGGGTGGCTTAGTTGGTTAAGCGTCCGACTTTCGCTTAGGTCATGATCTCGTGGTTTGTGGGTTCGAGCCCCGCGTCGGGCTCTGTGCTGACTGCCAGCTCAGAGCCTGGAGCCTATTTCAGAGTCTGTGTCTCCCTCTCTCTCTGACCCTCCCCTGCTCATGCTGTCTCTCTCTCTGTCTCCTAAAAATCAATAAAAATATTTTTAAAAAAAATAGAGTGTAATCACGCGAGGAGAGAAGAATTTTATGAGGCAGCTACCTCCTTTATTTAACTTTGTTCACCTGAATGTCAACATTTTCAGCTATTTGGGAAAAATTCAGAAGCTGCATTACAATTTCTGATGTGTCTGGAGTCATTACTACCTTGAAGTCATTGCCAGTTTCTGTATCATAAGTCATTTCACCTTTGCCACCTGGCAGGTCCCAATAACGTTCATCAGTCACCACCCAACATGCTTAAGGATGCTGACCTCTGTGCTTTTTCATTTGCTGATCTAAGTTATGGGTCACTGGAACTCCTCAATCCCTTCTAAGTAAGGGTGTGGATATGACCCAGTGTTAACCCACAATACCTGATCTGTGTTCTGGGTGCTGTCTTGCAGTAAAAGACTAAATCTCTTAGGGTCATTGTTGGTCTCATGATGTTTGTGATAAATCTTTGCAGCTTCCGAGTCACCAACACAGGAATTGCGTGCCACTGGTTTATGCATTAAGTGCCTTTTTTGTTTAATTACCTCTAATCCTAGGTGTTGTATTTACCCTAAGGGGTGGTTCAAAAGAAGGATTGGGATCCTGGCATCTTCATGTTGAAATCTCCCGGGTAACTCACGGTTCTTCTTGTTTTCCAAGACTGGTTTCCAGGGATTGTGACTTGCAGGGTCCGCCATGGAGCCAGAGCAGATGCTGGAGGGACAGACGCAGGTTGCAGAAAATCCTCACTCTGAGTACAGTCTCACAGACAATGTCGAGAGGATAGTAGACAATGAGAAGATTAATGCAGAAAAGTCATCAAAACAGAAAGTGGATCTCCAGTCTTTGCCAACTAGTGCCTACCTGGATCAGACAGTTATGCCTATTTTATTACAGGGACTGGCTGTGCTTGCAAAAGAAAGACCACCAAATCCCATTGAATTTCTAGCATCATATCTTTTAAAAAACAAGGCACAGTTTGAAGATCGAAACTGACTTATTGAGAAGAACAGAAAAATTTGGTTTCTACTGTAGATTTACATGATTAAGAGGCAGCTTTAATTGCCAAGATTCCCCCCCTTTGGAAGTATACGAACCTTCAGGACAACAGAACTTATTTCCGGAATTGCAGAAGAAAACATTTCCCTTATTTTGATTTAATCACCATGCTTATTTAATGAGTGTATTCTGTGCAATTTTTTCTTAGATTGTCTTTAACTTTGTTTTTAAAACAACCTTCAAAATAAACTGTTAAAATGTCAAAAAAAAAAAAAGAAGGATTGGGCTCTGCCAGCACAGCACAAAGGGGTGAACAGATTTCATTGCATCCCAAACTTACTGTGTCTCAAAAAGGATAATTGCAAGTAAATAATATATATATGTATATATTCACTCTCCAGCTTGGCCCTTAATTTACATTATGACCCAAGACCTTTGTTATGGGCTGAATTGTGTACCCAAAATTCATATGTTGATTTTGTGATCCCTGCCCTGCCCCGTACTTCACAATGTAACTATAGTTAGATATAGCATATTTAAAGAGATACTGAAGTTAAAATGAGGTTATCAGTATGGACTCTTACACAGCGTGACGGGTGCCTTTATAAGAAGAGGAGATAAAGATACAGGCGCAGAAGAATGACCATGTGAAGACAAGGAAATCCCCATCTACAAGCCAAGGAGAGAAGCCTGAGAAGACATTAACCCTGCTGCCACCCTATGTCAGGTTTCTAGACTGCAGTTTTGTGGGGAAATAAATTTCTGTTGTCTAATCAAAAAAAAAAAAAAAAGCACTTTGTTGCTAAAAAGTGCTAACTAACCATCATCCCAGCTTTCAGCCAGTCGTAAACTTTCTGCCTGGTCTTGTCTCCATGTTGATGCCTGCTGACTGATCAGGGTGGTGGTTGCTAAAGGTTGGGGTGGCTGTGGCAACTTCCTAAAATAAGACAACAATGAATGTTGCTCCAACAATTGACTCCTTCATGAACAATTTCTCTGTAGCATGCAATACTGTTTGATAATACTTTACTCAACAATAGAACTTCTTTCAAAATTGGAGTCAATCCTCTCAAACCCTGTCACTGCTTTACCAACTACATTAATATAATATTCTAAGTCCTTTTTGCTATTTCAACAACCTTCACCAGGAGTAGATTCCATCTCAAGGAACTACATCCATAAGAAGGAACTCCTCATCCATTAAATTTTTGTCTTAAGATAGAAGCAATTCTGCAGCTAATGACATAGATTTCCCCACCCCACCCCCCCATCAGATTAACTTTGTTGATCTAACTGAACCATTAGCCAGTGTTCCTTATGATGTATTGGAAAGAAAAAAAAAAGCAGCAATTTAGTCATTTTCGGGCTCCACTTCTAATTCTAGTTCTCCTGCTATTTCCTTCAGTGAAGTTTGAACCTCTCAAAGTCGTCCATGAGCATTGAAATCAATTTCTTCCAAAGTCCTGTTTGTGATGATATTTTGACCACTCCCGTGAATAATGAATGTTGTTAATGGAACTGGGAATGATGAATCCTTTTCAGGTTTTCAATTGTCTTTGCCCAGATCCATCAGAGGAATCAGTATCCATGGGAGCCATAGTCTTATGAAAGGTATTTCTTAAACAATAAGACTTTGAAAGTCAGAATTACTCCTGATCCATGGTTTGTAGAATGGATGTTGTGTTAGCAGGCATGAAAACATTTATCTCATTGCACATCTCCATCAGCACTCTTGGATGACCAGGTGTGTTGTCACTGAGCAGTAATGATTTTAAAGCGTTCTTTTATCTGAGCAGTTGGTCTCAAACAGTAGCCTTAAAAGTCAGTAAACTGTGTTGTAAGTAGACATGTTCTCATCCAGGCTTTGTTGTTTATAGGCCACAGAAAAAGTAGGTTGAGCATAATGTTTAAGGGCCCTAGGATATTCAGAATGGTAAGTGAGCATTGGCTTTAACCTCATGTCACCAGCTGCATTAGCTGCTAACAAAGAGAGTCGGCCTGTCCTTTCAAGCTTTGGAGCCAGGCATTGACTTCTCTCTAGCTATGAAAGTTCTAAATGGCGTCTACTTTCAATAGAAGACTGTTTGGTCTACATTGAAAATCTGTTTAGTGTAGTCAACTTTAGTAGTTACCTTAGGTTGATGTCCTTCATAAGTTACTGCAGCTTCTACATCAGTACTCACTGCTTCCCCTTGCACTTTTATGTTACACAGATGGCTTCTTTCCTTACACCTCATGAGCCAACTTCTGATACTTCCAATTTTTCTTTTGCAGCTTCCTCATCTCTCTCAGAATTGAAGAGAGCTAGGGGCAGGCACCTGGGTGGCTCAGTTGTTAAGCATCTGACTGCAGCTCAGGTCATAATCTCACGGTTCATGGGTTCAAGCCCCACATTGGGCTCACTCCAGTCAGCACAAAGCCTGCTTGAGATCCTCTATCCCCTCTCTCTCTCTGCCCCTCGTCACCTCCGCTCTCAAAAATAAATGTACATTCAGGGGAAAAAAAGAATTAAAGAGAGGTAGAAACTTGCCCTGGTTTAAGCCTTGGTTAAGAAAGCATTGTGGTTGCTTTGCTCTATCCAGACCACTGAAACTTTATCCATATCAGCAATAAGGCTGTTTCAGTTGTTTATCATTTAGGTATTGTTCACTGGAGTAGCAGTTTTAATTTCTTTCAAGAACTTTTCCTTCACGTTAACAACTTGACTAATTCTTTGGCACAAGAGGCCCAACTTTCAGCCTGTCTCAGCTTTTAACATGCCGTCCTCACTAAGCTTAATCATTCCTAGCATTGGATTTAGAGTGAGAGATGTGTGACTCTTCCTTTCACTTGAACACTTGGATGCCATTGTAGGGTTATTAATTGGCCTAATTTCAATATTGTTGTGTTTCAAGGAATGGGGAGGCCCAAGGAGAGGGAGAGAGATGGGGGAATGGTTGGTAGATGGAACAGTCAGAACACACACATTTGCTGATGAAGTTCGCCATGTTATGGACATGGTTTGTGGTGCCACTAAACAATTACAATTATAACATCAAAGATCACTGATCACAGGTCACCACCACAAATATAACAATAATGAGAAAGGTTGAAATAGTGTGAGAATTACTAAAATGTGACACAGAGACATGAAGTGAGCAAATGCTGTTGAAAAAAAACGGCACCAATAGACTGGCTTAACTCAGGGCTGCCTTCAATTAGTAAATAATGTAGTATATGTGAAGCACAATAACACAAAGCACAATAAAATGATGGTATGCCTGTACTCTACTCTTTAACATATACAGGCAGCATATCTTTGTATCAGTACTCTTTAAACAAGTAACTCAAAACATGCTTTATGCAGTAACACACTCCTGCATCTGGGTTGTCACTGGATCCAGTTTGGGATAGTTAACATTTCCTTTTTGCAGGAAAACTATTGACATGCACACACAGCTCTTTTGCTGTTCTAACTGGGTATTAGTCAAGGCCTCCACAAATCTAACTTAATATTTCCTTCAGGACCAGACCTAACTGAATTTCCCAGAAGCACTAAAATACTAATTTCAAAATTCTTTTGTTTTCTTTTTGCCATAACAAGGCAAGGAGACATGGTGAGGCTAAATATATTTACTAAATGGATTTTGAAAATGCACATGTGACTTTATCATTTAAAATACTAAAGGTTCTGGTTTTTTGTGGGAGTTTTTGGTTTTTATTTAAAAGTGATAGGAAAGAAAATCATTTCTTGAATGTTTTTATTTTTTATTTCTTTTTAATGTTTATTTCATAGAGAGAGACACAGACACAGCATGAGCAGAAGAGGGGCAGAGAGAGAGGGAGACACAGAATCTGAAGCAGGCTCCAGGCTCCGAGCTGTCAGCACAGAGCCCAATGTGGGGCTCGAACTCACAAACTGCGAGATCATGACCTGGCTGAAATTGGATGCCCAACCAACTGAGCCAGCCAGGTTCCCCTTTTGAATGTTTTTAAAGAAACCTATCATTCAAGAGTATCCTAAAAGATCTCTTCACTGGGACTCCTTCCTTTTGCCCTGACAGTTACTCCAGCAATACTTGCAGAAGGCACTGTGCTATATTCATAACTATGGATTAATGAGAGGTTTCCTCCATAACATTTTTGTGATTGCCCCACTTTTTATAAGACATTCAAAAAGTGTAATAATACTAGTGATAGTAATAATAATATCCTAGTTTACTTTTATTTTCCAAGTCCAGAATATATGGAACTAATAACTTTTGGGGGGGAACTAATAACTCTTAACAGACTACTTAACAGAATACTGTTCTGGCCCATATACATGGAATGCCATCATGTGTGAGCAGTGCTTACAACAGGAGAAGGCTTTTCACTAGGTCCAGGCTGTGGTTCAAGCAGCAGAATCTATGGTTCTAATGGTATCAGTGGTGGGGAAACCTGCCAAGGAGATTTTATAGGAGGTCTCAATAGGAGGTCTCAATAAGCTATAATCCCCATAGCTTTCCAGAGCAATGCTATGCCATCTGCTGCAGAAAACCATACACCACCATTCAGTAAATAGCCCCTGGCTTGTTACAGGGCCCTGGTGGGGCTAGAGCACCTGGCTATAGGACATCAATTGACATGTGGCTAGACCTTCCCATTATGTTCTAGATTCTGTCAGATCCATCAAATTATAAGGGTCAAAAGCAATCCATCATTAGATAATGGTTGGCACATCTGGGATTGGGCATGAATTGAAAAAAGTCCAAGTAAGTTAGATAATCAGGACTCCCAAAGTCCCTTGTCATCACTACTGTTGTTTCATTGCTCCTCAGCTCAAACTTATGACCACGTATATAGGGTAGAGGGGGAAAGAAGATTCTTAAGACCAGTTGGCAGAGGAGGAAAAGGAGCATCTTGGTTAATGGTTGGGCTGCCTTGGCAAGTGACTACTGTTGTACACTACTACCGCTCAAGGGTGGACTTGAAAGATTTGAGATCCTCCCAGTGGACAGTGCCTCTGGCTATCTGTTTTGTCTAGAAAGAGAAGTGGTCCTAGGTAAAGCTATGCATTCATTTACAGGCAAAGGAAATGGCTACACTGATTAGTCGTAGGCCTGGAAAGAGGAAGATTGGAAATTGGGAATAAGGAGACTTATAGAAAAGGCATATGCTGTTGAGAACAAACTGAGGACTGATGGGTATAGAGGGGAGGGGAAAGGGGTGATAGGCATGGAGGAGGGCACTTGTGGGGATGAGCACTGGGTGTTATATGGAAACCAACTTGACAATAAACTATTTTTTTAAAAAGGCATATGCACAAAATGTAAAGATCTTAATATCACAAGTTAATGCCCACCAGAGAAAAACCACCATGGAAGAGGCATTGGTACACAGAGTGACTGGACCAATTGATGTCAGCCAGCCTGTGTCATCAGCCACTACATGACTACATGGCTACAAGAGTAGCCAGGTGACAGAGATAGCGTATGTTGGCCCAGTGTGAGTTTCCACACATCAAATCTGATCTAATTACTCTCACTGCTAAATGTCATATCTGTCAGTGACAGAAATCAGTGCTGAGCCCCAGTATGACACCATCTCTTGAGGAAACCAATTATTCACTTTTCACCATGTTGAAATGGTGAACTTCCACCCTAGAAATGGCAGCAATTCACCTTGACTTGACTCAACACATACTTAAGATATGGCTTCCCTTCCCTTCCTTTCCCTTCCTTTCTCTCTCTTCCCCTCCCCTTTATTTCCTTTTCCTTTCCTTTTCATAAAGTATCATCTAGTAGCAGTATCCAGCAGCTTACAAATTTTGATCTACCAACATGGAATCCCATATTACAACTCATACTAAGAGTCCCACTTTATAGCACAGCAGTAGGCACAATACCATGGGGTCTACTGATTGAGTTCAACTCCGGGTTAAAAATTTATGTGTGATCTTGGGGCACCTGGGTGGCTCAGTTGGTTAAGTGTCCGACTTCAGCTCAGGTCATGATTTCACAGTTCTTGGGTTCAAGCCCCGCATCGACTCTGTGCTGACAGCTCAGAGCCTGGAGCCTGTTTCAGATTCTGTTTATTCAGATTCTCTCTCTCTCTCTGACCTTCCCCTGCTCATGCTGCCTCTCTCTCTCTCTCTGTCTCTCAGAAATAAATAAAACATTTTAAATAATAATAATAAATAAATTTATGTGTGATCTTGCAGACCTGGCCATAGGTAATTACAAAGGCTTTACCTGGAAAGTCTCATAGGGGAAAAGTGCCCTCCCCACACCAAATTGGTACATAGCGAATGAATCACAACCTTGGAAGTGAGATGCAGTCAAGGACTCAGACCCCTTTGGCTGGTCATACTCTTCATATATTTACATTCTTAAACTTCATTCTTAGGTTTTTTCCATCTGAAGCCTTGGACAGAAGTCTTCTTCAGGTCTGTTGAGACCTCCTTATAGAAGAGGGGAGGGGGAAAACTTGAAGACATTTTTTTCCCACACCGCCTCAGTACAACTCTCCACCTCAGTGTCAATAAAACCACGATAGCCTTTGGTTCAAGTCTCCCTCAACAGTGAGATGACACCCACATCTGCACTGATCCACCTGACCCTTCACCACTCATCAGTCTGTGGGAGAAATGCAACAGAAAATTCTTTGCTTTCTCCATTTTTAGCATCTTGCTAAAAGCAGTGAAGGATTTAAGGCTTTCATTTTGGGCTTGTTGCTTGAATCAGCTATTCAGGCATATGACAGTTCAGCTCCATACACCTACATGTATCCACCACCTAGTCCAATCTTGGACTGAAAAGCCCACTGTCCATCTCTCCTGATGCCAAATTATTAGGGGACAAATTTCTGACATCATATAATCTCTTTTGTAAATAGTCCAGTATGTATCTTTAAGATAGGCATGTATGTGTGTATTTATTTTTTAATGAAGTTCTTTCATTTTACAATCTTTTAAAAATATTTTTCCATCAAAATCTTGGAGCTGAAGATTTAGGTCATTCAAAGTCTGGGTGTTCACCATTTAACCTACTAAGCAAAGCCCATACTCATTTTACATCAGCTTACTCTGGGGCACCTGGGTGGCTCAGTTGGTTAGACATCCGACTTTGGCTCGGGTCATGATCTCATGGTCTGTGAGTTTGAGCCCCATGTTGGGCTCTGTGCTGACAGCTCAGAGCCTGAAGCCTGCTTCAGATTCTGTGTCTCCCTCTCTCTCTGCCCCTCCCCTGCTCATGCTCTGTATCTCTCTTTCAAAATAAAATATTTAAAAAATTAATAAAAAAGTAAAAAATATATAAATCAGCTTAATCATACTGTTTGTTAGAAAAAAATACAACTTCATTTTTCAATTCAGACATGTTAATACCTGTTTCAAGAAATAGTCTAAAAACCACTGGGAGACAAAATACGGAATATAATTTATAAAACTGATGATTAAAAGCAGTCAAATCAATATGAAAATAACACAGATAAAATGTGACTAACATACCCATTTTTATAAAAGCTATAAAAACAATAGTAAATTTGTATGTAGTTTCTCATTCTTTTAATTTATAACAATATAATGTAAGGTATAGTTTAAATAAATTATGAAATGAGAAGTATGATCAGAGTTTTAAATATTTTTTCAGTAACTCTCTGTGTGTATAATTCTGGTTTTTAGCTTTTGGGAAAAATTAAATAAGTATGACATAAAAAAAGGTAAAAGCTGCCATCATTCACACTGCACTCAGTGCTACTTTTGATAGACAAAATGATCAAACTTCTCATGTATAAGTAACTAAAGAGAAAGGCAAATGACTAAAAAGGCATTTCATCAAGTACTGCTAAAACCTCATTGGTCAGTAACTAGCATAAATTTTTTGTATTTTATTAGTAAGAGGTAGGATATATTACGTATTTTTAAATAAATTTTTAATGTTTATTTTTGAGAGAAAGAAAGAGAGAGAGCACATGCTCAAGTTGGGGAGGGACAGAGAAAGAAGGAGACACAGAATCCGAAGCAGGCTCCAGGCTCTGAGCTGTCAGTACAGAGCCCAAAGCGGGGGGTTGAACCCATGAACTGTGAGATCATGACCTGAGCTGAAGTCGGATGCTTAACCGACTGAGCCACCCAGGTGCCCCTGGATATATTACATTATTTTATAAGACGGGGATTGACGATGTTTGGAAGAAAATTTATGTTTGATATTTTCATAATGTTTGATAAATATCTTATTGAACATCACACACCAGCTAAAATAAATCACATAAAAATTTAATCTGCTAGTTTTATTCATAGTAAGTTGAAGTGTTGGTAATCCAGTAAAATATTACAGTTAGATTTAAAAGAATTAGCATCATTAATCTGTTCTGCTACAGCTGTTTGAAGGAAAGTTCCTTCCAAGCCAAAGATATGTCTCGGGAAAAATAGCCCTTTTTTATTGAAATATAGTTGACATACAATGTTATATTAGTTTCAAGTGTACAACATAGTGATTCAACAATTGTATACATTACTCAGTGCTCACCACCATTAAGTACAGTCATCATTTGTCACCATCAGTTATTACCATCTGATTGACTATATTTCCTATGTTGTACTCTCATCTCCATGAATTATTTATAACTGGTAGTTTGTATCTCTTGATCCCCTTCACCTGTTTCACCCATCCCCCTACCTCCTTCCCCACTGACAATCATCAGTTCTTTGTTATTTATTATTCTATTTCTGTTTGTTCATTTGTTTTGTTTTTTAGATTGCACATTTAAGTGAAACGATCTGGTATTTGTCTTTACCTGACTTATTTCACTTCACATAATACCCTCTGGGTCTATTCATGTTGTCACAAATGGCAAGATCTCATTCTTTTTTATTACTCAATAATATTCCAATAGCTGGTATCTTTTAGAGATTCATTCTGAAATATCTACGTCTGAAATGATACTATACCTAGGATTTGCAAAATTATAAAAAGTGTGGTGAGAACCATACTTTACCTCTGTGGTCTTCTTCCCAAAACCCAAAGTGACAGTTTAACCATACCAAAAGTATCAGACAAATCCCAATTGAGGGATGTTTTGCAAAATATCTGAGCAGTATAACTCAAAACTATCAATGTCATCAAAACCAAGGAAAGTTTGGGCACCTGGGTGGCTCAGTCAGTTAAGCGTCTGACTTCAGCTTGGGTCATGATCTCAAAGTTTGTGAGTTCAAGCCCCATGTTGGGCTCTGTGATGAGAGCTCAGAGCCTGGAGCCTGCTTCAGATTCTGTGTGTGTCTCTCTCTCTGTTCCTCCCCCACGTGCACTCTGTCTCTCTCTCTCTCTCAAAAATAAATAAAGACTAAAAATTAAAAAAAAAAAAACAAGGAGAGTTTAAGAAATTGTCACAGATGAAAGGAGACTAAGGAGACATGATAACTCCATGTAATGTGGTATTCTGAATGGAATCCCAGAAGAGAAAAAGGACATTAGGGGGAAACTAGCAAAATCCAAATAAAGTATGGAGTTAAGTTACTAGTACTGTGCCAAAGTTGGTTCTTTAATTGTGATAAATGTATTAAAGTAAGATGTTACCAACAGGGAAAAAATGGGCGTGGAATATATAAGAACCTGTTACTATATTTTGCAATTTTTAGTAAATCTGAGACCATTCTAAAATGGAATTTTTAAAAATACAGTAGTAATAATGGAGAAGGAAAAGCAGAGAGGTGTGTGGTTGGACCAGGAATTGCCACATGTTGATGGATATTGCAGCTTATAGTGGAAGTTCATTATACTATTCTGTCTACACTTCTGTCTGTTTAAAATTCTCTTTTACAAGAAGGCAAAAATAGATATGTATATTGTATTGGGGGTCCACAAAAGCATCCTCCGTTTTGATAATTTGCTAGGAAGGCTCACAGGGCTCAGCATATGACTATACTCACAGCTACCATTTATTACAACAAAAGGATAGAAAATAAAATCAGTAAAGAGAAAAAGGACATGGAGCAGTCCAAAGGAGACCAAACACAAGCACCCCAGAGTCATCTTCCTGTGGAGTCATAGAGAATGTGTTTAATTCTGCCCCAGCATCAAATGGTAACAGTGCATGTTACACTGTCTACCAGGGAAGCTCATTAAAGAAGCTCAGAGTTTTTACTGGGAGCTGGTCACACAGGCACCCTCTACCTAGCACATGTCAAGATTCCAGATTCTTAGAACAAATTCAGCATAAACCAAATTGTTTGTACAGACATTTTAGGCACAGCGAGTCATCCTTATCATTTAGGGAAAGTGTCTTATCAGTGTAGGAAACTTCTACCAGTCAAGTTCCCAAATGCTAGCCTTAGGCCAACTTTGCAAGCATGCCTTTCTTAGGATAGCAGTCTTAGGCCTAAGCACACATACATGGGCATACAACTCTCTGAGATATAGCACAGAGATGTTTTATAACCCATACCCTCTTCCAGCTATGGAAGGTATCCCCACAACCCTCACCTGGAGACTTGAACTACCATTCTGGGCCAAAGGTGCATGTCTGAGGGAGGAAGGGAGCGTCTGTGAGGTGTGGAGGGCTGAGAAGAGGAAATACCAATTCTCTCAGTGAGCCTAGCTCCAAATTAGCCTGGAGCTCTGCACTTCTTCCGTGCTTTTTTTCCTTCTGTACATAAGACTAAAGTTTTGAGAAACTAACGCTGAGGATAGAAGAGAAAGAGAAGGGCAGAAAGGAAAAATGGGAAAGAAAGATGAGAACTTTGGAGAGAAAGAGACAGATCTAGGTCAGCAAACTAGTCCTAGTTGTCTCCTGAATCCATTCTTAGTGCATGAGGGTTATAATTGTCCCATAGAACACTGAATCTGTGGCTCCTAAAATGTTTACAAGTGGTGATGTCCAGAATCTGGAGCTTGTGAAAGCTGAGGGATACAGGGCCACAATGGTTTCCAACCCCTTCAAATGAGATAATACATACAATCTCTGATCCACTGCAGTACATCAGCAATGAGTAGTTTTGTTAAACCTTGTATGTGAAGAATGTATGTGTGTGCATGTGGGGGGTTGGAGTTAAAGTAATCACTATAATTTCTGTCACCCTGTTTGGCACTAAAAACATTTTCCAAGCATGGAAACTTCATAAAGGAAATGGTCCAGGCTTCTCTTAATCTCTTAGATAGGCCCAAGAGTCCCAGTTGGTGATACACAAGGTAGAAGTCATCAGCACCCAGAAGCCATGATGATGAGGGATAGAAGCAGAAAAATGTTCACCTTTAATCTAGAAGGCTGACTTATATAGCCTGTATAGTTCTGATAAGGATCAAATACTTGCTGGTTGCTACATTTTTTAAGGGCTTCATGACTGCCTATGTATACCACTGATAGTTAATATCAAGCTGAATGATAAGCCCAGAGAAATCTTGCAAAAGCAGTTTTACAAATAGAAATTCGAAGAAAAGGGTTATAATCTAATACTCCCTGCATGTCCCCTCCCCCTTGAACACTATATAACCACCAGCTTTCATAGAGCAGAGGTGCAGGTGTTTCTACCCACAGGTCCTGTTCCCTGCTACTTAAATAAAATTGCTAAGTTGCACTGCAAAATCTTTCAAGAATTCCATCTTGATGGGGCTTGCTCAACAATCCCACAACAGGAGTGAAGAGGGTTGCCCAACAGAGCTTTAGGAGAAATGAAGGCTCTTGGACCAGACCATTTCAGGAACTCACTGAAGAAGAGGCACCAACAAAGAAGGCTAACCAAGAACGGCCAAAGAGATGGAAGAAAAGCAAATGGAAGGTAGTTGGGTAAAAATGGCCAAAGAGGGAGTGGGAGTAAAGAAAATCAGGAGGCGGCTAACCAACAGGTGCGTTTAAGAGAGGAATTAATCAAGTGTCAAACATTCCCTAATTTTCCCCGGGCACTAACCACAGTAACTGCCAAACTCCCTCCCTGGTACTACTTCTGTATCTCTTTGGGCTCTTGAACAGTTTTTATTTCCTCCAATTACACGGCTCAAGCAGGTCTGAATCTTACTCATTTTTCTCTTCCATAGAGCCTTGTGTCTACTGCTCAATTAATATCAGTAAAATGATCTGAAGAACATTTGAAAAACCAGCGGAACACAGATCCGATCCGTAAACCTGTTCCCGAAACCAAATTGCCGGGGACAAGACCACACTACGCAGGCGCAAAGGCCCAACCCGCTGGCTTCCTCCAGGTCTTTGCATTTGGCGCGAAATCCGGGCTCCGTGGGCGGGGCTAAGAGAGAAGCCACGCTCATTGGGCAGGTTTGGCGCGAAATCCGCAAGTTCCTGCGCCACGATTGGTTCCGGCCATCCCGGTGGAGCGAGGGGGCGGGCGGTAGCGGCGGCGGCGCGCGCAAAGTGGTAGCGTCTGTGGTGAAGCGTCTGGTGGCGGTAGAGCGTGGCGGCGGCGGCCCCTCAGCACTAAGCAGCCATGGACCTTGCGGCGGCAGCGGAGCCGGGTGCCGGCAGCCAGCACCTGGAAGTCCGCGATGAGGTGGCCGAGAAGTGCCAGAAACTGTTCCTGGATTTCTTGGAGGAGTAAGTCGGAGGGCGCCCCTTCCTCGCGGAACTTCCCCGAGCTGCCCCTCCCCGCTTCCGGAGCCCGGGAGCCAGCCGACTCGCGGCTCCCGGGCCCGGGCTGGGCCCTGGGGCCGGCGCGTGGTTGGGGGGAACCGAGGGGTCGCGCGCCTTGCAGAGCGTCCTACTCCACCCTCGGAGCTTAGCCAGGTCGCCGCAAAGAGTAAAATCCATCTCGAGCCCTTCCTCAGACTCTGCCAGTGCCCTGGGTCTGCGCAGCGCTTTGGTCCCATCCTTTCGTCCTCACAACCTGTAAGGCTGGTGATCCCGTCGCCCCTGGTTACCTGTGCGGAAACGGAGGCTCGGGGAGCATAAGTAGTAGCAAGACCGAGTGGGGGTCCCTGCAGAGTCCTGATGGCGCCAGACAGCCAGGCCCCTGGTGTTGGGCCCGGCCTGCCCTTGGAGCCTATGGAGATGAAGGCAGTAGAGTGAACCCTGAGGGTAGGCAGATGCTCAGGTGAGCCCTGACCTGCTTGAAAGCGTCTGAGCATATTCCCCTCCCCTTTCCTTCCGCTGTACCCCCGCAATACGCACTCCCCCACCCTCTTAAGTGGCCTTCTAGGCTCCTGGCCTCTCACAACCTCCCACTGCCGCCAGTTACTTTTCTTAGTGCAGATGTGTAACTTCTTTCCCTGAGAGGATGGGCTTTGGAATGCTATGAAAAATTTTTTAATTGTAAAATATACATAAAACTTACCACTTAACCTTTTTTACGTGTAGAGTTCAATGTCATTAAAGTACGTATATGCACCTAGTGAAGCAACTGCCCCCACCATCCAACAACAGAACTCTGGTCTTCTGAGACTGGAACTGCAGCCGCCAAACAGCAAACCCCCATTGCCCCGACCCTACCCCAGCCCGGGGCAGCCACTTTCTACTTACCATGACTTCCACTCTTGTAGTTACCTCGTGTACTGGAGTCATACAGTATTTGGCCATTTGTGACTAACTTATTTCACCTACCATAATAACGTCTTCAGGGTTATGTACAAGTTCATCCACATGTACAGCATGTGTCAGAATTTCTTTTTAAGGCTGAATAATACTTCACTGTATGCAGATACCACTTTTTGTCCATTCATCCACCCATAGACATTTGGGTTGTTGCCACACTTTTTTTATTGTGAATAATTCTGCCGTCTTTCAAAATTCTGATACATTTAAAACCAGAATTTATATTCCCTGTCTTTGGCATTGTTATTCTCCGCCTGACAGCTGTTCATCTTTCAAAGGGCACCTAGACTCACACCTCCTTTGTGAAACTCTGTAAACCTTTGAGGCAGCACCCAATCCTGTCTTCCTTTATGCTCCTAAGGTACCATTTTCCATTATCTCTGGTAATGTAACTTACTGTATCTTTACCTGTCATCCACTTTGTCTTGGATGTAAATCCCATTCTTAACCCCACCTAGCCACCACACCACATTACAAAGGTCCTCAATTAATGTTTCATTTTAATAAAGAATATGATTGCCTTTGACTACCTTGCAATTTACCATACAGCTAGATGCTGGGGATAATGATGAATAAGATAAATAAATCACTCTGTTAGGATTGGGGGATGTTAACCCCCCCTCAAAATTCCAAGTTTGATTTGCCCTTGTTAATGGAATAAAGTCCCAAATTCTCTACAGCCCCTCTTCCCAGTTTCATCTTCCACAGCCAACCTGTCATCATCTGTATTCCTCTGCCTTTTCTGACATTGCCACTTACTTGCAAACATCTATAGCCAGTCTATAGCCAAATCACCACTGGAGTTTTTTTGGTGTATGTATTTGTTTTGTTTTCTTTCAAATTCTAAACATCTTTCAAGGCTGAATTCCATTGTCATCTTTTATTTACTTGTTTGTTTATTTTTAACATTTATTTATGAGAGAGCAAGAGACAAAGAGTGTGAGCAGATGAGGGAGGGGCAGAGAGAGAGGGAGACACAGAATCCAAAGTAGACCCCAGGTTCTGAACCATCAGCACAGAACCCAGTGTGGGGTTCAAACCCACAAACCATGAGATCATGACCTGAGCCGAAGTCAAACACTTAACCAACTGAGTCACCCAGGTGCCTCTCCAATGTCATCTTTTAAATGCTTGAAGCCTTTCTGGATGTTCCTGTTGGGCAGAATTATTTATAGTCTCACAGCACATTTTTTGTATCTCCTTTTTTCCCTTTATTTTATTGTCAGAGGAACACTTAACATGAGATCTACCCTCAAATTTTTAACTGTGCAGTTTCATTTACTGTAAGTACAATGTTATACAGTAGATCTCTTAAAGCGTATTCAGTCTCACTTGACTGATAGTCATTCACTTGACTATTGCTTAGTAACTACATTTTCCCCCCTTGCTCTAGCTTCTGGCAACCATCATTCCACTATTTAATTAATTAATTAAAGTAAGCTCTGTACCCAACCTGGAGCTTGAACTCCCCATCCTGAGATCATGAGTCATATGCTCTACCAACTGAGCCAGCCAGCCGCCCTCGTTCCAGTTTAATTCTAAGAATTTTACTATTTAGTTACCTTATGTAGGTAGAATCATGCAGTATTTATCTTTCTATGATTGGCTTATTTCATTTTGTGTAATGTCCCCAGGGTTCATCTATGTTGACACATAGCACAACTTACTTTTTAAGACTGAGTAGTTGTATGTGGATACTTTTTCTTTACTAATTTGTCATGGACATTTCGATTGTCTTGCTACCTCTTTAGTAGGAGGGTTTCCTATGATCATGTCAGTCCTAGGGCAGGGACAACACTGCCATTTTTATCTTTAAGTACTTCTGGTGTAATGTTTTGCAGATAGATGTTCAGTACATACCTAACAGAGCTAGAGTATGCTGTATTTGAAGAAGGAATTGATTTCTGGTTCAAAGAATCTCCATTGATGTTAAAAGAACAAAAGCAAAAATGATGGTGGTAATCCTTTATTTTGTGTGTATGTGTTTCTGTTTTTCTCAGAACTTGGGCAATGAAGCATCTCATTTCTGTATTTTTATTCATGTTCTTAAAGCAACAACCAGTCTTATCAGTTTTCCGTACAGAAATTAAATTTTTGATTTCAAACTGCATTTCTTCATATAATATTTTCCAATCTTAATTATATATAACAATAATAAAAAATAGTTGGCATTTTTTATTAGAAAATATTAAATGGAGAAATGCAGTTTAAAACTTGAAGGCCTAGTTTTTCTGTGTTCTGGGCTCTATGCATTTTACAGGCTTTCTGTCATTTAAACTTAATAGTAATCTTGTGAGATAAAACGGTGTCCTGATGTTTTTCTTTTCAAAAAGGTGGGGGATAAGAAACTTGCCCCAAGTTATGCAGTTAAATAAGCCTGTCTGACCCTAAAGCTGATGATCTTTTTAACCAATGCACTGATTTTTCAGGCATTTAGATTTTTTTTTCTGCCTAATTCTTTAGTTTAATCGGACTTGCCTATATCTGCAGGTTCCAGAACAGTGACGGAGAAATTAAGTACATGCAGTTAGCAGAGGAGCTCATTCGTCCCGAGAGAAACACATTGGTTGTGAGTTTTGTGGACCTGGAGCAATTTAACCAACAGCTTTCTACCACCATTCAAGAGGAGTTCTATAGGTATGTTATATTAATCTTCTTTACTTTAATTTTTTTTAACATTTATTTTTGAGAGAGATGGACTGTGAATGGGGGAGGGGCAGAGAGAGATTGAGGGAGTCACGGAATCCAGAGCAGGCTCCAGGCCCTGAGCTGTCATCCTGGAGCTGGGGCTCAATCCCATGAATCTTGAGATTATAACCTGAGCTGAAGTCGGAGACTTGACTAAATGAGCCACTCAGGTGCCCCTTAATCTTCTTTACTTTCAGTAGGCATGGACCCTGTGAAGCCAGCTCTTAGACTGGACGTACTCATTTGTGAGGCATAAGGAGAGGCCCTTTGATACAGCTGGTGGTCACTTTAGTACTGCTCTGAACAAATTTAGGCCTTTTGTGGAGCTGAATATTTTACACATCGAAATGTTGAAAGCCTTTGCCTTCTATGTAGTTTTCCCAAGTTTTCAGAGGATCACCTTTACCTTCTCAGGTATTCAGTGCTCTTACTGTGTCATTCATTTGATCCTTTCCCTTGCTTCTAGGAAGTAGGCATTTTGAGAAAGTATGTGGATCCTGTTCTTGATCAGAAGTGTCTTTAAATGACATTGTTGTTCTTAAAGGTTAATTTTCTTCTGATTATAAAAATAATGTGTATATTGTAGGAAATTTAGAAAGTAGAGATAAGTAGAGGGAATACATATGCAATCCCAGCATCTGTAGATAACCGTTATTAGCAGGTCTGCAAATGTGGAATTTCCTAAGGATCTGGCACATTTTGTTGTATTTCTAGGTATATGTAACTTTTGAGATCATACTGTAGATACGGTCTCCTGCATTTTCACGTAACAGGATAACATACTTTTCCATGTCATGTAAAATCCTTTCAAAACATTTTTTTAATGTTTATTTTTGAGAGAAAGAGAGAGCACAAGCAGGGTAGGGGCAGAGAGAGGGGAGGACGGAGGATCCAAAGCAGGCTCTGTGCTGACAGCACAGAGAGCAGGGCTTGAATTCACAAAACTGTGAGATCATGACCCGAGCCGAAGTTGGATGCTCAACCAACTGAGCCACCCATGCGCCCCTTGAAAACATTTTAATAGCTGAGTGGGATTTCTTTCTAGCAGAAACTAGACATTAATAATTTAGGCTTTCATTTTATTTTTAATAGCTGTATAAACATCTTTTTACATAAATCTTTGTCAGTATTTGGATTAAATAAACGTGAATCTGTAAATAAAATCAGGTTAAAATAAATATTGTGGACGGCTGTGAAAGAAAACTAAGACCCAGGAATAAGGAGAGACAGCCCCATTCCTTCACATGGTGGGCTGGGAGGGAGATGGAATACTTGTTTCGCTGTTTCTAGTCATATCTGATCGTTAAGAATGGTTGGGGGTGATAAGTAGCAGAGCTTATTGTGAGAATATACAGCAGAAAAGGTTGTATTGACAAGTGAGAGGGAGGTAGGAAGTCGGGACTGGTGGTAGAAACATCTGTACTCATACTTCATACATAAGGTAGGCAGCAGTTCTGAAGGGAGCTCATTTTTCAGGGATTCCTACATGGCTCATTTGGTTAAACATGCAACTCTTTTTTTTTTTTATGTTTATTTATTTTTGAGAGTGAGCACAAGCAGGGGAGAGGCAGAGAGAGGAAAAGAACGGATTTTAAGTGAACTCTGTGCTGACAGCAGAGAGCCTGACATGGAGCTCAAATATGCGGTTCATGACTTGAGACAAAGTGGGCCCCATAACTGACTGAGCCACCCAGATGCCCTGAAGCATCCAATTATTGATCTTGGCTCAGGTCATTATCTCGTGGTTTGCAAGATCAAGCCCCATATTGGGTTCTGTGCTGACAATGTGGAGCCTGCTTGGAATTCTCTTTGCCCTTCCCTTGCTTGCACACATATGTGTGTGTACTCTCTCTCAAATAAATAAACATTAAAAAAAAAAAAAAAGTGGCATATTTTTCAGAGGACTTCCAGATTCCACTGTTTAAACAAACCAAGCTGCAACAGCTACTGGGAGCTTACCTCAAGAGGACATACACACTTCAGTCTAACCAGACAAGTGGATTGTTAGTGCCAATATGCTCTCACAGCCATACACAAATTTCTCCTTTCATCCATTTATCAATCAAAAATTAAACTTAGAAAAATATACTAGGCCTTGACAGCAAATGAGAAGCTGTGTTGTAGATTGTAAACCACCTAGATCATTTAGGTATAGTCATCTTGGACAGAGGAGTAGCCTGCATTGTGGGTGCTAAGTGATTATTTAAAGATAGTGAATATTTGGGTATAACATTTTATCTTTGGCGTTTCTGGTGTCTTAGATCTATTTGTTGTGATGGGAGAGGATTGGAAGACACTCATAAACCTAGACTAGATAATAGAAGTATACTACATAGTTAAATTTTAACTCTTGGTTGTAACCAGATGAAATTGCTTAGTCTTAGTTGTTTACAGGCATGAAAGGTAAAGGGGGCCTTGGTAGGCACTCTTGAAGATGTCATGTGATTTTTGTTTGTTTGCTTTACAGAGTTTACCCTTACCTGTGTCGGGCCTTGAAAACGTTTGTCAAAGACCGAAAAGAGATTCCTCTTGCCAAGGATTTTTATGTTGCATTCCAAGACCTACCTACTAGACACAAGTAAGAGACACTTCTTTGAAAGGAAAGGAGTTCACCAAACAGTATAGGCATCACTTAATGGTTAGACAAGTAGAGAGGTGGTAGACTTCTATTTATAAAGAGTTAGGCTCAGTTACCTAAAAAGTTTGGTTTTGGAGAAATCATTTTTCTAGGGAGACGAAATGGAAGTAAGTTACAGCAGCTTCTGAGGATTGTCATATTTCCTGACACCTTTTAGGGGACATCTGGGGGGAAATCAATCAAGTGAGAAAATATGACAACTGAAAATAGTCAGAAGTTTATGAATCTTTGGAAATTTTTGTCAGAGCTTAAATGGCATAACTTTAAAAACATCTTTTTTCTTTAGCATTTATTTAAAGAGTAAATACAGTGGAAGAAATCAAAGTGATATTTTGAAAACTTAAATGGCTGAAATTGTAAAGTGACCAAGTTATTTAATATAAAATGAGTGTGAGGCAAAGGAAATGTTTATGAACTGATTATGCTCTTTCCTATGATTACTCTGAGTAATTACTGTGCTTATTTAGAAGTTGTAGGTACGCAAAAAATATATTTGCATATAAAATGGGATCATCTTGTTTTATAATTGTAATTTCATTTCTTTGGTGTCCTTTATTTAGTTTTCATATTTGTATATTTTGCTGTGAATACATAAACATTGTGTGATTTAGGAATGGGCACATTGACTGAATCATTCTTGGAGAAGAATCCACAAAGAATTCCATCTCTCCCTTTGTTTACTTATTTATTTGGTTGTTTTTTTTTTTAACATATTTATCATTGTATACCTTGCCATTAAAATGGAAACATTTCTTAGGTTGGAAATGAGTATTTACTAATGATACATCTGTCTTTAAACAGAATTCGAGAACTCACCTCATCCAGAATTGGTTTGCTCACTCGCATCAGTGGGCAGGTGGTACGGACTCACCCAGTTCACCCAGAGCTTGTGAGTGGAACATTCTTGTGCTTGGACTGTCAGACAGTGATCAAGGATGTAGAGCAGCAGTTCAAATACACACAGCCGAACATCTGCCGAAATCCAGTTTGTGCCAACAGAAGGAGATTCTTGCTGGATACAAATAAATCAAGATTTGTTGATTTTCAAAAGGTATTTATTTATTAACTTCTGTTTGTTTCAGATTCAGTCTATGCTAATAATTCACATCTAGGCACTTGCAGTTGTACAAGCTTACTTAGGCAATGTTAAACTCAGTTTTTATATGTGTGGAGGATAATTATATGTATGCTGATTTCAATTATCAATGTATTAATGAGTTTTAAACTTTAATAGCTTGGATTGGAAGCTCCTTCAGACTATGATAAAATGCATTTGTGAGAGAATAAATAGTAAACATGATGATGATGATGATGAACTACTGTTAAGAAAACTTTGAAGAAGTGGAAACTTGAATACATCAACTCAAGTTGATGGTTAAGAGGGGGGTAGGTATGAATAAAAGGCCAGGTGAAAATGGACATGTTTTTTGATAGCAATGAGAATTAGCATGATTGATAATTCTCTAGGCCAAATTAGAGATCATTTGAAGGATGATTTGGTGTGAGGCATGTATGTAGGAACTCGGAGCCTTAAAATCTCAGGTTGGGTAGTTCGGACCTTTCTTGATAAACAAAGGGAATATATGTGAACCTTTCTATTTTAAAGGTAGATTAATGGGACATTGGTGTGTGGCATCTAACAAGAAACTAATAATGAGGTAGTTGTAATTACCTGGACAAGAGTTAGATGATGGCAATAAGAATGAGGTTGCAGGGGGAGCGTGTCTCAGATCCCTGCAGGACTTAGTAACTCTGTGATAGGCAAAGGAAAAGAAAACATGCAGCAGCTCAAGCATGAGGGAATGAGTACCAGACTAAAACAATTTATACTAACTTCAGTTTTTTGTCCTTATTTAGTGTTTTAGCATAAATCTGTTACTTAGTTTATATGAAGCGCATACTCTACCAACAGCTTTGGGTAAGAGGTGCATTGTGTTTGAAAAAGAACATAACAACCAAATATAAAGTATAAATCTAGATTGGGTCTTGGTTTGAAAAAACAAAAAACAGTTGTAATAAAGGACATTATTCACAAGTGAGAAAATTTAACAATGGTCTAGATAATAGCAGATTTTATGGAATTAAATATTATTTAATTCCCTTGATGTGGTAAAGATATTGTGGTTACATAGGATATCTTTACTCTTAGGAGATGAATGCTAAAATAGTTAAGGGTTGAGGTGCCTGGCTGGGTGGCTTAGTCAGTTGGGTGATGGACTCTTGATTTCTGCTCAGGTCATGATCTCAGGCTTGTGAGATTGATGGAGCCCTGTGTCATGCTCTGAGCTGAGCCTGGAGTCTGCTTGGAATTCTTCTCTTCTCTCTCTGCCCCTCCTCTGCTTGAGACTGCGCGTTTTCTCTCTCTCTCTCTCTCTCTCTCTCTCTCGTTTTCCCTCAAAAAAAAAAAAAAAACTTAAAAAGAGGTAGTGTTGAGGTGGAATGTATAGAGTATGTGAAATTTTTAAAAATCTTTTTATAGGGTCGCCTGGGTGACCGGTTAAGTGTCCGACTTCGGCTCAGGTCATGATCTCACAGTTTGTGGGTTCGAGCCCCGCGTCGGGCTCTGTGCTGACAGCTAGCTCAGATCCTGGAGCCTGTTTCGGATTCTATATCTCCCTCTCTCTTTGACCCTTCCCTGCTCACGCTGTCTCTCTCTCTCTCTCTCCCAGAAATAAATAAAAACATTTAAAAAATTTAAATCTTTTTATAATGTTTATTTACTTAAGAAGGAGGGAGAGAGGGCGGCGCCTGGGTGGCTTAGTCAGTTAAGCGTCCAACTTTCGCTTAGGTCATGATCTCACGGTTCGTGGGTTCGAGCCCCGCGTCAGGCTCTGTGCTGACTGCCAGCTCAGAGCCTGGAGCCTGTTTCAGACTCCGTCACTCCCTCTCTCTCTGACCCTCCCCTGCTCACACTGTCTCTCTCTCTCTCTCTCTCCTAGAAATAGATAAAACGTTAAAAAAAAATTTTTTTTTTTTTTTAAAAGAAGGAGAGAGAGAGCATGAGCAGGGCAGGGGCAGAGAGAGGGAGACATAGAATCCAAAGTGGGCTCGAGGCTCTGAGCTGTCAGCACAAAGCCTGAGGTAGGGCTCAACCCCACAAGCTGTGAGATCATGACTTGAGCTGACATTGGACACGCAACTGACTAAGCCTCCCAGGTGCCCTGAGTATGTGAAACTTTCAGTAAAATTTCCCTGAAAATTTGGAGGAATATAGAACAGAGCAGATACTTAACTACATACTCAGAACAAGGAGGGGAAAAATTTTTTTAGAGTATTTTAAAAAAATGTTTTTAATGTTTAGTTTTGAGCAAGAGAGCACATGTGTGCACAAGCAGTAGAGGGTGGAGAGAGAGGGAGACACCAAATTACAAGCAGGCTTCACACTCTGAGCTGTCTGTGCAGAGCCCATCCTGAGGCTCAAACCCACAAACTGAAATCATGACCTGAGCCAAAGTCTGATGCTCAACCAAGTGAGCCACGTAGGCACTTGGAAAATTGTTTTAAAATTTTTTTGTTAGTTTATTTATTTGTTGAGAGAGAAGAGAGAACAGGGGAGGATCAGAGAAAGAGGGAGACAGAATCCCAAGCAGGCTCTGTGATCAGTGCACAGAGCCCAATGTGGGACTTGAACTCAGAAACTGTGAGATCATGACCTGAGCTGAAATCAAGAGCCAGATGCTTATCTACTGAACCACCCAGGTGCGTCTCCAGAAAAATTTTTTTTAATGAGAGGAAAAGTGAAGTTTTTATTTCTTAATTTTTTATTGTTTTAAGTCTAGTGTATTTAACATACAGCGTTATATTAGTTTGAGGTGTACAAGAAGTGATTCAGCAGTTCCACATATTCATATTTCTCATCCCACTCATCATGATAAGGGTACGAAAAATGAAGTTTTTGAGGGCACTTGGGTGGCTCAATTGGTTAAGTATCTGACTTTGGCTCAGGTCATGATCTCGAGGTTCGTGAGTTCAAGCCCTGCGTCAGGCTCTGTGCTGACAGCTCAGAGCCTACCTGGAGTCTGCTTTGGATTGGAGTTTTAGGGTAGAGAATTTTAGGATGAATTTTGGCAAATGCCAAAAGTCTGCAAATGGTGAGGGTTTGGAATACGTCTTTATTGGTGGCATTAATTTAGATTATTTGGCATTTGAAAGATAATCTCTTCTCATTCTTGGCCATTTACTTATCTTTGTTAATAGGTTCGTATTCAAGAGACTCAAGCTGAGCTTCCTCGAGGGAGTATCCCCCGAAGTTTAGAAGTGATCTTGAGAGCTGAAGCTGTGGAATCAGCTCAAGCTGGTGACAAGTGTGACTTTACAGGAACACTGATTGTTGTGCCTGATGTCTCTAAGCTTAGCATACCAGGTTAGTAATCTTCAGCTCACATTTAACAAATTCTCATTACCTAAACTGCAGAACATTTAGCTTCTCAAATCTTTCTTATCTTATTTTTGGCTACCAATCAGAGGGTGAGCAAGAAAGAAAGTATGATAAGAATAGAGACAAACTGATTTTGCTACAAAAGTACTGCTCTGAAAAATTTCAAAGCCTAAATATTTGGATTTATAGGTTTTGTTTTTAAGCAGTTTTGATATTCAGCACTTTTGGTGTTTGAGCTATGAAACAAGCTATTGTTTATTCTTTCAGGAGCACGTGCAGAAACTAATTCCCGTGTAAGTGGTGTTGATGGATATGAGACAGAAGGCATTCGAGGACTCCGGGCTCTTGGTGTCAGGGACCTTTCATACAGGCTGGTCTTTCTTGCCTGCTGTGTTGAACCTACCAACCCAAGGGTGAGTCTTAGAATGGCAGATTTAGAAAGAACTCCCTTGGGGCTGCCACAGTACAGGCTTCTGAAGCTACTGAGTTATCTAGTCAGTGTTAAAGGGGAGCAGGGTGCACAGATTCTTTAGTTTTATTTATTTGTTTGTTTGCTTATTATGTGTATTTCTCTTGAGTGGAAGCACACGCATGCATGCACACACACGAGTGGGAGAGGGCCAGAGAGAGAGAATCCCAAGCAGGCCCTGCACAGCCAGTGTGGAGCCTGACTCTGGGCTTAAACTCATGAACTGTGAAATCATGACCTGTCCCAAAATCAAGAGTCAGACACTTAACCCACTGACCCATCAAGACACCCCTCCATTCTTTAGTTTTATTTTTATTTTTTATTTTTTATTATTATTTTTTTTATTTCTAGGAGAGAGAGAGAGAGAGAGAGACAGCGTGAGCAGGGGAGGGTCAGAGAGAGAGGGAGTCACAGACCGAAAGAGGCTCCAGGCTCTGAGCTGGCAGTCAGCACAGAGCCCGACGCGGGACTCGAACCCACGAACCGCGAGATCATGACCTAAGCGAAAGTCGGACGCTTAACCGACTAAGCCACCCAGGCGCCCCTCAATTCTTTAGTTTTAAAATCAGATTTTTTCATGTCTTTCTGACCTTGAGGAAAAGTCTTTTTGTTTTCATGTTTAAGAGCTCACTGCTTTAAGAGCGTTGATACAAATTATCTGTGGTATAATTTTGCTTTTTAATTACCACATTTCCTCCGTCATGCTCCTGGAGAAAGTACAAATAGATATAGTAATCTGAAAAGTAAAGTAACTAGTTCTTTCTGTGGGTTCCTGGTATTACAGTTCTGTAGAACTTGATTCTGTGTCCTAAGTTGGAAAACAGTGAGAGAGTTTGGAAAATAATACAGCATTGCAAGAGGGGTGAATATAATACTCTATTACTTCATTTCCATCTTTATATCAGTGATTAACACTTTATTATGGCTTAGCTTTTAAGCACTCAGATTCATTAAGATAACAATATAAAACAATGGTAGCTTTTTTGTTTTAATTCACTGGACAACTGAAACTCTTCGGTCTCTTGATTAACATTAGGCCTTACTGGTTTGGGGATTTTTTTTTTTTTTAATATTTTTATTTCTAGGAGAGAGAGAGAGAGAGACAGTGTGAGCAGGGGAGGGTCAGAGAGAGGGAGATAAAGACTCTGAAATAGGCTCCAGGCTCTGAGCTGGCAGTCAGCACAGAGCCTGACGCGGGGCTCGAACCCACGAACCACGAGATCATGACCTAAGCGAAAGTCGGACGCTTAACCGACTAAGCCACCCAGGTGCCCCTGGGGATTTTTTTTTCTGAAAACGTTTATAGTCAACTGAATTTGGCCTTCCAGGCTGTTTTTTTTGTTGTTTGTAGTGAAGCTTTTTTACTTTACTTTGACTGTTCCCATGCAAGTATTTTTTCCTTCTCCACCCTCAGTTTGGAGGAAAAGAGCTCCGAGATGAGGAACAGACGGCTGAGAGCATTAAGAACCAAATGACAGTGAAGGAGTGGGAGAAAGTGTTTGAAATGAGTCAGGATAAAAATCTGTACCACAATCTCTGTACCAGCCTGTTCCCTACTATTCATGGTAAGACTGCCTTCCATTTGTCTCATAAACTTGAAATCAAGATGGTGATTAAAAACCAGCAATAATGTATGTTTGACTCTACTGAAATTTAAATTTTTTTTTAAAAAACAGCAATAAGTGATTTTTTATAACACATAGATCAAAAGGGTTTTTGGTAGACTTACAAGGGGTATTAAAAAGTCATCTACAAAAGGACAATGATTCCACTTAAAATGAGGTGCCTAGAATAGGCAAGTTCATAGAAACACAAAGAAAGTGGTTACCTGTGGAGGGAGGGGAATGGGGAGTTAGTGCTTCATGGATAAAGTTTCTGTTGGGGATGATGACCGGTTCTAGAAATGGACAAGGGAGGTGGTTATAAAACACAGTGAGTACTTCTTTCCACTGAATTAATATACTTAAAAATTATTGGAATGGTAAATTTTGTGTTAAATATGTTTTAGCCTGATTTTTAAAAAAAAGAATAAAGGGTCATTTAGGCTTCTTTTTCTGGCTTTAGGACAGAATTGCACTGAGGTATATTCCAAAATGCTAGATTAATATCCTGTTTCTTTGTTTTTTTAATTTTCAAGGAGATTTCATGATGTTTCTTGGTAACATGTACAATGTCTGTACCTTTGGTGGTTTCTTCCCTTGTGTTTTCTTGGCTGTTGGTTGCTAATTGCTTGCCATCATTTAATCTCCTTTGTATGTTGGAGAATATGACTAAATTTTTAAGCCTCGTGCTTTACCCTTGTTTTTTCCATCCTTTCATACTGAATTGGAGTTATGGCAGGAATTGATAAAAGATTATGGGTATTTCTTTTAGGTATATATTTTTAACTATTTAAAAGTAACTTATTTTTTCTATCTAAATTTGTGCCCAATAAAATTGATATCCTCTATGTTAATAATCCTCTATGGATTTTAGAGTGTCCTCCATTAATTGAATAGATGTCAGAATTTCTGTCTAGCTCCACTTCCCCCCTGAAATTAATCTATTTTTGCATTACAAATTACCCCAAAACTTAGTGGCCTCAAATAACAAACAGTGTCTCTTACAGTCTATGGGTCAGTTGGATGGTTCTAGCTGAATGTTTCTGGCTGTCTTTCATGAGGATTGCAACTAAGACATCAGCTGGGGCTGCAGTTCTCTGAAAACTTGATTAAAGGATCCACTTAGAAGGACTTGCCTATTAGACTAGTTGTTAACTGGAAACTACAGTTCCTTGCCAGATCAATCTCTTCCATGGGGCTGTTTGTTCTTACCATGCAGCAGCTAGCTTCTTCCAGAGCATGCATCCAAGAGGGCAAAGCAGGGAAGAAGCAAGATGCTTCTCAGGGGGTGCCTGAACAGCTCAGTCCGTTGAACATCTGACTTCAGCTTAGGTCATGATCTTGCACAGATCGTGAGTTCAAGCCCCACATCAAGCTCTGTGCTGACAGCTCAGAGCCTGGAGCCTGCACTGGATTGTTTGTCTCCCTCTCTCTGCCCCTCCTCTGCTTGCTCTCTCTCTCTCTTTCTCAAATAAATAAACATTTAAAACAATAAAATGCTTCTTGGGACCTGTCATCAGAAGTTACACACCTTTACTTCACTATGTGCTGCTTTTTAGAAACAAGTTATATTAAGTCCAGTCTCCTAACGAGAAGAGAAGTAAGCTCCATTATCAAATGAGAAACATCAAAGAATTTGTGGACTATTCAGAAACCACAACACCTCCAACACATTTGTTTCATAGATCATAAGTCAGAGAAATTTTGTTTGTGGAATGGATTTTTTTTCTGCCTTTAAAGGGTGGTTTTTGTAAATTGTGCCCAGCACTTTGTTGATAGAATTCACAAAAAGTTCTAATAATTAGCACAGGAAAAAAACGGGTCTTTAACAGCACTTTTCTGAAATCCAGGTTTTTTACTGTACATTTGCTTCTTATATTGGAGTCGTAAACAGCTTGTAGAAGTGGCCATAAAGCACATTCAGCATTTTATCTCATCCATAGCAGTTCGGTTAGCATGTATTTATATTCAGCAGTGTTCACTGTTGGTGATACAAAAGAAGTAAATCATGGACTATTTCCTCAAACTCTTGATAGAACAGCAAGACCTGCCATTAGAAAGACCTAGCAAGTGCAGTGTGCTGTGGTGGACATAGTTTATTTATGGAGAGAGTTATTGAGAAGTACACATCAGGAAAGGCTTTGTGTAGGAAGTAGGACTTGCAAACAAGGAAGGGCTCTTAGGATGATGGTAGGCATCAGCACCTGTGACACCTGTGGTACAGAGATACTGGGACAGTGGTTAGGTGGCTTTGAATTCATAAAGCAAAAACCAAGATTAGAAGCCAGGTGTTTTACTTCATCTTATGCTTTACTTCAGCTCTTTCTGCTCTTTTGGTTGGTAAACATGTCTTGTGGTTTATGAAATTGTTTAGTCTCATTTTGGAAAATGCCTTGTGTTTTTGTTTTAGGTAATGATGAAGTAAAACGGGGTGTCCTGCTGATGCTTTTTGGTGGTGTTCCAAAGACAACAGGGGAAGGAACCTCTCTTCGAGGGGACATAAATGTTTGTATTGTTGGTGACCCAAGTACAGCTAAGAGCCAGTTTCTCAAGTAAGTGTTGCCTCAGGTAGTACACTGGAAAAAACTGTGCATAGTTCCAGGCTCTCTGTGCTAAAAGATGCAGTCATCCTGCCTTTAGTAAAGCAGAAGTATAATTTACGACTGTTGTATGTATAACTTGCTTAGATTTCATCACCTTAATTTGTTTAACAGAATGTGACTTTTTTTTTTTTTACAACTTTTTAGAATAGGGAAAAATTGCCTATAAACTTAATCCTATTTAGAATACTTTTAATTCTAAGTCTTTGGATACATAAATATGTATTTTCATGGTTATAAATGACAGCATACATGTTTTTAATTTACTGTAAATATTTTTCTGTTTCTTTATTTTCACAGTTGTCTTTTGTTGGTGTACTTCAACTTAGAAAATTATTTTCCTAGTCTTCATTTATTTTAACGATTATAGATATCGATACCATGAACATCATGATTTCTAGTAATTTTTTGTATTGTTTTGTTTCCTTTGGGAAAATCCCTAGACCTAGGATTGCTGAGACTAAGAATACAAACATCTTTAAGGTTCTTAAATAGGACACACTTTCCAATAGCAGTGCAATAAAGATAGACACATTATGCTGACCATATCAGCATGTGTACTGCTTTAGCAATTTTTGCTTATTTTTAGAAGCTATAGCAAATACTTGCTTACTTTCAAACTTTTAAGAAACTGAGGGGCGCCTGGGTGGCTTAGTCGGTTAAGCATCCGACTTTCGCTTAGGTCATGATCTCGCGGTTCGTGGGTTCGAGCCCCGCGTCGGGCTCTGTGCTGACGGCCAGCTCAGAGCCTGGAGCCTGTTTCAGTCTGTGACTCCCTCTCTCTCTGACCCTCCCCTGCTCACGCTGTCTCTCTCTCTCTCTCTCTCCCCTAGAAATAAATAAAACATTTAAAAAAAAAAAAAAAAAGAAACTGAGAGGTCAAAATAATACCAAACCAGTTTTGAAATACCTGCTGTGTTCATGGTGCTGTGTATGTATATGCATTCTCTTATTCTAGCAGCACCCAGACAGGCATGTATTATCCTCTTTTTTCAGGGAGGCAAACAGAACTCTGGAACTTAGTAAATTACCCAACTTCTCATAGCTAACAAGTGACTTCTGACCCATGAGTATTAGAACTTCTATGTATCTGCCTGCAAAGCATGTGCTCTTCATACTATATCAAGCTGCTTTTCCTTTATTTCAGTAATTTGTTCTAGAACAGAGACCATTTTAAAGTTTGAAATTTTATAACTATTATTTTCGTCATGTGTATCAAGGACTAGGCTCTAGATTTGAAAATAATAGTCTTATGTGTGTTAAAAAAAAAAAAGATTCTTTTCATTTACTCTGCTCCCACCTCCTACCTCCTCTCCACCACCATAAAAAGATGTGCTACAGTGTTGCTGCTGGTAACAGAATTGTATTATATGTGATTATCTTAGAAATAGCCTTTATATCTAGAGGGTTTTTTAGATCTTTATTGCAATATAATTTACATATCATAAAATTTACCCCTTTAAAGTGTACAATTCAGTGGTTTTAGTATATTCACAGAGTTGTAGGACCATTACTAAACTAAGTTTACAACATTTTCATTACCCAGAAAGAAATCTTGTACCCACTAGCAGTCAGTCTTCATTCTCCTCCCTAGGCATAGGCAACCACTAATCTGCTTTATTGTCTCTTTCTGGACGTTTCCTATAAATGGAATCATATACTGTGTGATTCATTGTGACTGGCTACTTCTGCTTAGTATAGTGTTCTCAAGGTTCAGCCATGTTGGAGCATGCCAATACTTCATTTCCTTTTATTGCCTAGTATTCTGTCATATGTATGTACCACATTTATCAGTTAATGGACGTTTGGTTTGTTTCTATTTTGGCTCTTATAAGCAATGCTGCTGTATATAAGTTTTCACCTTTTTTATTGCAAAATATCCATCGCATTTACCATTTTAAAATATTTTTACGTGTATATATTTCAGTGGCATTAGGTACATTCGAGTTGTGTTAGCATCACTACCATCCATCTTCAGAACTCTTTCATCTCCCAAACTGAAAATCTGTTTGCATTAAACAGTAACTCCACATTTACCCATGTCCCAGCTCTTAGCAACCCACCATTCTTTTTTTTTTTTTAAGTTTATTTATTTTGAGAGAGAAAGAAAGAGAGGGCATGCATATGTGGATGCAAGTGGGGGAGGGGCAGAGAGAAAAGGGGAGAGAATCCTAAGCAGGCTCCTCAATGTCCGCACAGAGCCTAACGCAGGACTCAAACCCACAAACCATGAAATCATGACCTGAGCTGAAATTGAGTCGGATACTCAACCAACTGAGCCACTCTGGGACCCCACCATTTTACTTTCTGTCTCTAGATTTGATTATTCTAGGTTTGTCATATACGTGGACTCATATGGTACATTGTCATTTTGTGACTGGCTTATTTCACTTAGCATAATATTCAGGAGTCATCCATGTTGTAGAATGTCTTAGAATTTCCTTCCTTTTTAAGACTGGATAATAATAATTTATTGTATAGTATCACCTTTTGTTTCCACCTTTGGGCTATCGTGAATTCTGCTATGAACATTGATGTGCAACTGTTTGTTCAAGTCCCTGCTTATAATTCTTTGGGATAATTTTAGTTCTAAAATTTTGAGGTCCTTGATCCATTTTGAGTTAATTTTTGTACATATTGTGAGACAGGGGTCCAACTTTATTCTTTTGCATGTGGATATCCAGCTATTTGAATGCCAAGACTATTCTTTTGCCTTATTGAATTGTTTTGGGCACCCTTGTTGAAAATCAGTTGACTGTAAATATGAGGGTTTACTTCTAGACTTATATTTCATAATCTCTAGGTCCGCCTTTAGGCCAATCCCACACTATCTTGATTACTATAGTTTTGTAGTAAGTTTTAAAATCAGGAAGTGTGGGGTGCCTGGGTGGCTCAGTCACTTAGGGGTCCAACTTCACCTCAGGTTATGATCTCATGGGTTCGTGAGTTCTGTGCTGTCAGTACAAAGCTTGCTTCACATTCTCTTTCCCCCTCTCTCTCTCTACCCCTCCCCCACTCACATGCATATTCTCTCTCTCTCTCTCCCTTTCTCCTTCTCTCCCTCCCTCCCTCCCCTCAAAAATAAAAGTAAAGGGGCGCCTGGGTGGCTCAGTCGGTTAAGCCTCCGACTTTGGCTTAGGTCATGATCTCACAGTTCGTGGGTTCGAGCCCCATGTCGGGCTCTGCTGACAGCTCAGAACCTGGAGCCTGCTTTAGATTCTGTGTCTCCCTCTCTCTGACCCTCCCCTGCTCACACTGTGTCTCTCTCTCTTTCAGAAATAAACAAATAAATAAATAAAACTAAACATCAGAAAAATAATAAAATCCAGAAGCATGAGGGGTACCTGGCTCTGTCAGTCATTTGAGTTTCCAAGTCTTAATTTTAACTCAGGTCATGATACCAGAGTCGTGGGATCAAGCCCCACATTGGGGCTGAGCTCCATGCTCAATGTGGAGCCTGTTTGGGATTCTCTCTTTCCCTCTTCCTCCTTGCTTGAGAGTGCATATGCACTCTCTCTCAAAAATAAATAAATAATAATAAAAATCAGGAAGTGTGAGTCCTCCAACTAACTGTTCTTCTTCCAGATTGTTTTGGCTTTTCTGGGTACCATGAGTTTTAGGATCAGCTTTGTGAGTTTCTAAAAAGAAGTCAGTTGTGCTAGTAATAGAGATTGTATTAAACTGTAGATCAATTTGAGGTATATTGTCATTTTAACAATATTAAGTCTCCTGATCCATGAACATGGGACATCTTTCCATTTATTTGGGTTTTAGTTTTTTTCAGCAGTGTTTTGTAGTTTTCATGGTATAAGCTTGTGCTTTTGTTATGTTTGTTCATAAGTATTTTATTCTTTTTGATGCTATTGTAAATGGAAAACTGTTTTCTTATTTTCATTTTTAGGTTGTTCATTGCATGTGTATAGAAATAAAATAGACTCTTGATCTCTTGCAACCTTGCAAGAACTCATTTTAGTAGAACTGTTTTAGTAGATTCCATAGGCTTTTTTATCTACAAGGTCATGTTATCAGCAAATAGTTATAGTTGTTCAAATTTTAAGTCTAGGTGCCCTTTATTCTCAGTTGCCCTGGCTAGACCTTTCAGTATAACATTGAATAGACACGGCAAGAGTGAACATTTGTGTCTTGTTCCAGATGTTAAGGAAAAAGCATTCACCTTTGACTATGTATGCTGTTAGCTGTGGGTTTTCATAGATGCCCTTTTTAAGTTGTGGGAAATTCTCTTCTATTTCTAGTTTGTTGAGATTCTGTCATGAAAGGGTATTGGATTTTGTTACATGCTTTTTCTGCATCTGTCAGGATGATTCTTTATTCTATTGATAAGGCATATTATTGATTTTTAGATATTAAATCAACCTTGCATTTTTAGTATAAGTCTCACATCTAGTTTTGTCATTTTTTGTTTTTTAAGTGCAAGGCCTTTGAATAGATTGTTGCCAAAATGTTTACTGTTTATTATTAAAGACTATTTTAAAATGGTGTTTTTGGGGGCACCTTGGTAGCTCAGTCGGTTAAGCATCCAACTTCGGCTCAGGTCATGATCTCACAGTTCATGGATTCAAGCCCCGCGTCAGGCTCTGTGCTGACAGATCAGAGCCTGGAGCCTGTTTCAGATTCTGTGTCTGCCTCTCCCCTGCTCACACTCTCTCTCTGTCTCACTCTCAAAATAAATAAAGATTAAAAGTAATAATAATAATAAATTAATCAAATGGTGTTTTTGTCACGTATGAACTTCATTTTCCAATTTGATAGGAATAGATTTAAATTGATTGAAAAGTCCAAAGGAGATAAGCCTTTCTGTTTAGTCTGTGGCATATATATGAATTGCTTATGTTTAATGTGTCTCTCAAATGTTTTTTAAGAAGTTTAACTTCTTGGGGGGCCTGGGAGGCTCAGTCGGTTAAGTGTCCGACTTCGGCTCAGGTCAGATCTCACGGTTCATGGGTTCGAGCCCCGCATCAGGCTCTATGCTGACAGCTTGAAGCCTGGAGCCTGTTTCGGATTCTGTTTGTGTCTCTCTCTCTTCCTCTGCCCCTCCCCCACTCATGCTCTGTCTCTCTCTCTCTCTCTGTCTCAAAATTAAATGAAAGAAAGAAAGATGAGAAAGAAGTTTAACTTCTTGATTGACATAAACCCTGTCAACTGACATTTCTAAAAAGGATGCTTTGTAGTCATGCATTAATGAGTATGATAATCTTGAACAGGCACGTGGAGGAGTTCAGCCCCAGAGCTGTCTACACCAGTGGCAAAGCATCCAGTGCTGCTGGCTTAACAGCAGCTGTTGTGAGAGATGAGGAATCTCATGAATTTGTCATTGAAGCTGGAGCTTTGATGCTGGCTGATAATGTAAGAACATTTTATATTTTCTGGATATAAAAAAATCACAATAACCCATACCCTATGATTAAAGGCCTGTAAGTTTCTATTTAAAAGATGGCCTTTAAAAAAAAGCCATTTTTAGGGGTGCCTGGGTGGCTCAGTTGGTTGAGCATCTGACTCTTGATTTCAGCTTAGATCATTATCTCACAGTTTGTGGGATCAAGCACTGTGTCTGGCTCTGAGCTGACTGTGGAGCCTGCTTGGGATTCTCCTCTCCCTCACTGCCCCTCTCCCCACACATGGGCTATCTTAAAATAAACTTTTAAAAAGTCATTTTTAGTAAATCAGTTTTATTAATCTATATTTCATTGAGATTGTCCTCATTAATCACTTTTTGAGCTTCTCTAGAATGTATTGCCTGACCTGAGCATGTGTGTTTGCTGTGATTAGTAATTCCCAGCATTTTTTTTTTCCTTTCTAGACAATGACACCTCTATGAGTATGTCTGTTGCCTTTTGCATGTATTTGACATAGATCTGTTAGATCTGTGAAGGCATATAAAGTGTAGATACACTTTTGTAAATGCAACTTTACCCTTTACTTCCTCAGCCTAAAATCAGTGCTGAGGTTACCCAGAATATTTGACATAGAAATTTATACAAGATTTTGATGTTAAATAAAAATGGAATGACTAACTGTAAGTGGGTTTTTTTTTTTTTTTAAGTTTATTTATTGGTGGGGGGGGAGAGAAAGAAAGAGAACATGAGTGGGGGAGGGGCAGAGAGGGAGACTCCTAACAGTATGGAGCCCAATGTGGGGCTACAACTTAAAAAACCCAGAGGTCATGACCTAAGCCAAAATCACGACTCAGACAGTCAACCAGCTGAGCTTCCCAGGCACCCCAGTAACTATGTTTTTAATCTTATTCATGGTTTAAAATGGGTCAAAGCATATGTATCCTTCTAGCTCTGGAATCTGTTGAATTATCCTACTCGAGAAGAGGAAATTAAGATTGCTTACTTAACCTGGGTACCTGCGTGGCTCATTCTCTTGAACGCCTGACTCTTTGACTCAGGTCAGGGTATCAAGCCCCGCATCAAGCTCTGTGCTGAGCATGGAGTCTGCTTAAGATTCTCTCTCTCTCTCCCTCTGCCCCTTTCCCTGCTCATGCATGTTCTCTCTCTCAAATGAAAAATTAAAAAATTTTTTAAGGTTGCTTACTTACCTATCTGAGTTGTCTACAGAATGAAAAGCTCTCTGTGGTAGCAAACTTGAATTTATACTTGTCATTTGACATCTTAAAGGCAGTTTCTTATACTAGATTTGTTTGGTTACAAGAGTGTATGTTGTATTGATGAATTTGATAAGATGGATGTGCGGGATCAAGTTGCTATTCATGAAGCTATGGAACAGCAGACCATCTCCATCACTAAAGCAGGAGTGAAGGTATGTGTGTCCGCCTCTGTCCTGCTGCATCATGCCTTAGTCTTAAATATTAGTTTGGCTCTGCAGATGTTCACTTGAATAAAATGCCTTATTCAACATGAAATGCTGATCATTGAAATGGGACACATAGCCCTGAAGATTATTAATCCAAACTACAGGCACTTTTTTAAGGGTACTTTGAAAATGTTTTGCTATGACAGAAAGTAGAGGAAGTCCTGATGAAATGTTAAGCATTTTATTTCTCAAAATTTCCACAAACCTTCTATATTCTTTGACAATGCGTGCTTCCAGTTGTAACAAAAATAATCAAAGTCAATAGATTATTTAAATGAAAATAATAATTATAATATTGTAACCAACATTAGAAACCAAACTTTTTAAATAAAAGTAATGCATCCAGGTAGGCAAGGAAAATTAAAGCGCCATAGTAAAATACAAATTAAAAGGCAAAATCTTCCCCTGCAACTCCTATCACCAGTAAATATTCAGTATCTATTGAAGTTACAGCTTTCAGGAATTTTTCATACATATATAAGCATAATACAGTTTACTGCCTTGCTCATTTAACTTCATGATTTTATTTTGGCAATCTTTCTGTGCCAAAATGGCATATGGATATTAGATCCATTTTAGTATTTTTATTACCACATGGTTTTCAAGTCTCTGTTCCTAATTTTGGCTCATTAGAGCCATAGAGCAACATTTGGTCATTTTCAGCCTTTGATTACGAGCCATATTGTAATCAACATCCTTGAACACCCATCTTCCTGTACCTAGCTGCAAGATAAATTCCTAATAAGAAATTACTAGCTTTAAAGTGTATATATGTCATACCACCACCTTATATGGGAGTGCCTGTTTGCTGTACAGTATTAGACTTTAATTTTGATGATTCGGTAGATGAAAAATGATGCCTTACTTAGTATTTTGGTTTGCATTATTTTATTATGAGTAAGATTGAGCATTGTCCTCTGTTGGCCATTCCAAATGTCTTTTTAAACCTCTGACAATGATTTCTTTTGTGGTCAGGCTACTCTGAATGCCAGGACATCCATTTTGGCAGCAGCGAACCCAATCAGCGGACACTATGACAGATCAAAATCATTGAAACAAAATATAAATTTGTCAGCTCCCATCATGTCCCGATTTGATCTCTTCTTTATACTTGTGGATGAGTGTAATGAGGTAACTGTGTGAAGTGTCACTGTGGGCTTCCTTTGTTATTTCCAGTTTGAGTAATTGAAGGAGACAAGGCTACAGGATGTACTCCTGAACAGCTGGTGCATTTGTTTGCACTGACTTTCATTTCCCTCAGAATGGTACAGGATTGGGCAAAAGGTTTATTGAGCAAATCAAAATGAAGTCCTTTGAATGGCTAGTTCCACTTAATTATATTGAGGAATATGGAGTTTTTGTCATTTTCATTACTGTTTTTTAATTCTCAAGAAAAGAAGGAAAAATATTACAACTAACTCCCAGCCATACTCTTTTTTATTAGAATTTTCTGGGGGCACCTGGGTGGCTCTGTTGGTTGCTTGTCCGATTTCGGCTCAGGTCATGATCTCACAGTTCGTGGGTTCAAGCCCTGTGTCGGGCTCTGTGCTGACAGCTAGCTCAGAGCCTGGAGCCTACTTCTCATTCTGTGTCTCCCTCTCTCTCTGACCCTCCCCTGCTCAAACTGTCTGTCTGTCTCTCTCTCTCTCTCTCTCTCTCTCAGAAATAAATAAAACATTTTAAAAAAATAGAATTTTCTGCTGGGTGTCTGGGTGGCTCAGTTGGTTAAGTGTCCTCTATTTTTTGGCTCAGGTCATGACTCATGATTTTGAGTTCAAGCCCCACATCAGGCTCTTTGCTGAGCTTGGAGCCTGCTTGGGAGTCTCTCTCCCTCTGTCTGTAACCCAATCTTCCCCCTTCCCCATCTCCACCTTCACTCATAGCTTGGAGTGTATGATTTTCATATATTTTTGTTTGTGCGTAGTTCATTAAGATAGTTTTTAAGCTTTTTAATTGGAAATAATTTCAAGCTTAGGAAAGTTGCAAGAAATAGAATTGTGCATGTAACACCCATGTAATCTTTATGCACTTATTCACATTTTTTTAATATCTCTTTGGCTTTTTTTCTGCCATATGAGAGTAAATGCCATATTTTTAGTATCATTTTTTTTCAATGTTAACAATTCTGTGATGATTATTGTCATCTATTCATAAGCAGCAGTACAATATCGTGGCTAAGAGCATGGACTCTGAAGCTCAACTGTTCAAATCACGGCTCCATTACTTACTATGATATCAGACAAGCCACTTTACTTCTCTGGGTCTCAATTTACTTATATATACCAGGCACTCTAGAAATTATTAATTTCTAATTATTAATGCCAGAGATAATCTGAAGTGGATACTGTTGTGACTGATCATAGTGATTTTCTTCTTTTGAATTAGGTTACAGATTATGCTATTGCCAGACGTATAGTAGACTTGCATTCAAGAATTGAAGATTCAATTGATCGTGTCTATTCCCTTGATGATATCAGGAGGTATCTTCTCTTTGCAAGGCAGTTTAAACCCAAGGTAACTAACTATTCCTTTTGTATTGGAGTAAGGCATTTAAAAGGGCATAAAAGGTTTCTATGGAAATTAACCTATACTTGTTTTTTTTTTTCTTTTTGAGGATTTTGTTTTGTTTTGAGAACAATGTTTCTTCAGAGAGTTAAGAAGGGGGAATTTTCTGAAAATCTGAATAATATTCCTTTACTTGTTAAGTGCTAATAAAAGGATTTTTTTATGGTGGGGTTCACCTGAGTGGCTCAGTCGGTTAAGTGTCCAACTTTTAATCTTGGCTCAGGTGTTGATCTCAGCTTATGAGTTCAAGCCCTGCACTGGGCTTCATGGTGGGCATGGAGCCTACTTAAAAGGTGGGGGGGGGGGGGGGGGGTAGATTTTTATGGCTGTAGAATTTTGAATAACCAAATAAAATAGGACATACTTTTATTTCAGCCAGTATTCCTAGGAATCTTTTTTTTTTTAATGTTTCTATTTTATTTTTGAGAGAGGGAGACCGAGTGTGAGCAGGGGAGGGGCAGAGAGAGAGGGAGACACAGGACCTGAAGCAGATTCCAGGCTCTGAGCTGTCAGCACAGATCCCAACGCGGGACTTGAACTCGTGAACCGCAAGATCCTGCATTTAACCAATTCAGCCACCTAGGTGCCCCGTTATTCCTAAGTATCTTGAAATTGTATGAGCTTAAGTCAGTAGTCTACTAAATGCTCTTGAATCTTTCTTTGAGGAAAAGTTTGGATTCCTATAGGTCATTGTGATTAACATGGATTAATATTTTACAGTAATTGATGAAGTTCATTGAGATGAATTTGTACTAGATCCAGGACATTCATTTTGAAGTAAACATTCGAAATTTGTTTTGTTTGACATTTTCCTAAAGTAGACTACAAAAAGAAGATTTTTTTCTGGGTGGGTTTACACTATTTTCTGGCTCATTTTGGAAGTTTATCCTTAAGTTTAGTTATCTATCACTTCACTGATATCCATAATATTGGGATTGATTCTCACTGTCCTGAAAGAGAAGCTTAATGAGGCATTTAAAACCAAGGGTTGAATACACATGTATAAAGAGGGTTTTGTTCTCTATGACTATGTACTTATCCCTCTGTGACCTTGGCATGCTTCCTTAATAGGCTGAGTTCCTTACTCTGAAAAACTGAGTATTCTTGTAGTATTCTTACTTTGTTGTTATTCAGCAAATAATATTTACTGAAATAGCTGGTATGTGTTTGTGTAGATCTCTCTTTTTCCCAAAGACAGCAGAATTAACTGGGTTCAGGAAGTGCCTGAGCATTAATTTGTTTCATGAGCTTTGGCATCTTGGGTTTCAAAGACATTACATCCTTTTCCACTGCTTCAGCTTGCTATGTATCTTTTAGAAAACGCATTTGCTTAAATACTAACCCTCCTGCCTTCCTGTTCGTAAAATTAGTTACAAAATTAACAGGTGTCCTTTCTTTTGAAAGGCATTTCAGTATTGTCATTGACTTCAAAGTTTTGACCCTCTCAGTTCCCCAGAGTGTCTTTACCTGGAAGAAAACTTATATTTCATGCAGCTCCCATCAAGTAGAAAAGCTCTGACTTCCGTGATGTTCTGAAACAGATTTCTAAGGAGTCAGAGGACTTTATTGTGGAACAGTATAAACGTCTCCGCCAGAGGGATGGCTCTGGAGTAACCAAGTCTTCATGGAGGATTACAGTACGACAGCTTGAGAGCATGATCCGTCTCTCTGAAGCAATGGCTCGAATGCACTGCTGTGATGAGGTATCAAAGTCACTTTAACATAATGGGAGGAAAGAGAAGTTGAATGGGAGTTTATAAGCATGTTTTTATCTTTGGCACACTGTTGAATGCTCATAGAATACACAGTGCTGGAGTGTCTCCCTTAAAAAAGGTTACTGTGAAGTATTTATTGAATATATTTTGATTAACATAATGAAATAATCACGTCCTCGGTTATAAAGTACATATAGAGGGAAGTTACCGTTAATAGGTAGATGGTCCTCCTGAAGTATTGTCAGAAAGTCAGTAGTAGCCTAAAGCTACATCATTTCATCACAAGAAGGGGGAGTACAATGCAATGTTATTTTGAGAGAGACCACATTTACATAACTTTTAGTAAGTACATTGTAATTTTTTATTTTATTAATTATTGTTGTTCTTTATAAATTAAACTTTATCATAGGTATATATGTATAGGGAAAATATTATATGTAAGGTTAAGTACCATCTGTGGTTTATGCATCCACTGGGGGTCTTGGAACATAATCCCTGAGAATAAGGGAGTTACTGTGTACCACATTTTGTTTATCCATTGATCATCAGTGGACATTTGGGTTGCTTCCCCCTCTTGGGTATTGTGAATAATGCTGCAGTGACCTGGGTGTTTTCTGTGTTTTGAATATCAATCTCTTATGAGATACATAATACACAAGATATGTTCTCCCATTCTGTAGGTTGCCTTTTTACTCTGTTGACTGTTTCCCTTGATGCTCAGAAGTTTTTGAATGGAATATTGTTTCATTTGTCAGTTTACCCATTTGTTGCTGTGCTTTTGACACTATTATCAAATCTAATGTCCTGAGGCTCTTTTCCTCTGTTTTCTTACATGTTTTATAGTTTTAGGTCTTCAGTCTGTTTTAAGTTAATTTTGTATGTGATGTCAAGCAGGGGTCTAACTTCATTCTTTAAGATATCCAGTTTCCCCAGTAATATTTGTTGAAGAGACTCCATTCCCCACGGAGTGGGCTTGGCACGCTTGTCAAAGATTATTAGATCATATATGTGAGGATTTAATGATAACTTTAAAGATATAAGGATTACTTTATATAAGTGAAATCCTAGAATATGTTCCCCCTTGCATCTAGTTCTTTCATATAGAATTAACACTATAAAATATCATCTGGGTTTTATGTAATAATAGTTTGTCCGTTTTTGTTGCTAGTAATATTTTGTCAGTAAATCACAATGATACACCCATTCTTCTGTTAATGGACATTTGGATAGTTTCCAGTTTGGGTTCTTTTGATACATGTCTTTTGGTCTGTATGGTTTATATATGTGTGTATGCATTTCTGCTGAGTATACACCTAGAAGTAGAATTGTTGGGTCAGAGGTCATACGTATGTTCAGATCAGTAAAGATTGCCAAAATGGTTTTCCTTATTGGTCGTGTCAATTTATATTCCCACCAAACTTACTCCTACTTCTGGTGAACTTACGGTGTTCCCTCGTATTTTATATGTGTGTGAGAGAGAGAGTGTGTGTGTGAGAAATACTAAAATACCACTCTGATTTGGTAAGGAGAGAAACTGTTTGGTATCTTGAGAAGACTGACTCTGATTTACTTCATCTTAATTGGTTTAGGTCCAGCCTAAACATGTGAAGGAAGCTTTCAGGTTACTGAATAAGTCAATCATCCGTGTAGAAACACCTGATGTCAACCTAGATCAAGAAGAAGAGGCCCAGATGGAGGTAGATGAGGGCCCAGATGGCATCAATGGTGAGATACTTGTTCATTTACTGTTCTGGAGTTAAGAACTAAAATGGTCTCTGAGAGGGGCGCCTGGGTGGCTTAGTCGGTTAAGCGTCCGACTTTCGCTTAGGTTATGATCTCGCGGTTCGTGGGTTCGAGCCCCGCGTCGGGCTCTGTGCTGACTGCCAGCTCAGAGCCTGGAGCCTGTTTCAGCCGGTGACTCCCTCTCTCTCTGACCCTCCCCTGCTCACACTCTCTCTCTCTCCTAGAAATAAATTAAAAAAAAAACATTTAAAAAAAAAAAATGGTCTCTGAGATGTTATGATAAAAGTGCACTTACATATTGATGGTTTTGAAGTCTATATAGTAGCAAAAGGGAAGAAATGGATATTGAATTATACTGTTTACAAGGTAAAATACAGTTAGTTGATATAAAATATCTATGTGTGAAAGACTAAAAGAAAACACACCAAATGGTGACAGTGGATGTAATTCCCTGGCCTGATTTATTGTTATTTTGAAGTAAAAACATGTTCTTGAGTACATTAAGACAGACAAATATTGGGGCACCTGGGTGGCTCAGTAGGCTAAGCGTCTGACTCTTAATTCTGGCTCAAGTTATGATCTCATGGTTTGTGAGTTTGAGCCCCACATCAGGCTCTGCACTGACGTGCAGAGACTGCTTGGGATTCTTCTCTCTCTGTTCTCCCATTTGTGCATGTGCGCGTTCTCTTTCTGTCTCTCAAAATAAATAAACTTAAATACCAGATTTTCACGTTTTGTGTATAATATTGCAGATGAACTTTAAAATTTTTTTTAATGTTTACTTATTGTTGAGAGAGAGGGGGCGAGTTGGGGAAGGACAGAGAGAAAGACACAAAATCCAAAGCAGGCTCCAGGCTGTGTGAGCTGTCTGCACAGAGCCTGGCATGAGGCTCAAGCTCATGGACCTTGAGCTCATGACCTGAGCTGTAGTCAGATGCTTAACTGACTGAGCCACCCAGGTGCCCTGCCCCTACCCTATTTTTTTATTTTTTATTTTTTTCAGTGTTTGTTTATTTTTGAGAGAGTGTGGGTGGGGGAGAGATAGAGAGAGGGGAAGACACAGAATTCAAAGTAGCAAATGAACTTTTAGATCATGGAATCTGCATGGAATCTGCCATCCTTCCCATTCCTTCCAAATTGTTTCTGTCTTCACTATTCGCATTTACAGATTTGCTTCTAATTTATTTGTAAAATGACTAAATACTGAGTATAACTATATGTTTGTTTAGAAGTTAGTATTAAAATAGAAGTATACCTATGAACAATTGATGGGGGAGTGTTGGAGGAGGCACAGAAACAAGATTCAGATGGTTGATATTTCACTTAGGTCATGTTGACAGCCCTGCTCCTGTGAATGGAATCAATGGCCACAGTGAAGAAATCAACCAAGATTTTGTTCCTAAAGCCTCCTTAAGGCTCGGCTTCTCCGAGTACTGCCGAATCTCTAACCTTATTGTGCTTCACCTCAGAAAGATGGAGGAAGGTAAGGCTTTCCTAGTATGCTCATATGCTTAGTCATTCATATAAGTTGTTTTTTCATAAGCCACTTTTAATTGCTAAAGATTCTGTTTTGTCAGAAGAGATGATAAATTGTTATACAAGCTCATTTTGGTAAAGAAAATTTTGGGGATATCAGTATATCTGACAGTCTGGACATTTACCCACAGTTGATTGTCAGACAAAGGTCATTCTTTTAATGACCTTTAATTTTAATATTTTTGAGAATCAGAAATTGGGATCTGATAATATATAAAGAAGCACTTAAATGTTTTTACAGATGCAGAATCACTGTTCCTTACAGTGGCTTTATTTCAAATGGATGACTCTAGGTTATTTGTATTTCATAGGCAAGTAATTGAACTGAAAAGACCATATTAGCACAGGTCTATTCTATACCTAGAGAGTAAAATGAAGTAAAATCCTCATTTATATAAAGTGTGATATCTGGACACTAGTATACTTTCTACCTTAACTGCTTTATGGTGCTAATATGTATGCTTATAGTTGGCATAAAAATGATGAAATCAAGGAGTTGAACTTAAACTTTAATTTTTTGGTTAGTGATCAGGTAATTCTTACTTAAAAGGCCAAAAATGCTGGCTTCCAGACATACTTTGTCATCACGATGCCCTGCCTGTGGTGGAGGAAGAGAAAAGCTTACCAAAGACTTCTTTGCCCCTTTTCCCTTGGGAACTGTAAACAGTGGGAGGGAGGAGAGAAGGCAGTAAAGAGACCACTAGGAAAGACAGGTTTTAGCCCCACCCTTTTCTCACATAAAAACATTTGGGAGCTCACATATTGTTGTGTTCACATTGTATTTCATTTTTCTTTTTCTCATGCAACTAAATTTTAAACATGACAAACCATTGATGGAACAAAGATATGGTTGGCACCCAAACACTGTCTGCATTTCACACATAAATTCTGCTAGATCTTCTTTTCCTTAGGAAAAAAAAATACTATTCACCCAGTAAGTTCTGAATTCTCAGTCTTCAGGTGGACAGCTGTTCTTTAGTCCAGCACAGAGAGCACAACTTTAAGCCAAGAAGGTCGCTTACCAAGAACACTTAGACCAACCACTGAAGTTTAAGTATACCCATAATAAAACTTTTGAAGGTATTGTCAATAAAGCTGGGATCTTCCTATTTTTCATTTTGTATTTTATTAGTAGTAGCTAGCATCAAGACTAAGAGTTTTCCTTTACTAATACTTTGCTTCTGTGATAGTTACATTATCATCCAGGTTCCAGCTTTTCTTGTGAATTTGGAGTTCGGCTTTGGACTCTGACAAAGTAGACAATGATTCAGTATAGACAGACCGCTGGAATAAATTGGTAGTTTTTTATTTTGAGTGAACGCCCATGGATTTCACTTCCTCGTTCAGCTGCATAAAATCCTTGTTCCAAAGAGGAAAAGTTAGGTTTAAGAAGTTTTGCTTGCCATTGCTAATTTATGCTTTCAGTTACTGTTGGCAAACATTCCTATAGGTGATGAAGGATAGAAGGTGAAGGAAACAGCTTCATACTTTGAAATCTTAATAGCTTCAAGAAACTTGTTTCTTATAATCTCGATTTTATTAGTTTTTTTTCCTCAGGATAAAGTGAAGCATACTTTAATACAAGTAATATGACAGGTTATTTCAGGCTTACTGTGGAACATTGCAAACCTTATTTTAGCTTTCTGACAGGTGGATGGTTATCTAATCTGTACACTATCTTGTGTATGCAAACCCCAAGGATTGGCAGTATAGTTTGCTAGAAGGAAAATTTAATCCTTTTGAAATGTGTTTTTTGTTGCAGAAGAGGATGAGTCGGCATTAAAGAGGAGTGAGCTTGTTAACTGGTACTTGAAGGAAATCGAATCGGAAATAGATTCTGAAGAGGAACTTATAAATAAAAAGAGAATTATAGAGAAAGTCATTCATCGACTCACCCACTATGTACGTACCCAACTACTCTTGCTTGGTAATGAGGGAGGGAGTCCATGCCTCATACCTGCAGGTTCATAGATGTTCATTTATTTTGAATCATTGGGATCTGTTTAGAATTATGAGTTGTTGGGGGGCCAGGGTGTCTCAGTTGAATGCCCAACTTTGGCTTAGGTCATGATGTCGTGATTTGTGGGTTCGAGCCCTGTGTCGGGCTCTGTGCTGACAGCTCAGAGCCTGGAGCCTCCTTCAGATTCTGTGTCTCCCTTTCTCTCTGCTGCTCCCATGCTCACAGTCTGTCCCTCTCTTTCAAAAATTAAAAAGATAAAAATAAACATTAAAAAACAAAAAAGAACTAGGAGCTGTAAAGAAGAATTGACAGCAGTTAATTGACTTCTTTCCTCTGCTGGGACCAGCAGAACCTAAGTTAAATCTGGGAAAGTAGGCTTAGGGTCTTACTATCAGACTATTTTTAATTTTTATTTTTTACTCGCTTTACCATAAACCTGCCAACATTCTGACCTCCGTTGCCTGTTTTCTATATTTCCTCTTCCCCATATCCTTACCTCCCCCATCACCCAGCTTACAGTCTATGGTCTGTCTCAGTGATCACTCTTTTCTCACAGTTTAAACTGTAATCTCTCTGTTATACTTGACTGGGGAAACCCCAGCCTTGGTTAAGTCTAATTGTTTTCACTGTGCCATATCCAAGCAGTTAAAAGTATCTGGAGAAAGGCGCACAACCACGTGCCATGTACTACTTTAAATTCATGCCACTAATCTCAAGTGGACCCTTCTTCACTGTACCCTCCCGACCTCACAGTGGCACTGCCCAGTGCTGTGACTCCTCTCACTCTCTTGTTACAGGATCATTACAGGCATACCTCCTCCCTCCTCACATCAGTTGGGTTGTTCTCTGTATTTGGCCTGTTGTTCTGTCACTATTGACTGCTCCTTCTGAATCACTGTATTCTCCTGGATCTTCTCCTCTCTCATTGATTATTTCCTCTTAGTCTTTTTCTGAGTCATGTCACTTTTTAAATGGAGTGCTGTGCTCAATCTTCAGACCTCTTTTGTATTTACATTGATTACCTGAGTGATCTCATTTGGTTCTATGAATTTAAATCCATCGACTGATGTCTCCCAGATTCAGCTCTCACCTCTCCTCTAAACTCCAGATGTCGGTAGCCAGCTGCCTACTTGTGAACTGTAGGCATCTCATGCTTAATGTGTGTGAAACAGTTCTTTCCCCCAACCCCCACCACTGCAGTGTTCCCATGTAGTTAGTTGTTCTAAGCCAAACATGCTAGAATCAGCCATGATTCCAATTTTCCCGCATAGCCTCTCCTTTTAGCAGCAAATCCTATGGGCCCTGCCTTCAGTATATACATTCTGTGTTCTCTTCTAACCACCTTCACATCTACTCAGGCTACTGTGCCTGGACTGTCACAGGAGCCTCCTAACTGTTCCCCTTTGTACTGGCTCTCCAGCAGCCAGACAGATCTTTTAACAAATCAAAATGTATTTGTGCCCTACCTTCCAGTTCTTTCTTCATGTTTACAATAAAGTCATGTCTCCATAACGTGACCTACAGAACCTATACAACCAAACCCCTGTATGTCTCTTCACCTTCTTGCATAGGACTCTCTTCATGTTGCTACTCAGTGATACTGGCCTTGCTACTATTCCAGAGATGCACGGAACATGAAGGCCTTTGCACTTGTCCTTTGTCTCTTTACCTAGATTCCCTTTCATTCTGGTGTCTGCTCAAATGTTATCTTCTCAAAGAGGTGGTTCTTGCCTAACCTGTCAAAATAAGAGCCTCCTGGAGAGCCCGGGTGGCTCATTTTGTTAAGTATCTGACTTTGGCTCAAGTCATGATCTCGAGCTTTATGTCAGGCTCTGCACTATCAGGGCTTCAGATCCTCTGCCTCCCTCTGTCTCCCTCCCCTCTCTCTTTCTCAAAAATAAATAAACATTTTTAAAAAATAATAAGAGGGGTGCCTGGGTGGCTCAGTCGGTTGAGCATCCGACTTCGGCCCAGGTCATAATCTCACAGTTTGTGGGTTTGAGCCGCGTATTAGCTCTGTGCTAAGAGCTTGGAGCCTGAGGCCTGTTTCAGATTCTGTGTGTGTCTCTCTCCCTGCCCCTTCTCTGCTTATGCTCTGTCTCTCAAAAATAAGTGTTAAAAAATATTAATAAGAGTTTCCTTGCTATCACTCCCTAACCCTGCTTTATGTTACTTCATAGTACTTATCATTGCCTGGCACTGGGTTTTCAGTTTGACTCATTAGCATGCAAGTACCAGGACAGGGACTTTGTTTTGTTGGTCACTGTACCCCCAAGACCTATAGTGGTACCTGGCACATCAAATATTTGATGAATGATTGAATTTTTATGCTTAAGTGGCAGATACAGTTGCCCTGTAGCTCACTTTAGAGTATTCACTCTATAAATATTACAAATGTCACATATCAGGGTTGTCATCTGAAAAATCCTTGTGTGAGTAGATGAGTGTATGATTAGGTGGTATAATATGAAAATCTGAATTGGGGGGTACACATTCAGTTGTCTTTCTAGTGCTGGAGCAGCAGACCAGCCCTTCCCTTCCTAGTGCCTCCTGGGATCAGTGTAAGATAAATTGACCCACACCACAAGTCTACTTTGGGACACTTGGTACAATCAGCTGATCTCAACTGGAGCTACCTTTTTTTTTAAGTTTGACACTACCTGAGCTAGCTAGCTCACTACGAAGACTAGAGAAATTACGCTGTGCTGATCAAGTGTTCTTCCTGTGAGGGTGTATTAGTACATAAAGCGAGCTCTTGAAGGTGTCCAGCCCCTCTTAATGGCAATAGTGCTCATACTATAGGACATTTCTACCTTCTTAAGATTGAATACTATTTTCTGAGTTCTATATGGGCTCGGCTAGGAGTTCCCCTCATTTGTGGGTATCTTAGGTTGACTTACAGGTACATTTAAGCTATGTGGCATGTTCTACTTTTTTTTTTATTAGCTCAGCGTGAAAATTTTTCCAGGTTAATTATCTTTAGATTCTACTTCTAACTGAATTATAAATGGACGGTATATGAAAGAGTTCAGTGGCTAGTAATTAAAAACTTGTACTAAGTGAAATTAAAACACATATCAGAGTGATACACAGAACGATAAGCATATTTATCAGGATTTTACACAATTGCATAACCTTAAAATTCATGTATTGTGTTTTGTGTTTTTTTAAGTCATATTTACAAGATGTAGTGTGCCAGGAAACTTTATTAAAATCACAATGTTGAGCTTACTACCTGTGTATTTTGTAATTTTTCAAAAAAGGTTTATGTTATAAAAAATCTGTATCCTAATGGGAAAGGGATGTAGCAAAGCTTGGTAAAGATTTTAAGGTATAGTCCTTTCTCTGAGAGTTTCTGAAGGAGAAATGGAAGAAAATGCTAGTTGCAAATACAAGGATCAAATTCTGTGGGTGGGGGCATTGTTACACTACTGCTGGAGACCTCAGGACATATGTTTGTGTTTCACAGGATCATGTTCTTATTGAGCTCACCCAGGCCGGATTGAAAGGCTCCACAGAAGGAAGTGAGAGCTATGAAGAGGATCCCTACTTGGTAGTTAACCCTAATTACTTGCTTGAAGATTGAGATATTGAAAGTAACCAGGAAAACTGGCCTCTCCCTTCTGTCCTGGAGTCTGGAGGTAGCTCTACTAGCAAGAGAACTGTTTCTGGGAGCGAGGCTTCAAGAACATATATTTGGAGGAATAAGAAGCTAGTGGTCCTGTGTGTCACTCGTGTAATACGCTTTTATATCAACACAAGCTTTAGCACATTGTTTAGTGTGCTTGTTGTTTAACTGAAGTTGGAAATGCTGTGTGATTTCTGTAACAGACCTTGTTTTCATGTATAGAAAAAAGTTTGTTATTTTTATGGTATATAGTATCTTACTGGAGAAATAACTTTTTACAATTGCCAACTACTGCTTTTCTTCATCAAAATAAAATAATGTGTTCTGCAATTTTCTATTGGATTTATTTCCACCCTACTCTCTCTCTTTTTTTTTTTTAATGTTTTATTTATTTCTTGGGGAGAGAGAGAGAGACAGCGTGAGCAGGGGAGGGTCAGAGAGAGAGGGAGTCACAGACTGAAACAGGCTCCAGGCTCTGAGCTGGCAGCCAGCTCAGAGCCCGACGGGGGGCCCGAACCCACGAACCGCGAGATCATGACCTAAGCGAAAATCGGACGCTTAACCGACTAAGCCACCCAGGCGCCCCATATTTCCACCCTACTCTCATTATTGCTTTCATCTACATTTGACCCTTGAACAATATGGAGGTTGGGGGCACCAGTTCCCTCGTGTAGTCAAAAATCTGTATATAACTTTTGGCGTTCCCAAAATTTAATAGCCTACTTTTTTCTTAATTTTTTCAGTATTTCTAGGCTATAAGATTTATCTACAAGTTTTCTGAAATTGTTACAGATCTCTGGAAAATTTTCCAATAAATATACATGGAATCCATGTATAAATGTACCCACACAGGTCAAACCTGAGTCATGTGGAGCACAGCTATGCTTGTAAACATGAGTCTTTACCAACTTGCTTAATGTGGGGCAGGTGGGTGGAAGTGTATGGCATTATAAGTTATAAGCCTCTAGGATTAGGTTCCTATGAGGAGTCTTTATTAGAATTCATACAAAGACTAAGGGGTTTTGGAAATCACCTTCCAAGATTAATTGCAGTTGTTTTGTTTATAAACTTTTTTCGTCATCAGTATATTCATGATGTAGCAGTTCCTGTTGCATCTTTTAACAACAGTTGGCATTTTGGGGCCTTTAGGGTCAGTTAGGAAATGTTTATATGTTGTATGAGTTCGCTAATCACTGTCCGATGACTTGAAAACAACAGGGTGAAGAGGACTGGAAATGAATAGAGAAGTTGCACAGTTAGCAGAAGCAGACTATAAACTTCTTTGTCAAAAGTATGCTCCTAATTAATGAGGGTAGAAGAAGCTATTGGGAAGAGGAGACGTCAAGGTACAGGATCTCAAGCTCCTTGTTGAGGCAGTTAGGAGATGCAAGTGTAAGGCACAAATAGGTAGGACATTCAGTAATAGGCAATAGGAAGAATATCCAGTGAAAACCCAGGAAACAGCAAGAAGGAGCCCCTGTGCACGGACTTCCAACATGATAAAATGGGATGGAGAGGATCTGAAAGAATGAAACAGTCTGACAGAAATTTGAACTTTAATTTTATCAAATATTTGCCCAAAGGGAAATTCAAAGCCTTGGAAAGAGGAGTTATTTTTTAGTGAATCTTCCCTCCTCAATTTTGCCATATGAGTAGGCGCTCCAGAGCAAGGTAAGGGAGGGCCTTACTACAAATGAAGTTCTAGTTTCTGCGTATCTGAATATGTATGCTTATACTTCCACACATTCCACATGCCCTTTTCTTCTGCATGTTACTTGTTAAGGAGGTGAAGTGGCTAATGGATGATGGAGCACGTATAAGATCCTTATAAAGAAAATAAGTGTTTAGTAAGTGGATAGATGTAACATGTTTCTGTATGGGAAGACTTGAATGTTGTCATCGGTTAGCTTATCTATAAACAATGTATTTTCCACAAAATTCCAACTGATGTCCATCAAAAAGGAAATGACTACATACATTGTGGGACAACTATTTTGTAGGATATACAAACAAAACTAAACCTATATGTTTGAAATGGAAATATCTACAGGACACATGGGGATGAAAATGTGCAAATATAGCTATAGGAAAACCTAAATATATAAAGCCAGTATTAACACCCCTAAAGGGAGAAATCGATAACAATACAATAATGGTAGGAGACTTAAGTACCCACTGTGATCAATGAATAGATAATCCAGACAAAATATCAATAAGGAAACACTGACTTTATTATATTTTTAAGTATATTTATTTTGAGAAAGAGTATGAGCAGGAGAGGAACAGAGAGAGGGGGAGATAGAATCCCAAGCAACTCACTGCATTATCAACATGGAGCCCAATCTCAAATCATGAGATCATGACCTGAGCCAAAATTAAGAGTCAGATACTTTGTGAACTGAGCCACCCAGGCACCCCAGGAAGCAATGACTTTAAATAACAGGCCAGGTGGACTTCACAAGCATATACAGGACATTCCATCCAAAAGTAAAAGAACACACATTCTTAAGCACACAGGGAACATTCCCCAGGGTAGGTCATATGTTACACCACAAAATAAGTCTTAATAAATTTAAGATTGAAATAAGCATCTTTTCTGACCATAATACAGTGTGAAACTAGAAATCAATTACAAAAGAAAACTGAGAAATCAGCAAGTATGTGGAGATTAAACATGCTACCAAACAACTAGCTTCAAAAAAGAAATCACAAATTCTAAAATATCTTGAGACAAATGACAAGAGTACAACATATACAAATTTATGGGATACAGCAAAAGCAGTTTTGGGGTGTGTGTGTGTTAATGTTTATTTTTGAGCAAGAGAGAGAGCATGAGCAAGGGAGGGGGGCAGAGAGAGGGAGACAGAGATCCCAAGCAGGCCCTGCAGTGTCAGTTCAGGCCCAGAACCAAAAACAGGAATCTGATGTTTAACCAACTAAGCCGCCCAAGCACCCCAGCAAAAGCAGTTCTTAGAGGGAATTTTTTTAAGCTTTATTTATATAAGCCCCAATGTGGGGCTTGAACTCATGACCCCAAAATAAAAAGTCGCCCATGCTTCCAGCTCAGCCACCCAAGTGCCTAAGAGAACTTTAAAGGGATAAATAGCTACATTAAGAAACAAAGGTCTCCAAGAACCTAACTTTAGGGTTCCTGAGTGGCTCAAGATTTAACTGGCTCTGGATTTGGGCCCAGGTCATGATCTCACAGTTAATGAGTTTGAGCCCCACATCAGGCTCCATGCTGACAGTGTGGAGCCTGCTGGGGATTCTTTCTCTCTCTCTTTGTCTCAAAAAACAAAAACATAAAAACCTAACTTTACATCTCAAAGAACTAGAAAAGAACAAATGTTAGTAGAAGGAAGAAAATAACAGAGGACATAAAATAAAGACTAAAATGACAATAGAAAAAAGCTCAAAGAAACAACTTTTTTTGACAAGAGAAAAACAATGACAAACCTTTAGACTCACCAAGAAAAAAAAAGGACTCCAAATTCAAAGGAAAGAGGAGATGTTACAACAAATCACACAGAAATACAAAGGATCATAGGAGACTACTGTGAGCAATTGTACACAAATAGAACAACCTAGAAGAAATAATTCCTAGAAATACACAACTTACCAAGACTAAGTCATAAGGAAAAAGAAAATCTGAACAGACCAATTACTAGTAAGGAGTTCGAATCAATAATCAAAAACTTCCCAACAAACAAAAGTCCAAGATTAGATGGCTTCAATGGTGAATTCTACCAAACATTTAAAGATTAATACTAATCCTCTAACTCTTCCAAAAAATAGAAGAGAAGGGAACACTTATACACTTGTTTTATAAGGCCAGCATTAACCTAATACCAATATCAGACAAGGTCACCAGAAGAAAAAGTTATAGGCCAATGTCTCTTATGAACATTGATGTAAAAATCCTTAATATTAGTACACCAAATTCAGTAATACATTAAAAGGATCATACACCATGATCAACGGGGATTTGTTCCAGGGATGCAAGAATGGTTCAAAATCTGCAAATCAATCAATGTGATATACCACATTAACAAAGTGAAAGACAAAAATCATATGACCAACTCAGTAGATATAGAAAAAATAAACCATTTGACAAAATTCAACATCCATTTATGATAGAAACTCAACAAAAGTGGATACAAAGGGAATATACCTCAACATAGTAAAGACCATATACAACAAGCTCACAGATAGCATCATACTCAAATGGTGAAAAGCTTCCAGCTTTTCCTCTAATGTCAAGAACAAAACTAGAATGTCCACTTTCACCACTTTTATTCAATAATGGTATTAGAAGCTTTGGCCAGAGCAATTAGGCAAGAAAAAGAAACAAAAGGCATTCAAATCAGAAAGGAAAGTATAAAACTGTCACTATTTGTAGATGATATGATATCATATATAGAAAACTCTAAAGACTCCACCAAAAAACTGTTGGAAGGAATCCACAAATTCAGCAAACTTGCAGGATACAAAATGAATATGCAAAGATATGTTGCATTTCTATACACTAATAATGAACTATCAGAAAGAGAAATTAAGAAAACAGTCTACTTACAATTGTATCAAATGCAATACCTAGATTAAAATACCTAGGGAATAAATTTAACCAAGGATGTGAAAGACCTGTACACCGAGAACCACAAGACATTGATGAAGAAGATGCAAATAAATGGGAAGATATTCCATGCTCATGAACTGGAAGAATTAACACTGTGAAAATGTCCATATTACCCAAAGCAATCTATGGATTTAATGTAAGCCTTACCAAAAATTCCAATGGCATTTTTCATAGAAATAGAACAAACAATTCTAAAACATGTACACAATCACAAAAGGCCCTGAATAGCCAAAGCAATCTTGAGAAAAACAAAGCCCAAGGTATCACACTCCTGATTTCATACTATATTATAAAGCTGTAGCAATCAAAATAGTATGGCATCAGCATAAAAACAGATGCATAGATCAATGGAACAAAATAGTCCAGAAATAAACCACATGTATATGGTATAACATAAACAGCTAACTATCCCCTCTAAGCAGAAAAATGGAAAATCAACAGGTAGATAATATTTTTATTTTTCAAAGTGTCAAAAATGTGAAGTTTTGTAACAGGTATTAGCAAAACGGAGATTTAGACACACGTCTAACTTTACATAGGATTTAAATTTGATGAAGCCTATTTTGGGATACTATCTGGATTTCAAACAAAATTCTAAACGGTGGTATAACACGGAGTCAAGAACTTAATTTCCAAGACTCTGTCTTAAAGAAGTGGTCGTACACGTAGACAAAGATGCATTTACAACACATTACAATTAAGAGTAAACCAGTACTTAACATGCTAGAGGTTCAATTAGGGTACATCTTTATGGGGAGTACTATGCATCTGTTAAAAAGGAGTGGATCTATATATTGATATAGACGGAACTCCGAGAGCTGTTAAGTGGGGGGAAAAAAAATCTAAGGAACAATATATAAGGTATAATCCCATATATGTTAAATTATATGTTTAAAATTTTACTCACTTACATATGTTGGCATTTGTGTATATGTAGCTTTCATTGAGTTGCATTATTCCAAACACACTGAAGAATGATATCCCTTAATTCTCACAGCTTATCTATTCACCATTGTTACCAATGAGGAAACAGAGCAATTAAGTAACTTTCACAAGATTTAAGCCTGAATAACCATTCAGCTACATAAAGAAAGAAAACTGGAAAGAAACACAGTATTGAAAGTGCTTACCCACAGAAGGTGAGGGGAGTTGGGAAAGGGGAATTTGCAGGTTTTTCTTTTATGTTTTTATATTTGAATCTCTTACACAACGTGTTCATCATTTACTTATATATTTTTAAGGGGGAAAAAGGTTAGGTGAGGGACTCATTCTTTGTTCTGTTATGTAAATGAGTTCTTTGTGTGTAAACAAATTTTAAAATAATTTGTAATTAAGAAAACAACATGAACTTTTTCCTTCAGACACTTTCCAGGTTCATCTGTTTAAATTGTGTGAGATGTTTGAGGTCTTTGTGTTATCTCTTATGGTCTTTAAATTTTTGATATTACACTGGTAAGCCAGGTACTGATTTCATTATCATAGATAACCCAGTTAAATATTAAGTGTTAATAATCACTTAGCATTTTACAACCTGGCTGTTGTTATAAAGTATGGATTCCACGTACTTCCTAACAGGTTCTTGAAAATGGAACTGGCTTGGAATTCAGTCTTTATCGTCCTCCTAAGCTTTTCGTGCTGGGGGTTAGATTGGGAATCTGATAGAAAATTCATTTCAGCTGCTGGTCCTCTCACCAATGACTTGCTCTACAACCTGAGTGATCCACTGGGAAACCAGCGATCCAGTTTCGCAGCAGAGGACAGAAGCATTTATGTTTGTCACCAGCCACTGCCTGCTTTCCTGCCCGAGTTCTTTAATAGCGTTCGCGCCAGTAAGATCACCCATTACAAAGTATTTCTGCCATGGGCACAACTTCTCCCAACAGGAAGCTCCAAGAACCCAGACAACAGAACAGCGCAGTGCTACCGGCGACTCCTGGAGACCCTCCAGACTGCGCAGCTTCAGCCCCTGCTGGTTCTGCATCACCAGACCCTCCCTGCCAACATCGTCCAGAGAAGAGAAGTCTTTGCTGATCTCTTTGCGGACTATGCCGCATTTGCCTTCCACTCCTTTGGGGACCTGGTTAAGATCTGGTTCACGTTTAGTGACCTGGAGGAGGTGATAAAAGAGTTTCCCCACCAGGAATCAAGATCTTCACATCTCCAGACCCTCACGGAGGCCCATGGAAAAGCCTATGAGATTTACCATGAAAAATACGCTTCTCAAGGTAAATATACACAACCCTGATGGCTGACCTACTTTTTCCCATCCTCCTTAAAGCAGGATTTGGCATTTCTTCCTCTTCAACACTCTTGTCTTTTGTATTCATTAGTGAGAAATTAATAGTGTATGGAAGATTGCTCCATGGAGACAGGCAGGGGTGGCTTATATTGTATAGTTCCAGCATTTCCTTTGAAAATGTCTTTTAAGCACTCCTTCCCCAGTCTCGAGACTGTGCCCCCACAGCGAATCTTTCTGTCCTTCCTACTCCAGTGCTGCCTTCCTGCCTCTCCAAGGCTTCAGGATCGCTAGTCTTCCCTCAGTCTCCCCCTTTTCTCAGGCAAAGCAAGTCATGCATTCTAGCTGAAGCTTACATTGCAGCAGAGAAGACAAATACAAAGATAAAATAACGATACACTGATAGGTAGTGAGGAGAGTGTACTTGCAATTGTCCGCATTCCTGCTTCATAAGTAATTGAGGTTCTGATTCAGTAGGTTTGGGCAGGATGAGTACATTGTGATTTTAATAAATTCCAAGTGAATCTGAAGTCTACCAATTTTAAGAACCAGTTTTGGATTATATATGCTTTCCGGTTTTTATTATATGTTCTATGTATATTTGTATACATAGTATATAACATATATGCATACTTGTATATTCTTTTTAAGCTTTAGATATTTTATGAATACATTCTCATTTGATTAAAAATCCATTGAAAAAGAGCATGGTTTTCAACGGTCTTCTACATTCCCATATGAATGGATCATAGAGTTTTAAATACGACCATATGTATATATATCTGCGTGTATATATATATAAAGTTTACCTTTTTCACATTATAATCTACATTGCAATGAACATTCCTATATATAAATCTTTCTCTACCTTCCATCCAATAAACTCTTTCTGATTCTTAGAATTGAAATCACTTGTTCAAAAAAAGTTCATTCTTCAAGACTTTAAAGCATGTTGCTAAATTATTTCCCATAAACAGTGTAATAGTGTATACCAACAGTTTTAAAATTGTTCTGACCCTACTCAGCCTGTCTTCAATGATATAATCATTTTGTCATTGGTAATGTGACAGCTGAAAACTATGATCTCCTTATATGCTTCACTGGCATGTATTTATTTGATTATAGAGAGATCAAACATTTTTTCTATGTTAAAAATGAATGCAGGGCAAGGGAAGAAAGAATGTGAGTGTGGAGGGAGCCAGTTCAGATAGGGGTGTCAGGAAGGCTGTCCTCAGGGAGGCAAAGAGGGGAGCAAGAAACTGGATGAGAGAAGATTCCAGGAGGAGGGAAAAGCCCCTGCAAGGGGACAGCAAGAAGCCACAGTCAGTTTAGTGCCTTCAGTAGAGCATAGGAGATGAGGAGAGGCTAAATTTAAAACTGCATTCGTTGGAAAGCTTGTCTTGGGGTGAGTGAGCAAGTAAATATTTGTTGGCTATAATTCTACTGAAGAAGTGCTGGGTAAATGAAATTTGAAAGAAGGCAAGATTGAACTTGGTTCATCTCAAACAAAGGAAAATCTATCTTGTTTTGAGGACAGACTACATAGAATTACGTTGATTATGAAAGTAGATATACATGTTTATTAAAATGTCTGTAGATTCCATTTTTAAGTTTTATCAGGTTACTAAAGACTTTCTTTTTTGAGCTCATATTTTTTCCTTTTCCTTTTCTGCTCATTCCTCCCATCCTTCATTTTGTGTTTCATCAATATCACTAGATTATCTAACCCAATATAATGCAGGACACAAAGTAAATTATTTTTTCAGTCTCCTTCCTATTCCAAAAGGTGGTTTTCCTTCTTTCTCTCTTTCTTATTTTCCCCTCCCTTTTTAGTCCAATCCCATAGCCTACTGTTCCTTTTAAAATATATCACCTAATATACACAAAAAGGAATGATACGTGCCACAACACGAATGTACCTTGAAGACATTAAGCTAAGTGGAAGCAGCCAGTCAGAAAAGATCACATATTATATGATTTTATTTATATTAAATCTCCAGAATAGGCATAGAGACACTACAGTAGCTTAGCAATGTCTAGGGCTAGAAGACAGAACAGAAGTGACTGCTAATGGATAAGGAATTTCTTTTTGGTGATGAAAATGTTTTGGAATCAGGGGATATGGTTGTATAGCTTTGTGATTATACTAAAAACCACTGAATTGTATACTTTAAAGATTTTATTTTTAAGTAGTCTCTCTACCCAGCATGGGGCTGGCACTATCATCCTACTATTTCCTTTCTCCTTTCCCATCTCGGCCCTAAGCAACTGCTAATTAACTTTCTGTCTCTCTAGATTTCCCTTTTCTGACATGTCATATGAATGGAATAGTATAATATGTGATTTTTCGTGACTGCGAATTCTACTCGGATTTGTCTGATGTTTCTCTCACAGATAGGCTGAGATTATGAGTTTTAGGGAGGAAGATTGCAGAATAAAGAGTTATTTTCAAAGAGTTATTTCAACTGTTGATGCTGACCTTGGTCACCTGTTTGAGGTTGTGTTTGTCAGGTATCTCCACTGTAATGTTATTAGTTTTTCCTCCTTTCCATACTGCACTCTTTGGAAAGAAGTCACTATACACAGCTCACACTTAATGACTGGGAGTTATACTCACTCTAATAGTTTTTAAAAGTTCTTTTCTGAACTTAAGCAAGGACACAAAAGACTTGTGCACTGAAAACTTTAAAACATTGCTGAAAGAAAGTAAAAGAAACAAAAATAACTGGAAAGGCATCCTTTGTTCATGGATTGGAAAACTTAATATTGTTGAAATTTCAGTACTACCCAAAGCAGTCTACAGATTCATTGAAATCCCTATCAAATTCCTAGTGATAGTTTTTGCAAAAATAGAAAAATCCATCCTTAAATACATATGGAGTCTCAAGGGACCCCAAAGAGCCAAAACATTCCTGAAAAAGAAGAGCAAAGTTGGAAGACTCACACTTCCTGATTTCAAAACTTACTACAAAGTTGTAATAATTAAAATAATGTGGTACTGGCTTAAAGATGGACATATACCAATGGAATAAAATAGAAAGCCCACAAATAAACCCTTACCTATATGGCCAAATAATTTTCTACAAGAGTGTAAAGACCTTTCAGTGGGGAAAATGGTCTTTTCAACAAGTGTTCCTGGGAGAAGTGAATATCTGCATGCAAAGGAACAAAGTTAGACTCTTACCTTGCTTTGTATACAAAGATTAACTCAATTATTTTTTTCTAATAGTTTATTGTCAAATTAGTTTCCACATAACACTCAATGCTCATCCCTACAAGTGTCCTCCTCCATGCCCATCCCCCCTCCCCCCCACATCCATCAGTCCTCAGTTTTTGTCAGCATTCAAGAGTCTCTCATGGTTTGCCTCTCTCCCTTTCCCCCACCATTTCCGCCCTTCTTCTCCCCCTTGTTCCTCCGTCAAGTTCCTCCTAATCCTCCTATACGTGCAAACATATGATATTTGTCCTTCTCTGCCTGACTTATTTCGCTCAGCATAACACCCTCAAGGTCCATCCATGTTGCTACACATGGCCAGATTTCATTGTTTCTCATTGCCATGTAGTATTCCATGGTATAGATAAACCACATCTTCTTGATCCATTCATCTGTTGATGGACACTTAGGCTCTTTCCATGTTTTAGCTATTGTGGAGAGTGCTGCTATGAACATTGGGGTACATGTGCTCCTATGCCTCAGCATTTCTGTATCCCTTGGGTAAATTCCTAGCAGTGCTATTGCTGGGTCATAAGGGAGTTCTATTGTTAGTTTCCTTAGGAAACTCCACACTGAGATTAACTCAATTATTAAGGATGCTCAACCATTATGGAGAGCAAAAGAAAACCACAACAAGATATCATGCCACACCTGGGGCACCTGGGTGGCTTAGTCGGTTAAGCGTCCGACTTTCGCTTAGGTCATGATCTCGTGGTTCGTGGATTCGGGCCCCGCTTCGGGCTCTGTGCTGACGGCCAGCTCAGAGCCTGGAGCCTGTTTCAGTCTGTGACTCCCTCTCTCTCTGACCCTCCCCTGCTCACACTGTCTCTCTCTCTCTCCTAGAAATAAATTTAAAAAATAAAAATAAAAAAAAAGATATCATGCCACACCCATAAGAATAGTTATTATTATAAAAAGCAGAAAATGACTGGTGTTGGTGAAGATATAGAGAAACTGTAATCTTTATGCATTTCAGGCAGGAGTATGAAATGGCAGTTCCTCAAGGAATTAAACATAAAATTACTATATCATCTAGCACTTGGGTGTATGTACCCAAAAGAATCGAAAGCAGGGACTTGAACAGGTATCTAAACTATATCTATGATCATTGCAGTGTTATTTACATAGCTGAAAGGTGGAAATAACCCAAAAGTCCATGGATGGATGAACAAAATGTGCTATTTACATACAATGGAATATTATTCAGCCTTAAAAAGAAATGAAATTCTGACACATGCTATAACATGGCTGAACCTTGAAGACATTATGCTAAGTGAAATAAGCCAATCACAAAAGGACACATATTGTATGATTCCACCTATACGAAGGACCTACAGTAATGAAATTCACAGAGACAGGAAGTTTAATAGTAGTTACCAGGGGTAAGGAGGTCTGGAGAATGGGGAATTACTGTTCAGTGATTATAGAGTTTCACTTTGGGATGTTGAAAAGGTCCTATACAGGGATGGTGGTGATGGCTGCACAACAATTTGAAGGTACTTAATGCTACAGAAATGTACTCTTAAAATTTTTAATGGTAAATTTTATGTTGTATATACTTTACCAAAATTTTTGAAAAATTCTTTTCTAATCTTTCTATACCTGTTATTATAAACCTCCTGTTTATGTGTTCAATGTGTTGCCAGTGGGGAGGATTCAATAGAAAAGAGGGTTCTTGGGGCGCCTGGGTGGCTTAGTCGGTTAAGCGTCCGACTTTCGCTTAGGTCATGATCTCGCAGTTCGTGGTTTCGAGACCCGCGTCGGGCTCTGTGCTGACTGCCAGCTCAGAGCCTGGAGCCTGTTTCAGAGTCTGTGTCTCCCTCTCTCTCTGAACCTCCCCTGCTCACGCTGTCTCTCTCTCTCTCTTAGAAATAAGTAAAAATATTTAGAAAATAAATAAATAAATAAACGTTGAAAGCTTAAAAAAAAAAAAAAAGAAAAGAAAAGAGGGTTCTTGGCAGAGAGTTGGAGGTTGGGGAGAATGGGAACATTCCTCTCATGGGAAGAGTAGAATTGCATACAACATCCCCTGCATGCACAACACTGAGACACAACCCAGGGTAACACCAATAATACCTGCCTGCCCAAGCAGTAGTAGTAGCTTGAAGCATGGATATTGGCAGTTCACTATTGGCCAGATTATTTTTATTGGAGCATTTGAGGCAAAAGAGGAGGAAGCAAAAGGAAAGAGGTTATTTTTTGTAAACAACCACAACAGCTTTTAGTGGAATGACTTCCCTTTATGGTGGAAACAGGTGAGCTTATCCTTTAGTGAGGTCTAGCAATGCCTAGGAGGGACAGGAATTTACACAATGCTATGCAGTGATTTTTCTACATGGGCTTAAAACAGTTCAATCTCAACCCACAGCAAATACGTTTTGAGCTCTAGACATACAAACACCTATTTAATTATGTCCAACAAAAAAATGCAAATAAATTATCCTAAAGCAGAGCAATTATCCCCCTTTCATTTCCATAGAAAGCATGAACTGCAAGCTTAGAGTGAGAATCTGGTTTTGAGTAATCTGCATTGGACAGTATGTTAAGAAGTACAGTTTATGTGTGCACTGGCAATAGTTTGGGAACCATGATGGGGACGTTTATGAGATGAAAATTTCTAGTACTTCAAGTACATTTGTTCACTCTAATTCTAAAAGTAGCTTGCAGAGTCCATTAGAAATGATTTGTGGGGTGCCTGGGTGGCTCAGTCAGTTAAGTTTCCAACTTTGGCTCAGGTCATGATCTCACCATTGTTAGATGATTTTTTTTAATTTTTTAAAAATTATTTCTGAGAGAGAGAGAGACAGTGTGAACAAGGGAGGATTAGAGAGAGAGGGAGACACAGAATCTGAAACAGGCTCCAGGCTCTGAGCTGGCAGTCAACACAGAGCCCAATGCAGGGCTCAAACCCACGAACCTGAGATCATTACCTGAGCCGAAGTCGGAGGCTCAACCAACTGAGCCACCTAGGCACCCCATGATCTCACCATTCTTGAGTTCAAACCCCACATGGGGCTCTGTGCTGACAGCTCAGCCCCTGGAGCCTGCTTCAGTTTCTGTGTCTCCTTCTCAATCTACCCCTCCCCTACTCGTACTCTCTCTCTCAAAAATTAATAAATATTTTTAAAAATTAAAAAAAAAGAAATGATCTGTAAGTTCATTCTATTTAGGGATTAACTACTCATTTCGTTTCTTTGGTCTAGAGAGGATACTAGATTGTAAATTGTACATTTTAAGATGTTAAGCACAAGCTGGAAATTTATGTTTCATATGTGCTGTTGTGATGATAGAATGAAGAATGGAAATCTGTGAAAGGTGAAATGGTTCTATTGGGGACAATCATTTAAGTAACTAGAAAATAGTGTTATCTTATCAGAATGAGGACTAAACGTCTCTAAGTGAAATTTCCTTGCTCAGAAGATTTCAAAGTTCTACTACGTTTATCAAAATAAGCCCCTTTAGGGGCACCTATCTGGCTCAGTTGGAAGAGCATTCGACTCTTGATCTCTGGGTCATGAGTTCAAGCCCCACGTTGGGCATAGAGATTACTAAAAAAAAAAAGAAGAAGAAAAACACTTTTGTAGTTGTTAGTGGTGATCTCGTTGTCGGCACACAGCCTTAGAGTTGAACTGTCAAACTCTGGTTTTAGTCAGTGTTTGTTTAGTGTTTCCAACCCACAGGTCTGCTATGCACCTAGTGCTGAAGTTGCTATGTGTACTGATTAATGTTTTAAATTTTGCTCCTCAGCGAGCACACAATCCAATGGGAGATAAAGACTCAGGCACATGAAAGAGTCACATAGAAATACAAACGGCTGAGGAACCGCTCCGCAGCCGTGTTTCTCAAACGGTGGTCTGGGGACGAGGGTCAGGAGCACCTGGGAGCTTGTTAAAGTGCACTGTTGCAGGAACCTTCCTCAGTCTGCGGACAAGCACACCGGGGGTTTGGACGCACAAGCACAGTGCGGAGCACCACTGCAGGTAATCAAGTATCAACGCAAGTGGGTACACGCTGCAGGTGTTTATAGTTCCTTCCTTTTCCCCTCCGTGAATAGGAGGGGCTGAACTGACATTCAGGACAATGAAAAAGGACTGGGTCACAGCAGAAAGTGTTAATTAAACAGGAAGTGAGGAAGCAGTTCTCACCTCAGCATCTTCTACACTCTGGAGAGGCAGGGCATGGTAATTACTTTTCTTTTGTGCGTGTGTTTGTTGTTTCATTTTATTTTAAGAGAGAAGAGAAAGAGACGGCACGGGGGGGGGGGAGTGGAAAAAGGCAGAGGAGGAGAGAGAGAGAGAGAGAGGGAGAGACAAGGACAGAGACAGAGAATCCCAAGCAGGCTCCATGTTCATTGTGGAGCCCAACATGGGGCTGGATCCCATGACCGCAGGATCATGACCTGAGAGAAAATCAAGAAACTCCCAACCAACAGAGCCACCTGGGCGCTCCTGCTTTTATCTTTTAAAAGACTTACTAGTGTCCTGCACTTTTGAGACCCGATTTAGATGAAACATTTTCTAAAGGGACTTTTTTCGTTTTCTTTTTAAAGTCACCTTGTTATCTAAAATCTTTCAGTTAGGGTAAAGTCATGTAAGTGATTTCTTCAGAAATCATTTTTAAAGTCAGTGAACATGGAACAGGAAATGAGTGCCCAAGCAGCTACTGTGACCCCAGCGTCCCGCCTCACTCACCTGCAGCTGGTTTCTCTGTTTGGTTTTAGATGGAAAACTCTCTGTGGTCCTGCGAGCAGAACTAGCCTCGGAGCTCCTGCTGGAACCGTCCACGCCTGTGCTTGCCAAGGTGATGACGGCAGCCCAAAATAGCGTTCGCAACAGCTGAGGAAAGTTGTGATTTTCATTTTAGAACACAAGAGAAATTTTCATCTGTTAGCCTCTTAGTTTTATTAGGTGCTTCTTCTGAAAGTTGTCCATTCTCTAGATTCATGTTTTCCTTACAAACGAAATCTCATTTATTGCGCCCCAGCTTTTGCTCGGGCTAGTGTCAGGTTTTGCCTATACACAGAAGTCAAACGCTTCTGTTTGCCCTGATTTTTAAATTTTATTAAGAGTCCAAAATATTAGGTTTATAGCAAAACAGATACAAGGGCGTAAAGATTTTTTTTCTTTTAAGTTTATTTTGAGAGAGAGAGAGAACAAGAGCCAGGGAGGGGCAGAGAGAGAGAGAGAGAGAGAATCCCAAGCAAGCTCCACACTGTCAGCCCAGAACCCAATGCAGGGTTCAAACCCACAACCACGAGGCCACGACCTGAGCCACTATCAAAGTCCAGACACTTAATCAACTGAGCCACTCAGGTGCCCCTTGGTTTGTTTAAAAAAATAAATAAAAAAACTCCCTAGAGTATCATCTTGTTTTCTGCCTCCTCTAAACATAACTTTTTAACTATAATTTTATTAACTATAATTTTAATAAGAAAAGTTAAAACATCTGAGAATTAAGTGGCTTTGGCCCGTGTAAACTTGGCGGCTGGGCAGTGTGGAAAGTCATCTGGAAAAATAGCTGATTTCTGTAGTTTTGTGGCATTTGATGGGGGTGCTGTATAGATACCACAGTCCCTTGTGACAGACACTGGTGTCTGCTATGATGGGGGCCCCACAGGTCAGGGTCCGGTTCTCAGATTTACCGTCTCAGGAACTTAAAATCCAGATATGATAAGATTCTGAAAAACCAGTTTCAAGGCTGACCATATGGCCAGAATGCCATCTAAATTAATTTACAAGGGCTGATAACCGCTATCACTTATGCACTCAGGAGACCAAAGTGCTGATCAGAAAAGTGCTTGTCAAGCAATAGCCTTTGGACTGGTCTCTTTGCCCCAATCCATGCCACGCAGTGCTTCTGAGTTTTCCATGAGCCCAGTTTTTATTGATTCCCTACTGGGAAACTACACTCAGTGCTCACTCTGAGATTTAAAGATACATTGCACGGGGGTGCCTGGGTGGCTCAATTGGTTACACATTGGGTTCCTGTCATGATCTTGTGCCCCATGAGTTCAAGACCTGTGTCAGGCTCTCTGCTGTCAACACAAAGCCCACTTTACATCCTCTGTCTTACTCTTTGTCCCCCACCCTCAAAAATATTTAAATATTTTTTAAAAATGTGTCGCATGGGTGGTGGTGATGGTTGCACAACAGTGTGAATGCACCTAATGCCACTGAACTTGGTATATTTTATGTGTGTTTTGCCGCAGATGGGAGGAATTGGTGCAAATCCCTAAGGGCCTTACAGGTGTGGCTCATTCAGGCTGTATTGTTCTCTCTGGGGTCTCCCCTCCTATTTTTCCCGGTGTGTATTTCTTCCTGCTGTCTTCCATGCACCATTCAGCGTGCTTCTTAGCCTAGATTTGCTGAAATCTCTTCCGACAAAATTCTACCCATTTACAACATACATATGCATACACGCTCCATCGGGAGGCCTCACTTTACAATACTCCCTTGCTCAACCTGATTTGCTCTCTCTCTCTACTTGGAACACATAGCCCTTTGTTTAGACCAGCACTTTCCAAGTCTTGTTGTGTACCGGAATCACCTGGAGAGCTAGTAAAGCACGCAGGCCAAGGCTTAATGTGAAGGAACTACCCTGGGTCTTCATAGTTCCCAGGTGAGCCCCCCGGTAAGTTTGAAGACCACTGGTGTGGACTTTGCTTATAGCACTTGTAACTTTCTGAATTTTTTTTCATGTAATTGGTGCATTTACTAACACTCTGAATTAAGTTGTAAGTTTCAGCAGTTCTACTCTTTGAATCCTCCTCCACTGCAGTGACTTTCAAGGGTAGGAACTCAGCGACTCTGTTGTACAGAATTGACAAAAGTAAGAACTGAGAGGGTGTGGTGGGAAGGGTTGGGTGGTACTCACCAAAGTGGAGCCAGCTGTAGGCTGCTTGGTATACACTGATGAGGACTCCATCCGTAAAGCCATAGGGAGCCAGTGAGTCAGTTATTGAAGGTCCACAGTGCACACAGTTGTCATCAGATGCCTTTATCCAGGGTCTGTGTCCTGAGGGAACAGATGGATCCATGAAGGAGAGATAACAGGCGCTGATCTAGTCATGACAAGATACAATGACTTCTGAGAAAGGCAGAGATGGAATCACAGTAGTATCTTTAATGTGTTTAGACTGTGAATCTGAAGTTCTGTGCAGAGGGATATGTCTAGGACCAAGAGAGCTGTGCTCTCGAAAAATACTATGGGTCAAGCTAGGGTCAACTAGGGCAGACTTTAAAACTGTGACCTGACAGTAGCCATTGACAATAACCTACAATTAAAACAAACCTCCAAACCCCCTGTAGGTCTGCAGAGATCACCGCAGATCCTGTGGGTGTCTGAGTCCTCTACTATCTCCATCCCAGCAAAGTGGGACAGCTGTGTTTGGGTGGCGGGGTGCTGACCAGGGCAACACTAGCTTCTGACTCCCTTAGTGCTCACCTCTTTGGTGGAAATCCACCATTTCTGGCACCCAGTACTTCATTCACTCATTTAATTATATACATTTACTGAGCACTTACTGTGTGCCAAGCACTTTGCGGAGTATGTGGTGATGTATTCCCAGCAAAATGCAGGCACTTCCCCTCCACACATTCTCACTCTGTCCCAGCTTGTCCTCTACCTGTTTTGCCCTTGGAAAATCTCACTTGGGAGTATCCATTTAGTAGTAGGGGGAGAAACAATAAAAGCTACTTCTGAACAGTACCTTGTCTTAAAATTGCTTATGTTCTAACCATCCGATTTACTTATTTCTAGGGCACCGTCGATTTCCTCTCTCTGGATTTGTTTTATGAATGCCAAGGCGAGGCAAGTTTGCCACAGAAGTTGAGCAAATTGCAGGTAATTTGAGCCATTTCCCATATTGATGAGTGGTGAAGGTTCCTGACAGCATAGTAGACATTTTTTTAATCTTTATTTTCTTTTGAGAGACAGTGTGCATGAGCCGGGGAGAGGCAGGAGAGAGAGAATCCCAAGGAGAGAGAGAATCCCAGATGTGGGGCTCAGTTCCACAAACTGTAAGATCATGATCTGAGCGGATACCAAAAGTTGGATACTTAACTGACTGAGCCCCAGCTCATTAGACATTTAATACTCTGGCTGATGTGTAAACTGAGCTCCCACCCACAGTCAGCAGACCTGCAGAGTTGCACTGGGGAGATCTCCAGTGAATGCATTGCTGGAGAACATTGGGTGGGAGGGGTCAGGCAGTCTTCCCTGGAAGGGATAATGGGGGTTGTCTTATTAATGTAAATATTTACATGGATCTCTTGTGCAGAAATGTACTGAGAATTGAAATTCCAGTGTTCATTCTAAGACTTAAAAGGGCTTTTCATGGGGGCGCCTGGGTGGCTTAGTCGGTTAAGCGTCCGACTTTCGCTCAGGTCATGATCTCGCGGTTCGTGGGTTCGAGCCCCGCGTCGGGCTCTGTGCTGACTGCCAGCTCAGGGCCTGGAGCCTGTTTCAGTCTGTGACTCCCTCTCTCTCTGACCCTCCCCTGCTCACGCTGTCTCTCTCTCTCCTAGAAATAAATAAAAAACATTAAAAAAAAAAAAAGGCTTTTCATGGATGGTGGTCGCAGTTGCGCAGCAACATGAATGTACTTAATGCCACTGAACTGTACACTTAGAAGTGGTTATGATGACAAATTTTATGTAGGTCTCACCACAAGTGGAAAAAAGAACTTTCATACCCAGTCCTGCTGAGTCAGATGCCAGCTATGGGAACCTTCCTGTAACCTTGGGTCCTTTCTTCCTGTTCCCAGGATTATTTTCCTCAAGTCTAATGATTGTGACTATTTAGGGCAAGCATGTTGGATGCCACCTACCTATCTATTAGCTTTCTCTCCTCTGCTTGGTCACTGCTGAGCAACTTCTCAAGGAAGACAATTGCCAATTTCCCGGAGAACTGACTGTTATCCCATCTCCTAACAGGGTAGAACGGATTGTATACCCAGTGGCTTCTCTCTGGCCTTCCTGGGTCCTAGCAGTGTTTTCATACTTACCCCTGAAGAGCTTCCCTCTCACAGGCCTCTCCAGGGAGGCCTGGCCACCACCATCCACCCATGCCTTCCTCTTGCCTGGGCAGGTGTGGGTATAAAGCCACTCCTCTCTGCTTTCAGCCCTGAGCCTCCTGGCTTTGAATCCGAGCACCCCCACCATCAAGCATTGTTAGAGGAATGATCTGTTTAAAGGCCAAGCTCATCAGTGTCAAACTATCAGTGCTGCAGCTAGGTGGGATCTCCATTTGATTCAAGGCTAGAAGCTTGAAATGGAGTAATTAGCATCAGTCCCATCCCAGGTCTGTGGGTTTCCTGCTGACCCTTGTAGACACTGCTGTTTTATTATCTACAAATAATTTGATAGTCAGAGACAGCAGATACATTTGCAAGATATTTGAGTAATAGCTGCTATGGCTTTAGTGCCTGCTCTGTGCCCTACACTGTGTGGGGCACTTTACCCTCACATATCCCTACCCCTCACAGCAGACCATTAAGAAACTAAAGAAACTTAACCAGGGTCAGACATGAGGTAGTGAGCAGAGCTGCGATTGGAATCAGGGCTTTCTCCTGACACCACCCTGCCTATCCAAAACAAAAATAATTCCAATGTGTTGGGAACTTTATAATGGGGGTGGTATTTTTGAAAATCATGTATAATTTTAGTTGTGTTTCCAAAGATCTTCTTAACTGAACCCAAACTGGCTTGACCCAGAGACTGCGCTGATGGGCTTGCTAGCCAGATTTCTGGGCCGGAAGCAGCGTTGAAGTAGCGTTTTCAAGGCCTGCCGACTAAACCTGTCTTCTGTCTTAAGGAATTCAACCAGAGCTTGTTGCTCAACTAAGGGGTTCAGACAACACCAACATTTTAAAACTGTCTGGGTTATGCAGATACGCATGCCTCAGAGAGGCCATCGACAGGGCTTGGCTTAATTTCTGCTTGAGGATGTGGTTTATAATGTTTGCCTTTTTACAGCAAAATGCTCCCAAGAAGCCTGTTTCCACCAGTGTCTGGATAAAGCTGTGAGCCCTCAGTGGACAGCTGACCAGCCAAACAGTAAAACCCTCCTTGGACAAACTTGGCAGCCATTTACTCTGCCCTACAGCATTTCTTTATTTTATTTCCTTAGGTAGGAATTAGGTTCCAGATGCTGTATTTGACAGCTCAGATGGAGTCCTAAAGATTCAGAATGACCACTTCCATCACCAGCTATGAGGAAAGAACTGAGCTGGAGAGGAGACTGTCCCTGTCTGGGGTTGTTGGTTATAGGTGTGCAGCATGTCACACACAGTGCACCCAGGACAGGGGCTAACTTGTGCCCCTAAGAAACTGAATCACACTGCCCACTGCCTCCTTCGGAGCATATCCTTCCTCCTCATCCAGGGTCCTCCTGCTCTCCTCCTGGAGGCTTGAAGTCATAGAGGGGCAGGTCCCACGCTGCCCCATTCCTGTTTCCCTCCATGCTCCCCCAGAGCACCTGCACATCCTTCTCTGAGCCTCAGGGACCCTCACTGCTGCTCTTCCCACCAGCACACAGGTGTTTCAGGGCGGGAGGCCATGCTCAGGCCCAGCATGTCGATGAAGAGCTACAGCACATCTAAATTCTGCAGGAGGCGCATGAGCAGTGTCCTCTGTTCCTCCTACCAGGAAAGGCTCTGCTTACGCAGGAAAACTCCCCACTGAGCTGAAGGCCCCTTCAGCTCTCCTGGCGTAAGATATCACAGACTGCCCCCACTGTGCACTGAACTTTCAGGAGAGAGAAAGCCCTCTGTTCCCTTAGCAGTTGGGCCAGCAAAGGGAAAGAATGTGGACTGTGTGAGCCTTGGGCATCTTAGCGTCTTAAAGCTGAAAGCACCTTATCTGAAAAGAAGGGCCGTTGTTGCAGGTGACTCTGAGAACATAAAGAATGTGCCTGCCTTCTTTGGAAGTAGTTGCTTTTGGTATCTCTCAGTGGGCTTTAACTCCTCAGATGAGGAAACACTTGGTGTGGGGAAAATGACCAAACCCAATCTCCCCGCAAAAAAGGAAATTTAAAGTGAAGTGAAACAACATGTCAACTTACAGATGTTTCCTTTGACAGTGAAATGGCTTAGAAATGGGAGAAAAGTCACACCTGTTCCATATTCATGAGGACTGCTTTATTTTTAACTTTTTATTGTGGAAAATGTCAAATATATCCAAAGGTAGAAGTAAAAGTATAGTGAAGCCATCCCCAATTTCAAAAGCTATTGGCTCATGGCTGGTCCTGTTTCATCTACACCTTACCTTCCTCTTCTCAAGTCAGATTGTTTTGAAGCAAACCCCAGACATCCATAAATACTGTGATGGTGGCACCTGATTAAGCTTCTATAGACAAATGCCTTAACATGAGTAGATGGCCTTGTTCCTGGTCCCACCACAGTGCCTAGCTGGGCACTGTGATCCTTGCCTGTCTCTTTGGTGTGGGTTGATGGGGAGGGTGTGGCTGATGTTACTGAAAAGTGTAGATCATTCTCCCTCATAGTCTAGAGTCTGCTCCCTTTGTTAATTGAGATGTCTGGAGGTCATTTGCCAAACCAGAGTGAGGTTTGTAACTTCTCATCTTGAAAATCCAACCTTGTTATCAAAAGACTTAGGCTAGGCAACTTCAATTCACTTGTTTGCCTTAATCTTTTTCAGACTTTGGAGCCAAATGTGAAAATTTTTATCTTCAACCTAAGATTCCAGGACTGCCCCTCCACCAGGAAGAACTTAGCCGGACTGCTCTTCAACCTTCTCGAGGGTCAGTGGACCGTTGCTGGAGAGTCTTTGAGTCACATTTGCTGCACTGGCTTGGGCAGTAGCAGTCCTGAAAGTCGGGGTTCTGATGAGAGGAAGGACCAGAGGAGGGCTGGTCTGGGACCCCACCCCAGATGCCTTTGTACTATCTGTCCCTTAGCTCTCACTGACCCAAGAAAGAAGAGAGGTTCTGTATAAAGATGACCAGGATGCCTTGGTCTTGTGTAATAAAGACCATCAGACCTCAGGTATCAGGTGTAAGCATGGAATCTGCTCTGTGCCTGCATATCTCCTTCCATTACCCATCCCTCCAATATCTCACCTTTGCCCCCACTCTGCTTACCCTTGTTCATTTCCCCATTTTACCTCAGCTTGCATGAGACCCTGGTGGGCACTTCACCAAAGCCTTCAGGTATAAGCTCATGGACCATCTTCTCTGTGCCTCTTAGTTCAAATTCTTGAGAGTGAATCTGACTGGGGTGCATGGATGAGATCACTCCTGGTCCAGTCACGTCAAGGGAAAGGTGGATTCTGTTATGACATCAGGGGATCAGGGTCTACTAGAGACTCTGTAGGAAGTGGCTGAGGGGCACGTTCCTGGGTGTCCTGATATCCATTGCAATAACCCTATAAGGCAGAGTATGGTATGGAGTATAGAAAATAGTGCCCTTTCTACTACCTGTAACCTCATGACACTCATCCACAGATACCACTTAATAACCCTCACCCTAACTCACTTTTGATGACATAATGATCTCTGTTCTTAAGTTCCACCCCTTTCTAAATGGCTGAAATGGTCAATTTTGTGTTTAAGTGTAGTTTACTACAATTTTAAAAATTCCCTCCTTTTCTGATGTCTGAGTTCTTCTAAATCAGTTGTTCTCCATGTGTGGTCTCCAGACCAGCAGCATCAGCCTCACCTGGGACCTTGTTAGATATTCAAATCCTTGAGCCCTGTGTCAGATGCGCTGGATCAGAAACTGTGAGGTGGGCCCAGCAATTTGTGTTTCACAATTTCTCTGGGTGACTCTGAAGCACATGGAAGTTTGAGAACCAATCTTCTAAGTAGGTGGAAATCACTTCTGATCTCAGTTCTTTAGTACATGGTATTTTCCAAGGAGCCTAGAACAATTGCTTGGAGTTTGGGTATGTTGTATGTATAAGGAAAACGATTGGTGGCAGTCATGCATATTGTTGGTTGGGCTTCAGGGAGAATTAAACTTTTTCTTCTTTTACAGCCATAAATAAAAACCAGGTGATCATCGTTGGGTTTGATCTTAATACTTTCCTGAGCTGTTCAAGTTCTGAGAAAAGGTAATGTTAGATATCCTGAACTATCAATAGCTAATATTTGCAGAATACCCTTTCGCATGTGTGATTTCATGGGACTGTTGCCATCTGCCTCTTACCAGTGATTTTATCATGGCTGTTCTGTAGGCGAGAGAATAAGGCTCAGAGGATGGCAGGGAGAGCCTGTCTCCCACTGCATCTTACTTGGGGCCCATATGGTCCTGCATCCTCACTTGCACTGGTGACCTTTGCAGTTTGCCCAAGTGCACACAATGCGCAGAGCTGGGATTTGAACCCGTTTTCTAATTTAACATCTTGGTGGAGGCAACGTGAGTTTGTGGAAGAGCAGACTGGATTAAAGATAGTTCTGACCACCCCATTGAAGTTACACGTTCTGAGTAAGTGAAGTGAGTTCTCTGTACATGTTCTCTCATGTGATATGTGAAACATCTTCCCCTCAAGGAGATAGCACAGGTAGGAAATGGAGCTGTTGCATGGGGCAGAAGCCTAACTCAGTGGTGTTCTAAGAAGAGGGTTTTTTTTTTTTTTACTTTGTTTTTTATTTCCTCAAGTCATCTCTATACCCAATGTGGGGCTTGAACTCATGACCCTCCAATGTAAACAGTCCCGTGCTCTATCATCTGAGCCAGCCAGGCACCCCCTAAGAAGAGAGGTTTTAATTTATTAAATTAAATTTAAATTAATTTTAATTTATTTAATTGGGATTGCAAATAATTTCTTACCGAATGGCTAAAATAGCAAAATTTGTAAATTGCACACTTAAAAAAAATAAAGCAGGTTTTAGGTTACTGGCATAAGGACGCCCTCACAACACACATAATCCAATGTGCTTGTCAAGTGAGCACGGAAAAGGATGGTGTGGAAACCAGCAGATGGTTGTTCCCCAGAACCCTCAGCCTTCCATGGGTATGTCACACGCGTGAGCTTCACGCACCATGCATTGATGAAGGGCAAAGACTGAAAAGAATCATTTGGCTTCCCAGACTTTGAACTAGAGCTCTCCTTACCCTTCACCTCAGACTGCTAGGCGAGCTCTGTCCAGGGTCATTCACTCAGTTGCTACCATTTTCTTGTACTTCTCCTCTCCTAGCACTTGGGTATCTCAATCTGTTGTCCAGTCCTCCCAACTCACTCCACACCCTGCAGGTTAAACCAACAGACCCCAAGTGGCTGCTACAGGTCAGGCTTTGTGCTGGGAGTATGAATGGTAGAAAGAGCAGATAGGTCAAAACTGCTCCCTGACCACACTTGGAGTCAGCTGAGGATTGCTACACTCTGTCTTTTCAGAAAATAGAACTCAAGAGGCCATAATAAAGGGTTACCCTGAAAGTTCAGTAATTACGAAACCACAAGACACCATATGATACCAGCTCCAAGGTTCCCTCTCTAAACTTGGCCTAACAGAAAGGTTCAACACTGGCTGACATTAAGCTAACAGCCAGAGATCCTCACTCAAGGGGATGTTGGTGGAGAGCCCGCTGGGGGCCAGGGCAGGTGGAGGGGGATTCCGACAGGAGTAACATCCTTTTCTCTTTGAGAATCTTAGACCTCAGAGGGGAAACAGAGTGGCCCACAAATGACTCTAATACCAGATTGTGGCAGAAGATGCAGCGTTGCTCCCCAGAAAGGGGAGAAAGAGCATTATCTGGGATGCTCTCAGGCGGCTGTTGGTAGGGAAGGGACAGCTGAAGTAGGGCTACCTGTAAGGTCTGGGCATAGAGACTGAGGCTATGCTAAATCTCCTGAGAGATACTCAGTACACACATACTGAGCATGCTTAATCTCCTCCCAAGTTAGGTAAATCTGAACTCTCAGTATTAAAGCTTTTAGAGCAAATTAAAGGGTGCCTGGCTAGCTCAGTCAGAAGAAGATGCAACTCTTGATCTCAAGGTCGTGAGTTCTTGCTCCATGTGGAGTGAAGAGATGATAGATACACACATAAGCAAATTAATAAGCAAGCCTTTAGAGCAAATTGTATTTGCTGTTTGTTTTTTATCTTCAAGACTTTATTTCTTCCAAGCCAGGAGGACAAACAGGATCAGGAGAGTTGGGTCAGAGTAGCTGAGGCTGTTCATTGAGTGGGTGTCACCTGTGTCCCTGGTTGTGCTCCAGAGACCTGTATATATTATGGATAATCCATAACTATAGATCACTCCCCACCCCCACTGCTATTTTAGCAAATGTGAGTTAGATGATGCTTCATAAAACAGAAGGTACTTAGGTTTGGAAGGCCCAGATTTTGCTCCTTTGGACAGAGGTCCTTCTGCAATGTCCCTGTCACTTCTACCAGTTCTGTGCTCTGAGCCAAACACCGACAAATGACATCCTCTCTCCACATGACGGCCATTGGACAGGGGATGCTCTTGTAATGCACCTCCTTCCCCCATCCCCTTGCATTTTCCCCTCCAGACCAAACACACCCACCTTCACCAACCCTTGCTCAACATTGCCCTCTGCTGGTGTCACTGCCACATGCTCTCCATCCTGGCCTTGGAGATTGGTAAATCAGTTTAGGGTTTGATTTGAAACATTAGAAGAAAATGTTTTCTTTAAAAAAGAAAGGAAGGAAGGAAATACAGAAGGAGAGAAATGGACTAGAATAGAAAATAGAGTGCATTCATGTACAGATAGTATTTTTACAGTACGTTTATTTCAAATCTATATATTTGAATTTATATATATGAAATATTAAAAAATACATACATGTCTACACATCTACAAATACAGTGATGTGTGTTTAAAAGCACAGACTGTATTCTACAGTTTGTAAACTATGTGATCAAGGAGTTCTCATTAAAAAAAATAATAAGATGTGAGTTCATTTACATTAAAAAGGCTGGAGATGGATGATCTCAGTAGGTATAATTATCAGGAATCTAGGCTTCTATCTTAATGTTTTATCCTCCTTAACAAGGCTTCTATCTTAGCATCCAAGATGGATGCCTGAGCTCTTGCCATTATGTCCATAATTTAGGCAGCTTGAAGAAGCAAGGTCACAGCCGGGGCTAATATTTAGCTGGTGCACATCAGCAGAGCTATACCAGTAATTCACTTATTGAAATACTTTCTTCCTTACCAGTTGGTAAACAGGTGCTGGTCTCCTGATGCCCAGAATATACTCATTTCTTTGAGTCTCAATTTCCTTCTCTATAGGATAAGGTTAAATAATTGAAGTACTTATCTCATAAATTTGTGAAAATTAATGGAGAGACCCACATTCTTATCACAGTGGCCAGCACAGAATAGCCACATAATGAATTAGAACCATCATTATTATTAGTTTTACAAGCAGTAAGTAATAGGAAAAAAGCATGGCATCAGAACTAAAGACAGGATTTGGGGACAAGTTAATAGAGGAAACAGGCTTGGCACAGTGTTTTGAGTCCTGCAGAAGCAATGATAAATTCCCTTAAGAAGGGGCAATCATAGTAATTTTCCCATCTACCAAGCACTTGTGTGGCTTTTGAGTCCGTGTTTCTAGAACGTTTACTGATGACACACACTGCCGCCATCCGTCAGTCTGGGGGCGCAGGTAACTCCCAGTCATTACTCACCGAGGCCTTTCCGCCTGTCTTTCGGATCCCGCAGCGGGCCCTGCTCTCCGACGGACCGCGCGCCCCTGCAGATGGCCGCGCAGCCGGCCCCGCGGAGCGCCGCAGGCCCCGCGCCGCCGCCGGGCTCAGCCTACCGGAGAGTCTGGGCCACGTTTGCCAGCCAGTCCAAGGCCGAAAGGGACGCTTTCCTGCGGGGTGATTTCCCCGAAGGCTTCCTCTGGGGCGTCTCCACGGGAGCCTTTAACGTGGAAGGCGGCTGGGCTGAGGACGGAAGGGGGCCGAGCGTCTGGGACCACCTGCGTCGCCGGCGCGCAGCCCACGGCACAGCCACGCCGGAGGTGGCCAGTGACAGCTACCGCAAGGTGGACACCGACGTGGCCCTGCTTCGCGGCCTCCGAGCTCAGGTCTACAAGTTCTCCATCTCCTGGTCCCGCATCTTCCCCACCGGGCTCGGGCCGAGGCCCAGCCGCCAGGGCGTCGCCTACTACAGCAGGCTCATCGACAGCCTGCTGGACGCGGGCATCAGGCCCATGGCCACGCTCTTCCACTGGGACCTGCCCCAGGCCCTGCAGGAGCGCGGCGGGTGGCAGGAAGACAGTGTGGTGGACGCCTTCCTGGACTACGCGGCTTTCTGCTTCGCCACCTTCGGGGACCGCGTGAAGCTGTGGGTGACCTTCCACGAGCCGTGGGTGATGAGCTACGCGGGCTGCGGCACGGGCCGACACGCGCCGGGCGTCTCCGACCCGGGAGTGGCGTCTTTCAAGGTACTGCTCATCCTTGCAGCGCCGTCTCACTGGAGGAGAATTTGGCTGGGAGAAAGTAATTTTCCCTTCCAGTCAGTAGGGCTTTCCTATCTGTGCTCTAAAGGAAGCCACAGGGAGGGAAGGCACCGTAAATTCTTAACCACCTTATTTTGTCCAGATACTGTGCTGGCACTTTGATCAGTTATTACATCCTTGGAACAGCGCTGGTAGATAGGGGAATTGGAGCTCAGAGAGGAGAAACTGTTTCCTGATGGCATCGCTACAGGGTCAGCAGTTTGAAGCCAGAATCTGAGCCCAAGTCTACTCGACTTTACAGCAAATTTTCTTTGTCAGCCAGGACTCTTAGGACTCTTAGTTGCATGGGACAGGAAAACCAACCCAGACCGACTTAGGCAGAGAGGGAGTCCATCAGGACTCTTCTCAGGAAACTGAGAAGTCTGGGTTTTAATATGCTTTTTTACAAAAAAAAAAAAAAAAAAAAGTTTATTTATTTTGAGAGAGAGAGAGAATGAGTTGGGGAATGGCAGAGAGAGAGAGAGAGAGAGAGAGAGAGAGAATCCCAAGCAGGCTCCAACCTGTCAGCACAGAGCCAGAGGCGGGCGGGGCTCATTCCCATGAACAGTGAGATCATGACCTGACCTGAAATCAAGAGTCAGAGGCTTAACTGAGCCACCCAGGCGTTCCTGAAAAGTCTGGGTTTTAGCTGGTCAGAGTGGAGCTTGATCAGATAGATCCCAAACGATGCTACGAGTATTCAATTTCTGTTCTCACACCCCTTGTTGGTTTTCTACTTGGGCTGCCTGGTGGCCAGATTGTAGCAGCTGCGCTCTCCTATTTCAAGACCAGCAGGAAAGAAAGCTTGCCTTTCCTCTGGCATTCCCAGCAAATGTGTCCCTGTGCCTTGTGGTTGCTGCATGGGTTGTGTGCCCATCCCTGAACCATTCTCTAAGTCTAGGCAGTCAGTGCACTGACTGGTCTGGGTCCAGGTCCCAGCTCCTCTACATACTGGCTGAGAGGTGGGGAGGTGGAAAGGGGTACAGGGTTTGGCTTTCCAATGGGTAGGCAGGGTATCATTTCCACAAGGGGATGTATATACTGGAGACAAAATTTTAAATATGGGCCCTTTGCATCATTTCTTTTTTCACTAAAATCTCCAGAAAACCCACCAGCTTTCCCTGGCATCCATATTCAGGATGGACATGTTAGCCTGACCTTCTCCTGCGACACTTGGGTTCTGTTCTGAAATAGGAGTCTATGCTTTGCCCCATGCTAGGTGTTAAGGAGGATGCATGGCCCATATCCTCAAGATTTAATACTTTTTGGAGATGATAGAAATACAGATAAGAAAATTAGAGAACAATCCAAAATGTCCACAATCAAAATGAGCTAGAATCAATGACTTGATGAAATGCCAAAAATTACAACACTGAAATCAAAGCTTCCACTCTGCTCTTGTTCAACAAGAACATAAACACTGAGAGAGAACACTTGTCAGCTTAGAAGGTTTGAACCGTTCTCTTTATCTCCTTATTGTAAAACTCATCCCAGCCTCTTCTCCTTAGGCTTCTTATCCCTCCAACTGTGGCTCCTGGAAAGTACAGTTCACCTTTCTCCTTCAATTCTTGCTTTGTGATTATTAGTTAAAACAGCATAATACCGTCAGAGGAAGATTGCAAAGAAAATGTGTCACTCGTCATTCTGCCCAGTCCTGGCTTCCTTGCATTCAGTGTGCTCACAGAGCGCACTCCATTCAGGGCATTTTTTTTTAAATTTTTTTATTTATTTCTAGGAGAGAGAGAGAGACAGCGTGAGCAGGGGAGGGTCAGAGAGAGAGGGGGAGATACAGACTCTGAAATTGGCTCCAGTCTCTGAGCTGGCAGTCAGCACAGAGCCCGACGCGGGGCTCGAACCCACGAACCGCGAGATCATGACCTAAGCGAAAGTCAGACGCTTAACCGACTAAGCCACCCAAGCGCCCCATTCAGGGCATTTTTTAAAGTAGACTTCATTTTTTCTAATGTTTGTTTATTTTGAGGGAGAGGGAGGGAAGGAGGTGGGGGAGATGCAAAGAAAATCCCAAGCAGACTCCACACTGACAGCGCTGATGCGGGGCTCGAACTCAGGAACCGTATGATCATGACCGGAGCCAAAATTAAGAGTCAGACATTTAACTGACTGAGCCAGCCAGGCCCCTCAAGTAGACTTTATTTTTTACAGTAGTTTTAAGTTCACAGCAAAATTGAACAGAAGTCACATGGATTTTCCATATACCCTCTGCTCCCACATGTGCACAGCTTCCTGTGTTATCAGCATCCCCCACCAGCACGGTACACTCATTACGATCGCCGAGCCTACCTAGTGCCCACTTCTTACCTGACCTGTCATTAACACTTTTCCATGCTCCTACATGGCCATGGTGACTGGTTCTGCTAGTTGTCTAATATTCCACCGAGCCCCCCTGCCTGATGCTCACTCGGTTAGAAGGCACACATTTCCCGCCTTTTGGAAAGAAGTACAGTTTGCCATTGGAGTTATTGACCCAGTTAAGGATTAACATTTAGAATGTGAGAAGCAATGAGAAGTTTCACTTCCTAGGGCATATTCTCATGTGAAAGTCTTCAAGAGTAAGCATCATTATCTTCAGATGATAAAAATGAAAAAGGAAAGGATGATAAGCAATAGCAAGCTCCCTCCTACACTCCAAGTTTCTGCTTGGTGCTCTGTACACATGATCTTACTTAGTCTTCCTAAATGAGTCCATAATTCCTGCTTCTTACAGACAAGGACACTGAATGAGAAGATTGTTTGAGTCTGCTAAGCAAGTGAGTGACAAAGTCAAGATTTCAGTCTAGGTTTGTTATATTCCAGACACCCTGATTTTACCCGTTTTCCCATGGCACTCTGCCAAGGAGAGCTGTTGACTTTTGTAAGACCTTGAGTTAAGTTCACAAAGAGATTCCTGGTCATGGGTTTTCTTCCTAGATTGCATTAAGTGGAGAGAGCAGGGAGGTTAGAAAGAATTGTCCTATCCCTTGTATGTCAACTAAAATGATCCCCCCAAACTGATGAATTAGTCAATAAGCACTTTTTAAGAACAAAGTCAGAATAGCATCATGGGTGACCGTACAGGCCTAGCATCAGACTTCTTACATTCTATACCTCTCTGGATCTTGTTTCCTTCATCTGTATAGTGGTAATAATAATTATTCTGTCACACAAGATTGTTGGGAGGAGTTTCTGAGAGAATTCATTAATAGTTTTTACTGTGAAATATGGTTATTGATGCTATTGCTATTGACCTGTTGATGGTGATGTTGACTTGTTTACATTGTTATTGACGTACTGACTTTGTCTGCATTGTTGATATTGCTGGCACTGGTGTGGATGATGTTGATGTCACCATTGTTCATGTGGTTGATCTACTGACATTGTTAACATCAGTCCTAACTGCTTGTTGATATTGTTGACTTGTTGATCTTGGTATAACTTGCTGATGATTTTATGATGTTATTGACATTGCTGTTGTTACTGATGTGGACATTTTCAGTGTTGCTATTTTATTAACATTGGTAACATTATTGACATTGGTATTAGCTTGTTGATGTTGTAGACTTGTTACTGGCTTGTGGTTGTTATTGGCTTTGCTACTGGTTGTTATTAAGCACTATATTTCCTTCTCTTTTTCCTCACAAGGTGGCTCACTTGGTCCTCAAGGCTCATGCCAGAGTTTGGCACCACTATAATAGCCACTATCGTCCACAGCAGCAGGGAAGTGTGGGCATTGTGTTGAACTCAGACTGGGCAGAACCTCTGTCCCCAGAGAGGCCTGAGGACCTCAGTGCCTCTGAACGCTTCTTGCACTTCATGCTGGGCTGGTTTGCACACCCCATCTTTGTGGATGGAGACTACCCTGCTACCCTGAAGGCCCAGATCCAACAGATGAACCAGCGGTGCTCCAGTCCTGTGGCCCAGCTTCCTGAGTTCACCGAGGCAGAAAAGCAACTCCTAAAAGGCTCTGCTGATTTTCTGGGTCTGTCTCATTACACTTCCCGCCTTATCAGCGAGGCCCAGCAAGACACCTGCATCCCCAGCTATGATACCATTGGAGGCTTCTCCCAACATGTGGACCCTGCATGGCCCCGGACCTCATCCTCTTGGATTTATGTGGTGCCCTGGGGTATAAGGAGGCTGTTGCAGTTTGTATCTTTGGAATACACAAGAGGAAAAGTTCCGATCTACCTGGCTGGGAATGGCATGCCCATAGGGGAGACTGAAGATCTCTTCGAGGATTCCTTGAGAGTAGACTACTTCAATAAATATATCAATGAGGTGCTCAAAGGTAAGAACAGTGGATATGCTGGTGATTGGAAGGTGGGTGGTACTTCTCCAAGTCTTCAGATTTCTGTTTAATGAGACAGAGTCTCCTAAGAAAACAAAGCCTAAAAGTAGTATTAGTAGTAATAGCATGAGCCCTTCACAGCAGCCTCCTAGATGTTACCCCCAGAAGCCTCAAGTGTTTGTTTCTATGTTCTTATTTCCTATAATGCTGCCTCCTACATTCTGCCCATCTGAGTCCTATCCATTGATCAAAGACTCATCATCTTTTAACACATTCATTTAACAAATATTTAGTCAGTGCCTATTATGTGCCACACATTGCACAAGACAGTAAGGGTAAAATATTGAACAATATCATCTTTTCCCATAGACAGTCTACAGAGGGACATAAACAGAAAATTGTAATAAAGGATGACAATGGCATTATAGGATGGGACTCCAACCCATTAAATCTTCCCCTGTTGTTCTTGCCACATCATCTCCATCTCCTTTAGTCAGCTATAATATCTATATTCCACATCATTCACTTTGATCCAGTTAGTTCATATCAACAGCACCAGTCTTACCTGACACAGTTTCAAATGTCTTTTTAAATTTTTTAAAAGATATTTTTAAGGTTTATTTTTGAGAGAGAGAGAGAGAGAGAGAGTAAGAGCAAGGGAGAGGCAGAGAGAGGGAGACATAGAATCCAAAGCAGATGCTGGGTTCCAGGCTGTCAGCACAGAGCCCGATGTGGGGCTCAAATTCACAAGCTGTGAGATCATGACCTGACATGAGCCATGAGATCATAAGCCACTGAGTTGCCCAAGCACCCTTAAATTTTTTAAAAATTTTAATTCCAGTAAAGTTAGCATACATTGTTATATTGGCTTCAGGTGTACATAGGTGTCTATAGTAATCTTATAATTCTATACATTGCTTAGTGCACATTATGATAAATGTACTTATAATCTCCTTCACCTATTTAACCCATCCGCCTACCCCTCCTCTCCAGTAACTGTCAGTTTGTTCTCTATGGTTAAGAGTCAGCTTCTTGGTTTATCTCTTTTATTCTTTGTTCATTTGTTTTGTTTCTTCCACATATGAATGGAATCATATCATGTCTTTCTCTGACTTACTTCACTTACCATTATATCATCTAGATCCATCCATGTTGTTGCAAATGACAAGATTTCATTCTTTTTTATGGCTGAGTAATATTCTATTTCTATTCTATTCATATTCTATATAAATACCACACCTTCTTTATCTATTCATCTATTGACGGACACTTGTGCTGCTTGCATAATTTGGCTATTGTAACTAATGCTGCAATAAACAGAGTTCATGTATCTTTTCAAATTAGTATTTTTATATTCTTTGTAAATACCCAGTAGTGGAATTACTGGATCACATGGTAATTCTATTTTCAATTTTTTTTTTAGGAATATCCGTCCTGTTTTCCACAGTGACTGCACTAAGTTGCATTCCAACCAACAGTGCATGAGGGCTTCTTTTTCTCCACATCCTCACCAACACTTACTGTTTCTTGTGGTTTTGATTTTAGCTATTCTGACAGGCATGAGGTGATATCTCATTGTAGTTTTGATTTACATTTCCCTGATGATTAGTGGTGTTGAACACCTTTTCATGTATCCGTTGTCCATCTGGATGTCGTCTTTGGAGAAATGTCTGCTTGTGTCTTTGGTCCATTTTTTAGTTGGTTTGTTTTTTAGGTGTTGAGTTGTATCAGTTCTTTATATATTTTGGATATTAATCCTTTATAGGATATGTTATTTTCAAATATATTCTCCCATTCCAGGGGTTATCTTTTAGTTTTGTTGATTGTTTCCTTTATTGTGAAGAAGCATTATGTAGTCCTGATAGTTTATTTTTGCTTTTGTTTCCCTTGGCTCAGGACACCTATCTAGAAAGATGTTGATATGGCTGATGTCAGAGAAGTTACTGCCTGTGCTTTCTTGGATTTTTATGGTTTCAGGTCTCTCATTTAGGTCTTTAATCCATTTTGAGGGGTTTTTTTTTGGTTTGTTTATGGTGTAGAAAATTGGTCCACTTTCATTCTTCTGCATGTAGTCGTTCAATTTTCTCAACACTGTTTGTTGAAGGGACTGTCTTTTTCCCATGTCTTTTTATTCCAAGTAAAAAGGAATGGCAAATAGTTTTCATCTCATATATGAGCACTAATCAAGTGATGCATAGCTAGTCAGCTGCCTAGAGGGCTCTTCTGAGAAGATTTCAAGGCCGTGTGTAGATTCAAAGACAAAGAGTTGGTTAGCAATACCTACCATGACCACTGCAGTAGAGTGGAGACACAAAACCAGTGTTTATGAGGCCAGACACCTTCTCTTAGACTTTGCTTGTGTTCAGCATCAGGGTTACAATCCTGTAATCTTCACAATCTTAGAGTCCCATTAGGATGTCATCTCAAGTAATCTTTGCAACAGCCTTGTCAGAAAATAGGAGCAGAGATTTTCCTCATGGGACCATTGTGAAAACTGATGCTCTGAGAGATTACATGGTGTGCCCAAACAGCCAGTGATGGAAACTATAGACCTTTCTATCGCTGGCTCAGCAATACCTACTAACCTATGCAGCTTCTATTTATCTTTGTCTCTAGAGACTTTTACAGCCTGGGACATAGTAGGTGTTTACTAAATTATTTGTTGAATGAATAAATTAATTATGTAAATTAAATGAATTGCCTGCCTCTTCCACGGTCAGTGTTAAGAAGCTGTGTAATCTGATAAAAATAGGGCTTAAATCTTTGCTGGTTGCCAGTTGGAGCTCAAAGTCATTGCTTTACTTTGACAGTGGTTTTTGGTTGAGTCACTAGATGCTGTTTTAATTCTCTGACAGTTCTGCAGGCCAGAAGTCCAAAATGGAGATGCCAGTAGGGGCCACTCTGCCTCCAAAGTCTCCAGAGGAGACTCTCTCCTTGTCTCTTCCAGCATCTGGTGGCTCCAGGCATTTCTTGACTGGTGGTTGCATTGCCCTAATCTCTGCCTCCATCTTCACGGGGACCTTCTCTATTTCTCTTTTAAGGATGCGTGGACTCCCAGTTAATGCAGGATGATCTCATCTTAATATCCTTAACTTAATTACATCTACAAAGACCCTTTTTCCAAATAAGATTACATTAACTGGTTAAGATTTGGACATATCTTTTTAGAGACCACCATTCAACTCACTGTACCAGGGAATACCTTACTGTAGGCATTATTTCTCTTTAAGATGGGATGTGTGATCATTTTATGTCAATATTGCTAGATATGAGGAAAAACAAAAGTATATCTTAAAAATTAAGTGATTTATGCATTCTATTAAAAAACAACAACCAAGGAGTCTTGATAGTAGCAGATGGGACACATTCTCGTATTCATTTTGTGGCAGGGACACTCTTCTGGATGGAGATTTATGACCATGTATGTGGCCTGATGATTTGTGGGCATCTTGTGGATTTTCTTTTATTCATTCTAAGGGAAAAGGGTTAACATTTTTGGGGTAACTTAAATCCCCTCCAAAATGTGTGCATCAAAAGGGAAACCTTTAAATAGCAACATCAGTAACAGAGCCTTTATTTTTTTTTTTAAATTTTATTTATTTTTACTTTTTGTTTTTTGAGAGAGGGAGAGAAAGCATGAGTGCAAGCAGGGGAGGGGCAGAAGGAGGGAAAGAATCCAAAGCAGGCTCCATCCTCAGCACAGAGCCCGAGGGTAGGGGGCAGGAGGCTCCATCTTATGATCAACTGTGAGATCATGACCTGAGCCAAAATCAAGAGTCAGACACTTAACCAACTGAGTCACCCAGGTGCCCCACAAAGACTTTAACATAATCCCAAGTTTTGTTTTTCTCCATAGCCATCAAGGAGGACTTGGTGGATGTTCGATCTTACATTGCTCGTGCCCTCATGGATGGCTTTGAAGGCCCCTCTGGTTACAGCCAGAAGTTTGGACTGTATCATGTCAACTTCAATGACAGCAGCAAGCCAAGGACTCCCAGGAAATCTGCCTACTTTTTCACCAGCATCATTGAAAAGAATGGTTTCCTCCCCAAGGCAGTAAAGAGACTGCCACCACCCAGTATAGCCAACTTTCCGCGTAAAATCAGAGCCTTCACTTTTCCATCTGATGTGCCCTCCAAGGCTAAAGTAGTTTGGGAAAAGTTCTCCAACCAACCCAAGTTTGAAAGAGATTTGTTCTACCATGGTACTTTCAGAGATGACTTTCTGTGGGGCGTATCCTCATCAGCCTATCAGATTGAAGGAGCTTGGAATGCTGATGGCAAAGGCCCCAGCATCTGGGATAACTTCACCCACACGCCAGGGAGCAATGTGAAAGGCAATGCCACTGGAGACGTTGCCTGTGACAGCTATAACCAGCTGGATGCTGATCTCAATATGCTTCGAGCTTTGAAGGTGAAGGCCTATCGCTTCTCTATCTCCTGGTCTCGGATTTTCCCAACAGGGAGAAACAGTTCCATCAACAGATACGGTGTTGATTATTACAACAGGCTGATCAATGGCTTGGTGGCAAGCAACATCTCTCCCATGGTGACGCTGTTCCACTGGGACCTGCCCCAGGCCCTCCAGGATATTGGAGGCTGGGAAAATCCTTCCTTGACTGAGTTGTTTAACAGCTATGCGGACTTCTGTTTCCAGACCTTTGGGGACAGAGTCAAGTTCTGGATGACCTTTAATGAACCCACATACCAGGCATGGTTGGGTTATGGCTCAGGAGATTTTCCTCCAAAGGTGAAGGACCCAGGCTGGGCACCTTACAGAATTGGCCACGCACTCATCAAAGCTCATGCCAGAGTGTATCACACTTATGATGAGAAATACAGACAGGAACAGAAGGGGGTCGTCTCTTTGAGTCTCAGTGCACACTGGGCAGAACCCAAGTCCCCTGAGATCCCAAGGGATGTGGAGGCAGCTGACCGAATGCTGCAGTTCTCACTGGGCTGGTTTGCCCACCCCATTTTCCGAAACGGAGACTATCCCGATGCCATGAAGTGGAAAGTGGGGAACAGGAGTGAGCTTCAACACTTAGCCACCTCCCGCCTGCCAAGCTTCACTGAGGAAGAGAAGAGATACATCCGGGCTACAGCTGACGTGTTCTGCCTCAACACCTACTCCTCCAGAATTGTGCAGCACAAAACACCCAGGTTAAACCCACCCTCCTATGAAGACGACCAGGAGACAACCGAGGAGGAGGACCCTTCGTGGCCTGACACAGCAATAAACAGAGCTGCACCCTGGGGGACACGAAGACTGCTCAACTGGATCAAGGAAGAGTACGGTGACATCCCCATTTACATCACTGAAAATGGAGTGGGGCTGACAAATCCGAAAGTGGAAGATACCGATAGGATATTTTACTACAAAACCTACATCAATGAAGCTTTGAAAGGTATGTGAGAATTCATGTCCCCTTTACAGAATCTTCCACCATCCATATGTCATGTGCCTGAGATGGTTTGGCAAAGTGGATTACAAACCATCAACAAGTCTCTCTTAGGCCCTAACTCCATAAGTTTTTTCCTGTCTGGGGTTACATATCCCTTTGGAAATCTGAAAAAAGCCATGGTCATCTCCCCAGATGTACACACACAAAGTCCCCATACGAGTATTTTCATGAGTCCATCCATGCATTATTAAGCAACTACTATGTAACAAGTTCTATTTTCAGTGCAACGAACAAAGAGATAACTTTCTGTTAACATGGTGCTTATATTATATTCTGGTGAGTTCCATGCACCCCAGAGCAAGAAACTCTTCTCTAAAACACATTTCTAGATGTAACTTCTAAAGTGGGCTGAGACTCCTGATTTCAAGCCTGTCCCTTTACCCCAACAGAAGAATCTGATTTACAAAGATCAGTCATTAATACTTGGTATGAGGGCATCAGTGCTGGCAAAAAAGACAAGGTGCTCTGTCCATCTGGGCATACACTGCTCATGTGTACAAGTTAATGGTTTCAATTGCTGTCATAAGTGACGTGCCAGTACTAGTCTAGGGCCCTTGGGGACCTCACCCTCCTGGTGTAAAGCTCTTCTCTGCTTACTTTGGAATGTTTCCAGCCTACCGACTCGATGGTGTAGACCTTCGAGGGTATTCTGCATGGTCTCTGATGGACAACTTTGAGTGGCTGAATGGCTACACAGTCAAGTTTGGACTGTACCATGTTGATTTCAATAACACGAACAGGCCTCGCACAGCAAGAGCCTCTGCCAGGTACTACACAGAGGTCATCACCAACAACGGCATGCCGCTCTCTAGGGAAGACGAGTTTGTCTATGGCCAGTTTCCCAATGGCTTCATCTGGAGCGCGGCTTCCGCTGCATATCAGGTGAGAAATCCGGGGCAGTTCAGTGACCTCTATTGCAGACCTACTATGTGCCAGGCTGTGGGCTCGGTGCTAGAAGGGCAGACAAGAGCAGGGGATTGTCACAGACCTGGAGGGGGAAAGTATGGGTGCCGTGCAAAGAATCTGGGAGGTCCTCTCCCTGGACAGCCCAGCTTCTTCACATCCCCAAATTCAGGCAGACCCACGGCTGCTCGGGCTATGCTGAGATGGACGTTGGCGGGCAAAATGGAGCAGGTGGACCTGGGCACAAACGCTTAGGCAGAGACCCAGAAACCGGAAGATTACCTGCTGGAATGTGTTTGTTTCTTACCTTGTCTCTTCTGAGCAGGCAGTTTGCTCAAAATGGCTGTCATGCAGGCCTGGGCTTGTTTTGATGTCCTGACAACATCATACTATAACCTTATTCATGCCCAAATAAGCTCGATAATCCAGAAAATAGGAGGGTTTTCCTTCTTTGTAGAAAAAGATAAAAAGCAAAGAGTCACGTGCCCAGGCAGCCAGTGGGGGTCCCTGCTTTACATCTTCTGCCTCCATTCATTTTCTTCAAAGCAGGAGTGGAGGCTCTGTGTGTTCCCTGTGGACCCTGGGCAGGGTTGCTGTGAGCTGACCTGACTTTGGGTGTGCCCAGCCCTTGGGTTTCTTCTAGGCAGCCATAGCTCCTAAAGGTGTTTTCGAGAGGGTGAGGGTTGGCTCCTCCTGGATGACTGCACTGTGCCAGGTGACAGTGAAGTCCCAGACTAAATTCTGCCATGTCCAGATATTTATTAACTACATGTGCAAACACAAAACCTCTTCATGTATCCTATTCTGTGGACTGGAGGAAACCCCAGTTCTTGGTCTTCGGTGCTCTGGCCAATACTTTACACGGAGGAAACACTTGAGGACATGCCAGGGTTTCAGAGACCGTGTTCTGTGACTCTTCCTGAAGGCAGAGTCGTTGGTAGCCAGGTTTCATCAGTTTGGCCTGACTGACATTTGCATGCATAAGTCCTTGTTGGGGGGCTGTCCTGTGCACCATAGGATGTTAAGCAGCATCCCTGACCTCTACCCACTAGAGGTCAGCAGATTCTTCCCCAAGTTGTAACACCTAAAAATGCCTGTAGACATTTGCTAAATGTCTCTTCAGGGACAAAATACTCCCTGGGTGAGAACTACTATGCACAGGCTTATAGCTGGACACAGGAAGGGTTAGGAATTTATTCTAGGGCACAAGTGACAGACCGTGTAGGATTCTTAAACCCCGCCCATGCAAGAGAAAAGGAGTGTCCTTGAAAAGCTTTTAGCCAACCCACATCTTGAATAGACCGTCAGCAGGCACAATTGTCACCATTTGGAACATTATGTAGTCTAATTTGCAAAGGGTCAAGTATGAATCAGGAATTGATGAGAGGGCTTATACTGTGGACTTCCTGATTAGATACTACCTGATTGTGCATTATTTTTAAAACCTTTTATTGGGAAATCCTTTTTGAACACAGAAAAGTTGCAGAAATAATAGAGGACTCCTGTATATCCTTTTCCCATATTCCTCAACTGTTAAAAGTTTACTATTTGCCGTATTTTCTGCGTGTGTGTGTGTGTGTGTGTGCGCGCGCGTACACACACACACATACATAAATAGTATATACACGAAACTGATTTTGTCACTTGAATAAGAAAGTATTTACCAGGTTTCTCTAACATAAATTTAAGTATTTTTTAGTTATAAATAATAATTACTTTGTGGGGAGCTACTTGGAGACTAGAAATAGCCTGTTCCTTGTCAAATTTCACCCGCTGGTTTTAGCAACTGTTGCTAATTTGTACCTGAATCCGTTATTAGCTGTGATAGCTGACAAATGGTGATTTTCTAATTTCATGATTCCTCTTATATTTATCAGGTGGCATTCAACAGAAAGGTCAAGCTTGGACTTTTCTCCTATTTATTCATACTATATAAGTATGCATTAGCAGTATAGCCTCAGGGAGTCTTATTTTATTCAATGAATTCTACTATTATTATGTATTTAGATGTTCACATTTTCCACACGTTGCCACGGGGAGTGCCTTTTAGCCAGATCCTGTGTCCTTTCCACATGGCCTGAGCACTTCCTTAGTTCTCTCTGGTACAAGGTGTTTCAGGCTCATCTTGTACCTTTTCTGCCCCAGCCCTGTAATCATCCCTTTCTCTAATGAGCCCTGGTTTCTCTTGATGGGGGCAAAATTTAGAAACCAAGATCTAGGTGCTGGATGTGCTCACTGCTACTGGGGAGTCATCATTCTTCACCCTCACTAGACAGAACTAGGAAATACACATGTGTATACGCACAAACACACGTGCACTTGTTTATTTCTATATCTACCCCATCTCTATGTAGGTTAAAATTTTTTTAATGTTTATTGATTTTTGAGAGAGAGAGAGAGTGAGAGTGTATGTGTGAGCAGGGGAGAGGTAAAGAGAGAGGGAGATAAAGAATCCAAAGCAGGGTCCAGGCTCCGAGCTGTCAGTACAGAGCCCGATGTGGAACTCAGACTCATGAACCACAAGATCATGACCTGAGCTGAAGTTGGGCACTTAACTCACTGAGCCACCCAGCCTCCCTACCCTCATCTCTATGTAGATTTTAAAACCATGAGTTCATACTGATACCTCCAAATCCAATTCACAGGGTCGATGCTAGCCTTCTCGTTGCCCATATTTGTGTCTCTTTTCTCCAGTGGTGAAAAATCTAGCTCCTAATAGCCTCAACATGTTTACTTAGTTCCTCGATCCCCCTGCATTAACTGATCTCTTGCACTGGTGCCTTCCTGCTCGTGCTGAGCCCACTTGCATGGGGCTGTGCAGGCCACGCTGGGGCATATGTTGTTGGTCAGGATGCCAGCACTACCTTACCTCCATCGAGTCACATGGGGTATGTGCAGTAGTGCTTTAAAGTAAATTACAGGGACACCTGGGTGGCTCAGATGTTTAAGCATCCAACTTCAGCTCAGGTCATGATCTCATGGTTCATGAGTTGGAGCCCTGTGTTGAGCTCTGTGCTGACAGCTTGGAGCCTGGAGCCTGCTTGGATTCTCCGTCTCCCTCTCTCTCTCTTTGCCCCTTGTGCTCTCTCTCTCATAAATAAATAAACATTTAAAAAAAAGTAAATTACAGAACTTGGAACTATCATACTACCCAAGCCTGTAAGTAGGCATTTGCCTAGTGGCTCATGGTCACTTTTCCTATAAGGTAGGTGGGAGGAGAGAAAGGAGGCACAGGGCCCAGGTCCTGATGACAAATTCTGCCGCCACAGCTGGCATCACTGTTTGACTGTGATTGGGGCTAGAGGCACGTGGTATTGTTCAGTCAGACTTTCAGTGAGCAGCTACCATATACCAGACATGGCTACGTTAAGTGTTGGGATGCCAAGATCAAAGTCACAATCGCTGAGTCTTGTGGGAAGCCCGTCAGCACTCCCGTAACTGCGAGATGCAGCATGACACTGCCAGGGTGGACACAGAGTGTGTGCAGAAAGCCTTAGGAGTTCACAGATCAGAGGGTGGCCAGGGGAGGTGACGCTGACTTGGGTCCTGACTTGCAGCTCACCCACTGACAGGAAGGAACTTGTGAGGGCTTGACTGCATGATGTAATTTGACCATGTCTTGTCATCTTGAGATCGAAGGTGCATGGAGAGCAGATGGCAAAGGACTGAGTATCTGGGACACATTTTCTCACACACCACTGAAGGTTGGAAATGATGACACTGGAGATGTGGCCTGTGACAGTTATCACAAGATTGCTGAGGACGTGGTCGCCCTGCAGAACCTGGCTGTCTCCCACTATCGCTTCTCCATCTCCTGGTCTCGCATCCTCCCGGATGGAACCACAAAGTATATCAATGAAGCAGGCCTCAACTACTACGTGCGGCTCATTGACGCGCTGCTGGCTGCCAACATCAAGCCCCAGGTGAAGTTGGGCCCCCGCTGGGGGGTCGGTCAAGTCCACATGGGACAGCCACCTGGGCCAGGGAGCTCTTGGTTGTGTAAACAAAATGCTGTTTTCAGGTTCAGTTTTTGAACATAAATTCACATGATGCAGAATTTAAAAAGCATTAAGAGTCCACAGTGAGGACTTTGCTTCAGTCTCTGACCCCGAGCCAGCCAGTTCCCCTCCCTATAAGCAGCCAAGTTTGCGAGGTTCTCATGTCTGTCTTCTGCAGAGGCCGGCCAGCCAGGAGATGTATACATATGTGCATGTGTGGTCCTTGTCCCTCTTTTTCCCTGATGGTCACATATGTGCAGTTTGATGCTTGCTTTTATTTAACAGTATTTTTGTTTTGTTTTGTTTTTAAATATTTGTTTGTTTATTATGAGAGAGAAAGAGCAGGGGTGTGAAAGACAGGGAGAAAGAGAATCCCAAGCAGTCTCCCCACTGTCAGGGCAGAGCCCAGCACAGGGCTCAATCCCACAAACTGTGAGATCATGACCTGCACTGAAGTCAAGAGTCAGATGCTCAATCGACTCAGCCACCGAATCAATCCCCTCCTTTTTTTTTTTTAAAGAAGGCTTCATACCCAGTGGGGATCCCAACATCGGGGTGAGCTCATGACCTTGAGATCAAGACATGATCTAGGATCAAGAGTGGCATGCTTAATGGACTGAGCCCTTAACAGTATTGTTTACACATATTTTCACAACCATATGTAGCTTCCCTGTTTATTTTTCTTAAAGTTATGTGAAATTGTTTGTACCTTACTTCTTGAATTACTTTCCTGTTAATTAACACTCTTCCCTGTGATGTTTCCAGTCTTTTGCCATCTTAACCAATGGTGCAATGAGTAACCACAGGCATACATAATTGTGGGTGTAAGTTTATCTGTAGGCTGTGGTCCTAGAAGCGGAATTGCTGGGCAAAAGGGCGTGTGTTTTGCAGCCAGGAGTTATTTTTTCTTAATGTTTTTATTTATAATTTTTGAGGGAGAGAATGAGTCGAGCAAGCAGGGAGGGGCAGAGAGAAAAGGGGAATGAGGATCTGAAGCAGGCTCTGCACTGACAGCAAAATCCCAATGCAGGGCTAGAACTCACAAACCATGAGATCATGACCTGAGCTAGGTCGGACCGCCCAACCAACTGAGGCCCCAGGCACCCTGAGAGGAGTTATTATGAGTAATAATACAGAAGCTCACTTGTGCACTTACTTTGTTGTCACCAAAATTTTAAAACTTTCCTTGGGAGCCTAAGAATGCATCTCTTCTTGACCTGGGCTGTGTGTGATAAGCGCTGGAGGGCGCTCTTCCGTGAGGCTCTGCGGTTCTCTGCTGTGCTGGCTGGGATTATATACCACGGCCAGAACATAATCTCTGCATGACCACTTTTCTCCCCTCCAAATAAAGTGCTATCTGTATCATTTTCCCTTCATATCAGTAACATTGCAGGAGCTAACCAGCCACCTAACACTTATTACCAGGAATGTTGAGAGAGAGAACGGCCAGGTGGCTGCCCTGAGCGGACAAGGAACTTGATCACACACAACTCAGAACAACATCAGAGAACGTGTAACTCAGGCTCAACCGATCATGTAACCCTTGAAGGCATGGAGGCACTGAAGAAAGAAAAGGTGCTAGGGCAGGGAAAGCTTCAGGGAGGTGTGGAGCCTGAAGAGAGGAGCACGTGGCTGGATGGGTGGGCAGGGGAAGGGCACGCCGTGCAGAGACACTGGGTCTGGGCTAAAGGTGGTTGGTGGCCCAGTGCAGACTGAGGACAGTGGGGATCTGGCTTAGCCAGGACAGGGTGTGTGAGGGCATCAAGGGGAAGTCCAGGGGACAACAAAGGTCACAAGGACATGGCCAGGTGGCCCATCTCCAGCAAAGTGTTCCGACCTCCCCCAGGAAGAGCCTCCAGACCCAGCGCATAAAGTTCACGGGGGTGTCCCTTCATAAGGGAAAGGCTTCCACTCTCCTCCTGGAGCCTCAGAGCCTCACTTAGTACAGTTTGTCCAGGAGGGTTCTGAAGCAGCAGCGTCTCTGATTCCTGACTGCAACCAGAGCGACACTGAAGAGGGGCCACGGGGGAGGCCACGTAGGCCTCACAACAATTCCATGACAAGTAGGTCTTCCTGCCTGAGCCTAGGTCACAAAGCTGGTAGGTGGCCGAGCCAGCACTCAAACCCCGGCTTCTCCGAACCAGGTGTGAGTCTCACACAGTCTCAACACAGCTGCCCTCCCCCTCCCACCAAAGAACCCGTGAGCTGTTTCGTCTCCTCATTCATTCTCAGCTTTGGTAGCATTTGTGCTGGTGCACACGGCATCCGTGATTTCCCATGAAAGTAGGTTGATGGAGCTGCCTTGCTTCTGCACAGGTGACCATTTACCACTGGGACCTACCCCAGGCACTCCAGGATGTTGGAGGCTGGGAGAATGACACCATTGTGCAGCGGTTTAAAGAGTATGCAGATGTGCTCTTCCGGAGGCTGGGAGACAAGGTGAAGTTTTGGATCACTCTGAATGAGCCCTTTGTCATCGCTAACCAGGGCTATGGCTACGGGACATCAGCTCCAGGTAAAGGTCCCAGGCCCAGCTTGTCAGCTATCTGGGGCGTAGTGTTCCCAGTGCCACCATGACTTGAAACCCAGGTGGCCCTGGAAGAGGAGGCCACGAAAGCGCGTGGCGGGGCCTCACAATCCCTGCCTCTTGCTCAAGGCTGCCTGACAGGCAGCAGGTTTCCCCTTCTGACACAACGTTTAAAAGCTAAATAAGGATTTTGCATCTCCGTACTCTCCAACTAGCTTCATTTCTTTGTACTTTTTTTGACCTGCCTCAGATGGGAAGCTCATCCAGATGAGGGACGTGGTCTAAGCGGCTTAGGGAAGGCCGAGTCCTCAGACTGTACAGGTCCTCAGTGTGCTTTCTGCAGCTTCAAAATCCAAAAGTTTCCAAGAATTGATTTGGATGATCTGAGCTCATCCTGACGTGAACCAATACGAGGCGGCTCGTGGGCATTATCCCACTAGTATCAACATTTCTGCTGCAGACACGTTCGGGTCCTTGGTTACAGAGCGCTTTCCTGGGCCTCACTGGGGTGATGTGTAAGCACGTTACATGCAACTTACTACTTTAAGACACACAAACCTTTTACTTCCAAACCACATGGACCCTAAGGGTTTTGAATAAGAGATTGTGGACCTGCCCTGGTCCCTTTTGAACCATCCAATTTACCTTTTCTCTAGTTGTGAGCTCAAGAGAATAAATTTCTGTTCATATGATTCCTTGGAATCACATGTCAAAGCCAAAAAGTACCACAAACTGTTACCACACTTATCTCCCCTCGATCCTTGGTCAGTGCTTTGGTTTACCCTTCCTTCAACTTCCTTCAACACATGAGAGGTGGCCTTTCTCATGACATTCGCTCTCAAGGAATCTGTCACCTGCTTCCATCAGCTACCTTCTCCAGCCTTACTTCCACCTACTGTGCCAGGATGTCAACTCCCAGGGCACATACTCTGCTGGGAACTTTGCCTGGGACATAGGAGCCGCTCACTGGGGGAGACGAACAGAAACCAACATTTACCAAGTGTCTTCTCACCAGACAAAGTGCTGTTCGGTGCTTCACATACGCGATCTCATTTCTTTCTCACAAGAACTCTCTATTGCTCACTTTGCCAAGGAGGAGCCTGAAAGATTGAATTACCCAAAGTTAAACAGCCAGTGAGTAAGAAGTGAAGCCAGGATTTGAATTTCCTTCCTCCTAACACCCAAACCTACACTCCCCCAAACACAGAGGCCACCTATAGGCAGAGAGTAATATTCTTTTTTTTTTTTTTTAATGTTTTATTTATTTGAGAGAGAGAAAGAGAGCGAGCGTGAGCAGGGGAGGGTCAGAGAGAGAGGGAGACACAGAATCTGAAACAGGATCCAGGCTCTGAGCTAGCTGTCAGCATAGCGCCCAATGCGGGGCTCGAACCCACGAACCGTGAGATCATGACCTGAGACAAAGTCGGACGCTTTACCGACTGAGCCACCCAGGCGCCCCAACATGTATTTATTTTTGAGAGGCAGAGTGCGAACAGGGAAGAGGCAGAGAGAGAGGGAGACGGAATCTGAAACAGGATCCAGGTTCTGAGCTAGCTGTCAGCACAGAGCCCGACGCGGGGCTCGAACTCATGAACCGCGAGATCATGACCTGAGCCGAAGTCAGATGCTTAACCGACTGAGCCACCCAGGCGCCCCCAGAGAGTGATATTCTTGGCCATGTTCGTTCCTCACTGACATCCATGTGTTGTGTTTCCAGGAATCTCCTTTAGGCCTGGCACTGCCCCCTACATTGTTGGCCACAACCTAATAAAGGCTCACGCTGAGGCCTGGCATCTCTACAACGATGTGTACCGTGCCAGCCAAGGTGGCGTGATTTCCATCACCATCAACAGCGACTGGGCTGAGCCCAGGGACCCCTCCAACCAGGAGGATGTGGAGGCAGCCAGGAGATACGTCCAGGTGTGTTTGTCCTCTGCTCATTGTTACTACTCTCATCTGTTTTCCCTCCTGTCATGAGCGAATGGAAATATAATTAGATTACAAAACAAAGATTTAGGCTGAAGCCTGTTTTGCTATTACCTTATTTTGTGAACTTGGGAAAATCACTTAACCATTTTTGTACCTTAGTTTTCTCACGTATGGAGTGGAGATGACCTATCCATATCATAGGTTTGCTGTGATCAAAGTTCTTTGGGGTGGAGTTTTCTTTTAAGTCTTAAAAATGATTTGTACATGTACCCCTTGCTGCATGCAACCCTGGCTTGAAGGTAACCAACAGAAACCACCTCCTCAATCTCTGGTTTGACTGTAGTAGGGGATAGAGGTGGGCTGCAGTGTTACGCTTCACCTCTAGGTGTCACGATCTATCTAATTTTGTTTACTTGGCCTAAGACTTCTGGAGTCGGGTGTGAAACTCCTTAGTGCCCCTAATTTTCCGATTCTATGAGTTTAAATAAGGACATCCGCCTTGGTTCATGGGATTTTGCCCCTAGGAAGTAGAGTCACTAGTAAGCAGGGGCCAACAAAGTGGGCCATGCTTATTTCAGTGTGAGCCCCTGACATGAGAGAAAAGAATGGCCTTTGTCAGGGTACAGCTTTCCCCTGGCTCCTGCTAGTTTCTCTGATGCAGTTAGAAAGCACCCTCTCTCATGTTTCAGCATCAGAAAAGAAAGGCAAGTGTCTATCTCCACACTGTTCACCACTTTTTGGCTCTGTGGAGAGGCTGCAGACTTCAGCATTCCGAGGGGACAACATGGGTCTTGGTTTGCCAGACTTTTCACAAGAGAACTTGGTAACAGCAATCAAAATAATGAATGCAAATATGAGCTTAATATTCTTTTTTTTTTTAATTTTTTTTAATGTTTTTATTTATTTCTAGGAGAGAGAGAGAGAGAGCGAGCGTGAGCAGGGGAGGGTCAGAGAGAGAGGGAGTCACAGACTGAAACAGGCTCCAGGCTCTGAGCTGGCAGTCAGCACAGAGCCTGACGCGGGGCTCGAACCCACGAACCGCGAGATCATGACCTGAACGAAAGTCGGACGCTCAACCGACTAAGCCACCCAGGCGCCCCTAATATTCTCATTTTTAAAAAAATGTTTATTTTTGAGAGAGAGGCAGATTGTGAGTGGGGGAGGGGCAGAGAGAGAGGGAGACACAGAATCTGAAGCAGGTTCTGGGCTCTGAGCTGTCAGCACAGAGCCTGACGCGGGGCTCAAACCCACAAACTGTGAGATCATGACCTGAGCTGAAGCCGGCTGCCCAATCGACTGAGCCACCCAAGTGCTCCTTGGCACATTTGTTACTGAGAATAACAAATATTCTCATTTGTTAGCCAGCCAGAGAAAAGGTCTTGGAACAAAATAAATGCATCCTTCATTTTAGATTCACAGAACTGGTAAATTAGAGCAGTCAGTTTTCTGAAATCAAACCCCCAAACCTCAGGAAATGTTAGGCTCTAATCTCTTAGACTGAGCCACTTGTTGGTGAACTGGGATAGTGCAGCCCAGAACCTGTGATCCACATATGCCCCAGTAAAATCAGCTTCCATGGGAAGTCACGGTTGGTTACCTAGAGTGAGCAAAGCCTCTTTTGCCAGGGTGTGTGTGTTCCAAAGCCTCCTGAGAACCGAAGGCTGCCCTCACCACATTTCAGCATCAGCCAGCAGGTGGGGGTGGGGAATGGGGAGAGACCAAAGAAGCCTCTCAGGACCCCAGCATCATAGCATTTGTGTGCCCGTATCCTCCCTGAGGGTAAGGATGACCTAGACCCCATTCAAGAAAATCGGTTGAAAAGTTCCCCCGAAGTTCAATAGGCTGTGAATCCAAAGCCCATGAAGAATCACCCTTTGCCTTGGAAAGCCAGGAAAGCCTTGCATTTCAGCCCTCCCCAGAAAGTTCTGGTTGATCCTTAGGCAGGATGATAAGGAAGGACCGGGTTTGTGGTAAGAGGACACCCACAGCCTAAAGGTGTCTGTGTCTCCCAGTCTCCTGCAGAACCCTGCTAAGGGCAGGCAGGCAGCAGCTATTGGGTCCTGAGGCAGTGCTCCATGAGGCGCATTGCTCTTGGGGCTGCAGGGGTTGAGAATGTAGCTGCGCCCCCAAAGGGGCTGTAGCAGGTGAGGAGGCCTGTGGGCATTGAAGCTGGAACGTGCAAGCAGCCAGAGGAGATGCGGGTTGAAGACTGGCAGCTGGGGAGGAAGGAGGGTGGTTGTGAGGTCAGTGGCTTGTGGGCAGGAAGCTGCTGTCTCCTGGTGTGCACCCGTTAACGCCCAGGACGTCACCCCCAACCCCACCTGCAGTTCATGGGAGGCTGGTTTGCACATCCTATTTTCAAGAATGGCGATTACAACGAGGTGATGAAGACACGGATCCGTGACCGGAGCTTGGCCTCAGGCCTCAACAAGTCTCGGTAGGTTCTGGTGCCCACATGCTCGGCCAGGGAGGGGTCGGGAGAAGTCTGGTCTGTGATGCTGAACTGAGGTTTCAGGTGGGTAGCTCAGTGGTATGAGTGTGGCTGTTGGGGTCGGAGAACTACTGTATCTCTACGCTTCCCTGATTGCTGGGGAGACCAAACACGATCGTATATGTGAAGCTTTCAGCCAAGGACAGGGCTTTGCTGTGTGTTTGACAAAAGGTAGATGTGATCATTTTTATTCAGCAGAACAGCCAGGAAATCTGTCTCAAAGGCTCCCACTTCTTAGCTATCCTTTCCCTCACTGCAAGGACGAATTCCCCTGTTTACCAGATCATCACCTTCCCGGTGAATCTGAGCAGCAGTGGGTGACGGCCAGGCATGGGTTTTTTGTCATTTGGTCAGTAGGGGGCAGTGGTTGCACCACTGCTGCCCTATTCTGGCCACTCCTCTGCCTGTCAAGGGAGTAATAGCAACATCAACACCTAACATTTATCCTTCTTCTGTTGGCGCTCTTAGTCCTATTTAGGAAGGAATAAACTGAGGCACAAAGATCATGGCAAGATTACCCAGCTACTGAAGTGATGGAGTTGGGATTTGAAACCAAGGTCCACCCTCTGGGTTTGAGAGTCATCTGGCTGGGATTAGAGGCATGTGAGGAGGGGGACAGAGTGACCTTATTTTATGGGAATATAGCGTCAAACCCCAAGGGAACTTGTGTGACTGTGAGCAGGGGAGGTTACAAGCAATTCGAGAGGCATGAATCCTTCACATAGCCTGTTAGTCTTTCCCTTATGTAGCCCAGCAGTGCAGGTGACACTGCTCAGTGCCTATCCCGACAACACGCTGCTGCCCTGGTGGGGGCAAGTCCTGCTGAGTGAGCTGTGCCTAAATGTCTGAACAGACAACTCTGGTCTCCAACAAGCAGGCCAGCCCTCCAGTCCATCGACACAGCTCCGCTGGGCACTCCTGTGTGCCCGGGTCAGGGTCAGGCCCAGCAAGGTCCACGTGAGGAGAGGCTTCCAAGTCTGGCTCCTCTGGCTGCCGACATGCCAGCTGGGGTGACAGTGACCGGACCACTCCAAGGAGTTCTCTTTCCTAATTTCTTCGTGTAGAGAAAACTCAGAAGAGGTTAGGATGGGATGAGTAGAACAAGGAGACTTCGTGGACAAGGGGCAACAGTAGTTAAGCTGGGCCTCAACAATGAATAGTGTGTGGGAGGGCAAAGGGCATTCCATCCAAGGGGAAGGGTGTGAGCACTGGCCTAAAGGGAATGATTGAGGTACCTGCACCCGAGAGCTGGGGACCCAGCCCCAGTGGCAGTGGCGGCGGGGGCAAGGCCACAGAACAAAGGGCCTAGAGGCTGGGCCAGGGCTCAGCCCTGATGCCACAAACCCTAAGGAGTCACCGCTGGCTCCTGGGCAAGAGAATGAGAGGTGTGAGGGGTCTGGGCTTTAGTTTTCTCCCCGTGTTGCAGAAACCCCAGGGAGGGAAGGTTTTGACCCACTAGGTTAACAAGGTAGCAGAAATCTTAGTCAGGATGCAGGTGTCAGGTGCCTAAGCAGGGTCATCTTTAAGCTACTGTCCTAAATTAGCAGCCCCAGGGGTCCCCTGTCAGGGCACATAAGTAATCAGATTTGGCTGAGAGGAACCTGTGGGTGCTACACCCAAACGCGTGTTAGTCACATCTTGTAAAAAGTCTCTAAGTACTTAGAATACATGTGGAAAATGCTCCACCCGATGTTAAAAAAAAAAAAAAAATCATGTGAGCATAAAAGTCCAAAATCTCCAAAGTTCAATAAATTTTAAAAAATGTTTCCCCATAATAAGTATGGACTTTGGAGAAAAGAGGCATGCCTAAACATCCCATAACAAAAATAACAGAGAAACGCAGGGCAGATTATGAAAACACAAATTATAAAAGATACTATGGCCTTGAGAACATCAAGGATTAGTCTCAAGGGATGTATCTCAGACCGGTTTTTGATTTCAAAGATGGTAAATATCTTAGATGGTATTTTATCTCAGATGGTAAATATTACCAGTTGCATGTTAATTTCAGAAGATCTTTGCTGACAGTAGAAGGCCTCATGCGGGGCTTGAACTCATGAACTGTGAGATCATGAAAAGTCGGATGCTCGACTGATTGAGCCACCCACGCGCCCTGGTCCTCTGTAGTTCCATTTGGTCGACAGGAAGAGGAGGGTCTTGCAGGTTGATGGTCTACGGGGAGGAGCCTTGGGTGCTTTCAGCAGCAGCTGGAAGGACCTCTCCTTGCTCCTGGCAGCTGCCCCCCTCATCACCACCCGGCCTGTATAGTTCAGAGCGCTCCCCCAACCCTGCCCCAGGACGTTCTCTTCCCAAAGTATGACCCTCAAGCCCCACACTCCTAATGTCTCCTCCCCTGCCCCCCCCACCCCCCCGCCCCGGCTCCCAGGCTCCCAGAGTTTACGGAGAGTGAGAAGCGGAGGATCAATGGCACCTATGACTTTTTTGGATTCAATCACTACACCACCGTCCTGGCCTACAACCTTAACCACGCCTCTTGGATCTCTTCCTACGATGCAGACAGGTAAGTCTGACAACAGGGCACACGGAACGGTCTTTGGAGAAGACACAGGTGCCCCTTTGCCCAGCTCTTACTTCACAGCCTCAGAGAGCCGCCTGCTGATGCCGTACATACATCCTGGGGTTTAAAGAGGAGTCCACCCCCGAGATACCCAATCAAAGCTGTCAGTGTGCTACTTACACCAGCAGCACCTCCAGGCTGCTTCCCATGGAGAGACGTTCTTTCAAACGTCTTCGAGATTTCGTGATTTTTCTTCCCTTCGTTTGCTTCTTTTGACAAGTTTGTTTCACTTAGCAGGTGTATTTAAGTCA